>NW_028227265.1:59337192-60033692 GCF_978045245.1 Mus caroli | reverse complement strand
CGAAGTGCCAGGTTTTGGACATACAGTGAGTCCTAAACTGCTCAGAGGTGAAGTGGAGGAGGGGCAGGGAGAGACTGTGGGACTGGGTGACCAGGAGGGGGTCAGTGAGCTAGATGTAAACATGAATAAGAAAAAAATAAAATTAAATTTTTACGTAAATCATTAAAGTTTTGAAATGTGTCTTAAATCACAGAAAGAACTGTTATTTGGAAATAATGGCTCAACATAAGCAACAGGTATACATATCTACTAAACAGAAAATTTCAGCATAAACAGATGTATTCCATATGGAAAAAGCATGTTGCATTGTAAGAGATACATATTCACAGAATTCAGTACAAGATTTATAATGCTAAATAAAGTACTAGACTCAGTGGAAAGAAATGAACTACTTATATATCCACTTTGAAAGCTCCATCTGAAATGTGGAAGAGAAATGTCTTGAACTGTGGAATCACCACAGTTGCTGGGTACCTGTGCTATGACAGTTTAAGAACATCTCCCAGTGAAAGGTAGTTTTCTGCTGACTTGGACATTTCAAAACTCAAACATCATTTGGAAACACTGTTTTGTACCTGTGATTATGTATGGTATAATTCTAAAGAAATGGCTTATGCTGTCATCTTTGGGGTCACAGGTTATAAGTTTTCAGGCTTAGGGACTGTGGGTGTTTATCCATGCTAGAACACTTGCCAATGACACCTATGGCTCTTCATTCAGTGGCAAGCACTTTCAAAAGCAAAAATACAATGGCAGTGGAGCAGCAACTGATCTTGGTCATCCTTTGGCTTGGTGGATGGCTCATGAGGTGAACTACTGAACTAGGCAGTGATCCCTGGTGCATGCTGTTCTTTGTTGTGGTGAAACTGTCTCTTTTCCAGGTCCCCCTTCATGTGTGCTCAGCTTCCTAACTATGTGCCACTGAGTTTCTTGCAATCTCTCTATCATTTTAATACTCCTGGCTTAAGCAATTGTCACCCTCAAGAGCAGCACTAGGATTGAAGAAAGGAAGAAACTGTACCTTTTTGCACACTTTGCTGCTAAAAATTCTACCATTTCAGGTTTCTGTTCAAAATTTGCTAGTTGCAACGGTGTCAAGCCATACTATAAAGGAAAAAAACATTACATTTTACAAAACTACTTGTCTCTCAACAATCTGTTCATCACAGATTTTGTGAAGATAAATACACACTGAAAAGAGTCACAAGGGATCATTCATCCTACAACACCTGCTGCACTTTCCCACACACAGCTGTCTTTTTCTCTTTGACACACCTTTTCCCTGTCCATCCCTGCCTATAACACCACTCCCTTCCAGAACTCTCCCCAAACACTCAAGGATTCCAATCTTCTTAGCTCCTTGGAGTGGGGCCTCCATTGCCACTGCCCTGAAATACAGAGTACACTTTGCTATGCCCCTGTTGAAGGAGTGTGCTCAAGAGGGGTCTGAGGCAGAGTTTCTCAACCTGTGTTTCAAATATATTTCTTTTCTAAACTAAGAATTATCTCACAAGCTGGACACCAAAACTTTTTAAAACTTAAATAAGATGTTTGTCATATTTTCTCCAATGATCAAATTTCTTAATTTCCTGTTACCTCTCTCATTTTTCAGGCTACCCTCATCCTGAGCCAAACACGTATCAGTACCTTCTTTGCAGCAACACATTTCTATTTCTTCTACAATTACTTAACTTGAAATGAATTTATTTTTATTGTCTGTGTATATGTGATGTTTGGATGGTCCTAAATCCTTTATTTTTGAATTTTAAAATCAAGGCCAATTCTGAGACAAAATACACTATGCTGTGTTTTTTTGAATGAACTACCAAAAAATATGAAAAAACACATTTGGAGAAAATAAAAGGGTTCCTCTGAAGAGATTCAGTGAGAATGCTGAGCTTCTGCGTGTAGAAAATAGATGTGCGTGTCACTGCTAGAGGTGCCCTGGGAATGAAGTTGAGTGATCTTTACCTCTGTTTTTGCTTCGATGTCTACGTTGTGCTCAAGGAGCATTTTTACAATCCTTAAGTTACCCCTGCATATAGCATGATGTAAAGCTGCGTTCCCACTGAAATCCATCAGATTTGGATTCGCATTGTGGGTAAGCAATACAGAAGCACAATCCACATTGTCTCGTTGGATGGCCTGTAAAATTGTACAAAGAAATACATCTTAAATTCAAGGAAGTCAAGAGAGATGTTTCTACCATTGCACTGAATCGTTTCCCTTAAATAAAACATAGAGTTTCAGTTCTGCATATTATCACCCTCTTTAGACACAAGGTCTTTGAAGAACCCCCAGGCTTGCTTGCCTAACTTTATAATCTCCCCTCCACATCTCTTTCCCAGTGGTAGAATTTAAGGGTTCTGCCAACACACCTAGATATGCTAAGGATTCAGGGCTGGGCTGTTTGGTTGCTGCAGTGCAGAGATTAGTTGTTTGGTTAGGTTTTTGTTTGTTGGTTGGTTTTGTTTGTTTGTTTGTTTGTTTGTTTGTTTTTTGCCAGTGGAACACAGGCTTAACACACCTAGAAAGTTTCTCACTTGAGGAAATACCTCTATCAGTCTGGCCTCTGGGCAATTATGTGAACTATTTTTTTTTTTAGATCGAAGTAGGAAAGTCCAGGTTTTAGGAGTTGGGGCATGCCTGGGACAAAGGCCTCAGTTTTGTTAAAAAACAAAACAACAACAACAACAACAAACACCTGAGCAAGCCTTGGTAAAAGCCACGGAAAAGCTGCATTCTCCTGTGAACTCCAGTTTAGTTCCAGTTTAGTTCTTCCCCCCCCCCACCCCCAGTTCCTGATTGGAGCTCCTGCCCTGGTTCCGCTTGAGAATGAACTGTGATGTATAAATGTAAGCCAAATGACCATTTCCTTTCCTGAGTTGTTTTTGGTCAGTGTTTTATCACAGTAACAGAAACCAAACAAGGACAACCTCTAGTCAAGTTCATATCAAAACAGATGGCCAATAGCTACCTTAATCAAGGCTGTGCAGCCTTCATCATCCCGGATGTTAATGCTGGAATTATTTTGTAATAATAAGGTCACCACGTCTGGATGGTTGTGGGCACATGCATAGTGCAGGGAAGTCCTGCAAATGGAAAGGACAAATAGGGACATTTCAGAATGCGAAATAAAAGCCCCATCTCCTTTAAGCACCACATACTATGAAGCCAATTTTCTTCTGATGTAAGAAAATAACTGGAATTCCCTTATTTATTTATGGCAACGCAAATGTTCATTTACTGGGCTAGGGATATAGTGCATGGCTGTCCCCGCATAAGGCAGGTGTTCTCTCGACCTTCATCCCTGTACAAAGAATCATAGAAAAGTTCCCAGTAAGTTGATCTCAGCATGAATTCAAATCCTACTCTAAGATCTGGTACTCACTTGTGACTACTTGGGATTTCTATGAGCTCCATGACTCCATGTCCCGATCCAAAGAATGGAGATTAAGCAGAGCTGTTATCTTACCCGGGGCTGCTGTGAGGCTTCAGTTGGGATGGGCAAGAACTCTGCTAGAACATTACAAGCATTTACAGCTCCTGAGAGTTCAGCATTTGCTCATCATGATAATGATTTCTCTTCCTTGTTATAACAAACACAACATTTCAGTGAAGGTAAAACAGGATTCTATCAACCGTACACATATCAAACTTTTCTATTCAAAGAAGTTTACAGTTCTTTAAAAATGACTCTTTTCACCAACCAAGTCTTGAGCATGATAATCCTCCTAACTCATCCTAAATAGTGGCAGTGACACTGGGCTCACTGTCCCTTCTCATTCACATTTTAGCCTCTCTAACATTGGAATGTCATTCATCATTTCTATTATTTTATACCTATAATTGCCAATATTTTAACTTTGTTTCTCTACAAAATAAAGGGTTATCATGAAACCCATTGTGCCTTACATTGAAAAAAATATGGCACAGTCCACAGGTAAATGGCAATGATACAGATCACTTGTACCTATGGAAATTCTTAACAACAAACAAAACTCTAAGACCTCAGCCATCAATTCTTTGTTTGGTTGGTTGGTTTTTTTTTTTTTTTCATTTCTACATTTCATTTTTTTATGCCCACGAGTATTGTTTCCATACCTGGTAGCAGCGGGAGCACAACCTACTCCTTAGGTAATAGATACAGTATCCATGGTAATCCAGGCACTAAATGGTAGCAAAGCAGGACGTCATGCTTTGCCATAAAATGGTCAATGTGCTCCTGGACTCACACCAAAATTGGGTCAATATCCCTACAAGGTGATAACCTATGTCATCCTAGCTCCCATGCTTGATATTCAAAATGTTAGAAGCACAATGAAACTAGGGTTCCAATGAGCATGCGTCAGTTCATTTAACATTTAAATTTATAGAATGTAAGGAAGCTTGACTGGGCAGAGAAACGTAATGGTATAAGACTTGAAAGATCTAGAGAGATAGCAGAATGTGTATTCTACACAGTAGTATCTAAGATATGTGTGGGGAATGAATGGGCTGACAGAATGAAAAACTACAATTGGACAACTCAGTGTTTTTACAGAAAACATTCATTAAGCAAAAGAATATCTTAAACTATAATTTATAATTTATTCATCTATTATTTATATGAAGTTCCAACTTAAAGTCTCTTTGAAGTACAAAATGTTCAAAAAGCTTGTGGACTACAGAAAATCTACAGTTGTGTCATTGATCCCCCTTCATAACCTAGTATGACCTAAAAATAGGAAATAAGAATGAGGGACTGGGATGGTTGGTAAAACTCAATTGGTAAAACACTTGCCCTGAAAACCTGAGAGAAGATGTGGGGATAAGGGGATCCCCAAACCTTACTTGCCTGCAAGTCTGAGAATCAATGTGCTCCAAGAGAGTAAATCAAACATACCATGGGATTTGGGTGAGTGAACATGTCTCTAAAACTGAGGGACCATTGGGTGGAACCCACCAGGGGCCCTGATGGCCAGAGTTCCGTCCCCAGAACTCACAATGTTGCAGAAGAGAACTGTCAAGTGGCGATTTCTCTGATCACCCCACACTCAGTTCCACATGTGTCAGACACAGAAAAGGAAGAGGAAGCCAATGTCATTCCCTTCACGTGTGTATCAATGCACAAATAACATGTACATATGATGAGAAGCGGGGTTGGTGGTGGCAGGGGACTGTGTCATTGTTCCATTTCAAAATGTCTTTGATCCATTTGCAAAAATGGGTCATATTGATCTAAGATTTCATAGTGATTTTTTCCATTCCAGTTGACGATTTATCTTATGATAAATTTTTCAGTGCTGTATATTAGTGTCAATGGTCTATATATTGAGACAAATCTAGACAGGTGGCTTGGCAGTTAACAGCTCTAGGTATGTTTTCTAGAGCACTCAGCTTTGATTGCTAGCACCCACATGGCAGTTCACAACTGTGTATAGCTCCAATTCCAGGGGACCAAGTACCTGATTCGGTCACACATGGTGCATCGAAAATGCACATAGACAAAACCTCTGTGTGTGTGTGTGTGTGTGTGTGTGTGTGTGTGTGTGTGTGTGTTGCTGTGCATGAGTGTCTTCAAAGTTTTAGTGTAACATAAAAATAAAATGATGTAGTTTGATTAAGGCCTAGGAGCTGGTGTTCCAGGGTATGCAGGTCTCATATGCCTAAGAGCATTAAACAGGTAGACAATGCAGGGGACCCCAGTGAAAATGAACCTAAGCATGCCATCTCTCCTCCATTAGGATGTGGCCCTGAAAGTTGATTTTTCTCCCTGTTTATCTCTGAGTATACCTGACAGATCCCACCCACCTCTGTGCACCCCCCACCACCACCAATTTCAAGCCCCATTACCTGTTCCTCCTATCAGATTCATCCACATGATGTTGACTGGATTGGATTAGCTTCTCGGTCATATCCAGGTCTCCCACACTGGCCGCTCGTTGTAATGGACCTATAGGATCATAGCCAATCAAGTAAAGGGGAAATTTTTTCTTTTTCTGAGGATGCATGCATCTAAGACCCAGACATGAATGCCACAGGCGGGTGTACCAGCGACCCCTTCTGGGGATGTTCATTGTCTGGACATCATCGTTGATGTCTTCCTCCATTATTGGAGCCTAGGGTCACCCACGAAACTTCTTCCCTCTCTTCCCTTCCCTTTAACTGATAACTGAATCCAAAATTCTATAATTAAAGAAAAAAGAGCCAAGTATTGTATATAAAACGCAGGAGAGCACAGCCAGTTCACTGTGAAGTGAACTGTACTTCAGCACGTAGCAGCAGCACAGCTCTGCCAGCACCACCACCATGACATGCTCTGAGCACACAATGGTGCTATCTATGATGTGTATGCATGCCTGCCTCAGACTGCAGTGGCAGGAGCCCACCCTCCTCGGTGCCTGTGCAAAGCACTGTCAATTTTGACTCTGCATTAGATCTCCCTACATGGCCTTCAAAGGGAATACTGAGGGCAGATAGATGATGGTTCAGATCCTTTGCAACCCTGCAGCCCTGCCAATATGTGGACCTAACTGGCCTGATGGGACAAAAATAATCATCCTGTGTTGCCAAACCCAGACCCAACACCACAAATATGTTATGTGGCTTCTTATAAGGATGTTAGTGGTTAAGGATCTGACATGAGAACTATGATCTAAATAACCACACAGGATTACCATCTTATAAGAAATCAGCGGGAGAAGACTATCTCCCAAGGAAGAGGAAGTAGTGCATAGTGTTATAAAGAGAGAAAGAAAAGCTAGAGCAGGAGGGTTTAATAAGAGGCAATTGGGAGAGACAGGTAGAGGCATGGGGTACACCCTTCCACAGCCCTCACCTCTTTCAGGCTCTGTTACCTGCCCCTCCTATTATATTCATCAACATGATATTGAATGGAGTTGATGAGTCTCTCCATTGTATCCAAGTCACCCATGTTGGCTGCCCAGTGATTCCTACCTGATAATGTAGAGAGGGTCAGTTTCCTTTGGTTATGCAAGCACCCACAGCCCTGGCATGCAGGCCTAGCTAAAGTAGGAAATAAGGGGAGGAACCACAAACACTAAAGGCCCTTTGAAAAGCTATATGGAAATCAGCTACTCTAGCAGCCTCCTATGCATTTATGCAAGGAATCCATATGGAGCCTAAAACTGACAGAGGAGGCAAGGCTCCAACTACACATCCTGTGCCACCAAGTTACACCTCCAGTAACAGGAATGGGTTGCAGCCTGTTGAGTCATTAACCAAAGGGTCCTACATAAAGCCTCAACTATCAGCACAGGCTAGTGCCAAGACTATTGGGTGGTCTACACAATCTGATGTTTAGGACTGATTTCTGAAGGTAACCTTTCTGTCATCACAGTGCAATAGGTTGAGCTGGGTCTAACTAGACTCTTCACCCTACTAACCAGAGTTCATAAGATTGGAAGGAAACCTGTTTACTACTGGAGAACAAAGGAAATCCTCAATATCTGTCAGCTACAAACCCTGCAACTTACAGTAACACCTACAAAGGAGCTCACAACCATCTTCAAAGCCAATTATAGGCTATCCAAATCCTCTTGCATTGTCACAGGCCCAGACATGCACACAGTGCACACTCATACATGTAGGCAAGACATACATACACATGAAATAAACATAATTTATCTTTCAATAATAATGGGTTTACAGGTATGTAATACACTTATTACTAAGCTCATTCTATGAAAGTATACAATCTAGTAGTGCCTTCTTAGTATGTCATTAAAATTATGTACCCATTACTCTGTTTTAAAAACATTTTTATCTTTAAGAAGAAACCCTAGCAATGTATTGGCTCATTCCTGAATCCCTGGATGAAGTCTACTTGATCATGATGGGTGATGTTTTTAATGTGCTGCTGGATTTGTTTTGCAAGTCTTTCCTTGAGTATTTTTGCATCAATGTTTATAAAAGGAATTGGTCTGAAGTTCTCTTTCATTGTTCAGTGCTTCTTGGTTTAGGTATCAGGGTGACTGTTGCTAATACAATGAGTTGGGCAGTGTTCCTTCTGTTCCTATTTTGTGGACTAGTTTGAGGAGTATTAGCTCTTTTTTGAACTTCTGGTAAATTCTGCACTAAAACCATCTGGCTCTGGGCTTTTCAGTTGTGAGACTTTTTTTTTTAATACATTGGAGCTTATGTAGGTAATGGGGAGGGGAGTTAAGAGGGTAGCAGAGTCAGAGAAAGGCAGACAGAAGGAGAAAGTAGAGACATAGAGGCTGGCCATGGTCACATGAAGAGAGAGGGGAAGAGAGTGAGAGAGAGGGGGCACAAGGGGCAAGAGAGAGGCAAGAGAGCAAGAGGGTAAGAGCTGGTTGTGAGACTTTTACTGCTTCTACTCCTTCAGGGATTATAGGACTCTGTAAATCTAACAAACATGCTCCAAAAATTGTTTCAAACTAAAATTAACCCGAGTGCTCGTGTTTAAAAACAACAGCATTCTATCCTTTAACTCCTCTGTTAGGGACCTGGGTTCAGTCCAATGGTTAGCTGCTAGCATCCAGTTTGGGGGCAGGGAAGTGTGCAGGGAGGGAACCAGGAAGGGGGATAACATGTGAAATGTAAATAAAGAAAATAACCAATAAAAAATAATTCGAGTCAATAAATCAAATAAGGAGTTTCATCAAAAAACAACAATAACAGCATGTAGGCCCCTCAGTGACTGCAGGGCCTGAGAGCCAGGCCTGGCCATTGATAAGTCATTTACATAGTCCTCTCCCCTCTGCCTTTATCAATATTTGATGACAGGCTTCAGCATGCTTTTGGTGGCAAGTCCTTCTGGAGCCTCTTCTCATTTGACAGTGATACAACAGAGGTCTCAGCAGGAGCTCACATCACAAGTCACCTCCTTCCTGAGGTCAACGTGGCCCGTGATTGGCTGGGCAACTGTGGCTGGAGCCAGGGCATTTTGTTGATGAATCCTAATGATGTGGGAAGGCCTGGCAAGCCACCATCCAATTAGAAGCCTGTTCATGTCTGGGTGGTTTCCAGACAGAAGCAGGGCTAGGATCAGGCAGGTGCAGGCACATCTAGGGGGACTGAATGCTTTGCAGGTGGATGGGGGGTTTACATGGGTCATCATCTCCAAGAGAAACCCACGTAGGGTCATTTAATAAAGTCCAACAGCTGCTCAGAAACCATAGTCACGCCAGAGCAGTGCATGATGTCTCTTTACAGGTTACAAGGAGGAGGGCACTCGCCACAACAATAGCATACGTGGCTGCCTGCACCCTCGGGACACCAGCCTCTGTGAAGTTCATCACTATCTGCATCCATTACACTGTGTCTTTGGCAGTGAGGCAGCTCTGTCTGGTGACAGGGTCTGTTGGTAAATAAGGATGTAGGGACATGTTCTGGGGGCCAGGGATATATATACAATGTCAGTTTCTGACCTCATCTCAGATAAATAGGAGGGTGAGACAAGGCAGGAGGGTCAATTTGCGGCTGCTTGGTGTCTCTGGTCTGGATTCCTAGTCCATAAATAACTCAGTGCCTTCAGGAGGCCAGACATGCTGGCTGCACCAGGAGCCTATGTAAAGGGTCACAGCTGACTGTGGAGCAGGCACTGTTGAACTCGACAGTTCTTCCTCTGATATGCAGATGTCCCCTGGCTTGGAGAGTCTTCCGGACATGGATTTATTATTCTATAGGAAAGAAGCCTGACATTCTGTTGACTCAGACCAAGGTACTTGTTTTAGGGTCAGAGACCTGAGCTTACTTCTCTGGATGTTGGCACCCAGACCTGGCTCACTCACATAGATGGGACCACCCCCAAGACCTTCTCAGGACACAGGGAGACCCTACAAGGGACTCCATTTCATGATCATTAACCTGGACTGGCCAGACCATTTACAGGTGGCTTGATCCATTCTCTCTACCTCTACCCATGGTAAGTTCAGCATAGTGGAGAGAGCTGGGGTTTTCCTTATTCACTGACAGCTATGTGCTCCTCTGGATGGACAGGTAGGGGAGAAGAGGGAGCTGGCAAAAATCTTGGAGTCAGGTGCCCTTCTCTGGTTCCCCATGCTGGTCCTGCGACACTGTGGGTCACTTCATGCTCTTGTGCTACATGCTCCTATTTATATTTGTTTTCTTTTCTTTTCTTTTTTCTTTCTTACTTCTTTTTTTCCAGTGGCATTGGTTTTTTTCTGGTCCAATATCTATTTACAAATTCAGACAGTGCTTAACAAAACTTTAGTTAGGTCACTGTACACGTTCCTGATAAAATGTGCATATTCAGCTTCCGTTTAGTTTTTTGTAGAACATGATTTTAATATTTTCAACTGTCAATATTCAACATAAAAAATAATTTTAAAGACATATTTTGTTGTTCTGTCTCCATTGTCATTTCTGATTTTATTAATTTGGATACTGTCTCTGTGCCTTCTTGTTAGTCTGCCTAAGGGTTTATCTATCTTGTTGATTTACTCAAAGAACCAGCTCCTGGTTTCGTTGATACTTTGTATAGCTCTTTTTCTTTCTATTTGGTTGATTTCAGCCCTGAGTTTGATTCATTCCTGCCATCATCTCTTCTTGGGTGTATTTTCTTGTTTTTGTTCTAGAGCTTTCAGTTGTACTGTCAAGCTGTAAGCTCTCTTCAGTTTCTACATGGAGGCACTTAGAGCTTTGAGTTTTCCTCTTACAACTGCATTCTGTGTCCAATAAGTTTTGGTGTGAAATGTCTTCATTTTCACTAACTTCTAAAGAGCCTTTAATTTCTTATTTCTTCCTTGACCAAGTTATCACTGAGTAGAGTGTTGTTCAGCTCCCATGTGTATGTGGGCTTTCTGTTCTTTGTTGTTGCTGTTGTTGTTGTTGTTATTTAAGACCAGCCTTTGTACATGGTGAACTGAGAGGGTGCATGAGATTATTTCAATCTTTTTGTGTCTGTTTAGGCCTGTTTTGTGATCATTTATATAGTCAGTTTTGGAGAAAGTGCCATGAGGTACTGAGAAGAAGGTATGTTCTTTTGCTTTAGGATGAAATGTTTTATACATATCTGTTAGAACCATTTCTACTCTTAGTATCACTGTGCTTCTGTTTACATTCTGTTTCCATCATCAGTCCATTGCTAAGAGTATCCCACTATTATTGTGTGGGGTGTGACGTGTGCTTTGAACTTTAGCAAAGTTTCTTTTATGAATGTGGGTGCTTTTGCGTCTTGGAGCATAGATGTTCATAATTGAGACTTCATCTTGGTGGATTTTTCCTTTGACCAGTATGAAGTTTCTTTCCTTGTCTTTTTTGATAACTTTTGGTTAAAAGTTGATTTTATTCAGTATTAGAATGACTACTCCAGCTTCTTTCTTGGGACCAATTGCTTGGAAAATGGTTTTCCAACATTTTACTCTGAGGTAGTGTCTCTCTTTGTCACTGAGGTGTGTTTCCTGTAGGAAGCAAAATGCTGGATCCTCTGTAGATATCTAGCCTGCTCACCTATGTCTTTTGGGGGGAACTGAGTCCATTTATGGTAAGAGTTATTGATTAAAAGTAATTGTTACTTCCTGCTACTTTTGTTCTTAGAGGTGGAATTATGTTTTTGTTGCTATCTTCTTTTGGGTTTGTTGAAAGATTGCTTTCTTGCTTTTTCTAAGGTGTAGTTTCCCTCCTAGTTTTGGAGTTTTCCATCTATTATTCTTTGTACAACTGGTTTTATGGAAAGGTATGGTGTAAATTTGGTTTGTCATGGAATATCTTGGTTTCTCCATCAATGGTAATTGAGAGTTCTGCTGGGTATAGTAGCCTAGGCTGGCATTTGTGTTCTTTTTGGGACTATATGATATCTGCCTAGGATATTTCTAGCTTTCAGTCTCTGGTGAGAACTCTGGTGTAATTCTGATAGGTCTGCCTTTACACGTTACTTGACCTTTTTCCCTTACTGCTTTTAATATTCTTTATATATTTAGTCCATTTGTTGTTCTGACCATTACGTGTCGGAAGTAATTTCTTTTCCGGTCCAATCTATTTGGAGTTCTGTCGGCTTCTTGTATGTTCATGGGCATCTCTTTCTTTAGGTTAGACAAGTTTTCTCCTATAATTTTGTTGAAGATATTTACTGGCCCTTTAAGTTGGGAATCTTCACATTCTTCTATACCTATTGTCCTTAAGTTTGGTCCTTTCATTGTGTCCTGGATGTCCTGGATGTTTTGGATTAGGAACTTTTTGCATTTTGTATTTTCTTTGACTGTTGTGTCAATGTTTCCTATGGTCTTTTCTGCACCTGAGATTCTCTTCTCTAGTTCTTCTATTTTGTTGGTGATGCTTGCATCTATAACTCCTAACCACTTTCCTAGGTGCTCTCTCTCCAAGGTTATCTCTCTTTGTGATTTCTTTATTGTTTCTCTTTCCATTTTTAGATCCTGGATGGTTTTGTTCAATTACTTCACCTGTTGGTTGTATTTTCCTGTAATTCTTTGAGGGACTTTTATGTTTCCTCTTTAAAGACTTCTGTTTACCTATGTTTTCCTGTATTTTTAAGGGAGTTATTTACATCCTTCTTAAAGTCCTCTATCATCCTCATGAGATGTTATTTCAAATCAGAGTCTTGCTTTTCTGGTGTGTTGGGATATCCAGGGCTCACTGTAGTGGGAGAACTGGGTTCTGATGATGCCGAGTAGGCTTGGTTTCTGTTGCTTATGCTTTTGCCCTTGCCTCTTGACATCTGGTTATCTCTGGCGCTCGCTGGTTTCGCTGTCTCTGACTGTGGCTTGTCCCTCCTGCAAGCCTGTGTGTCAGTACTCCTGGGAGAACAGGTCTCTCTTACAGGAATTTGGGTATGAAAAGCTGTGGCAAAGTGTCAGCTCAAGAATGTAGACAGAAACCAGAAGGACCTGTCCATGGCTGTTCCTCCGTTCCTGTGTCATGAGGGTTCTGGGCAGGTCCCTCCAGTCTTAGCTGTGCTCACAGGAATGTCTGCACTCCAGTGCTACCTGCACTATCCCTGCAGTGTTTGGCTATCAGCTATGCATTTCTTATGGATGATTCTCAAGCTGTGGGCAATTCCTATGGATGATTGATAGGATATAGGTTTTTCCTCCAGATGGTTGCCAGGTTGGGGCTATGCCATGTGCATAACTAACAGGCTGTAGCTATTTCCTGTGGATGATTGATAGGTTATCGGATTTTCCTATGAAGACTGACAGGTTGAATGTATTTGCTATGGATAATTGACAAGCTGTAATTGTTATGTATGCCTGACAGGCTGTGGGAATGTCCTAAGGATAATTGACACGATGTGGGTATATCCTATGAATGATTGAAAGTCTGTGGGCATTTCCGGTGAATGATTAACAAGCTGTGGGCATATATTGTGGGTGAATGAGAGGATTTGGGCATTTTCTATACATGACTGACAGGCTGTGGACATTTCCTATGGATGATTTGCAGGTAGCAGTCATTTACTATGGATGAGTGACAGGCTGTGGACATATCCTGTGGATGACTGAAAGGCTGTGCATATTTCCTATGTGTATTGAAAAGTTGTAGATGTGTACTATGTATGGTTGATAAGCTTTGGGTATTTCCTATGAATGATTGACTGGGTGTAGGCACTTCCTATGGAAGATTAACCGATTGTGGACTCGTCCTTTGGACGAGTGACAGGGTTGGTATGTGTTTACTGTGGATGATTGACAATCTGTGGCTAGGACATGTGGTTGATTGACAGGCTGTTGGCATTGCCTATGAATGATTGACAGGCTTTGAGATATCTTATGAAAGATTGACAGGTTGTGGGTGTTTCCATTGGATGACTGACAGGCTACAGGAGTTTCCAATGCACAATTGACAGGCTTTGAGCACTTTTTTTTTAATTACGTATTTTCCTCAATTACATTTCCAATGCTCTCCCAAAAGTCCCCCATACACTCCCCCCTACTTCCCTACCCACCCATTCCCATTTTTGGCCCTGGCGTTCCCCTGTACTGGGGCATATAAAGTTTGTGTGTCCAATGGGCCTCTCTTTCCAGTGATGGCCGACTAGGCCATCTTTTGATACATATGCAGCTAGAGTAAAGGGCTCCGGGGTACTGGTCAGTTCAGAATGTTGTTCCACCTATAGGGTCGCAGATCCCTTTAGCTCCTTGGATACTTTCTCTAGCTCCTCCATGGGGAGCCCTGTGATCCATCCAATAGCTG
Organism: Mus caroli; assembly: GCF_978045245.1. Taxonomy (NCBI): domain Eukaryota; kingdom Metazoa; phylum Chordata; class Mammalia; order Rodentia; family Muridae; genus Mus; species Mus caroli. The sequence continues at coordinate 60,019,553 of NW_028227265.1, read as the reverse complement.
ACGGTGAGCATCCACTTCTGTGTTTGCTAGGCCCTGGCATAGTCTCACAAGAGACAGCTATATCTGGGACCTTTCAGCAAAATCTTGCTAGTGTATGCAATGGTGTCAGTGTTTGGAAGCTGATTATGGGGTGGATCCCTGAATATGGCAGTCTCTAGATGGTCCATTCTTTCGTCACAGCTCAAAACTTTGTCTCTGTAACTCCTTCCATGGGTGTTTTGTTCCCAATTCTAAGAAGAGGCACAGTGTCCACACTTTGGTCTTCATTCTTCATGAGTTTCATGCATTTAACAAATAGTATCTTATATCTTGGGTATCCTAAGTTTTGGGCTACTATCCACTTATCAGTGAGTACATATTGTGTGAGTTCCTTTGTGATTGTGTTACCTCACTCATGATGATGCCCTCCAAGTCCATCCATTTGCCTAGGAATTTCATAAATTGATTCCCTTTAATAGCTGTGTAGTACTCCATTGTGTAAATGTACCACATTTTCTGTATCCATTCCTCTGTTGAGGGGCATCTGGGTTCGTTCCAGCTTCTGGCTATTATAAATAAGGCTGCGTTGAGCACTTTTACGTTAAATTGATAGGTTTTGGGCATGTCCTGTGGATGATTATGAGCCTATGGCCATTTTTTTGCATGATTTCAGGCTGTAGGAATTTTCTATGGATGACTGACAGGCTGCCACACACTCTGGTGGAGTCAGCCTGACAGGCGAAAGCTTGAAAGTTATCTCATGAGGAAAAGAGTTTCACAGTAGCTCCCTCCTGGAGTCTGGTGAAAGCCACGCTCTCCAGTTGGGTCAGTTTGACAAGCAGAAGCTTGGAAGCTGCCCACAAGGAAAAGAGTTTCACAGAAACTCCCTCCTGGAGTCTAGCGTCCCCTCTATTCCATAAATTAATTTTCCATTCCCGCATTAGTCTAGTGTATGGATCCCTGTGGTCTCTATTTAGTATTACCCTATTACAAGTGCCTTTTAAGATTGAATTCTGACATAGCTAAAGCCTCCCCCAGTGTTCCAAGATCCCAGAAAACAGCAAGGAGTTTAACCTATTCAGTAACTAATTAAGCATTACAATAGACAGAGCCATTAACTCAACTGGTCGGCAGGAAGAGCCTGGGAATCTCACTGAGATAAAAATCTTTAGTACAGGCTATATTCCATGCCAAGAGCAAGTTGATTCTCCAGATAAGATAAGAATGAGCAAGACCTAGGAATTTAGGTGTCCGTGATACTACATTATTCTTGAGGCCTGCCAAGAGTAATTACCCCCTGATGCTTTTAACACTAAAGTGTGAAATTCTTGCCTGTCACTAGGCTGATCCTAGGCAGGGCTGATTATCTCTATTGCAAACATTTATCTAGTTCCTACAAATTCCTTTCACAGTCATTTTTTGTATCTGGTAAATTTCAGTGTACCTTGTCTTTTGTGATTTGTAGCTCCTGATAATTCTCTGTAATATAAAATAGTCTAATGCTCGACCCGACATTACATTCAGATTCTACACAACCTCTCCTGTGTGCATCTGTTTGTCAATTAATCCTACTCTTTGTACACCTGCCCAAGAGACCCGTTCCATGCAGACACAGGGACCCAGAGGGTCTGCGTCAACAGGCTGTGATTATTTCTTCTGGTTGACTCTCAGGATTTGTGAGTTGCTTGTAAATAACTGACAGGCTAGGGACGTTTCCAGTGAATGGTTGACAGGACTTGGGCACTTCTTATGGATGACTGCCAGCCTGTGCACTTTTCCTATGGATAATTAACAGGCTGTGGGGGGTTGTTGCACAGATTTTAATAAGCTATGTGTGTCCTGTGGATGATTGACAGGCTTTGGGTCTTGCGTAGGAATGACCTATAGATGCAAGTCTACAGATCTCTTGAATCTATATAAATTTTTGATAACAAATGAAAACCTAAACCCTAAGTCATCATTACTTTGATTTTTTTCATTTACACATTTCTTTTGATTTATGCCCATGAGTAGTGTTTCCATACCTCATTACCAGCAGGAGCACAACACACTCCTAAGGTAATAGATAAAGTGTCCATGGTAATCCAGGTGCTAAATGTTAACAAAGCAGGACCTCATGCTTTGCCATAAAATGGTCAGTGTGCCCCTGGACTCACACCAAAATTGGCTAAATATCCCTACAAAGTGATAACCTATGCCATCCTAGCTCCCATGCTTGATATTCAAAAGGCTTTAAGCAAAATGAAACTAGGGTTCCAAAGAGTATGGCTCATTCCATTTCATAATTTAAATTTATAGAGGGTGTGAAACTTGACTGGGAAGTTGAACATAAAGATATAAGAATAGGAAGATCTGGAGAGATAGTAGAATCTATACTCTACACAGTAGCTATCTAAGTTATGTGTGGGAAATAAATGGACTGACAAAATGAAAAACTACAGTTGGACAATTCAGTGTTTTTAAAGAAAATAATCAATGAGTAAAAGAATATCCTGTGAATGATTGACGGGGTGTAGGCATTTCCTATGGAAGATTAACCAATTGTGGACTTGTCCTTTGGACGAGTGACAGGGTTGGTATGTGTTTATGGTGGATGATTGACAATCTGAGGCCAGGACATGTGGTTGATTGAAAGGCTGTTGGCATTGCCTATGAATGATTGACAGGCTTTGAGATATCTTATGAAAGATTGACAGGCTGTGGGTGTTTCCATTGGATGACTGAGAGGCTACAGGAATATCTTGAAACTATAATTTATAATTTATTCTTTATTATCTATATCAAGCTCCAACTTAAAGAATAATTAGCCCCTTAGAACTACAAAATGATCAAGAAGCATGGGGACTATGGAAAATCTACAGTTGTGTCATTGGTTCTCCTTCATAACCTAGTGCAGAATAAGAATAGGAAATAAGAATAAAGGGCTGGGGTGGTTGGTAAAACTCAATTGGTAAAACACTTGCCCTGAAAACCTGAGAGAAGATGTGGGGATAAGGGGATCCCCAATCCTTACTTGCCTACAAGTCTGAGAGTCAGTGTGCTTAAAGAGAATAAATCAAACACACCATGGTTTGGGTGAGTGAACATGTCTCCAAAACTGAGGGGCCATTGGGTGGAACACACAAGAGTCCCTGATGACCTGACTTCAGTCCCCAGAACCCATAATATGGCAGAAGAGAACTGTCAAGTGGCAAGGTCTCTGACCACCACACACTTAGCTCCGCATGTGTGGGACACGGGAAAATGAGAGGAAGACAGTGTCAGTCTCTATCCTTCACATGTGTATCAATGCACACACCACATGTGCACAAGGTGAGTATGGTGGAGCAGGGCCATGGCAACAGTTCAAAACGTCTTTGTTTGGTCCACTAGACAACACAAGACATATTGACCTATCGTTTCTTGGTGATATTTTTTGCATTAAAGTTGACAATAGACCTTAGGATAAAACTTTCCATAATATATATAACAGAGTATAAGTAACATAAATATTATGGAGAGATGGCTTGGCAGTTAAGAGCTCTAGTTTTGTTTCTAGTGCACTCAGTTTTGAGTGCTATTACCCACATGGTACCTCACAACTGTCCATAACTCCAATTCCAGGGCATTCCCCACTCAATTCTAGCACACAGTGCATAGAAAACACACAGCAGCAAAAATACTCCTCTATATAAATCTACAAAAGTTAAGCACATACAATGAAGTAAAATGTATGTACTTTCTTTTACTAAGTCACATTAAAGTATCCGATACAGTACTTCAAAAGAGACAATGGTTAAGTATTTATAAACTAACTGAATTTTTTATTTTGCTTTCCTTATAGAAGACCTAGGAGCTGATGTCATAAAGTGTGCATGTCTAGGTGCCCAGGACCCTAAAGGAGGTAAATGATGCAGTGAGGCTCAGTAAAAAGAGCCTAAGCGAAACAGAAAACAGACCTGACCAGGGGCACAAGCTCCTTCCGGTGAAGGAAGGATTTAGGATTGGCAAAGATCCTATCCCAATCTGTTGGTGGCCATTTTGTCTTATTGAAAGTGTCTTTTGCCTTATAGAAGCTTTACAATTTTATGAGGTCTCATTTGTAAATTCTTGATCTTACAGCACAAGCCATTGCTTTTCTATTCAGGAACTGTTCACCTGTGCCCATATCTTTGAGGCTTATCCCCACGTTTGCCTCTATAATTTTCACTGTCTCTGGTTTTATGTGGAGTTCCTTGATCCACTTAGATTTGACCTTAGTTCAAGTAGATAGGAATGAATCACTTCGCATTCATCTACATGATAACATCCAGTTGTGCCAGCACCATTGGGTGAAAATGCTGTCTTTTTTCCACTGGATGGTTTTAGCTCCCTTGTCAAAGATCAAGTGACCATAGGTATGTGGGTTCATTTCTGACTCTTCAATTCTATTCCATTGGTCTACTTCTCTGTACTGTACCAATACCATGCAGTTCTAATCACAATTGCTCTGTAGTGCAGCTTTAGGTTAGGCATGGTGACTCCACCTGAGGTTCTTTTATCCTTGAGAAGAGTTTTTGCTGTCCTAGGTTTTTTGTTATTCCAGATGACTTTGCAGATTGCCCTTTCTAATTCGTTGAAGAATTGAGTTGGAATTTTGATGGGGATTGCATTGAATCTGTATATTGCTTTTGACAAGATAGCCATTTTTAGTATATTGATCCTGCCAATCCATGAGCATATCAGGATTAGGAGTTCTCTGGTAGAATTTTTGGGGTCACTTACATATACTATCATTTCATCTGCAAATGGTGATATTTTGACCTCTTCCTTTTCAAATTGTATAAGTGGCTATAATCCCAGAAAGTCAGAATACCGAAAATACAATTTGCAAAATACATGAAGGTCAAGAAGAAGGAAGACCAAAGTGTAGATACTTCGATCCTACTTAGCTGGGGGAACAAAATACCCATGGAAGGAGTTACAGAGACAAAGTTCAGACCAGAGACTGAAGGAAGCACCATCCAGAGACCGCCCCACGTAGGGACCAATCTCATGAACAACAACCAAAAAGTAAAAAATAAAAACAAATTAAAAAAAAAAACATTTTCCCAGAAAATATCACATTGCACAACTGAGACTCCAATAAAACAATAATTTTTGACTTCAGTCTTCTATTAGATAAAATATTTTATTTATATATAAAATTTATATATTTACATATATATAATAAGTTTCTTCCTCACTGATTTTGTCTAGGTATGTCAGTGTGTGTTGGAGTGTTCAGCTCCAGCAGCATCTAGAAGAAAAGCAAGAATTATCAATAGTATCACCGGGCACATCATTGGTGGCATTGCCAGGAGCAGCAGCAGCAGCAGTGTCATTGTCATCAGGATCAATGTAATGAGAAACAGTGAGAAGGTGGAGGCTTGTTTGTTAATTATATTCTCAGATGTTGCTTCCTTTGGAATGTTTGTTTCCAGGCTGAATACCGAAAATACAATTTGCAAAATACATGAAGCTCAAGAAGAAGGAAGACCAAAGTGTCGATACTTTGATCCTACTTAGCTGGGGGAACAAAATACCCATGGAAGGAGTTACAGAGACAAAATTCAGAGCAGAGACTGAAGGAAGCACCATCCAGAGACTGCCCCACGTAGGGACCAATCTCATGAACAACAACCAAAAAGTAAAAAATAAAAACAAATTAAAAAAAAAACATTTTCTCAGAAAATATCACATTGCACAATTGAGACTCCAATAAAACAATAATTTTTGACTTCATTCTTCAAAAATCAGACTTCAGAAGAGCAGAGATAAATAGAAACTAATGTTTAACAGGAAGATTTCTCTGCTTAGCCATTCAAAAAACACAAGGTTTTCAATGGGAGTGAAAAAAATTTTGCCTCATTCCAGGATGGGAGTCAACCAAGTACCATGGTCAGTTATGTTGGTCTAAACTGGTTTTGTTAACTATGTGAAGTATTTTCATTAAGTTGGGAAAAGAAAACAATTTTTTTCTGATGCTAGGTAATGCTTAAATAGCATGAAATGTATTAATCATGACTATTAGTACCAAAGAGATCTACTTTTCAATCTAAACTTAAAGTTCATCTATTTTAAGCAACCACTGTGGTCTACCTTACCTGGTTTATCGTTTCTGTTGGAGGGAGGTCCTTGGCCATTTTCTTCATAGCACGCTTGCCGAAGTCGAATTCTCATCCATGCCATCGTTGATAACAACAATGTAAGAAACCACATCGGGGGCATTACCAGCAGCAGTAGCTTATCTGGGACCCAAGGAAAATCATGTTCCCAGACAGTGGATTCACTATGGCTAGGTTGATCCAGTGACTCTAAAGCGTCATAAAAAACTTCAGCTAGATCTTCATCTAGGTCAGGAACAGGACTGGGTTCCTCACCTGAAGAAAGAATAGCATACTTGTCTTATGCTCGAGGCAATGTCAGAACATTCAGGTCAGTTCTTTCAATGGAATCTAGGGAACGGCAAGTGCAGGTACCAGGAGTAGGCTCTGGGTCACAATGGGGTGTGTCCCTTGCATGCTCCATGAAAAAATCTGAATCAGTTATGAAAACCAACCCAATGTCACTACCTGTTTCTGAGTCATATTTTTCATCAGATTCAGAACTGTCCACAGGACTTGGGGAAGGAATCTTCTCAACATGAGCAGGAGCACCACTATCAGGAGCGGGTTGTAAAGAAGTAGGTTCTATGTCATCAGGAGCCCTGGTGTCATCAGCACAGGTGGAATGAGTTGGCTCACTGACTACAGGGTCCCAATTGTCAGGAGCACACTGGGAAAGAGTTGGATCAACATCAACAGGAGCCCCATTGACAGCAGCACAGGTGGAAGAATCTGGCTCAGCATCAGCAGGAGCCCTGCTGTCAGCAGCACTTGTGGATTGAGTTGGCTCAATGTCATCAGGAGCCTCACGCACATGGATTCTATGCTTCCTGGGAATGTGAAGGAAGATAGGTGGTTCATTTCCTCGCACCTATAAGAAAAATTGGCAATGTTACTTTTGATTGAAAGTTTCACTCGTTTTATTCATTTTATCACCTGTCTGCTAATCAGAGTCTCAATTTATAGTCCCCAAAATTTTTCTGTATCCAGACCCACTTCATCACTAAGGACACTCTCTGATATTCAGAAACTTCTGCTTCATTTCTGCATGATGAGTAAAAGGCCCAGAGTATCTAGAAATCTTTAATGGGGACTTGCTTAGGGTTATGCTTTCCTTTCTTCTGCTCATTGCTACCTAACATCATCATTATGTGCAAAATGGAAAGATATAAAAAGAAAGGACAATATGTGTCCTCTCCTGTCTTTATGACCTGAATTTTAAATTCCAGCCAGATGAAGTGAATAGGACAGTGAGGTGCTTTGAGAACAAAATGAACCTCTCTCTTCTGCACTACACTAACCCTTCCCCAATGAATGATCTTCCACAGTTGTCTATTAGATACCTGGGATATCAGAACAGTGGAGCTGAATTGTGAATGCATGAATAAAGTATTTCAATATCTACAGCAGAGGGAAATTGCTGAGTTCCATGTATGGATTCTATATAGGCCTTCTAAAATCTTACCTATTAACTCTATGTTAAAGTAACTTTTATGCACTAGGTGTAATTGTGATCTTTGATGCTTAATACCTCCATCTGAGTGATAACCTAGGCCTAGTCCTGGAAGCTTCTATCCTCTGTGAAACTTAGCATAGGCCTATTCCACAAAGTTCTCTCTTTCCTGTGTAGGTCAAGATGTGATCATTCTGATGCTGCTTCAGTACCATGCCTGCTGCCTGAACCATGATGGTGATGTGTGCATCCAACTGGAACCTTGAGCCCAACTTCAAACACACCCTTTCTTCTGGAAGTTGTCTTCTCATGGTCTTTTCTTACAGCCATAGAAAGTAACTAACATAACCATCATCTAGGTACAGAAGGAGTGACTTCAAACGTCTGAGGGATTCATTCCAAGCTATGCAGGGGTTTTGCCCAGTGGACTTGGTCACAAAAGAAGTGATCAAATTCCATAAGGTGCCCTTCCGGTCCGGCCAGCACCTGGGTAGCTAGGGTGCAGAGTCAGCTGACATCTGCCAGCTACCCACAACACCTGCCACGGGATCTTAAGACCTCTGGTGAGTGGAACACAGCTTCTGCTCCAATCCAATCCTGCGGGACCTGAGACTGCATTAATTAGGGAAGCAGAAAACCCGGCCTGATCAGGGACACAAGCCCCTTCTGCTCCATACCAGCACAGGGGTACCTTGGGCGTGGAGTCTGCGGACACCCGTAAGGTATACACAGGACCCTCCACAGGATTTTAAAACCTCTGTGAGTGGATCACAACTTCTGCCAGGAAGCAGGGTTGAACAACAGATATTTGGGCACCTTCCCTGCAAGAGGAAAGCCTACCTGCAGAGAGTACTCTGACCACTGAAACTCAGGAGAGAGCTAGTCTCCCAGGTCTGCTGATAGAGGCTAACATAAACACCTGAGGAACAAGATCTAACCAGAGACAACTACAACAACTAACTCCAGAGATTACCAGATGGTGAAAGGCAAGCATAAGAATCTTACTAACAGAAACCAAGACCACTGACCATCATCAGAACGCAACACTCCCACCCCACACACTCCCGGGTACCTCAACACAGCCGAAAAACTAGACCCGGATTTAAAAGCATATCTCATGATGATGGTAGAGGACATCAAGAAGGACTTTAATAACTCACTTAAAGAATTACAGGAGAACACTGCTAAACAGGTAGAAGACCTTAAAGAGGAAGCACAAAAATCCCTTAAAGTATTGCAAGAAAACATGACCAAACAGGTGATGGAATTGAATAAAACCATCCAAGACCTAAAAAGGGAAGTAGACACTATAAAGAAAACCCAAAGTGAGGCAACGCTGGAGATAGAAAACCTTGGAAAGAAATCTGGAACTATAGATCCAAGCATCAGCAACAGAATACAAGATATGGAAGAGAGAATCTCAGGTGCAGAAGATTCCATAGAGAACATCTGCACAACAATCAAAGAAAATACAAAATGCAAAAAGATCCTAACTCAAAACATCCAGGAAATCTAGGATACAATGAGAAGACCAAACCTACCGATAATAGGAATAGATGAGAATGAAGATTTTCTACTTAAAGGGCCAGCAAATATCTTCAACAAAATTATAGAAGAAAACTTCCCAAACCTAAAGAAAGAGATGCCCATGAACATACAAGAAGCCTACAGAACTCCAAATAGACTGGACCAGAAAAGAAATTCCTCCTGACACATTAGAACAACAAATGCACTAAATAAAGATAGAATAGTAAAAGCAGTAAGGGAAAAAGGTCAAGTAACATATAAAGGCAGGCCTATCAGAATTACACCAGACTTTTCACCAGAGACTATGAAAGCCAGAAGATCCTGGACAGATGTTATACAGACACTAAGAGAACACAGATGCCAGTCCAGGTTACTATACCCAGCCAAACTCTCAATTACCATAGATGGAGAAACCAAAGTTTTCCACGACAAAACCAAACTCACACATTATCTTTCCACGAATCCAGCCCTTCAAAGGATAATAATAGAAAAAAACCAATACAAGGACGGAAATCACGCCCTAGAAAAAGCAAGAAAGTAATTCCTCAACAAACCAAAAAGAAGACAGCCACAAAAATAGAATTCCAATTTTAAAAACAAAAATAATAGGAAGCAACAATTACTTTTCCTTAATATCTCTTAATATCAATGGACTCAATTCCCCAATAAAAAGACATAGACTAACAGAGTGCCTACACAAACAGGACCCAACATTCTGCTGCTTACAGGAAACCCATCTCAGGGAAAAAGAAAGACACTACCTCAGAGTGAAAGGCTGGAAAACAATTTTCCAAGCAAATGGTCTGAAGAAACAAGGTGGAGTAGCCATTCTAATATCTAATAAAATCGACTTCTAACCCAAAGTTATCAAAAAAGACAAGGAAGGACACTTCATACTCATCAAAGGTAAAATCCTCCAAGAGGAACTCCAATTCTGAATAACTATGCTCCAAATGCAAGGGCAGCCACATTCATTAAAGAAACTTTAGTAAAGCTCAAAGCATATATTGAAACTCACACAATAATAGTGGGAGACTTCACCACTTTCACCAATGGACAGATCATGGAAACAGAAACTAAACAGGGACACAGTGAAACTAACAGAAGTGATGAAACAAATGGACTTAACAGATATCTACAGAACAATTTATCCTAAAACAAAAGGATATACCTTCTTCTCAGCACCTCATGGTACCTTCTCGAAAATTGACCATACAATTGGTCACAAAACAGGCCTCAACAGATACAAAATGATTGAAATCGTCCCATGCATCCTATCAGACCACCATGAACTAAGGCTGATCTTCAATAACAACATAAATAATGGAAAGCCAACATTCACGTGAAAAATGAACAACACTCTTCTCAATGATACCTTGATCAAGGAAGGAATAAAGAAATTAAAGACTTTTTAGAGTTTAATGAAAATGAAGCCACAACATACCCAAGCTTATGGGACACTATGAAAGCATTTCTAAGAGGGAAACTCATAGCTCTGAGTGCCTCCAAAAGAAACTAGAGAGAGCACACACTAGCAGCTTGACAACATACCTAAAAGCTCTAGAAAAAAAGGAAGCAAATTCACCCAAGAGGAGTAGAGGGCAGGAAATTATCAAACTCAGGGGCAAAATCAACCAAGTGGAAACAAGAAGAACTATTCAAAGAATCAACCAAACGAGGAGCTGGTTCTTTGAGAAAATCAACAAGATAGATAAACCCTTAGCCAGACTCATTAGAGGGCACAGGGACAGCATCCTAATTAACAAAATCAGAAATGAAAAGGGAGTCATAACAACAAACACTGAAGAAATCCAAAACACCATCAGATCTTTCTACAAAAGACTATACTCAACAAAACTGGAAAATCTGGACGAAATGGACAAATTTCTAGACAGATACCAGGTACCAAAGTTAACCCAGGGTCAAGTTAACGATCTAAACAGTCCCATATCCCCTAAAGAAATAGAAACAGTTATTAATGGTCTCCCAACCAAGAAAAGCCCAGGACCAGATGGGTTTAGTGCATAGTTCTATCAGACCTTCTAAGAAGATCTAATTCCAGTTCTGCACAAACTATTCCACAAAATAGAAGTAGAAGGTACTCTACCCAACTCATTCTATGAAGCCACAATTACTCTGATACCTAAACCACAGAAAGATCCAACAAAGATAGAGAACTTCAGACCAATTTCCCTTATGAATATCGATGCAAAAATACTCAATAAAATTCTCCCTAACCGAATCCAAGAACACATCAAAACAATTATCCATCCTGACCAAGTAGCTTTTATTCCAGGGATGCAGGGATGGTTTAATATACGGAAATCTATCAACGTAATCCATTATATAAACAAACTCAAAGACAAAAACCACATGATCATCTCGTTAGATGCGGAGAAAACATTTGACAAAATCCACCACCCATTCATGATAAAAGTCTTGGGAAGATCAGGAATTTAAGGCCCATACCTAAACATGATAAAAGCAACCTACAGCAAACCAGTAGTCAACATCAAAGTAAATGGTGAGAAGTTGGAACCAATCCCACTAAAATCAGGGACTAGACAAGGCTGCCCACTTTCTCCCTACCTAAGTCCTAGCCAGAGCAATTCGACAACAAAAGGAGATCAAAGGGATACAAATTGGAAAAGAAGAAGTCAAAATATCACTTTTTGCAGATGATATAATAGTACATATAAGTGACCCTAAAAATTCCACCAGAGAAATACTACACCTGATAAACAGCTTCAGTGAAGTATCTGGATATAAAATTAACTCAAACAAGTCAATGGCCTTTCATACACAAAGGATAAACAAGCTGAGAAGGAAATTAGGGAAACAACACCCTTCTCAATAGTCACAAACAATATAAAATACCTTGGCGTGACTCTAACTAAGGAAGTGAAAGATCTGTATGACAAGAACTTCAAGTCTCTGAAGAAAGAAATTAAAGAAGATCTCAGAAGATGGAAAGACCTCCCAGGCTCATGGATTGGCAGGATCAACATTGTAAAAATGGCTATCTTACCAAAAGCAATCTACAGATTCAATGCAATCCCCATCAAAATTCCAACTCAATTCTTCAACAAATTAGAAAGGACAATCTGCAAATTCATCTGGAACAACAAAAAACCTAGGATAGCAAAAACTCTTCTCAAGGATAAAAGAACCTCTGGTGGAATCACCATGCCTGACCTAAAGCTGTACTACAGAGCTATTGTGTTAAAAAAAACTGCATGGTACTGGTATAACGACAGACAAGTAGACCAATGGAACAGAATTGAAGACCCTGAGATGAACCCACACACCTATGGTCACTTGATCTTCGACAAGGGAGCTAAAACCATCCAGTGGAAAAAAGACAGCATTTTCAACAAATGGTGCTGGCACAACTGGAGCTTATCATGTAGAAGAATGTGAATTGATCCATTCCTATCTCCTTGTACTAAGGTCAAGTCTAAGTGGATCAAGGAACTTCACATAAAACCAGAGACACTGAAACTTATAGAGGAGAAAGTGGGGAAAATCCTTGAAGATATGGGTACAGGGGAAAAATTCCTGAATACAACAGCAAAGGCTTGTGCAGTAAGATCGAGAATTGATAAATGGGACCTCATAAAGTTGCAAAGCTTTTGCAAGGCAAAAGACACCATCAATAAGACAAAAAGACCACCAACAGATTGGGAAAGGATCTTTACCTATCCTAAATCAGATAGGGGACTAACATCCAATATTTATAAAGAACTCAAGAAGGTGGACTCCAGAAAATCAAATAACCCCATGAAAAAATGGGGCTCAGAACTGAACATAGGCTCAGTGGGTAAGAGCACCCGACTGCTCTTCCAAAGGTGCGAAGTTCAAATCCCAGCAACCACATGGTGGCTCACAACCACCCGTAATGAGATCTGATGCCCTCTTCTGGTGTGTCTGAAGACAGCTACAGTGTAATTACATATAATAAATAAATAAATAAATCTTTAAAAAAAAAAAAAAAAGAATTCTCACCTGAGGAATACCGAATGGAAGAGAAGCACCTGAAAAAATGTTCAACATCCTTAATCAAAAAGGTAATGCAAATCAAAACAACCCTGAGATTCCACCTCACACCAGTCAGGAATGGCTAAGATCAAAAATTCAGGTGACAGCAGATGCTGGTGAGGATATGGAGAAAAAGGAACACTCCTTCATTGTTGGTGGGATTGGAAACTTGTACAACAACTCTGGAATTCAGTTTGGCAGTTCCTCAGAAAATTGGACATAATACTACCAGAGGATCCAGCAATACCTCTCCTGGGCATATATCCAGAAGATGTTCCAACCGGTAAGAAGGACACATACTCCACTATGTTCATAGCAGCCTTATTTATAATAGCCAGAAGCTGGAAAGAACCCAGATGCCCCTCAACAGAGACATGGATACAAAACATGTGGTACATTTACACAATGGAGTACTACTCAGCTATTACAAAGAATGAATTTATGAAATTCCTAGGCAAATGGTTGGTCCTGGAGGGCATTATCCTGAGTGAGGTAACCCAATCACAAAAGAACTTAAGTGATATGTACTCACTGATAAGTGGATATTAGCCCAGAAACTTAGAATAGCCAAGATATAAGTTACAATTTGCAAAACACATGAAACTTAAGAAGAACGAAGACCAAAGTGTGGACACTGCTCCTTCATAGAATTGGGAACAAAACACCCATGGAAGGAGTTACAGAGACAGATTTTTGAGCTGAGACAAAAGGATGGACCATCTAGAGACTGCCATATCCAGGGATCCATCCCATAATCAGCCTCCAAACGATGACGCCATTGCATACACTAGCAAGACTGTGCCAATAGGACCCTGATATAGCAGTCTCTAGTGAGACTATGCCGGGGCGGAGCAAACACATAAGTGGAAGCTCACAGTCAGCTATTGGATGGATCACAGAGCCCCCAATGGAGGAGCTAGAGAAAATGCCCAAGGAGCTAAAGGGATCTGCAACCCTATAGGTGGAACAACATTATGATCTAACCAGTACCCCAGAGCTCTTGACTCTAGCTGCATATGTATCAAAAGATGGCCTAGTCGGCCATCACTGGAAAGAGAGGACCATTGGACTTGCAAACTTTATACAGGGGAACGCCAGGGCCAAAAAGTGGGAGTGGGTGGGTAGGGGTCTGGGGGGACAGTATGGGGACTTTTGGGATAGCATTGGAAATGTAAATGAGGAAAATACCTAATTTTTAAAAAATGAAAAAAGCAATTCTATAATGCTAGCTTAGATAGGCTACCCAGAGCACTCACTGATTCAACCAGATACATTTAGGAAATATGAATGTTGAAAGTGGATTTGATGCGGCATGGCAAATAAGGTCTCCACATATTTGTTGCTCTATACACCTCCATGAAATGTATAACTTAGCAGCCTACTTTTGCCCTTCAGTACCAGGTTTCATGATACTTACATGAAAAAGTCACACTCCAAAACATATTCTGCATCATCAAACAATATAACACAGAGAAGATTCAACAAAATAAGTTAAGAAGCACTGTTGATCAAAGGGAAAGGATGAGGAAGCATGCAATCTATGTGTCTTCAAACTGTTCAAATGTTAGAATTTAGTTCACTGGATTCACTGAGAATCATCGTCTTGAAAACGGCAAAGCATGTGGAATTTTCAGACATAGGCACGCTTTCATATACCACGTGTTACAGGGCTCATTATCCCCTTCCTCATTGTGTAAATATGCTTGAGCCAGTTATTAAAGAAGAATGAAAGGACCATATGATGCAAAATTAAATTTCCAGGACATCTGCCACATTCATGAAGATAACACTGAAGATAAATGAGAGGACCCTGAAGAGATTTCCCTGAATTGTTAGTCACACAACAGGTGTATATAAACAGCATTTATCTACCAGTATACTTAAATTCATGATTCAAAATAATCTTTATCTTAGGGGTTTCTATACATGTGTTTACATTACTCTGCCTGTGTTATGCTTGCCTGTGTATTTCTCCCCTCCCTCTCTCTCTCTGTCTGTCTCTCTCTCTTGTGTGTTTCTGTGTCTGTGTGTTTGTGTGTGTGTGTGTGTGTGTGTAGACTGGAGGGAAATTTCAGGAGCTGGCTCTCTTCTTCCACAGAGTTAGAAAGGGGCTCTGACCATTTCTGCTGCTCTGTATGGTTCAATCTGTCTAGCTTGTGAGTTTCAGGGCTGTTCTACTCTCTTAGCCTCCAATCTGGATTTAGAGGTGCAGAGATTACAGACTTTTTCCTTTTTTCAGGATGAAATTCAGCTTATTAGGCTTCCAAGGCAAGTGCATGAATCCACTGAGTCATCTGGTTGGTATATTTTATGTATATATACATGCATGAGACCATGTATGTGTGTATGTATTTATACATATGTATGTATATATGAATATGTATATATACATGTATATATATATTATGCATTTTTATTCTAGTTTTAAAATAAAGGGGAGAGAGAGCGAGAGCGAGAGCGAGAGAGAGAGAGAGAGAGAGAGAGAGATGTTGGTTGTTACCCGTTTAGAATGCAAATGAAATGGAGAAAAGTATGAATTTCTCATTGACATGAGAACTTTTCCTTTGCCCAAGCTAGTTAGCATATTTGAAACATGCCTGTGTCGTTGTCATCCCTGTCTGGCTGTACTTCTTCATAAAGACTTACATTGGGTATTCTCTTAGCATGCAATAGGGAACTGTTATTATCTAGCTCAGGTCCATTTTTTTTTAATTTTATACTTATTTCACTGCAATTGCCACATAGGCTTCTGGGAAGTCTTCTGTTAGTTTGATTTTATGCAAGTTTAGTATCAGAAAATAGCGTCTATCTTTATTTCAAACACATAATTTATTTTTTGAAGAATGGAAACTACCTTTGGCTAGGTTGTGCCTGGCATATATCAGTGCTTTCATGATATTGTGGATCTAATAATTGGTATATAAAAGAAGTTGCTTCATTTCATGCCAACAGTAACTAATCTCTGGTTACCATATCCTTCACCATTATTATTTACGTTCTGTATCATCATAAAAATCTCTATTTAGGGGAAAGGTGTTTGTAGTAGGAATGTTAGTTTTGAAAACTCTAACGGCTTTTCACTGAACTAGAAGATGATTGCCAAGTGAATTTCTGTGCTCGAAAATTACCTGAGTTCTAAATTCTTGCTTAGTTCTCTCTAGAACAAAATTTACTCAGGTTCATCACATACTGTAGCTAAATTTAATTTGGAAACTAAGTTGAACCAGGCTAAAAAGAAGGAACATTTGAGTTTGGTTTCTGACAATATTAAGCTCACAGTTTCTAATGATTTCACTGGGTGTAATAATTACCTCTAATCTGCCCCTTTCTTAATGGTCAATTTAGAGGGTTTACATTAAGATAATTAGCTAGTTGTTAACACTAGGCAGTGGAGGAAGTGGTGTGAGTAAGATCTGCAAACAGACCCTTGTGTTTGCTTTGTAACTTCTCAATGGGGATTAAAACAGAAAAGAGGGCTTTTTTTTTTTTTTTTTTTTTACTTGCTTCTGTAGTTGCTGTGACAAAATGTCTGATGGGAAAGTAAGTCAGTAACTTCCAGCAAGGCAACGGGGTGTCCCATTTTGTGGTAGTATTCTATTGCTTCTCACATGCTGGTAGACCAGGAAACAAATAACACAGAACTGGTACCACAATTAGTCATAACCATGAAAACCTACCCCTGACAACCTTGTGCTCCCTTGGCCATATTCCCGAATGTTGAACCCTCTCTCAAAGAGTGGGCAAGTATTCAAACCCAGGAGAACACATCTCTCTCTGTCTGAAGCTCCCATGCACTGGGTAACAGGTGTGTAATGTTATCAACACACGCACACACACACACACTTTTTATATACTCTGTGTGGGTGTGGGTGTGTCTGTGTGTGTGTGTGTATGTGTGTGTGTGTGTGTTCATGCTAAAGCATTTTCAGTCAATGTGTAAATCAGGGTCAGCGAGATGGCTGAGTAGATAAAGGTACTTGTCAGCATGACAAACAGCTTGAACTTGATGCCTGAGACTGAAATAGTGGAAGGAGAAGACTGACTCTTATTAGTTATCATTTGATACCCACAATTCACCTTGCCTTCCCCTACTTCCCATATCCATTACGAACAGGGTGTCCTTGACCTGACAGAGACCATCCTGCTTGCTTTATGAGTTCATAAATTAAAGGGGTGCCCAGCTTACCGAGCCTCCTATTGTGCACACCCTGCCTATTAATCCTTTGGACTTCAATAGGTAAAATGTGAAGGCTGAGGCCTGGGTCCAGGAAGTTAAAAAATATCCTAAGACTGAATACTTATTTCCCCTTATGACACTTCTAATCATTTTCATATCAAACATATTCACTCTAGGAGCTGGAAAAGGGGGCTGAGGAGTTTTTAACAAGTATTGCTCTTGCCTAGCACCTGGGTTTGATTTGTAATACATAAACGTTTGCTGACCGACTAGGCCATGGCCTAGTCAGTCATCACTGGAAAGAGAGGCCCATTGGACACACAAACATTATATGCCCCAGTACAGGGGAACGCCAGGGCCAAAAAAAAATGGGAATGGGTGGGTAGGGAAGTGGGGGGGAGGATATGGGAGACTTTCCGGATAGCATTAGAAATATAATTGAGGAAAATATGTAATAAAAAATATTAAAAAGAAAATGTTTGCTGATAAAATTCTGAAACACCAAGTCCAGGGGATGGAATAACCTCTTCTGATGTCTGTGGGAAGCACACACACATGGGACACAGGCAGAATACACATGCAAAGCATTCACACACTTAAAGTCAGTCGATCTAAGAAGAGAAACACAAATATGTTGGTTGCTTCCATGTTGACTGTACCTCCTTCCAGGAGCCTGTATTATTTACTTTCTGTCATTTTATGAATTCTCCTCACTGTGTTACAAACATGCTCATTTTTTTTTCTTTCTTGTTGTTTCCATAGTCTAATTTCCTAACACTTACATTTTAACACAGTGGTTCTCAACCTATCTGCCATGATCAATTAGAGGAGTTGAATAGAACAGGCTCACACAAGTTGCCTAGGACCATCTGAAAACCCTGATAGGACATTACAACTGATAACATTATCAAACCTACAGTTATGGAGTAACAACAAAAACAATTTTGTCGTTGGGAGTCACCACAACATGAGGAACTCTATTAAAGAAAGGGTCACAGCATTAGGGAGGTAGGGAAGCACTGCCTAATACAGGGCCTGGCAAGGAGTGAGGATATGAAGGAGATTAGGGGAATGTTCAAGGCTAGGTTTCTCTTCTCTGACACTACTTGCAGTACTCAAGGCACAGGCACACACAGCCAACATTTCCCTTCATAACAAGCAAATATGTTACTTATCAAATGAGGGGGAATTACCATTAGGGATGGAGGGGGAATTACCATTAGGGATGCTTTTTCTTCACAAGTGTTAGGTATTGGCTCTCCCGGAGAACAAACATAAACTCCAGAACTCCAAAAACCCACAAAACCCTTTTGCATCCTCTTCAGTGGTCTAAGTAAAGTTTGGCTAGATTCTTCCTGCAAAGCAAAGGTAGAGAGTTAACTTTTTGTTTGGTTCTGAAATTAACTCTTTTGTTTTTGGGTGCATGCTTTCAAATCAACTTTACTTCTTAGAAATCACAGGGTATTGACACATGAAAAATAAAAACCCTAATTAAACATGAAAGGCCTGCTAATATGCTTATCTATTTTCAAATTGCTAGGATATCATCAAGATGTAAAAATATTTAGGCTAGACTAGATTAAGAGAAAATCATGAAATGAGACACGGGACATTATTCTTACGGTTGAGACTAAACTTAATTCATTATGTGCCAAATTTTCTACATTTTATATAAGATGATCATTAATATTGATGAAACCTCTTTTGGCAGTCTTTCTCCTCCATTGCTGGGGGGCATAAAATGCACATTTTCCCATTTGTAAATAAATGCCAGTTAAATTGCCACTGCTGTCCTTACCATAGTACCTGTGGAACTGCTTTATAGAGACACATTGGACCACTGAGTCACATTCAAAAATCATTAAAATGTCACTTATCATTCACAAGCACCTCAGTCTAGGGCTACAGGTTATACAGAAACAAGTTTCCTAAACTCCAGCATCTCATAGTGATAAAGTAGCCTCATACTGAATGTGGAAGTATCTAAATAAAACACTACAACAGTTTAAGTGTTTGAATATGGCACAAAGAATATACATGTATATTTCAAAAATAGAAAAAGAAGAACTTATACGGAAGTATATAGTAATTGACTCTCTGCTTCTAGAAATGCTGGCTAACTGGGGAAGGACAGTTATTGTTTAACTAGATGAAGAACTTTCAACATACCCTTATAAGAATCAAATAGAAAATGCTCTAATCTCTTCATAAGGCAAATTTGATGAACATAATTGCTAAATATCCACAATTTCTTCTCAGTGTAAACACAGATGAAAGAGAGAAACCAAAGAGAGGCTCTCATATATGATCCTGAAATAGGAGTGTCCAAGGGTAGATAAAACTATGGGCATTCTGCTGAGGGTAAAGGCACTTTGGAGATTCCTGGATCATTGAAATATCTGGACTTACTAAATGGTATTCTGGTCTATTATCACAGTCACTTTTTAAAATCAGTCTAATGTGTATTCATTTCTGCAAACATTACTTTGTCAAACATCAAACAATTTCTATTATATGAGAACTGCACGCAGTCTTCCATTCCCTATGTCCTTTGAGTCCATTCTCATATTGGGCCACTACAACCCATAAGGACTTACTGCTCACTTGCAATTGATAGAAAGTTCCACATCTACAATATGGTTTTCTCTGAATCACATTTCCATATAAAACTGGGATAGTTAGAGTACTGTTGAATTAAGACAATTCATAAGAAAGTCGATTTCACAGAGAAGCATTTTACCTTGATACGGGAAGTATACCTGACATCTTCCACTTTTGAACACCTAGAAACAAAAATGGTAGAATTGTCAGGGAGCCGTTAGAATGCAAATATGCAACCTTCTTTCAACCTTAGATTGTGGCTGGATCTCTTGTTCATGGATGAAAACCCCAGGCTAAATATCCAGTAAACTTTAGGGGGTTCTCTGTCACCACCTCCAGTCTCACCATAGGGTCCCAGCATACAGCAGCACATGAGACCATCAGACCTCATGTGGATTCTGGGCATCCAAACTCTCATTCTCACACATGCATAGCAAGCACTTTATCCATTGGATCTTCGACCTAGCTATGGATCCTTTTCAGCATTTCATGCTGCAGGAGAGATATCATCAGTAATTTCAACATGTTTTGCTCTATAAATAATTATTCAGCTTGTGATTATAGAAAAGTAAAGAGCTGAAATAGTATCACATAGAGGCAAAGACAGTGTCAGGTTCTGAATGTTATATTTTCTACAGATTAATATGTTATAAAATGCACACCACATTCTTACCGCAGTGACGTTCTTCTGGTGATTTTCTCACTAACTACAAAAGAGGGAAACAAAATTTGTCATTAAACAATTGTAGCCAGTGCCGAGGCTAATATTTTTGTGACCCTATATGCTTTGACACCATTTATGAAAAGCCTTTAAGATGAATATTGATTTGTCAGAATAAATATATTAGAACTCTTCCTTGCCACATTCTTGTGTTTTTAATATGTGAAGAGAAAAATTTATTAAAAGTTACTATTTATAATAAATTGTGCAAAATACCTACAATCCTGAGCCCTATCAGACACAAAAAGTGTCATCTTAGCCTGAAGTGTTATCCCACAGTGAATTGTGTTGCCATTGCTGCTTTCTGTCTCTGCCCTAGGGATGCTGGCCCAACTCTAAGTGAGCGTACTCATCTTGGACAGAAGTGAAGGGACTTCTCCAAGTATTGACTTGAACTTCCTTCACTAAGGGGGAATATCCATTCCTAGCACAGGGAAGCTCAGTCTATGATTATGCAACATAGCCAAATAAGGAGACCCAAAGCCCTTTGCAAAGGATTTCCAGCTGCAAGTGTGACAAAGCTTTAGAGAGATCAGTGTGTTACTCTACTCTAGATCTTCTGAGGAAGATGCTAAAGGCCCTCAGTGCTAACACTGGTCCCTAGCTCATGTGCAATGCAAAGAAGCTCAGCATCAACTTCCATTGCCTCCCATGGCAAGAGCTGCCTGAAAGACCCCCTTAGTAGCTATGCAAACTGAAGTATTACTCCAGGGAGGAAAGCATGGAAGATATAAGAAAACAGCAATTCCAAGGGAGTAATGCCTCATATGAAACATTATTTTATTTATTTCTGCATATATACCATTGAGTGACTCTGGTTTCACTGTATGGAAAAAGTCTGCTCAGCAAACAATCTAGCAAATGAACAATTCTTGTTTACTTCCTTTGCAATATGTAAAACTCCACTGTACCCTGATGGGCATTGCCCATGGCCAGAGCACAGCTTTGACCCACCAAGAAATGGGCTGAGAAAGTGGATCTCTGGTGGGCCTTATGCTACACATGTATGGGGCCCCTGTCAATCCTCATCACCACAAGAAAACTCCAATGCTGAAATAACTTAAAAAATTCACCCACATTACACTAATAGCATGTGATCCCATGCTTATGTGAAGACAGCCATTTAGATTCCTCTACACTATTCTCTGGCTGGTGTTTTCCAAAGGTAAAGTAGGTGTGAGAGATGCTGTGGTGACAGTTGCTGAAAGCATAAACTGCATGGAATTTCCCCCACTGTAAGAACCATATTCAAACTGAACCAATGGGCCCTCCATGCCATGCACTACAGGATGATAGGATTTTCTCAACCTTCCTTCTACTGTGGCAATTTTTTTTTTTTTTTTGCAAATTATGTCTTGTAGCATGTAAACCAAATATCACTATAAATTTGGTAACTAATAGAACTACAGGGAAAAGGTGCTGTCAGAGTAGCCCATATGGAGGCTGTTGCATAGAATACTGAGAATGGCAGTTTTCATTCCACAGCACTACCTACAAAACTCACACACCATCCAGTCATTTAAAAGTTCAGAATTGAGCCAGTTTTTTATTATATCAGGATATTCACATTAAATGGAAGACAAATAAAAATAACCAGAAGATAATGTATGAATTCTCAAATAAGTGGAAATACAGAAATTCTATGATGGAGAAAAAATCCAGAGTGCCCTACTGACATTAAGTCCTCAAAACACAGTGAAAGTAATTGAATACTCTATTTTTTTTTTTTTTGCTTAACATGACAGCATTTTATGGACACTGATACACATACAACAATATGTAGTCAGTAATATATATCAATTATAAAAGTTAAGTAAAAATCCATTTCATACCAAAGTCAACTTGCTGTTGTTATGTAACTAGAGAGGATCTACATTGTGGAATAGGTGAAAAATCTTTTTACTTATAAAAAGACACTACATACTAAAGTAGTTCATTTTAAATAAACAAACATATTTCAGGTGATACAATTTGAAATTTCTTAGAAACAATTCCTTAAATAATCCTAAATCCTAAAAATGTTTGGCAGCAAATTAAGAAAGGATATAACTACTATTGGCATATTTGATTTCCTTAGTTTCTATTCTAGCAGGAACAAAACTCTTTTTATGATTGGGATAGAATCAATAGAGTACTTACTCTTAAACTTACCTGTATTATTCTGGACAGGGTGTTTCAAGATGGATTTAAGCTGTCCTGGTGGTCTTGCTCCACTGTGGCATATTTTAAGAGTGTTATTTTAATTTCATATAAAGCAGTAATCAAAGACTTTGAATTCTTTGTTGTTTGATTTCACAATTTATGCTACATTACAAATCAATAAAAACTATTAACTTGTTCTTCAACCAGTTCATTACGTTTGGGGACACTTTCCTTACAACTTCTCCTCATGTGAAAGAAAGGAAGAATTTAGCCCACAAAATATAGCCCAACAAACCACACACAGATACAGACAAGCATGCATGCACACACACACACTCACTACTACCTCTTCAGCCTTTGTTATGACAGCTGACAGACAGTTTTTTTTTTTTAATCCATTGACTCAATGTCAGTCTTTGCCCCTGGAACAGCAAAGTACTTCTCTCATGATACTTTGCCCATATTTCATTGACTATGATGTTACCACACAAGAGGATGTTTTGTGGACCGTCAAATAAATTTCAGGAACTCTAAACAACCCACCACAGCTTTCATAATGTTCAAGCTGCCCCTTCTTATCTCATGCATGACTCTATCCTGATATCACAGTCTGCTTGTTTCTATGCCAAACAAGCATTTCTAGAAACATAATAAGATAGTAACAAGAGCAAGGAACAATAAAATTTAGTTGACACTTGCAGTTTTACTGTGGAACTGTTTGGAATTCCAATAGAAGTCAACATGTATATTTTTTAAGGAGTCTCCGAAGAGCTTTAAGTACTGAAAAATTTTGAATCTTCACTTTCAACATTACCTTTGGATTCAGTAAGCTATTTAATAATGTTTAGAAAATGTTTTTTGATACATAGCACAAATAAAGAGGACAATATAGTTGTCCTGTCTTCTGGAAGTAATGAATCCTAATGAGCACAGAATTAGCTTGAAATACAACTTTTAGTTTTCTATCAAGCTAGTGTCTAACCTAGCATCCTGGACTGGAGTGAATGGGCCTTTACCTCTATGGTCATGTCCAATTGATGCGGCAGATAAAAGCCCCCTTTGTAGAAAGATAACTATTAGTTACACTGTCATTCAGATAATCTACTGAGAGTCAAAGGATTCGTTACTGTGGAAAACAGATCATGTGAACAGATCATTGATGGATGGATAGAGCATTCTGGAAGACATGGGTGTCTTCCAACAGCTCTGAAAGATGCTACCCCTGACAAAAATGTCCTGTACATGTAATGCTCTGTCAGAAGAGGAAAGAAATTTGTTGGCATCCTGTAGTGATGACTGACAACTGAGAAGCATCCCGAATTATGTAAACTCTCAGACAAGAGAAATGCCTGAAATGATAGCTACTAGTGTGGGTCTTAGTTCACAAATTGAAGTCAGTAAGGCTTTGAAAAGCCAATGAATCTTAGATGAAAATCCATGTGCATAGCTAATCCCAGCAGGCTCTTTTTCCAAACTGCAGAGTTGATTCTTGCAAATGGTGGGTGAATATAGTGTTCATGTTCCTATGAACTACACTGAGCAAGTTTCCAAGCTAAAAGATATATTCATAATATTGTGGAACTTGTACGACACAGGACTAAAAGTACTCCCAACAAGAATTTGCTTCTTATCTTTGAATTGACCTACCATTAATAAATTGTTAAACCTTACCAGGACAAAGGCCTTTCCTCTTTAAAATATAAGACTTCTGAAAAGAAAAACAAAATATGTTTTATTACAACTATAGAAAAATATTACATATGAAAACGATCAGACTCATTGTTAGTATCAATTTCTATGAGACTAATCTAGAGACTATTCAAGAGTAAATATTCACTTTTAGCTAATTACTTTGCATAAAACTATTCATTCCCTGTATATTTCAAATTGAAGATGACAATAATTTATCAAACATTAATGCCGAAAAATAAATACACACACACATTTGTGATGATCCTAAATGAACTCTCTCAGACTGATAGAGAGCACAATCCTGACCAAAATAAACAACTGCTTCAAAAATAACTTCTTGTGATTCCTTTTAACTCTAGGCTAATGGTTCTGGAAAGATTTAGAAATTGAGTCTGGTGGCACACAATTTGAATCTCAACACTTAGGAGGCAAAAGCAGATGGAGAAACTGTGACTCCCTGGACAAACAGAGCTATATTTAGGAGACCGTGTCTCAACCCCACCCCTAAAAAGAGTAAAACCCAGAGCTGAGCTGCAAGCTGTTCTCCCCTGAGTGCCATTCTTTGGCTACAATTAAACCCAAATTAAACAGGCTTGCTGCTCCAGGAACATCCAATGCTCTGCCCAGTTTCCTGGAGACATACACTGTCCAGGCAAAGGCAGCCCACCTCAGGACTCCTGAGCCAGAAACTCCCAGGGATAACCAGTTGGCTAAAGGCCAGCATAAGAACACAATCAAGGAGAACTAAATCAATATGACACATCTAGAGCCCAGGTATTCTAGTATAGCAAGCTCTGGATATCCTAACACAAGCAAAGCACAATAAAATGTCTTTAAATCCAGTCTTATGAAGATGATAGAGGACTTTAAAGGGGGAAATTAATAAATCCCTTAAATATACAGGGAAATAGAATCAAACAGGTCAAGAAAATGAATAAAACAATTCAATACCTGCAAATGGTAAAAGAAACAGTAAAGAAAATACAAACTCAGGGAACCTTGGGGATGGAAAACCTAAGAAGGACAACAGGGACAGAAGCACAGCCAACAGAACAAAAATAATGGAAGAGATGATCTCAGGCATAGATGATATAACAAAAGAAAATGTTAAACCTAAAACAATTTCTGACTCAAAGTATTCAGGTAATCTGTGACACTCTGAAAAATCCTTCTATGAATAATGGGAATGAACAACAGTGAAGAGAGTAACAGCTCCAAGGACAAGGGAATATTTGCAACAAAATCATAGGAGAAAATTCACCCAAACTAAAGAAAGAATGCCTATCAACGTAGAAAAAGCTTACAAAACACCAAATTGATTGGTGTTCTCCACACATAATCATCTTCCCTCCACAAACATCAAATGACAGGAATTAACAATCATTGGTTATTGATATCTCTCAACACCAGTAAACTCATCTCCCCCAATAAAAAGATTTAAGCTGACAGACTGGATGTGGAATCAGCATCTGTCATTCTGCTGCATGCAAGAAACATACCTTGGCAAACATACATAGACATTACCTAAGAATGAAGGACTGTAAAAAGTTTTCCCAAGAAAAGGTACTCAGGATGAAAGCTAAGGAGCAGTTGTAATATCTAAATAAAACAGACTTTCAACCAAAATGAATCAAAAGAGACAGGGAAGGATATTTCATACTCATCAAAGAAAAACACACCAAGATGACTTCTCAATTCTGAATCCCCAAATTAAAGGGCCCTCACATTTACAACTTAAATCCTACTTTAAAGGTGCTAATGGGGACGGGGTGGGGGGGAGAACACAGCTAGCAATGCACAGGAGACAGGGTCCTTCCTGCCTTCCATCTGCACCCAGGAGCTGGGGCTGTTCCACAGCCCTCTGTGCATGGGCCCTGCCAGGGTGAGCTGGTCTCCCAGAAGTGCTGACAGGCTTACAGGCCCACAGGAGGAACAAGCTCAACCCAGAGACAGCAAGACCAACTAACACCCTAGTAAACCAGATGGCAAAGGCAAGACCAAGAACCTAACCAACAGAAACAAGGCTAAATGGCATCATCAAGATCCAGTTCTCACACTAGAGCAAGTCCTGGATACCCCAAAACACTAGAAAAGCAATATTTGGATTGAAAATCACATCTCATGATGCTGATAGAGGACATTCACGAGGAAATAAATAAGTCCCTTAAAGAAATACAAGAGAACACAGGAAAACAGGTAAAAGAACTTAAAGAGAAAATACAAAATTCCCTTAAATAATTACATGGAAACAACCAAACAGGCAAAGGAATTGAACAAAACCACCCAGGATCCAAAAATAGAAGTAGAAACAAAAAAGAAATCACAATCGGAGACAGCTCTGGAGATAGAGAACCTAGGAAAAAGGTCAGGAGTTATAGATGGAAGCATCACCAACAAAATGCACAAGATAGAAGAGAGAATCTCAGGTGCAGAAGATACCATAGAAAACATTAACACAACAGTCAAAGACAATGCATAATGCAAAAAAAAAAAGAAAAAAAAAACCTCCTAAGCCAAATCACCCAGGAAACCCAGGAAAAAAAATGATAAGACCACACCTAAAGATAATAGGTATAGAAGAGAGTGAAGATTCCCAATTTAAAGGGCCAGTAAATATCTTCAACAAAACTATAGGAGAAAACTTCCCTAACCAAAAGAAAGAGATGAACATGGACATATAAGAAGCCTACAGAACACCAACTAGATTGGACCAGAAAAGAAATTCCTCCTGGCACAAAATAATCAAAACACCAAATGCATAAAACAAAGAAAGAATATTAGAAGCAGTAAGGGAAAATGGTCAAGTAATATATAAGGGCATACCTATCAGAATTACAGCAGACTTCTCGCCAAAGAATATGAAAGCCACAAGATCCTGGGCTTATGTCATATAGACCCCAAGAGAACACAAATGCCAGCCCAGGGTACAACACCCAGTAAAAATCTCAATTTCCATAGACAGAGAAACCAAGGTATTCCATGACAAAACCACATTTACAGAATATGTTTCCATAAATCCAGTCCTTCAAAGGATGAAAAATTCCAGAAGATGGAGAAATCTCCCATGCTCATTGGCAGGATTAATATTGTCAAAATGGCTATCCTGCCAAAAGCAATTTACAGATTCAATGCAATCCCCATCAAAATTCCAAATGAATTCTTGGCTGAGTTAGAAAGGGCAATTTGCAAATTCATCTGGAATAACAAAAAACCTAGGATAGCAAAAACTCTTCTCAATGACAAAAGAATCGCTGTTGGAATCACCACGCCTGACCTAAAGCTGTACTACAGAGCAATTGTGATAAAAACTGCATGGTACTGGTATAGCAAAAGACAGGAAGACCAATGGAATAGAATTGAAGCCCCAGAAATGAATCCACACAACTATGGTCACTTGATCTTTGACAAGGGAGCTAAAACCATCCAGTGGAAAAAAGACAGCATTTTCTTTTTTTTTTTTTTTTGATTTTTAATATTTTTATTACATATTTTTCTCAGTTACATTTCCAATGCTATCCCAAAAGTCCCCCATAGCGCCCCCCACTTCCCTACCCACCCATTCCCATTCTTTTGGCCCTGGCATTCCCCTATATTGGGGCATATAAAGTTTGCAAGTCCAATGGGCCTCTCTTTCCAGTGATGGCCGACTAGGCCATCTTTCGATACATATGCAGCTAGAGACAAGAGCTCCGGGGTTCTCTTTAGTACATCCTGTTTTTCCAACAATAGGGTTGCAGATCCCTTTAGCTCCTTGGGTACTTTCTCTAGCTTCTCCATTGGGAGCCCTGTGATGCATCCAATAGCTGACTGTGAACATCCACTCCTGTGTTTGCTAGGCCCCGGCATCGTCTCACAAGAGACAGCTATATTTGGGTCCTTTCAGCAAAATCTTGCTAGTGTATGCAATGGTGAAAAGACAGCATTTTCAACAAATGGTGCTGGCACAACTGGCTGTTATCATGTAGAAGAATGCAAATTGATCCATTCTTATCTCCTTATCTCCTCAAATCTAAGTGGATCAAGGAACTCCACATAAAACCAGAGCCACTGAAACTTATAGAGGAGAAAGTGCGGAAAAGCTTCGAAGATATGGGCACAGGGGGAAAAAAATTCCTGAATAGAACAGCAATGGCTTGTGCTGTAAGATCGAGACTTGTCAAATGGGACCTCATAAAATTGCTAAGCTTCTGTAAGGCAAAAGACACTGTCAATAGGACAAAACAGCACTCAACAAATTGGGAAAAGATCTTTACTAATTCTACATCTGATAGAGGGCTAGTATCCAATGTATACTAAGAACTCAAGATGTTAGACTCGTGAGAACCATTCAGAATGGCTAAGATCAGAAACTCAGGTGAGAGCAGATGTTGCTGAGGATGTGAAGAAAGAGAAACATTCCACCATTGCTGGTGGGATTGCAAGCTGGTACACCCACTTGGAAATCAGTTTGGTGATTCCTCAGAAAATTGGACATAGTACTAATCAGAGGACTCAGCAATATCACTCCTGTGTATATACCCAGAAGATGCTCCAACAGGTAATAAGGACACATGCTCCATTACGCCCATAGAAGCCTTATTTATAATAGTCAGAAGCTGGAAAGAACCCAGATGTCCTTCAAAAGAGAAATGGATATAGAAAATGTGGTACATTTACACAATGGAGTACTACTCAGCTATTAAAAACGGTGAATTCATGAAGTTCTTAGGCAAATTAATGGAACTAGTAAATATTATCCTCAGTGAGGTAACCCAATCACAAAAGAACACACATGCTATTTACTCACTGATAAGTGGATATTACCACAGAAGTTCAGAATACCCAAACTACAATTCACAGAATACATGAAGCTCAAGAAGAATGAAGACCACAGAATGAAGACTACTTCGGTTCTTCTTAGAAAGGGGGTCAAAATACCCATGGGAGGAGATACAGAGACAATGTTTGGAGCAAAAACTGAAGGAAAAGCCATCCAGTGACTGCCCCCCCCCCCGGGGATCCATCCCATATGCAGTTACCAAACCCAGACACTATTGTGGATGCCAACAAGTGCTTGCTGACAGGAGCCTAATAGAGCCGTCTCTTGAGAGGCTATGCCAGTGCCTGACAAATACAGAGGTGAATGCACACAACCAACCATTGGACTGAGCACAGGGTCTCCAATGGAGGAGCTAGAGAAAGGACACAAGGAGCTGAAGGGGTTTGCAGCTCCATAGGAGGAACAATAATATGAACCAACCAGTAACTCCAGAGCTCCCAGGGACTAAACCACCAACCAAAGAGTACACGTGGTGGGACTCATGGCTCCAGCCGCATATATAGCAGAGGTTGGACTTGTGGGACATCAAGGAGAGGAGAGGCCTTTGGTTTTGTGATGGGACCCAGTGTAGGGGAATGCTAGAACACGGAAGCAGGAGTCCATGGGTTAGTGGGCAGGGGCAGGAGGGATGGAATTGGGGTGGTGGTGGTGGTGGTAGGGGTGGTGGAGGGGAAATGAGGAAAGGGGATAAAATTTGAAATGCAAATAAAGAAAATAAATAAGTACATTCAAAAAATAAAGTGAATAAGTGAAAACAATTAGATTAAATTAAAAAAATAAGAATTATAGTCCTGAGACACAGTTCAGCAGTTAAGCACGCCCAGTGCTCTTCCAGAGGACTGCAGTTCAGTTCTCAGTACTGTCTCTAAAACTCCAACTCCAACTCTAGCAGAATGCCTTCCTCTGGCTTCAAGGGTCACATGTGCACATAGAATTTTAAAAATAATAATTATTCTTTAAAAATGGCAAAAGAGAATGTGGTATGTGTATACAATGAAATTCTATTCACCTATTAATAGTAAGGACATAATGAATTTTGAAGGCAGGTGGATAGAACTTGAGAATATCATCCTGAATGAAGTAACCCAGACACCGAAAACATGGATGGTTTGTACTCATTTATAGATGGATATTAGTAATAAAGTAGAGGATAACCATACCATACTCCACAGACCAAAAGGAGATAAACAAGAGGTAAGGACCAAACAAGGTTGTTTGAACTTGACTTAGAACAGAGAATAAAATAGTCATAGGAGCGAAATGGAAGGAGAGAACTAGGTGGGAGTGGGGATGATCAGGGAAATGGGGTGTTTCAGTATCAGATGTAGGGAGACACGGGGGAGATGACCTGATGGCCATGAGAATGAGTGGATATCTGCAGGTGGCAGGGGTGGGGGTTTGGGACAAAATTCACATGTTTGTCACATTGCATGCTGAAAAAAACCTTTGATAAATTCAAACACCCCTTCATGTTGAAAGTTTTGGAGATTTCAGTGATAAAATTCGCACATACAACCAAAATAAAGGTAATATATGACAAGCCAATAGCCAACAACTTAAATGGAAACTTAAGAGACTAAACAAGGCTGCCCACATACATAAGAGACCTCAAACAATATACCAAAGAATGCCTACACAAAAGGTGATAAACCCCTACAGCAAATGGCTGTATAAAAAAATTGACCCAAAGAAATCAGTAGCCCTCCTTTATACAAAAGATAAAAGGGACAAGAAACAAAACTCTTCACAATAGCCATAGATAATCTAAAATATCTCAGTATAACTCTAACCAACCTACTAAAAGACATGTCTACCAAAAACTTCAATTCCCTGAAAAAGAAGTTGAAGAAAACATCTGAAGATGGAAAGATCTCCTGTGCTCATGGATAGACAGATTAACATGGTGAAAATGGCCATTTTACCAAAACCATCTTCAGATTCAATACATTTCCCATCAAAATTCCAACACAATTACTTACAGAATATGAAAGAGTAATTCTTAGCTTCCTATCAAAAACAAAAAATGCAAGATAACTATATATAATGAAATAATTCCTGGATGTATCATCATCCCTGATCTCAAGACGTACCACAGAGCAATCAGAATAAAACTGCATGGTATAACTATGGAAACGAACAAGTTGATCAGTGGAATCAAATCGAAGACCCAGAAATAAGTTCACACACCCACCAACACTTGATTTTGACATAAAAGTCATACAATGGAAGAAAGAAAAAAAATCTTTAACAAATGTTGCAGGTCTAACTGGACATCTACATGAGGATGAATGCAAATAGATGCATATTTCTCACCCAGCACAAAACTTGGGTTCAGATGCACCAAAGACCTCTAGACCACTAAACCAGATACACTAAATTTACTAGGAGAGTAGGTGGGAAATATCCTTGATACATTGTTACAGTAGACAATTTCCTGAACAGAACACCAATGTCTCAGTCTCTAAGATCAATAATTGAAACATAGGGACTACTCATGAAACTGAAAAACTTCTGCAAGACAAAGGACATTGTCAATAGGAAAAAATGGAAGCCTACATATTGGGAAAAGATACCCACCAACCATACACTTGACAGAGAACTAAAGTCCAAAATATATAAAGAACACAAGAAGTTAGGAACTCATAAACCAATTTAAAAATGGGGTAAAGAGCTAAACAGAGAATTCTCAACAGAGGAATCTCAGAAGGTTGAGAAACAACTAAATGTTCAAAGTCTTCAGTCCTCAGTGAAATGAAAATCAGAAGGACTCGAAGAATCCATCTTACACCAGTCAGAATGGCTAAAATCAAAACCTCGAGTAACAGCACAAGCTGGCAAGAATATTGGGCAAGGGGAACACTCTTCCATTGCTGATGGGAGGGCACATGTTTACAACCCCTTTTGAAAAGTAATTTGGCAGGTTTTGTTGTTGTTTTTGTTTTCTGAAAATTGGGAATAGTTCTACCTCAAGACACAGCTTTACCACTCGTGGGCATATACCCAAAAGATGTTCCACCATACCATCTCAAGGACTGTTGCTCAACTCTGTTAATAAAACCTTCATTTGTCATAGCCAGAAACAGAAAACAACCGAGATGGACTTTAACTGAAAAATAGATGAAGAAAATGTGGTGTGAATGATATTTCACCTACACAGTGAAATATCATTCCACTGTATAAAACGAGGAATCCATGAAATTTGCAGGCAAAGGGGTGAGATTTGATATTTCAAACACAGGCATGGTATGTACTCACTTAGAAGTGAGTACTTTTTCAGACATATAGTACAGAATAATCATGCTAAGATCCACAGACTTAAAGAAGCTAAAAAATGAGGACCCAAAGGAAAATGCTTGATTCTCACTCAGAAGGGAAAATAAAATAGACATCAGGATTTGATTTAGGGAGGGAAATTTGTGGGAGATGGAGAGGGGAACTAAGGTGGGGAGCAAGAGTAGGGTGGTATCAGGGAGAAGAGATACCTGAGGGGAGGCACCTCTGTGATGAAACAAAGACCAGGGACAGTGGGCGCTCTTAGGAATCTATAGGGGTGAGTCAACCTGCAGCAGGTGATATGGAGCCCTAAGCAGTCATCTCCTGTAACCAGGATGGACTTCCAGTGGAAGGAGGGGAATGCCAATGCCCTCACAAAAACATCAAACCAAAATTTATCCTATCTACAAGATATTCAGGGATTAAAATGGAACAGAGATTAAGGGAATCACCACCCAATAACTGGCCCAACTTGAGACCCACACTGTGGGAGAGAGCCAGTCTTTGACACCATTAATCATGTTCTGCTATGCTTGTAGACAGGAGCCTAGGATAACTCAGCTGAGAGGCTTCATCCAGCAGAGGATGGAAACAAATGTACATAACCACAGACAAATATCAAGGGGAGTTTGGAGAGTCTTGTGGAGGAGTTGGGGAAGGACGTTGAACTCAAAGGAGAACAGTGTGATTGAGGGGTCAGGGACACCACAAGAAAACCTACAGAATCAACTAACCTGGGCCCGTGAGGGCTTACAGAGATTGAACCACCGATCAAAGAGCCTGCATGGGCTGCACATAGACCCCCCTCCCCATATGTAGCAGATGTGCAGCTTGGTCTTCATGTGGGTTCTCTATAAACTGAAGGGAGGACTGCTTCACACTGTTGTCTGCATTTGGATTCCTTTCTGCTCGTTGAGCTGCCTTGTCTGGACTCAGTGGAAAAGGAGCTAAATCTCTACTCTTATTTAGAGTAATAGGACTGGTTACTATATACCATATTTATATTCACTATAGAAACCTTACCTTTCTTGAACCTCACATGTTTCACTTTAGTTCTCTTGGCTGATGATCTCGTGCTGTGACATAGATTTTAAAGTTAGCATTATTGTGCTATTCATAAGAAAAACATTTAGTAAGTGTTTTAAGTACTTTATATTTTTGTCCCTTCTGTATCTTGCTTTAGATGTTTACAAACAATATTTTTTTGAATCAGGTCTCACTATATATTCATGCTGGTCTGAAAACTGCTCTATGGAGCATCTTGGCCTTAACTCACAGAAATCTGTTTATGTCCTACTTCCCAAGTTCTGGGATGCAATGCATGGGCCAACAGGACTAGAGAAAATGTTGAATTCACTTTTCAGCAATTGACTATGATTGCTCACTGCTCTCCTCCCACCTTTTCTCAAGAGAAAATATGAGGAATAGTTAGCTCTTAATTAAAACAGAAACAAAAGTGCATGTACGCGCCCACACACACACACACACACACACACACATACACACACACATTAAAAAGAATTAAAGACAAGATTGGGCATGCTGAGGGTGGTTTGGCTGTAGACACTTATAGAAGTCTAAGAGGAAGGATTCCAGGCCTGAAGGAGATAGGAACTCCAGAGGACGACCAACCACCAGAATCAAATAACCTGAACCCTCAGGGCACTCAGAGATGGAACAATGACCCAAAGAACAAACATGGGTTGGCCGGACATCTCCGAGCACTTATGTAGAGAAGGGGAAGCTATGTCTTCATATGGGTCCCAATCAACTGGGATGCGGGTATCAAAAAAAGCTGTTCATCCTACCTCAGAAATATTCTTCTAGCTGAGCTGCTTTTTCTGTCCTCAGAGAGAGACGAAGTGCCAGGTTTTGGACATACAGTGAGTCCTAAACTGCTCAGAGGTGAAGTGGAGGAGGGGCAGGGAGAGACTGTGGGACTGGGTGACCAGGAGGGGGTCAGTGAGCTAGATGTAAACATGAATAAGAAAAAAATAAAATTAAATTTTTACGTAAATCATTAAAGTTTTGAAATGTGTCTTAAATCACAGAAAGAACTGTTATTTGGAAATAATGGCTCAACATAAGCAACAGGTATACATGTCTACTAAACAGAAAATTTCAGCATAAACAGATGTATTCCATATGGAAAAAGCATGTTGCATTGTAAGAGATACATATTCACAGAATTCAGTACAAGATTTATAATGCTAAATAAAGTACTAGACTCAGCGGAAAGAAATGAACTACTTATATATCCACTTTGAAAGCTCCATCTGAAATGTGGAAGAGAAATGTCTTGAACTGTGGAATCACCACAGTTGCTGGGTACCTGTGCTATGACAGTTTAAGAACATCTCCCAGTGAAAGGTAGTTTTCTGCTGACTTGGACATTTCAAAACTCAAACATCATTTGGAAACACTGTTTTGTACCTGTGATTATGTATGGTATAATTCTAAAGAAATGGCTTATGCTGTCATCTTTGGGGTCACAGGTTATAAGTTTTCAGGCTTAGGGACTGTGGGTGTTTATCCATGCTAGAACACTTGCCAATGACACCTATGGCTCTTCATTCAGTGGCAAGCACTTTCAAAAGCAAAAATACAATGGCAGTGGAGCAGCAACTGATCTTGGTCATCCTTTGGCTTGGTGGATGGCTCATGAGGTGAACTACTGAACTAGGCAGTGATCCCTGGTGCATGCTGTTCTTTGTTGTGGTGAAACTGTCTCTTTTCCAGGTCCCCCTTCATGTGTGCTCAGCTTCCTAACTATGTGCCACTGAGTTTCTTGCAATCTCTCTATCATTTTAATACTCCTGGCTTAAGCAATTGTCACCCTCAAGAGCAGCACTAGGATTGAAGAAAGGAAGAAACTGTACCTTTTTGCACACTTTGCTGCTAAAAATTCTACCATTTCAGGTTTCTGTTCAAAATTTGCTAGTTGCAACGGTGTCAAGCCATACTATAAAGGAAAAAAACATTACATTTTACAAAACTACTTGTCTCTCAACAATCTGTTCATCACAGATTTTGTGAAGATAAATACACACTGAAAAGAGTCACAAGGGATCATTCATCCTACAACACCTGCTGCACTTTCCCACACACAGCTGTCTTTTTCTCTTTGACACACCTTTTCCCTGTCCATCACTGCCTATAACACCACTCCCTTCCAGAACTCTCCCCAAACACTCAAGGATTCCAATCTTCTTAGCTCCTTGGAGTGGGGCCTCCATTGCCACTGCCCTGAAATACAGAGTACACTTTGCTATGCCCCTGTTGAAGGAGTGTGCTCAAGAGGGGTCTGAGGCAGAGTTTCTCAACCTGTGTTTCAAATATATTTCTTTTCTAAACTAAGAATTATCTCACAAGCTGGACACCAAAACTTTTTAAAACTTAAATAAGATTTTTGTCATATTTTCTCCAATGATCAAATTTCTTAATTTCCTGTTACCTCTCTCATTTTTCAGGCTACCCTCATCCTGAGCCAAACACGTATCAGTACCTTCTTTGCAGCAACACATTTCTATTTCTTCTACAATTACTTAACTTGAAATGAATTTATTTTTATTGTCTGTGTATATGTGATGTTTGGATGGTCCTAAATCCTTTATTTTTGAATTTTAAAATCAAGGCCAATTCTGAGACAAAATACACTATGCTGTGTTTTTTTGAATGAACTACCAAAAAATATGAAAAAACACATTTGGAGAAAATAAAAGGGTTCCTCTGAAGAGATTCAGTGAGAATGCTGAGCTTCTGCGTGTAGAAAATAGATGTGCGTGTCACTGCTAGAGGTGCCCTGGGAATGAAGTTGAGTGATCTTTACCTCTGTTTTTGCTTCGATGTCTACGTTGTGCTCAAGGAGCATTTTTACAATCCTTAAGTTACCCCTGCATATAGCATGATGTAAAGCTGCGTTCCCACTGAAATCCATCAGATTTGGATTCGCATTGTGGGTAAGCAATACAGAAGCACAATCCACATTGTCTCGTTGGATGGCCTGTAAAATTGTACAAAGAAATACATCTTAAATTCAAGGAAGTCAAGAGAGATGTTTCTACCATTGCACTGAATCGTTTCCCTTAAATAAAACATAGAATTTCAGTTCTGCATATTATCACCCTCTTTAGGCACAAGGTCTTTGAAGAACCCCCAGGCTTGCTTGCCTAACTTTATAATCTCCCCTCCACATCTCTTTCCCAGTGGTAGAATTTAAGGGTTCTGCCAACACACCTAGATATGCTAAGGATTCAGGGCTGGGCTGTTTGGTTGCTGCAGTGCAGAGATTAGTTGTTTGGTTAGGTTTTTGTTTGTTGGTTGGTTTTGTTTGTTTGTTTGTTTGTTTGTTTTTTGCCAGTGTAACACAGGCTTAACACATCTAGAAAGTTTCTCACTTGAGGAAATACCTCTATCAGTCTGGCCTCTGGGCAATTATGTGAACTATTTTTTTTTTTAGATCGAAGTAGGAAAGTCCAGGTTTTAGGAGTTGGGGCATGCCTGGGACAAAGGCCTCAGTTTTGTTAAAAAACAAAACAACAACAACAACAACAACAGCAAACACCTGAGCAAGCCTTGGTATAAGCCACGGAAAAGCTGCATTCTCCTGTGAACTCCAGTTTAGTTCTTCCCCCCCAGTTCCTGATTGGAGCTCCTGCCCTGGTTCCCCTTGAGAATGAACTGTGATGTGTAAATGTAAGCCAAATGACCATTTCCTTTCCTGAGTTGTTTTTGGTCAGTGTTTTATCACAGTAACAGAAACCAAACAAGGACAACCTCTAGTCAAGTTCATATCAAAACAGATGGCCAATAGCTACCTTAATCAAGGCTGTGCAGCCTTCATCATCCCGGATGTTAATGCTGGAATTATTTTGTAATAATAGGGTCACCACGTCTGGATGGTTGTGGGCACATGCATAGTGCAGGGAAGTCCTGCAAATGGAAAGGACAAATAGGGACATTTCAGAATGCGAAATAAAAGCCCCATCTCCTTTAAGTACCACATACTATGAAGCCAATTTTCTTCTGATGTAAGAAAATAACTGGAATTCCCTTATTTATTTATGGCAACGCAAATGTTCATTTACTGGGCTAGGGATATAGTGCATGGCTGTCCCCGCATAAGGCAGGTGTTCTCTCGACCTTCATCCCTGTACAAAGAATCTTAGAAAAGTTCCCAGTAAGTTGATCTCAGCATGAATTCAAATCCTACTCTAAAATTGGTACTCAGTAGTGACTACTTGGGGTTTCTATGAGCTCCATGACTCCATGTCCCGATCCAAAGAATGGAGATTAAGCAGAGCTGTTATCTTACCCGGGGCTGCTGTGAGGCTTCAGTTGGGATGGGCAAGAACTCTGCTAGAACATTACAAGCATTTACAGCTCCTGAGAGTTCAGCATTTGCTCATCATGATAATGATTTCTCTTCCTTGTTATAACAAACACAACATTTCAGTGAAGGTAAAACAGGATTCTATCAACCGTACACATATCAAACTTTTCTATTCAAAGAAGTTTACAGTTCTTTAAAAATGACTCTTTTCACCAACCAAGTCTTGAGCATGATAATCCTCCTAACTCATCCTAAATAGTGGCAGTGACACTGGGCTCACTGTTCCTTCTCATTCACATTTTAGCCTCTCTAACATTGGAATGTCATTCATCATTTCTATTATTTTATACCTATAATTGCCAATATTTTAACTTTGTTTCTCTACAAAATAAAGGGTTATCATGAAACCCATTGTGCCTTACATAGAAAAAAATATGGCACAGTCCACAGGTAAATGGCAATGATACAGATCACTTGTACCTATGGAAATTCTTAACAACAAACAAAACTCTAAGACCTCAGCCATCAATTCTTTGTTTGTTTGGTTGGTTTTTTTTTTTTTTTTCATTTCTACATTTCATTTTTTTATGCCCACGAGTATTGTTTCCATACCTGGTAGCAGCAGGAGCACAACCTACTCCTTAGGTAATAGATACAGTATCCATGGTAATCAAGGCACTAAATGGTAGCAAAGCAGGACGTCATGCTTTGCCATAAAATGGTCAATGTGCTCCTGGACTCACACCAAAATTGGGTCAATATCCCTACAAGGTGATAACCTATGTCATCCTAGCTCCCATGCTTGATATTCAAAATGTTAGAAGCACAATGAAACTAGGGTTCCAATGAGCATGCGTCAGTTCATTTAACATTTAAATTTATAGAATGTAAGGAAGCTTGACTGGGCAGAGAAACGTAATGGTATAAGACTTGAAAGATCTAGAGAGATAGCAGAATGTGTATTCTACACAGTAGTATCTAAGATATGTGTGGGGAATGAATGGGCTGACAGAATGAAAAACTACAATTGGACAACTCAGTGTTTTTACAGAAAACATTCATTAAGCAAAAGAATATCTTAAACTATAATTTATAATTTATTCATCTATTATTTATATGAAGTTCCAACTTAAAGTCTCTTTGAAGTACAAAATGTTCAAAAAGCTTGTGGACTACAGAAAATCTACAGTTGTGTCATTGATCCCCCTTCATAACCTAGTATGACCTAAAAATAGGAAATAAGAATGAGGGACTGGGATGGTTGGTAAAACTCAATTGGTAAAACACTTGACCTGAAAACCTGAGAGAAGATGTGGGGATAAGGGGATCCCCAAACCTTACTTGCCTGCAAGTCTGAGAATCAATGTGCTCCAAGAGAGTAAATCAAACATACCATGGGATTTGGGTGAGTGAACATGTCTCTAAAACTGAGGGACCATTGGGTGGAACCCACCAGGGGCCCTGATGGCCAGAGTTCCGTCCCCAGAACTCACAATGTTGCAGAAGAGAACTGTCAAGTGGCGATTTCTCTGATCACCCCACACTCAGTTCCACATGTGTCAGACACAGAAAAGGAAGAGGAAGCCAATGTCATTCCCTTCACGTGTGTATCAATGCACAAATAACATGTACATATGATGAGAAGCGGGGTTGGTGGTGGCAGGGGACTGTGTCATTGTTCCATTTCAAAATGTCTTTGATCCATTTGCAAAAATGGGTCATATTGATCTAAGATTTCATAGTGATTTTTTCCATTCCAGTTGACGATTTATCTTATGATAAATTTTTCAGTGCTGTATATTAGTGTCAATGGTCTATATATTGAGACAAATCTAGACAGGTGGCTTGGCAGTTAACAGCTCTAGGTATGTTTTCTAGAGCACTCAGCTTTGATTGCTAGCACCCACATGGCAGTTCACAACTGTGTATAGCTCCAATTCCAGGGGACCAAGTACCTGATTCGGTCACACATGGTGCATCGAAAATGCACATAGACAAAACCTCTGTGTGTGTGTGTGTGTGTGTGTGTGTGTGTGTGTGTGTGTGTGTGTGTGTGTTGCTGTGCATGAGTGTCTTCAAAGTTTTAGTGTAACATAAAAATAAAATGATGTAGTTTGATTAAGGCCTAGGAGCTGGTGTTCCAGGGTATGCAGGTCTCATATGCCTAAGAGCATTAAACAGGTAGACAATGCAGGGGACCCCAGTGAAAATGAACCTAAGCATGCCATCTCTCCTCCATTAGGATGTGGCCCTGAAAGTTGATTTTTCTCCCTGTTTATCTCTGAGTATACCTGACAGATCCCACCCACCTCTGTGCACCCCCCCCCCTCACCAATTTCAAGCCCCATTACCTGTTCCTCCTATCAGATTCATCCACATGATGTTGACTGGATTGGATTAGCTTCTCGGTCATATCCAGGTCTCCCACACTGGCCGCTCGTTGTAATGGACCTATAGGATCATAGCCAATCAAGTAAAGGGGAAATTTTTTCTTTTTCTGAGGATGCATGCATCTAAGACCCAGACATGAATGCCACAGGCGGGTGTACCAGCGTCCCCTTCTGGGGATGTTCATTGTCTGGACATCATCGTTGATGTCTTCCTCCATTATTGGAGCCTAGGGTCACCCACGAAACTTCTTCCCTCTCTTCCCTTCCCTTTAACTGATAACTGAATCCAAAATTCTATAATTAAAGAAAAAAGAGCCAAGTATTGTATATAAAACGCAGGAGAGCACAGCCAGTTCACTGTGAAGTGAACTGTACTTCAGCACGTAGCAGCAGCACAGCTCTGCCAGCACCACCACCATGACATGCTCTGAGCACACAATGGTGCTATCTATGATGTGTATGCATGCCTGCCTCAGACTGCAGTGGCAGGAGCCCACCCTCCTCGGTGCCTGTGCAAAGCACTGTCAATTTTGACTCTGCATTAGATCTCCCTACATGGCCTTCAAAGGGAATACTGAGGGCAGATAGGTGATGGTTCAGATCCTTTGCAACCCTGCAGCCCTGCCAATATGTGGACCTAACTGGCCTGATGGGACAAAAATAATCATCCTGTGTTGCCAAACCCAGACCCAACACCACAAATATGTTATGTGGCTTCTTATAAGGATGTTAGTGGTTAAGGATCTGACATGAGAACTATGATCTAAATAACCACACAGGATTACCATCTTATAAGAAACCAGCGGGAGAAGACTATCTCCCAAGGAAGAGGAAGTAGTGCATAGTGTTATAAAGAGAGAAAGAAAAGCTAGAGCAGGAGGGTTTAATAAGAGGCAATTGGGAGAGACAGGTAGAGGCATGGGGTACACCCTTCCACAGCCCTCACCTCTTTCAGGCTCTGTTACCTGCCCCTCCTATTATATTCATCAACATGATATTGAATGGAGTTGATGAGTCTCTCCATTGTATCCAGGTCACCCATGTTGGCTGCCCAGTGATTCCTACCTGATAATGTAGAGAGGGTCAGTTTCCTTTGGTTATGCAAGCACCCACAGCCCTGGCATGCAGGCCTAGCTAAAGTAGGAAATAAGGGGAGGAACCACAAATACTAAAGGCCCTTTGAAAAGCTATATGGAAATCAGCTACTCTAGCAGCCTCCTATGCATTTATGCAAGGAATCCATATGGAGCCTAAAACTGACAGAGGAGACAAGGCTCCAACTACCCATCCTGTGCCACCAAGCTACACCTCCAGTAACAGGAATGGGTTGCAGCCTGTTGAGTCATTAACCAAAGGGTCCTACATAAAGCCTCAACTATCAGCACAGGCTAGTGCCAAGACTATTGGGTGGTCTACACAATCTGATGTTTAGGACTGATTTCTGAAGGTAACCTTTCTGTCATCACAGTGCAATAGGTTGAGCTGGGTCTAACTAGACTCTTCACCCTACTAACCAGAGTTCATAAGATTGGAAGGAAACCTGTTTACTACTGGAGAACAAAGGAAATCCTCAATATCTGTCAGCTACAAACCCTGCAACTTACAGTAACACCTACAAAGGAGCTCACAACCATCTTCAAAGCCAATTATAGGCTATCCAAATCCTCTTGCATTGCCACAGGCCCAGACATGCACACAGTGCACACTCATACATGTAGGCAAGACATACATACACATGAAATAAACATAATTTATCTTTCAATAATAATGTGTTTACAGGTATGTAATACACTTATTACTAAGCTCATTCTATGAAAGTATACAATCTAGTAGTGCCTTCTTAGTATGTCATTAAAATTATGTACCCATTACTCTGTTTTAAAAACATTTTTATCTTTAAGAAGAAACCCTAGCAATGTGTTGGCTCATTCCTGAATCCCTGGATGAAGTCTACTTGATCATGATGGGTGATGTTTTTAATGTGCTGCTGGATTTGTTTTGCAAGTCTTTCCTTGAGTATTTTTGCATCAATGTTTATAAAAGGAATTGGTCTGAAGTTCTCTTTCATTGTTCAGTGCTTCTTGGTTTAGGTATCAGGGTGACTGTTGCTAATACAATGAGTTGGGCAGTGTTCCTTCTGTTTCTATTTTGTGGACTAGTTTGAGGAGTATTAGCTCTTCTTTGAACTTCTGGTACATTCTGCACTAAAACCATCTGGCTCTGGGCTTTTCAGTTGTGAGACTTTTTTTTTTTTTATACAATGGAGCTTATGTAGGTAATGGGGAGGGGAGTTAAGAGGGTAGCAGAGTCAGAGAAAGGCAGACAGAAGGAGAAAGTAGAGACATAGAGGCTGGCCATGGTCACATGAAGAGAGAGGGGAAGAGAGTGAGAGAGAGGGGGCACAAGGGGCAAGAGAGAGGCAAGAGAGCAAGAGAGCTGGTTGTGAGACTGTTACTGCTTCTACTTCTTCAGGGATTATAGGACTCTGTAAATAGTTTACCTCGTCTTGATTTAGCTTTGGTAAGTGGTATCTGTCTAGAAAAAACAGTCCATTTCATTAAGATTTTCCAACTTTGTGGATACAGGTTTTTCAATAAAACCTATTAATTTGTTGAATTTTCTGATTGTCTATTGTTATGTCTCCTTTATGACCTCTGATTTTGTTTATTTGGATACTGTCTCTATGCCTTTTAGTTTG
The DNA here is from genome assembly GCF_978045245.1 of Mus caroli. Classification (NCBI taxonomy): domain Eukaryota; kingdom Metazoa; phylum Chordata; class Mammalia; order Rodentia; family Muridae; genus Mus; species Mus caroli. Next base: position 59,976,607 of record NW_028227265.1, on the reverse strand, counting down.
GCTAAGGGTTTGTCTATCTTATTGATTTTCTCAAAGAACCAGCTCTTGATTTTGTTGATCCTTTTTGTTGTTTTCTTTGTGTCTCATTGATTGAGTTCAGTCCTGATTTGGATTGTTTCCTGCTGTCTACTCCTTTTGTGTGTGTTTGCTTCTTTTACTAGAGCTTTCAGATGTACTTTTAAATTTCTAAAATGAGGGCTTTCTAATTTCTTTAGGGAGGCCATTAGAGCTATGAACTTTCCTCTTAGCAGCACTTTTATTTGACCCTTAAATTTCAGGTATGTTGTGCTTTCATTTTCATTGAATTCTAGAACGTCTTTAATTTCTTTATTTCTTCCTTGACCCAGGGATCATTGAATAGAGAGTTGTTCAGTTCCCATGAGTGTGTAGGCTTTTTGGTTTTTCTGTTGTTCTTGAAGTCCAGCTTTAACTTACTGTGTTCTGATAGGATGCAAGGGGTCATGTTATTTTTTTTCTCTGATGGGGCTTTCTTTGTGACCAACTCCATGGTCAATTTTGGAGAAAGCTCCAGAAAGTGATGAGAAAAAGTTACATGCTCTTGATTTGGGGTGAAATATTCTACACATAATACTTAGGTCCATTTGATTGATAGCATCTGTTAGTTTTATTATTTCTCCATTTAGTTTTAGTCTGGATGACCTGTAGATTGGTGGAAGAGAAGTGTTGAAGTCTCTCACTAAGTGTTGTGTTCTCTTACAAACGTGGTTCTCCTTGTGTTTGAAACATAGATGTTCAGAATTGAGATATCATCTTAGTAGATTTTTCTTTTGATGAGTATGAAGCATACACATACAGGGAAGCCTGTCTCTTTTGATTACCTTTGCTTGAAACTCTATAATATTAGGTATTAGAAGGTTTTCGTCTTGGTTTGACCCAGCTTGATACTTAGGTATGCTTGCTTGAAAAATGTTGGTTCAGCCCTTTACTCTGAGGTAATGAATATCTTTATTGCTGACGTGTGTTTCTTGTATGCACTACAATGGTGAATCTTGTTTTCACATCCATTCTATTTGCTTGTGTTTTTTTTTTTAATTAGGGAATCGAGTCCATTTATACTGAGAGATATTAATGACCTGTGATTGATAGTGCCTATTTTATTTGAAGCTTAAAAATTAAAGCTTTATTTTCTGAGTGCTCAGGAAGGTGGCCATTTCATGATCTGAACTATGTCCCTGAATGGAGACTGTACAACATTCTTATAGAATGGAAACAAAAAGCAAGGGTGAGCTGTTGCATTGACCAATTTTGACATAAGGGCTTAAGCGAGGAAGTTGACAAGGGAGTTAACATTGGTGACATTCTGGGCCTTATCTGGGTCACCTGGTTCAGGGTCCTTGATTTAGCTTTTGCAGTCAGGTCCCCTTCTGGACTCTGGCCCAGAATTTTAGAATGCTAAGGGAACAAAGGAGTGGGCAAGTAGCACACATTAATTAAGTCAAGACAGGCAGCACACTTATGACTTGTGTGCCTCAGTTTACATAAAGGGATAACAGCTGTCTTCCCTCTTTACATCCTCCCCTGGCCATCAGACAAACCTGGAACACCTGAAGGAGCAGAACAGGAAGGAGTTAGGTTCTGGAGCCTAGGAACATAAACTCAGTTTTGACCCTGTCAGCAAGGTATTCCAAGTTGTTTCTGAGATGGATGGACTCAGGAAACTGTCTCCTAACAGGGTGGGCACAGGCGCATGTAGGATAAAAGGAGACATGTAAGAGCCCTAAGTAACACAACACAATGCTGCTGAAAGCTCAGAACGTTCTCAAAGGTCTCACTAAGCTCAAAAGGTAAGAAATCTTCCAGAAGTTTCTTGTCTCACATACCTGCTTCCCATCCCCATTCCTCATTGCCTCTAGGGCTTGCAGTCGATAGGCCCAGCCTGGGCTGCCTTAGGAGCAGGTGGTTCAGGCCTCACCCTCTCCTCCTGGGAAGGCAGGTCACCCATGTGGCAAGCTAGTGGCTCTGGCCTTGAATGCCTGTGTGGTGTTTGCCTCATGAGCCCAATCTAACAAACATGCTCCAAAAATTGTTTCAAACTAAAATTAACCCGAGTGCTCCTGTTTAAAAACAACAGCCTTCTATCCTTTAACTCCTCTGTTAGGGACCTGGGTTCAGTCCAATGGTTAGCTGCTAGCATCCAGTTTTGGGGCAGGGAAGGAACCAGGAAGGGGGATAACATGTGAAATGTAAATAAAGAAAATAACCAATAAAAAATAATTTGAGTCAATAAATCAAATAAGGAGTTTCATCAAAAAACAACAATAACAGCATGTAGGCCCCTCAGTGACTGCAGGGCCTGAGAGCCAGGCCTGGCCATTGATAAGTCATTTACATAGTCCTCTCCCCTCTGCCTTTATCAATATTTGATGACAGGCTTCAGCATGCTTTTGGTGGCAAGTCCTTCTGGAGCCTCTTCTCATTTGACAGTGATACAACAGAGGTCTCAGCAGGAGCTCACATCACAAGTCACCTCCTTCCTGAGGTCAACGTGGCCAGTGATTGGCTGGGCAACTGTGGCTGGAGCCAGGGCATTTTGTTGATGAATCCTAATGATGTGGGAAGGCCTGGCAAGCCACCATCCAATTAGAAGCCTGTTCATGTCTGGGTGGTTTCCAGACAGAAGCAGGGCTAGGATCAGGCAGGTGCAGGCACATCTAGGGGGACTGAATGCTTTGCAGGTGGATGGGGGGGGTTTACATGGGTCATCATCTCCAAGAGAAACCCACGTAGGGCCATTTAATAAAGTCCAACAGCTGCTCAGAAACCATAGTCACACCAGAGCAGTGCATGATGTCTCTTTACAGGTTACAAGGAGGACGGCACTTGCCACAACAATAGCATAGGTGGCTGCCTGCACCCTCGGGACACCAGCCTCTGTGAAGTTCATCACTATCTGCATCCTTTACACTGTGTCTTTGGCAGTGAGGCAGCTCTGTCTGGTGACAGGGTCTGTTGGTAAATAAGGATGTAGGGACATGTTCTGGGGGCCAGGGATATATATACAATGTCAGTTTCTGACCTCATCTCAGATAAATAGGAGGGTGAGACAAGGCAGGAGGGTCAATTTGCGGCTGCTTGGTGTCTCTGGTCTGGATTTCTAGTCCATAAATAACTCAGTGCCTTCAGGAGGCCAGACATGCTGGCTGCACCAGGAGCCTATGTAAAGGGTCACAGCTGACTGTGGAGCAGGCACTGTTGAACTCGACAGTTCTTCCTCTGATATGCAGATGTCCCCTGGCTTGGAGAGTCTTCCGGACATGGATTTATTATTCTATAGGAAAGAAGCCAGACATTCTGTTGACTCAGACCAAGGTACTTGTTTTAGGGTCAGAGACCTGAGCTTACTTCTCTGGATGTTGGCACCCAGACCTGGCTCACTCACATAGATGGGACCACCCCCAAGACCTTCTCAGGAACACAGGGAGACCCTACAAGGGACTCCATTTCATGATCATTAACCTGGACTGGCCAGACCATTCACAGGGGGCTTGATCCATTCTCTCTACCTCTATCTATGGTAACTTCAGCATAGTGGAGAGAGCTGGGGTTTTTCTCATCCACTATCAGCTGTGGGCTCCTCTGGATGGGCAGGTAGGGGAGAAGAGGGAGCTGGCAAAAATCTTGGAGTCAGGTGCCCTTCTCTGGTTCCCCATGCTGGTCCTGTGACACTGTCGGTCACCTCATGCTCTTGTGCTACATGTTCCTATTTATATTTGTTTCCTTTTCTTTTCTTTTTTCTTTCTTACTTCTTTTTTTCCAGTGGCATTGGTTTTTTTCTGGTCCAATATCTATTTACAAATTCAGACAGTGCTTAACAAAACTTTAGTTAGGTCACTGTACACTTTCCTGATAAAATGTGCATATTCAGCTTCTGTTTAGTTTTTTGTAGAACATGATTTTAATATTTTCAACTGTCAATATTCAACATAAAAAATAATTTTAAAGACATATTTTGTTGTTCTGTCTCCATTGTCATTTCTGATTTTATTAATTTGGATACTGTCTCTGTGCCTTCTTGTTAGTCTGCCTAAGGGTTTATCTATCTTGTTGATTTACTCAAAGAACCAGCTCCTGGTTTCGTTGAACTTTGTATAGCTCTTTTTCTTTCTATTTGGTTGATTTCAGCCCTGAGTTTGATTCATTCCTGCCATCATCTCTTCTTGGGTGTATTTTCTTGTTTTTGTTCTAGAGCTTTCAGTTGTACTGTCAAGCTGTAAGCTCTCTTCAGTTTCTACATGGAGGCACTTAGAGCTTTGAGTTTTCCTCTTACAACTGCATTCTGTGTCCAATAAGTTTTGGTGTGAATTGTCTTCATTTTTACTAACTTCTAAAGAGCCTTTAATTTCTTATTTCTTCCTTGACCAAGTTATCACTGAGTAGAGTGTTGTTCAGCTCCCATGTGTATGTGGGCTTTCTGTTCTTTGTTGTTGCTGTTGTTGTTGTTATTTAAGACCAGCCTTTGTACATGGTGAACTGAGAGGGTGCATGAGATTATTTCAATCTTTTTGTGTCTGTTTAGGCCTGTTTTGTGATCATTTATATAGTCAGTTTTGGAGAAGTTGCCATGAGGTACTGAGAAGAAGGTATGTTCTTTTGCTTTAGGATGAAATGTTCTATACATATCTGTTAGAACCATTTCTACTCTTAGTTTCACTGTGCTTCTGTTTACATTCTGTTTCCATCATCAGTCCATTGCTAAGAGTATCCCACTATTATTGTGTGGGGTGTGACGTGTGCTTTGAACTTTAGCAAAGTTTCTTTTATGAATGTGGGTGCTTTTGCGTCTTGGAGCACAGATGTTCATGATTGAGACTTCATCTTGGTGGATTTTTCCTTTGACCAGTATGAAGTTTCTTTACTTGTCTTTTTTGATAACTTTTGGTTAAAAGTTGATTTTATTCAGTATTAGAATGGCTACTCCAGCTTCTTTCTTGGGACCAATTGCTTGGAAAATGGTTTTCCAACATTTTACTCTGAGGTAGTGTCTCTCTTTGTCACTGAGGTGTGTTTCCTGTAGGAAGCAAAATGCTGGATCCTCTTTATATATCTAGCCTGCTCACCTATGTCTTTTGGGGGGAACTGAGTCCATGTATGGTAAGAGTTATTGATTAAAAGTAATTTTTACTTCCTGCTACTTTTGTTCTTAGAGGTGGAATTATGTTTCTGTTGCTATCTTCTTTTGGGTTTGTTGAAAGATTGCTTTCTTGCTTTTTCTAGGGTGTAGTTTCCCTCCTAGTTTTGGAGTTTTCCATCTATTATTCTTTGTACAACTGGTTTTATGGAAAGGTATGGTGTAAATTTGGTTTGTCATGGAATATCTTGGTTTCTCCATCAATGGTAATTGAGAGTTCTGCTGGGTATAGTAGCCTAGGCTGGCATTTGTGTTCTTTTTGGGACTATATGATATCTGCCTAGGATATTTCTAGCTTTCAGTCTCTGGTGAGAACTCTGGTGTAATTCTGATAGGTCTGCCTTTACATGTTACTTGACCCTTTTCCCTTACTGCTTTTAATATTCTTTATATATTTAGTCCATTTGTTGTTCTGATCATTACGTGTCGGAAGTAATTTCTTTTCCAGTCCAATCTATTTGGAGTTCTGTTGGCTTCTTGTATGTTCATGGGCATCTCTTTCTTTAGGTTAGACAAGTTTTCTCCTATAATTTTGTTGAAGATATTTACTGGCCCTTTAAGTTGGGAATCTTCACATTCTTCTATACCTATTGTCCTTAAGTTTGGTCCTTTCATTGTGTCCTGGATGTCCTGGATGTTTTGGATTAGGAACTTTTTGCATTTTGTATTTTCTTTGACTGTTGTGTCAATGTTTCCTATGGTCTTTTCTGCACCTGAGATTCTCTTCTCTAGTTCTTCTATTTTGTTGGTGATGCTTGCATCTATAACTCCTAACCACTTTCCTAGGTACTCTCTCTCCAAGGTTATCTCTCTTTGTGATTTCTTTATTGTTTCTCTTTCCATTTTTAGATCCTGGATGGTTTTGTTCTATTACTTCACCTGTTGGTTGTATTTTCCTGTAATTCTTTGAGGGACTTTTATGTTTCCTCTTTAAAGACTTCTGTTTACCTATGTTATCCTGTATTTTTAAGGGAGTTATTTACATCCTTCTTAAAGTCCTCTATCATCATCATGAGATGTTATTTCAAATCAGAGTCTTGCTTTTCTGGTGTGTTGGGATATCCAGGGCTCACTGTAGTGGGAGAACTGGGTTCTGAAATGCCAAGTAGGCTTGGTTTCTGTTGCTTATGCTTTTGCCCTTGTCTCTTGACATCTGGTTATCTCTGGCGCTAGCTGGTTTCGCTGTCTCTGACTGTGGCTTGTCCCTCCTGCAAGCCTGTGTGTCAGTACTCCTGGGAGAACAGGTCTCTCTTACAGGAATTTGGGTATGAAAAGCTGTGGCAAAGTGTCATCTCAAGAATGTAGACAGAAACCAGAAGGACCTGTCCATGGCTGTTCCTCCGTTCCTGTGTCATGAGGGTTCTGGGCAGGTCCCTCCAGTCTTAGCTGTGCTCACAGGAATGTCTGCACTCCAGTGCTACCTGCACTATCCCTGCAGTGTTTGGCTATCAGCTATGCATTTCTTATGGATGATTCTCAAGCTGTGGGCAATTCCTATGGATGATTGATAGGATATAGGTTTTTCCTCCAGATGGTTGCCAGGTTGGGGCTATGCCATGTGCATAACTAACAGGCTGTAGCTATTTCCTGTGGATGATTGATAGGTTATCGGATTTTCCTATGAAGACTGACAGGTTGAATGTATTTGCTATGGATAATTGACAAGCTGTAATTGCTATGTATGCCTGACAGGCTGTGGGAATGTCCTAAGGATAATTGACACGATGTGTGTATATCCTATGAATGATTGAAAGTCTGTGGGCATTTCCGGTGAATGATTAACAAGCTGTGGGCATATATTGTGGGTGAATGAGAGGATTTGGGCATTTTCTATACATGACTGACAGGCTGTGGACATTTCCTATGGATGATTTGCAGGTAGCAGTCATTTACTATGGATGAGTGACAGGCTGTGGACATATCCTGTGGATGACTGAAAGGCTGTGCATATTTCCTATGTGTATTGAAAAGTTGTAGATGTGTACTATGTATGGTTGATAAGCTTTGGGTATTTCCTATGAATGATTGACTGGGTGTAGGCACTTCCTATGGAAGATTAACCGATTTTGGACTCGTCCTTTGGATGAGTGACAGGGTTGGTATGTGTTTACTGTGGTTGATTGACAATCTGTGGCTATGACATGTGGTTGATTGACAGGCTGTTGGCATTGCCTATGAATGATTGACAGGCTTTGAGATATCTTATGAAACATTGACAGGTTGTGGGTGTTTCCATTGGATGACTGACAGGCTACAGGAGTTTCCAATGCACAATTGACAGGCTTTGAACACTTTTTTTTTAATTACGTATTTTCCTCAATTACATTTCCAATGCTATCCCAAAGGTCCCCCATAACCTCCCCCCTACTTCCCTACCCACCCATTCCCATTTTTGACCCTGGCGTTCCCCTGTACTGGGGCATATAAAGTTTGTGTGTCCAATGGGCCTCTCTTTCCAGTGATGGCCGACTAGGCCATCTTTTGATACATATGCAGCTAGAGTCAAGGGCTCCGGGGTACTGGTCAGTTCAGAATGTTGTTCCACCTATAGGGTTGCAGATCCCTTTAGCTCCTTGAATACTTTCTCTAGCTCCTCCATGGGGAGCCCTGTGATCCATCCAATAGCTGACTGTGAGAATCCACTTCTGTGTTTGCTAGGCCCTGGCATAGTCTCACAAGAGACAGCTATATCTGGGACCTTTCAGCAAAATCTTGCTAGTGTATGCAATGGTGTCAGTGTTTGGAAGCTGATTATGGGGTGGATCCCTGAATATGGCAGTCTCTAGATGGTCCATTCTTTCGTCACAGCTCAAAACTTTGTCTCTGTAACTCCTTCCATGGGTGTTTTGTTCCCAATTCTAAGAAGAGGCACAGTGTCCACACTTTGGTCTTCATTCTTCATGAGTTTCATGCATTTAACAAATTGTATCTTATATCTTGGGTATCCTAAGTTTTGGGCTAATATCCACTTATCAGTGAGTACATATTGTGTGAGTTCCTTTCTGATTGTGTTACCTCACTCATGATGATGCCCTCCAAGTCCATCCATTTGCCTAGGAATTTCATAAATTGATTCCCTTTAATAGCTGTGTAGTACTCCATTGTGTAAATGTACCACATTTTCTGTATCCATTCCTCTGTTGAGGGTCATCTGGGTTCGTTCCAGCTTCTGGCTATCATAAATAAGGCTGTGTTGAGCACTTTTACGTTAAATTGATAGGTTTTGGGCATGTCCTGTGGATGATTATGAGCCTATGGCCATTTTTTTTGCATGATTTCAGGCTGTAGGAATTTTCTGTGGATGACTGAAAGGCTGCCACACACTCTGGTGGAGTCAGCCTGACAGGCGAAAGCTTGAAAGTTATCTCATGAGGAAAAGAGTTTCACAGTAGCTCCCTCCTGGAGTCTGGTGAAAGCCACACTCTCCAGTTGGGTCAGTTTGACAAGCAGAAGCTTGGAAGCTGCCCACAAGGAAAAGAGTTTCACAGAAACTCCCTCCTGGAGTCTAGCGTCCCCTATATTCCATACATTAATTTTCCATTCCCGCATTAGTCTAGTGTATGGATCCCTGTGCTCTCTATTTAGTATTACCCTATTACAAGTGCCTTTTAAGATTGAATTCTGACATAGCTAAAGCCTCCCCCAGTGTTCCAAGATCCCAGAAAACAGCAAGGAGTTTAACCTATTCAGTAACTAATTAAGCATTACAATAGACAGAGCCATTAACTCAACTGGTCGGCAGGAAGAGCCTGGGAATCTCACTGAGATAAAAATCTTTAGTACAGGCTATATTCCATGCCAAGAGCAAGTTGATTCTCCAGATAAGATAAGAATGAGCAAGACCTAGGAATTTAGGGGTCTGTGATACTACATTATTCTTGAGGCCTGCCAAGAGTAATTACCCCCTGATGCTTTTAACACTAAAGTGTGAAATTCTTGCCTGTCACTAGGCTGATCCTAGGCAGGGCTGATTATCTCTATTGCAAACATTTATCTAGTTCCTACAAATTCCTTTCACAGCCATTTTTTGTATCTGGTAAATTTCAGTGTTCCTTGTCTTTTGTGATTTGTAGCTCCTGATAATTCTCTGTAATATAAAATAGTCTAATGCTCGACCCGACATTACATTCAGATTCTACACAACCTCTCCTGTGTGCATCTGTTTGTCAATTAATCCTACTCTTTGTCCACCTGCTCAAGAGACCCGTTCCACGCAGACACAGGGACCCAGAGGGTCTGCGGCAACAGGCTGTGATTATTTCTTCTGGTTGACTCTCAGGATTTGTGAGTTGCTTGTAGATAACTGACAGGCTAGGGACGTTTCCAGTGAATGGTTGACAGGACTTGGGCACTTCTTATGGATGACTGCCAGCCCGTGCACTTTTCCTATGGATAATTAACAGGCTGTGGGGGGTTGTTGCACAGATTTTGATAAGCTATGTGTGTCCTGTGGATGATTGACAGGCTTTGGGTCTTGCGTAGGAATGACCTATAGATGCAAGTCTACAGATCTCTTGAATCTATATAAATTTTTTATAACAAATGAAAACCTAAACCCTAAGTCATCATTACTTTGATTTTTTTCATTTCCACATTTCTTTTGATTTATGCCCATGAGTAGTGTTTCCATACCTCATTACCAGCAGGAGCACAACACACTCCTAAGGTAATAGATAAAGTGTCCATGGTAATCCAGGTGCTAAATGTTAACAAAGCAGGACCTCATGCTTTGCCATAAAATGGTCAGTGTGCCCCTGGACTCACACCAAAATTGGGTAAATATCCCTACAAAGTGATAACCTATGCCATCCTAGCTCCCATGCTTGATATTCAAAAGGCTTTAAGCAAAATGAAACTAGGGTTCCAAAGAGTATGGCTCATTCCATTTCATAATTTAAATTTATAGAGGGTGTGAAACTTGACTGGGACGTTGAACATAAAGATATAAGAATAGGAAGATCTGGAGAGATAGTAGAATCTATACACAGTAGCTATCTAAGTTATGTGTGGGAAATAAATGGACTGACAAAATGAAAAACTACAGTTGGACAATTCAGTGTTTTTATAGAAAATAATCAATGAGTAAAAGAATATCCTGTGAATGATTGACGGGGTGTAGGCATTTCCTATGGAAGATTAACCAATTGTGGACTTGTCCTTTGGATGAGTGACAGGGTTGGTATGTGTTTATGGTGGATGATTGACAATCTGAGGCCAGGACATGTGGTTGATTGAAAGGCTGCTGGCATTGCCTATGAATGATTGACAGGCTTTGAGATATCTTATGAAAGATTGACAGGCTGTGGGTGTTTCCATTGGATGACTGAGAGGCTACAGGAATATCTTGAAACTATAATTTATAATTTATTCTTTATTATCTATATCAAGCTCAACTTAAAGAATAATTAGCCCCTTAGAACTACAAAATGATCAAGAAGCATGGGGACTATGGAAAATCTACAGTTGTGTCATTGGTTCTCCTTCATAACCTAGTGCAGAATAAGAATAGGAAATAAGAATAAAGGGCTGGGGTGGTTGGTAAAACTCAAATGGTAAAACACTTGCCCTGAAAACCCGAGAGAAGATGTGGGGATAAGGGGATCCCCAATCCTTACTTGCCTACAAGTCTGAGAGTCAGTGTGCTTAAAGAGAATAAATCAAACACACCATGGTTTGGGTGAGTGAACATGTCTCCAAAACTGAGGGGCCATTGGGTGGAACACACAAGAGTCCCTGATGACCTGACTTCAGTCCCCAGAACCCATAATGTGGCAGAAGAGAACTGTCAAGTGGCAAGGTCTCTGACCACCACACACTTAGCTCCGCATGTGTGGGACATGGGAAAATGAGAGGAAGACAGTGTCAGTCTCTATCCTTCACATGTGTATCAATGCACACACCACATGTGCACAAGGTGAGTATGGTGGAGAAGGGTCTTGGCAACAGTTCAAAATGTCTTTGTTTGGTCCACTAGACAACACAAGACATATTGACCTATCGTTTCTTGGTGATATTTTTTGCATTAAAGTTGACAATAGACCTTAGGATAAAACTTTCCATAATATATATAACAGAGTATAAGTAACATAAATATTATGGAGAGATGGCTTGGCAGTTAAGAGCTCTAGTTTTGTTTCTAGTGCACTCAGTTTTGAGTGCTATTACCCACATGGTACCTCACAACTGTCCATAACTCCAATTCCAGGGCATTCCCCACTCAATTCTAGCACACAGTGCATAGAAAACACACAGCAGCAAAAATACTCCTCTATATAAATCTACAAAAGTTAAGCACATACAATGAAGTAAAATGTATGTACTTTCTTTTACTAAGTCACATTAAAGTATCCGATACAGTACTTCAAAAGAGACAATGGTTAAGTATTTATAAACTAACTGAATTTTTTATTTTGCTTTCCTTATAGAAGACCTAGGAGCTGATGTCATAAAGTGTGCATGTCTAGGTGCCCAGGACCCTAAAGGAGGTAAATGATGCAGTGAGGCTCAGTAAAAAGAGCCTAAGCGAAACAGAAAACAGACCTGACCAGGGGCACAAGCTCCTTCCGGTGAAGGAAGGATTTAGGATTGGTAAAGATCCTATCCCAATCTGTTGGTGGCCATTTTGTCTTATTGACAGTGTCTTTTGCCTTATAGAAGCTTTGCAATTTTATGAGGTCTCATTTGTCAATTCTTGATCTTACAGCACAAGCCATTGCTGTTCTATTCAGGAACTGTTCACCTGTGCCCATATCTTTGAGGCTTATCCCCACGTTTGCCTCTATAATTTTCACTGTCTCTGGTTTTATGTGGAGTTCCTTAATCCACTTAGATTTGACCTTAGTTCAAGTAGATAGGAATGGATCAGTTCGCATTCATCTACATCTTAACCTCCAGTTGTGCCAGCACCATTGGGTGAAAATGCTGTCTTTTTTCCACTGGATGGTTTTAGCTCCCTTGTCAAAGATCAAGTGACCATAGGTATGTGGGTTCATTTCTGGCTCTTCAATTCTATTCCATTGGTCTACTTCTCTGTACTGTACCAATACCATGCAGTTCTAATCACAATTGCTCTGTAGTAGAGCTTTAGGTTAGGCATGGTGACTCCACCTGAGGTTTTTTAATCCTTGAAAAGAGTTTTTGCTGTCCTAGGTTTTTTTGTTATTCCAGATGAATTTGCAGATTGCCCTTTCTAATTAGTTGAAGAATTGAGTTAGAATTTTGATGGGGATTGCATTGAATCTGTATATTGCTTTTGACAAGATAGCCATTTTTAGTATATTGATCCTGCCAATCCATGAGCATATCAGGATTAGGAGTTCTCTGGTGGAATTTTTGGGGTCACTTACATATACTATCATTTCATCTGCAAATGGTGATATTTTGACCTCTTCCTTTTCAAATTGTATAAGTGGCTATTATCCCAGAAAGTCAGAATACCGAAAATACAATTTGCAAAATACATGAAGCTCAAGAAGAAGGAAGACCAAAGTGTAGATACTTCGATCCTACTTAGCTGGGGGAACAAAATACCCATGGAAGGAGTTACAGAGACAAAGTTCAGATGAGAGACTGAAGAAAGCACCATCCAGAGACTGCCCCACGTAGGGACCAATCACATGAACAACAACCAAAAAGTAAAAAATAAAAACAAATTAAAAAAAAAAACATTTTCCAAGAAAATATCACATTGCACAACTGAGACTCCAATAAAACAATAATTTTTGACTTCAGTCTTCTATTAGATAAAATATTTTATTTATATATAAAATTTATATATTTACATATATATAATAAGTTTCTTCCTCACTGATTTTGTCTAGGTATGTCAGTGTGTGTTGGAGTGTTCAGCTCCAGCAGCATCTAGAAGAAAAGCAAGAATTATCAATAGTATCACCGGGCACATCATTGGTGGCATTGCCAGGAGCAGCAGCAGCAGCAGTGTCATTGTCATCAGGATCAATGTAATGAGAAACAGTGAGAAGGTGGAGGCTTGTTTGTTAATTATATTCTCAGATGTTGCTTCCTTTGGAATGTTTGTTTCCAGGCTGAATACCGAAAATACAATTTGCAAAATACATGAAGCTCAAGAAGAAGGAAGACCAAAGTGTCGATACTTCGATCCTACTTAGCTGGGGGAACAAAATACCCATGGAAGGAGTTACAGAGACAAAGTTCAGAGCAGAGACTGAAGGAAGCACCATCCAGAGACTGCCCCACGTAGGGACCAATCTCATGAACAACAACCAAAAAGTAAAAAATAAAAACAAATTAAAAAAAAAACATTTTCTCAGAAAATATCACATTGCACAATTGAGACTCCAATAAAACAATAATTTTTGACTTCAGTCTTCAAAAATCAGACTTCAGAAGAGCAGAGATAAATAGACACTAATGTTTAACAGGAAGATTTCTCTGCTTAGCCATTCAAAAAACACAAGGTTTTCAATGGGAGTGAAAAAATTTTTGCCTCATTCCAGGATGGGAGTCAACCAAGTACCATGGTCAGTTGTGTTGGTCTAAACTGGTTTTGTTAACTATGTGAAGTATTTTCATTAAGTTGGGAAAAGAAAACAATTTTTTCTGATGCTAGGTAATGCTTAAATAGCATGAAATGTATTAATCATGACTATTAGTACCAAAGAGATCTACTTTTCAATCTAAACTTAAAGTTCATCTATTTTAAGCAACCACTGTGGTCTACCTTACCTGGTTTATCGTTTCTGTTGGAGGGAGGTCCTTGGCCATTTTCTTCATAGCACGCTTGCCGAAGTCGAATTCTCATCCATGCCATCGTTGATAACAACAATGTAAGAAACCACATCGGGGGCATTACCAGCAGCAGTAGCTTATCTGGGTCCCAAGGAAAACCATGTTCCCAGACAGTGGATTCACTATGGCTAGGTTGATCCAGTGACTCTAAAGCGTCATAAAAAACTTCAGCTAGATCTTCATCTAGGTCAGGAACAGGACTGGGTTCCTCACCTGAAGAAAGAATAGCATACTTGTCTTATGCTCGAGGCAATGTCAGAACATTCAGGTCAGTTCTTTCAATGGAATCTAGGGAACAGCAAGTGCAGGTACCAGGAGTAGGCTCTGGGTCACAATGGGGTGTGTCCCTTGCATGCTCCATGAAAAAATCTGAATCAGTTATGAAAACCAGCACAATGTCACTACCTGTTTCTGAGTCATATTTTTCATCAGATTCAGAACTGTCCACAGGACTTGGGGAAGGAATCTTCTCAACATGAGCAGGAGCACCACTATCAGGAGCAGGTTGTAAAGAAGTAGGTTCTATGTCATCAGGAGCCCTGGTGTCATCAGCACAGGTGGAATGAGTTGGCTCACTGACTACAGGGTCCCCATTGTCAGGAGCACACTGGGAAAGAGTTGGATCAACATCAACAGGAGCCCCATTGACAGCAGCACAGGTGGAAGAATTTGGCTCAGCATCAGCAGGAGCCCTGCTGTCAGCAGCACTTGTGGATTGAGTTGGCGCAATGTCATCAGGAGCCTCACGCACATGGATTCTATGCTTCCTGGGAATATGAAGGAAGATAGGTGGTTCATTTCCTCGCACCTATAAGGAAAATTGGCAATGTTACTTTTGATTTAAAGTTTCACTCGTTTTATTCATTTTATCACCTGTCTGCTAATCAGAGTCTCAATTTATAGTCCCCAAAATTTTTCTGTATCCAGACCCACTTCATCACTAAGGACACTCTCTGATATTCAGAAACTTCTGCTTCATTTCTGCATGATGAGTAAAAGGCCCAGAGTATCTAGAAATCTTTAATGGGGACCTGCTTAGGGTTATGCTTTCCTTTCTTCTGCTCATTGCTACCTAACATCATCATTATGTGCAAAATGGAAAGATATAAAAAGAAAGGACAATATGTGTCCTCTCCTGTCTTTATGACCTGAATTTTAAATTCCAGCCAGATGAAGTGAATAGGACAGTGAGGTGCTTTGAGAACAAAATGAACCTCTCTCTTCTGCACTACACTAACCCTTCCCCAATGAATGATCTTCCACAGTTGTCTATTAGATACCTGGGATATCAGAACAGTGGAGCTGAATTGTGAATGCGTGAATAAAGTATTTCAATATCTACAGCAGAGGGAAATTGCTGAGTTCCATGTATGGATTCTATATAGGCCTTCTAAAATCTTACCTATTAACTCTATGTTAAAGGTACTTTTATGCACTAGGTGTAATTGTAATCTTTGATGCTTAATACCTCCATCTGAGTGATAACCTAGGCCTAGTCCTGAAAGCTTCTAGCCTCTGTGAAACTTAGCATAGGCCTATTCCGCAAAGTTCTCTCTTTCCTGTGTAGGTCAAGATGTGATCATTCTGATGCTGCTTCAGTACCATGCCTGCTGCCTGAACCATGATGGTGATGTGTGCATCCAACTGGAACCTTGAGCCCAACTTCAAACACACCCTTTCTTCTGGAAGTTGTCTTCTCATGGTCTTTTCTTACAGCCATAGAAAGTAACTAACATAACCATCATCTAGGTACAGAAGGAGTGACTTCAAACGTCTGAGGGATTCATTCCAAGCTGTGCAGGGGTTTTGCCCAGTGGACTTGGTCACAAAACAAGTGATCAAATTCCATAAGGTGCCCTTCCGGTCCGGCCAGCACCTGGGTAGCTAGGGTGCAGAGTCAGCTGACATCTGCCAGCTACCCACAACACCCGCCACGGGATCTTAAGACCTCTGGTGAGTGGAACACAGCTTCTGCTCCAATCCAATCCTGCGGGACCTGAGACTGCATTAATTAGGGAAGCAGAAAACCCGGCCTGATCAGGGACACAAGCCCCTTCTGCTCCACACCAGCACAGGGGTACCTTGGGCGTGGAGTCTGCAGACACCCGTAAGGTATACACAGGACCCTCCACAGGATTTTAAAACCTCTGTGAGTGGATCACAACTTCTGCCAGGAAGTAGGGTTGAACAAGAGATATTTGGGCACCTTCCCTGCAAGAGGAAAGCCTACCTGCAGAGAGTACTCTGAGCACTGAAACTCAGGAGAGAGCTAGTCTCCCAGGTCTGCTGATAGAGGCTAACATAAACACCTGAGGAACAAGATCTAACCAGAGACAACTACAACAACTAACTCCAGAGATTACCAGATGGCGAAAGGCAAGCATAAGAATCTTACTAACAGAAACCAAGACCACTGACCATCATCAGAACGCAACACTCCCACCCCACACACTCCCGGGTACCTCAACACAGCCGAAAAACTAGACCCGGATTTAAAAGCATATCTCATGATGATGGTAGAGGACATCAAGAAGGACTTTAATAACTCACTTAAAGAATTACAGGAGAACACTGCTAAACAGGTAGAAGACCTTAAAGAGGAAGCACAAAAATCCCTTAAAGTATTGCAAGAAAACACGACCAAACAGGTGATGGAATTGAATAAAACCATCCAAGACCTAAAAAGGGAGGTAGACACTATAAAGAAAACCCAAAGTGAGGCAACGCTGGAGATAGAAAACCTTGGAAAGAAATCTGGAACTATAGATCCAAGCATCAGCAACAGAATACAAGATATGGAAGAGAGAATCTCAGGTGCAGAAGATTCCATAGAGAACATCTGCACAACAATCAAAGAAAATACAAAATGCAAAAAGATCCTAACTCAAAACATCCAGGAAATCTAGGATACAATGAGAAGACCAAACCTACCGATAATAGGAATAGATGAGAATGAAGATTTTCTACTTAAAGGGCCAGCAAATATCTTCAACAAAATTATAGAAGAAAACTTCCCAAACCTAAAGAAAGAGATGCCCATGAACATACAAGAAGCCTACAGAACTCCAAATAGACTGGACCAGAAAAGAAATTCCTCCTGACACATTAGAACAACAAATGCACTAAATAAAGATAGAATAGTAAAAGCAGTAAGGGAAAAAGGTCAAGTAACATATAAAGGCAGGCCTATCAGAATTACACCAGACTTTTCACCAGAGACTATGAAAGCCAGAAGATCCTGGACAGATGTTATACAGACACTAAGAGAACACAAATGCCAGTCCAGGTTACTATACCCAGCCAAACTCTCAATTACCATAGATGGAGAAACCAAAGTTTTCCACGACAAAACCAAACTCACACATTATCTTTCCACGAATCCAGCCCTTCAAAGGATAATAAAAGAAAAAAACCAATAAAAGGACGGAAATCACGCCCTAGAAAAAGCAAGAAAGTAATCCCTCAACAAACCAAAAAGAAGACAGCCACAAAATGGAATTCCAATTTTAGAAACAAAAATAATAGGAAGCAACAATTACTTTTCCTTAATATCTCTTAATATCAATGGACTCAATTCCCCAATAAAAAGACATAGACTAACAGAGTGCCTACACAAACAGGACCCAACATTCTGCTGCTTACAGGAAACCCATCTCAGGGAAAAAGACAGACACTACCTCAGAGTGAAAGGCTGGAAAACAATTTTCCAAGCAAATGGTCTGAAGAAACAAGGTGGAGTAGCCATTCTAATATCTAATAAAATCGACTTCTAACCCAAAGTTATCAAAAAAGACAAGGAAGGACACTTCATACTCATCAAAGGTAAAATCCTCCAAGAGGAACTCTCAATTCTGAATAACTATGCTCCAAATGCAAGGGCAGCCACATTCATTAAAGAAACTTTAGTAAAGCTCAAAGCATATATTGAACCTCACACAATAATAGTGGGAGACTTCACCACTTTCACCAATGGACAGATCATGGAAACAGAAACTAAACAGGGACACAGTGAAACTAACAGAAGTGATGAAACAAATGGACTTAACAGATATCTACAGAACAATTTATCCTAAAACAAAAGGATATACCTTCTTCTCAGCACCTCATGGTACCTTCTCGAAAATTGACCATACAATTGGTCACAAAACAGGCCTCAACAGATACAAAATGATTGAAATCGTCCCATGCATCCTATCAGACCACCATGGACTAAGGCTGATCTTCAATAACAACATAAATAATGGAAAGCCAACATTCACGTGGAAAATGAACAACACTCTTCTCAATGATACCTTGATCAAGGAAGGAATAAAGAAATTAAAGACTTTTTAGAGTTTAATGAAAATGAAGCCACAACATACCCAAGCTTATGGGACACTATGAAAGCATTTCTAAGAGGGAAACTCATAGCTCTGAGTGCCTCCAAAAGAAACTAGAGAGAGCACACACTAGCAGCTTGACAACATACCTAAAAGCTCTAGAAAAAAAGGAAGCAAATTCACCCAAGAGGAGTAGAGGGCAGGAAATTATCAAACTCAGGGGCAAAATCAACCAAGTGGAAACAAGAAGAACTATTCAAAGAATCAACCAAATGAGGAGCTGGTTCTTTGAGAAAATCAACAAGATAGATAAACCCTTAGCCAGACTCATTAGAGGGCACAGGGACAGCATCCTAATTAACAAAATCAGAAATGAAAAGGGAGTCATAACAACAAACACTGAAGAAATCCAAAACACCATCAGATCTTTCTACAAAAGACTATACTCAACAAAACTGGAAAATCTGGACGAAATGGACAAATTTCTAGACAGATACCAGGTACCAAAGTTAAACCAGGGTCAAGTTAACGATCTAAACAGTCCCATATCCCCTAAAGAAATAGAAACAGTCATTAATGGTCTCCCAACCAAGAAAAGCCCAGGACCAGATGGGTTTAGTGCAGAGTTCTATCAGACCTTCTAAGAAGATCTAATTCCAGTTCTGCACAAACTATTCCACAAAATAGAAGTAGAAGGTACTCTACCCAACTCATTCTATGAAGCCACAATTACTCTGATACCTAAACCACAGAAAGATCCAACAAAGATAGAGAACTTCAGACCAATTTCCCTTATGAATATCGATGCAAAAATACTCAATAAAATTCTCCCTAACCGAATCCAAGAACACATCAAAACAATTATCCATCCTGACCAAGTAGCTTTTATTCCAGGGATGCAGGGATGGTTTAATATACGGAAATCTATCAACGTAATCCATTATATAAACAAACTCAAAGACAAAAACCACATGATCATCTCGTTAGATGCGGAGAAAACATTTGACAAAATCCACCACCCATTCATGATAAAAGTCTTGGGAAGATCAGGAATTTAAGGCCCATACCTAAACATGATAAAAGCAACCTACAGCAAACCAGTAGCCAACATCAAAGTAAATGGTGAGAAGTTGGAACCAATCCCACTAAAATCAGGGACTAGACAAGGCTGCCCACTTTCTCCCTACCTAAGTCCTAGCCAGAGCAATTCGACAACAAAAGGAGATCAAGGGGATACAAATTGGAAAAGAAGAAGTCAAAATATCACTTTTTGCAGATGATATGATAGTACATATAAGTGACCCTAAAAATTCCACCAGAGAAATACTACACCTGATAAACAGCTTCAGTGAAGTATCTGGATATAAAATTAACTCAAACAAGTCAATGGCCTTTCATACACAAAGGATAAACAAGCTGAGAAGGAAATTAGGGAAACAACACCCTTCTCAATAGTCACAAACAATATAAAATACCTTGGCGTGACTCTAACTAAGGAAGTGAAAGATCTGTATGACAAGAACTTCAAGTCTCTGAAGAAAGAAATTAAAGAAGATCTCAGAAGATGGAAAGACCTCCCAGGCTCATGGATTGGCAGGATCAACATTGTAAAAATGGCTATCTTACCAAAAGCAATCTACAGATTCAATGCAATCCCCATCAAAATTCCAACTCAATTCTTCAACGAATTAGAAAGGGCAATCTGCAAATTCATCTGGAACAACAAAAAACCTAGGATAGCAAAAACTCTTCTCAAGGATAAAAGAACCACTGGTGGAATCACCATGCCTGACCTAAAGCTGTACTACAGAGCTATTGTGTTAAAAAACTGCATGGTACTGGTATAACGACAGACAAGTAGACCAATGGAACAGAATTGAAGACCCTGAGATGAACCCAAACACCTATGGTCACTTGATCTTCGACAAGGGAGCTAAAACCATCCAGTGGAAAAAAGACAGCATTTTCAACAAATGGTGCTGGCACAACTGGAGCAGCTTATCATGTAGAAGAATGTGAATTGATCCATTCCTATCTCCTTGTACTAAGGTCAAATCTAAGTGGATTAAGGAATTCCACATAAAACCAGAGACACTGAAACTTATAGAGGAGAAAGTAGGGAAAAGCCTTGAAGATATGGGTACAGGGGAAAAATTCCTGAATACAACAGCAAAGACTTGTGCAGTAAGATCGAGAATTGATAAATGGGACCTCATAAAGTTGCAAAGCTTCTGCAAGGCAAAAGACACCATCAATAGGACAAAAAGACCACCAACAGATTGGGAAAGGATCTTTACCTATCCTAAATCAGATAGGGGACTAACATCCAATATTTATAAAGAACTCAAGAAGGTGGACTCCAGAAAATCAAATAACCCCATGAAAAAATGGGGCTCAGAACTGAACATAGAATTCTCACCTGAGGAATACCAAATGGAAGAGAAGCACCTGAAAAAATATTCAACATCCTTAGTCAAAATGGTAATGCAAATCAAAACAACCTTGGATTACAGAACCCCGGAGCTCTTGTCTCTAGCTGCATATGTATCGAAAGATGGCCTAGTCGGCCATCAATGGAAAGAGAGGACCATTGGACTTGCAAACTTTATATGCCCCAATATAGGGGAATGCCAGGGCCAAAAGTATGGGAATGGGTGGGTAGGGAAGTGGGGGGCGGTATGGGGGACTTTTGGGATAGCATTGGAAATGTAATTGAGGAAAATATGTAATAAAAAATATTAAAAATTAAAAAAAAAGAAAACAGCAAAGCATGTGGAATTTTCAGACATAGGCACGCTTTCATATACCACGTGTTACAGGGCTCATTATCCCCTTCCTCATTTTGTAAATATGCTTGAGCCAGTTATTAAAGAAGAATGAAAGGACCATATGATGCAAAATTAAATTTCCAGGACATCTGCCACATTCATGAAGATAACACTGAAGATAAATGAGAGGACCCTGAAGAGATTTCCCTGAATTGTTAGTCACACAACAGGTGTATATAAACAGCATTTATCTACCAGTATACTTAAATTCATGATTCAAAATAATCTTTATCTTAGGGGTTTCTATACATGTGTTTACATTACTCTGCCTGTGTTATGCTTGCCTGTGTATTTCTCCCCTCCCTCTCTCTCTCTGTCTGTCTCTCTCTCTTGTGTGTTTCTGTGTCTGTGTGTTTGTGTGTGTGTGTGTGTGTGTGTGTGTGTGTGTGTAGACTGGAGGGAAATTTCAGGAGCTGGCTCTCTTCTTCCACAGAGTTAGAAAGGGGCTCTGACCATTTCTGCTGCTCTGTATGGTTCAATCTGTCTAGCTTGTGAGTTTCAGGGCTGTTCTACTCTCTTAGCCTCCAATCTGGATTTAGAGGTGCAGAGATTACAGACTTTTTCCTTTTTTCAGGATGAAATTCAGCTTATTAGGCTTCCAAGGCAAGTGCATGAATCCACTGAGTCATCTGGTTGGTATATTTTATGTATATATACATGCATGAGACCATGTATGTGTGTATGTATTTATACATATGTATGTATATATGAATATGTATATATACATGTATATATATATTATGCATTTTTATTCTAGTTTTAAAATAAAGGGGAGAGAGAGCGAGAGCGAGAGCGAGAGAGAGAGAGAGAGAGAGAGAGAGAGAGAGAGAGAGAGAGAGAGATGTTGGTTGTTACCCGTTTAGAATGCAAATGAAATGGAGAAAAGTATGAATTTCTCATTGACATGAGAACTTTTCCTTTGCCCAAGCTAGTTAGCATATTTGAAACATGCCTGTGTCGTTGTCATCCCTGTCTGGCTGTACTTCTTCATAAAGACTTACATTGGGTATTCTCTTAGCATGTAATAGAGAACTGTTATTATCTAGCTCAGGTCCATTTTTTTTTAATTTTATACTTATTTCACTGCGATTGCCACATAGGCTTCTGGGAAGTCTTCTGTTAGTTTGATTTTATTCAAGTTTAGTATCAGAAAATAGCGTCTATCTTTATTTCAAACACATAATTTATTTTTTGAAGAATGGAAACTACCTTTGGCTAGGTTGTGCCTGGCATATATCAGTGCTTTCATGATATTGTGGATCTAATAATTGGTATATAAAAGAAGTTGCTTCATTTCATGCCAACAGTAACTAATCTCTGGTTACCATATCCTTCACCATTATTATTTACGTTCTGTATCATCATAAAAATCTCTATTTAGGGGAAAGGTGTTTGTAGTAGGAATGTTAGTTTTGAAAACTCTAACGGCTTTTCACTGAACTAGAAGATGATTACCAGGTGAATTTCTGTGCTCTAAAATTACCTGAGTTCTAAATTCTTGCTTAGTTCTCTCTAGAACAAAATTTACTCAGGTTCATCACATATTGTAGCTAAATTTAATTCGGAAACTAAGTTGAACCAGGCTAAAAAGAAGGAACATTTGAGTTTGGTTTCTGACAATATTAAGCTCACAGTTTCTAATGATTTCACTGGGTGTAATAATTACCTCTAATCTGCCCCTTTCTTAATGGTCAATTTAGAGGGTTTACATTAAGATAATTAGCTAGTTGTTAACACTAGGCAGTGGAGGAAGTGGTGTGAGTAAGATCTGCAAACAGACCCTTGTGTTTGCTTTGTAACTTCTCAATGGGGATTAAAACAGAAAAGAGGGCTTTTTTTTGTTTTTTACTTGCTTCTGTAGTTGCTGTGACAAAATGTCTGATGGGAAAGTAAGTCAGTAACTTCCAGCAAGGCAACGGGGTGTCCCATTTTGTGGTAGTATTCTATTGCTTCTCACATGCTGGTAGACCAGGAAACAAATAACACAGAACTGGTACCACAATTAGTCATAACCATGAAAACATACCCCTGACAACCTTGTGCTCCCTTGGCCATATTCCCGAATGTTGAACCCTCTCTCAAAGAGTGGCCAAGTATTCAAACCCAGGAGAACACATCTCTCTCTGTCTGAAGCTCCCATGCACTGGGTAACAGGTGTGTAATGTTATCAGACATACACACACACACACACACACACACACACACACTTTTTATATACTCTGTGTGTGTGTGTGTGTGTGTGTGTGTGTGTGTATGTGTGTGTATGTGTGTTCATGCTAAAGCATTTTCAGTCAATGTGTAAATCAGGGTCAGCGAGATGGCTGAGTAGATAAAGGTACTTGTCAGCATGACAAACAGCTTGAACTTGATGCCTGAGACTGAAATAGTGGAAGGAGAAGACTGACTCCTATTAGTTATCATTTGATACCCACAATTCACCTTGCCTTCCCCTACTTCCCATATCCATTACGAACAGGGTGTCCTTGACCTGACAGAGACCATCCTGCTTGCTTTATGAGTTCATAAATTAAAGGGGTGCCCAGCTTACCGAGCCTCCTATTGTGCACACCCTGCCTATTAGTCCTTTGGACTTCAATAGGTAAAATGTGAAGGCTGAGGCCTGGGTCCAGGAAGTTAAAAAATATCCTAAGACTGAATACTTATTTCCCCTTATGACACTTCTAATCATTTTCATATCAAACATATTCACTCTAGGAGCTGGAAAAGGGGGCTGAGGAGTTTTTAACAAGTATTGCTCTTGCCTAGCACCTGGGTTTGATTTGTAATACATAAACGTTTGCTGACCGACTAGGCCATGGCCTAGTCAGTCATCACTGGAAAGAGAGGCCCATTGGACACACAAACATTATATGCCCCAGTACAGGGGAACGCCAGGGCCAAAAAAAAATGGGAATGGGTGGGTAGGGAAGTGGGGGGGAGGATATGGGGGACTTTCCGGATAGCATTAGAAATATAATTGAGGAAAATACGTAATAAAAAATATTAAAAAGAAAATGTTTGCTGACAAAATTCTGGAACACCAAGTCCAGGGGATGGAATAACCTCTTCTGATGTCTGTGGGAAGCACACACACATGGGACACAGACAGAATACACATGCAAAGCATTCACACACTTAAAGTCAGTCGATCTAAGAAGAGAAACACAAATATGTTGGTTGCTTCCATGTTGACTGTACCTCCTTCCAGGAGCCTGTATTATTTACTTTCTGTCATTTTATGAATTCTCCTCACTGTGTTACAAACATGCTCATTTTTTTTTCTTTCTTGTTGTTTCCATAGTCTAATTTCCTAACACTTACATTTTAACACAGTGGTTCTCAACCTATCTGCCATGATCAATTAGAGGAGTTGAATAGAACAGGCTCACACAAGTTGCCTAGGACCATCTGAAAACCCTGATAGGACATTACAACTGATAACATTATCAAACCTACAGTTATGGAGTAGCAACAAAAACAATTTTGTCGTTGGGAGTCACCACAACATGAGGAACTCTATTAAAGAAAGGGTCACAGCATTAGGGAGGTAGGGAAGCACTGCCTAATACAGGGCCTGGCAAGGAGTGAGGATATGAAGGAGATGAGCGGAATGTTCAAGGCTAGGTTTCTCTTCTCTGACACTACTTGCAGTACTCAAGGCACAGGCACACACAGCCAACATTTCCCTTCATAACAAGCAAATATGTTACTTATCAAATGAGGGGGAATTACCATTAGGGATGGAGGGGGAATTACCATTAGGGATGCTTTTTCTTCACAAGTGTTAGGTATTGGCTCTCCCGGAGAACAAACATAAACTCCAGAACTCCAAAAACCCACAAAACCCTTTTGCATCCTCTTCAGTGGTCTAAGTAAAGTTTGGCTAGATTCTTCCTGCAAAGCAAAGGTAGAGAGTTAACTTTTTGTTTGGTTCTGAAATTAACTCTTTTGTTTTTGGGTGCATGCTTTCAAATCAACTTTACTTCTTAGAAATCACAGGGTATTGACACATGAAAAATAAAAACCCTAATTAAACATGAAAGGCCTGCTAATATGCTTATCTATTTTCAAATTGCTAGGATATCATCAAGATGTAAAAATATTTAGGCTAGACTAGATTAAGAGAAAATCATGAAATGAGACACGGGACATTGTTCTTACGGTTGAGACTAAACTTAATTCATTATGTGCCAAATTTTCTACATTTTATATAAGATGATCATTAATATTGATGAAACCTCTTTTGGCAGTCTTTCTCCTCCATTGCTGGGGGGCATAAAATGCACATTTTCCCATTTGTAAATAAATGCCAGTTAAATTGCCACTGCTGTCCTTACCATAGTACCTGTGGAACTGCTTTATAGAGACACACTGGACCACTGAGTCACATTCAAAAATCATTAAAATGTCACTTATCATTCACAAGCACCTCAGTCTAGGGCTACAGGTTATACAGAAACAAGTTTCCTAAACTCCAGCATCTCATAGTGATAAAGTAGCCTCATACTGAATGTGGAAGTATCTAAATAAAACACTACAACAGTTTAAGTGTTTGAATATGGCACAAAGAATATACATGTATATTTCAAAAATAGAAAAAGAAGAACTTATACGGAAGTATATAGTAATTGACTCTCTGCTTCTAGAAATGCTGGCTAACTGGGGAAGGACAGTTATTGTTTAACTAGATGAAGAACTTTCAACATACCCTTATAAGAATCAAATAGAAAATGCTCTAATCTCTTCATAAGGCAAATTTGATGAACATAATTGCTAAATATCCACAATTTCTTCTCAGTCTAAACACAGATGAAAGAGAGAAACCAAAGAGAGGCTCTCATATATGATCCTGAAATAGGAGCGTCCAAGGGTAGATAAAACTATGGGCATTCTGCTGAGGGTAAAGGCACTTTGGAGATTCCTGGATCATTGAAATATCTGGACTTACTAAATGGTATTCTGGTCTATTATCACAGTCACTTTTTAAAATCAGTCTAATCTGTATTCATTTCTGCAAACATTACTTTGTCAAACATCAAACATTTTCTATTATATGAGAACTGCATGCAGTCTTCCATTCCCTATGTCCTTTGAGTCCATTCTCATATTGGGCCACTACAACCCATAAGGACTTACTGCTCACTTGCAATTGATAGAAAGTTCCACATCTACAATATGGTTTTCTCTGAATCACATTTCCATATAAGTCTGGGATAGTTAGAGTACTGTTGAATTAAGACAATTCATAAGAAAGTCGATTTCACAGAGAAGCATTTTACCTTGATACGGGAAGTATGCCTGACATCTTCAGCTTTTGAACACCTAGAAAGAAAAATGGTAGAATTGTCAGGGAGCTGTTAGAATGCAAATATGCAACCTTCTTTCAACCTTAGATTGTGGCTGGATCTCTTGTTCATGGATGAAAACCCCAGGCTAAATATCCAGTAAACTTTAGGGGATTCTCTGTCACCACCTCCAGTCTCACCATAGGGCCCCAGCATACAGCAGCACATGAGACCATCAGACCTCATGTGGATTCTGGGCATCCAAACTCTCATTCTCACACATGCATAGCAAGCACTTTATCCATTGGATCTTCGACCTAGCTATGGATCCTTTTCAGCATTTCATGCTGCAGGAGAGATATCATCAGTAATTTCAACATGGTTTGCTCTATAAATAATTATTCAGCTTGTGATTATAGAAAAGTAAAGAGCTGAAATAGTATCACATAGAGGCAAAGACAGTGTCAGGTTCTGAATGTTATATTTTCTACAGATTAATATGTTATAAAATGCACACCACATTCTTACCGCAGTGACGTTCTTCTGGTGATTTTCTCACTAACTACAAAAGAGGGAAACAAAATTTGTCATTAAACAATTGTAGCCAGTGCCGAGGCTAATATTTTTGTGACCCTATATGCTTTGACACCATTTATGAAAAGCCTTTAAGATGAATATTGATTTGTCAGAATAAATATATTAGAACTCTTCCTTGCCACATTCTTGTGTTTTTAATATGTGAAGAGAAAAATTTATTAAAAGTTACTATTTATAATAAATTGTGCAAAATACCTACAATCCTGAGCCCTATCAGACACAAAAGTGTCATCTTAGCCTGAAGTGTTATCCCACAGTGAATTGTGTTGCCATTGCTGCTTTCTGTCTCTGCCCTAGGGATGCTGGCCCAACTCTAAGTGAGCGTACTCATCTTGGACAGAAGTGAAGGGACTTCTCCAAGTATTGACTTGAACTTCCTTCACTAAGGGGGAATATCCATTCCTAGCACAGGGAAGCTGAGTCTATGATTATGCAACATAGCCAAATAAGGAGACCCAAAGCCCTTTGCAAAGGATTTCCAGCTGCAAGTGTGACAAAGCTTTAGAGAGATCAGTGTGTTACTCTACTCTAGATCTTCTGAGGAAGATGCTAAAGGCCCTCAGTGCTAACACTGGTCCCTAGCTCATGTGCAATGCAAAGAAGCTCAGCATCAACTTCCATTGCCTCCCATGGCAAGAGCTGCCTGAAAGACCCCCTTAGTAGCTATGCAAACTGAAGTATTACTCCAGGGAGGAAAGCATGGAAGATATAAGAAAACAGCAATTCCAAGGGAGTAATGCCTCATATGAAACATTATTTTATTTATTTCTGCATATATACCATTGAGTGACTCTGGTTTCACTGTATGGAAAAAGTCTGCTCAGCAAACAATCTAGCAAATGAACAATTCTTGTTTACTTCCTTTGCAATATGTAAAACTCCACTGTACCCTGATGGGCATTGCCCATGGCCAGAGCACAGCTTTGACCCACCAAGAAATGGGCTGAGAAAGTGGATCTCTGGTGGGCCTTATGCTACACATGTATGGGGCCCCTGTCAATCCTCATCACCACAAGAAAACTCCAATGCTGAAATAACTTAAAAAATTCACCCACATTACACTAATAGCATGTGATCCCATGCTTATGTGAAGACAGCCATTTAGATTCCTCTACACTATTCTCTGGCTGGTGTTTTCCAAAGGTAAAGTAGGTGTGAGAGATGCTGTGGTGATAGTTGCTGAAAGCATAAACTGCATGGAATTTCCCCCACTGTAAGAACCATATTCAAACTGAACCAATGGGCCCTCCATGCCATGCACTACAGGATGATAGGATTTTCTCAACCTTCCTTCTACTGTGGCAATTTTTTTTTTTTGCAAATTATGTCTTGTAGCATGTAAACCAAATATCACTATAAATTTGGTAACTAATAGAACTACAGGGAAAAGGTGCTGTCAGAGTAGCCCATATGGAGGCTGTTGCATAGAATACTGAGAATGGCAGTTTTCATTCCACAGCACTACCTACAAAACTCACACACCATCCAGTCATTTAAAAGTTCAGAATTGAGCCAGTTTTTTATTATATCAGGATATTCACATTAAATGGAAGACAAATAAAAATAACCAGAAGATAATGTATGAATTCTCAAATAAGTGGAAATACAGAAATTCTATGATGGAGAAAAAATCCAGAGTGCCCTACTGACATTAAGTCCTCAAAACACAGTGAAAGTAATTGAATACTCTATTTTTTTTTTTTTTTGCTTAACATGACAGCATTTTATGGACACTGATACACATACAACAATATGTAGTCAGTAATATATATCAATTATAAAAGTTAAGTAAAAATCCATTTCATACCAAAGTCAACTTGCTGTTGTTATGTAACTAGAGAGGATCTACATTGTGGAATAGGTGAAAAATCTTTTTACTTATAAAAAGACACTACATACTAAAGTAGTTCATTTTAAATAAACAAACATATTTCAGGTGATACAATTTGAAATTTCTTAGAAACAATTCCTTAAATAATCCTAAATCCTAAAAATGTTTGGCAGCAAATTAAGAAAGGATATAACTACTATTGGCATATTTGATTTCCTTAGTTTCTATTCTAGCAGGAACAAAACTCTTTTTATGATTGGGATAGAATCAATAGAGTACTTACTCTTAAACTTACCTGTATTATTCTGGACAGGGTGTTTCAAGATGGATTTAAGCTGTCCTGGTGGTCTTGCTCCACTGTGGCATATTTTAAGAGTGTTATTTTAATTTCATATAAAGCAGTAATCAAAGACTTTGAATTCTTTGTTGTTTGATTTCACAATTTATGCTACATTACAAATCAATAAAAACTATTAACTTGTTCTTCAACCAGTTCATTACGTTTGGGGACACTTTCCTTACAACTTCTCCTCATGTGAAAGAAAGGAAGAATTTAGCCCACAAAATATAGCCCAACAAACCACACACAGATACAGACAAGCATGCATGCACACACACACACTCACTAGTACCTCTTCAGCCTTTGTTATGACAGCTGACAGACAGTTTTTTTTTTTTTTAATCCATTGACTCAATGTCAGTCTTTGCCCCTGGAACAGCAAAGTACTTCTCTCATGATACTTTGCCCTTATTTCATTGACTATGATGTTACCACACAAGAGGATGTTTTGTGGACCGTCAAATAAATTTCAGGAACTCTAAACAACCCACCACAGCTTTCATAATGTTCAAGCTGCCCCTTCTTATCTCATGCATGACTCTATCCTGATATCACAGTCTGCTTGTTTCTATGCCAAACAAGCATTTCTAGAAACATAATAAGATAGTAACAAGAGCAAGGAACAATAAAATTTAGTTGACACTTGCAGTTTTACTGTGGAACTGTTTGGAATTCCAATAGAAGTCAACATGTATATTTTTTAAGGAGTCTCCGAAGAGCTTTAAGTACTGAAAAATTTTGAATCTTCACTTTCAACATTACCTTTGATTTCAGTAAGCTATTTAATAATGTTTAGAAAATGTTTTTTGATACATAGCACAAATAAAGAGGACAATATAGTTGTCCTGTCTTCTGGAAGTAATGAATCCTAATGAGCACAGAATTAGCTTGAAATACAACTTTTAGTTTTCTATCAAGCTAGTGTCTAACCTAGCATCCTGGACTGGAGTGAATGGGCCTTTACCTCTATGGCCATGTCCAACTGATGCGGCAGATAAAAGCCCCCTTTGTAGAAAGATAACTATTAGTTACACTGTCATTCAGATAATCTACTGAGAGTCAAAGGATTCGTTACTGTGGAAAACAGATCATGTGAACAGATCATTGATGGATGGATAGAGCATTCTGGAAGACATGGGTGTCTTCCAACAGCTCTGAAAGATGCTACCCCTGACAAAAATGTCCTGTACATGTAATGCTCTGTCAGAAGAGGAAAGAAATTTGTTGGCATCCTGTAGTGATGACTGACAACTGAGAAGCATCCCGAATTATGTAAACTCTCAGACAAGAGAAATGCCTGAAATGATAGCTACTAGTGTGGGTCTTAGTTCACAAATTGAAGTCAGTAAGGCTTTGAAAAGCCAATGAATCTTAGATGAAAATCCATGTGCATAGCTAATCCCAGCAGGCTCTTTTTCCAAACTGCAGAGTTGATTCTTGCAAATGGTGGGTGAATATAGTGTTCATGTTCCTATGAACTACACTGAGCAAGTTTCCAAGCTAAAAGATATATTCATAATATTGTGGAACTTGTACGACACAGGACTAAAAGTACTCCCAACAAGAATTTGCTTCTTATCTTTGAATTGACCTACCATTAATAAATTGTTAAACCTTACCAGGACAAAGGCCTTTCCTCTTTAAAATATAAGACTTCTGAAAAGAAAAACAAAATATGTTTTATTACAACTATAGAAAAATATTACATATGAAAACGATCAGACTCATTGTTAGTATCAATTTCTATGAGACTAATCTAGAGACTATTCAAGAGTAAATATTCACTTTTAGCTAATTACTTTGCATAAAACTATTCATTCCCTGTATATTTCAAATTGAAGATGACAATAATTTATCAAACATTAATGCCGAAAAATAAATACACACACACATTTGTGATGATCCTAAATGAACTCTCTCAGACTGATAGAGAGCACAATCCTGACCAAAATAAACAACTGCTTCAAAAATAACTTCTTGTGATTCCTTTTAACTCTAGGCTAATGGTTCTGGAAAGATTTAGAAATTGAGTCTGGTGGCACACAATTTGAATCTCAACACTTAGGAGGCAAAAGCAGATGGAGAAACTGTGACTCCCTGGACAAACAGAGCTATATTTAGGAGACCGTGTCTCAACCCCACCCCTAAAAAGAGTAAAACCCAGAGCTGAGCTGCAAGCTGTTCTCCCCTGAGTGCCATTCTTTGGCTACAATTAAACCCAAATTAAACAGGCTTGCTGCTCCAGGAACATCCAATGCTCTGCCCAGTTTCCTGGAGACATACACTGTCCAGGCAAAGGCAGCCCACCTCAGGACTCCTGTGCCAGAAACTCCCAGGGATAACCAGTTGGCTAAAGGCCAGCATAAGAACAAAATCAAGGAGAACTAAATCAATATGACACATCTAGAGCCCAGGTATTCTAGTATAGCAAGCTCTGGATATCCTAACACAAGCAAAGCACAATAAAATGTCTTTAAATCCAGTCTTATGAAGATGATAGAGGACTTTAAAGGGGGAAATTAATAAATCCCTTAAATATACAGGGAAATAGAATCAAACAGGTCAAGAAAATGAATAAAACAATTCAATACCTGCAAATGGTAAAAGAAACAGTAAAGAAAATAAAAACTCAGGGAACCTTGGGGATGGAAAACCTAAGAAGGACAACAGGGACAGAAGCACAGCCAACAGAACAAAAATAATGGAAGAGATGATCTCAGGCATAGATGATATAACAAAAGAAAATGTTAAACCTAAAACAATTTCTGACTCAAAGTATTCAGGTAATCTGTGACACTCTGAAAAATCCTTCTATGAATAATGGGAATGAACAACAGTGAAGAGAGTAGCAGCTCCAAGGACAAGGGAATATTTGCAACAAAATCATAGGAGAAAATTCACCCAAACTAAAGAAAGAATGCCTATCAACGTAGAAAAAGCTTACAAAACACCAAATTGATTGGTGTTCTCCACACATAATCATCTTCCCTCCACAAACATCAAATGACAGGAATTAACAATCATTGGTTATTGATATCTCTCAACACCAGTAAACTCATCTCCCCCAATAAAAAGATTTAAGCTGACAGACTGGATGTGGAATCAGCATCTGTCATTCTGCTGCATGCAAGAAACATACCTTGGCAAACATACATAGACATTACCTAAGAATGAAGGACTGTAAAAAGTTTTCCCAAGAAAAGGTACTCAGGATGAAAGCTAAGGAGCAGTTGTAATATCTAAATAAAACAGACTTTCAACCAAAATGAATCAAAAGAGACAGGGAAGGATATTTCATACTCATCAAAGAAAAACACACCAAGATGACTTCTCAATTCTGAATCCCCAAATTAAAGGGCCCTCACATTTACAACTTAAATCCTACTTTAAAGGTGCTAATGGGGACGGGGTGGGGGGGAGAACACAGCTAGCAATGCACAGGAGACAGGGTCCTTCCTGCCTTCCCTCTGCACCCAGGAGCTGGGGCTGTTCCACAGCCCTCTGTGCATGGGCCCTGCCAGGGTGAGCTGGTCTCCCAGAAGTGCTGACAGGCTTACAGGCCCACAGGAGGAACAAGCTCAACCCAGAGACAGCAAGACCAACTAACACCCTAGTAAACCAGATGGCAAAGGCAAGACCAAGAACCTAACCAACAGAAACAAGGCTAAATGGCATCATCAAGATCCAGTTCTCACACTAGAGCAAGTCCTGGATACCCCAAAACACTAGAAAAGCAATATTTGGATTGAAAATCACATCTCATGATGCTGATAGAGGACATTCACGAGGAAATAAATAAGTCCCTTAAAGAAATACAAGAGAACACAGGAAAACAGGTAAAAGAACTTAAAGAGAAAATACAAAATTCCCTTAAATAATTACATGGAAACAACCAAACAGGCGAAGGAATTGAACAAAACCACCCAGGATCCAAAAATAGAAGTAGAAACAAAAAAGAAATCACAATCGGAGACAGCTCTGGAGATAGAGAACCTAGGAAAAAGGTCAGGAGTTATAGATGGAAGCATCACCAACAAAATGCACAAGATAGAAGAGAGAATCTCAGGTGCAGAAGATACCATAGAAAACATTAACACAACAGTCAAAGACAATGCATAATGCAAAAAAAAAAAAAAACCTCCTAAGCCAAATCACCCAGGAAACCCAGGAAAAAAAAATGATAAGACCACACCTAAAGATAATAGGTATAGAAGAGAGTGAAGATTCCCAATCCCAGTAAATATCTTCAACAAAACTATAGGAGAAAACTTCCCTAACCAAAAGAAAGAGATGAACATGGACATATAAGAAGCCTACAGAACACCAACTAGATTGGACCAGAAAAGAAATTCCTCCTGGCACAAAATAATCAAAACACCAAATGCATAAAACAAAGAAAGAATATTAGAAGCAGTAAGGGAAAATGGTCAAGTAATATATAAGGGCATACCTATCAGAATTACAGCAGACTCTCGCCAAAGAATATGAAAGCCACAAGATCCTGGGCTTATGTCATATAGACCCCAAGAGAACACAAATGCCAGCCCAGGGTACAACACCCAGTAAAAATCTCAATTTCCATAGACAGAGAAACCAAGGTATTCCATGACAAAACCACATTTACAGAATATGTTTCCATAAATCCAGTCCTTCAAAGGATGAAAAATTCCAGAAGATGGAGAAATCTCCCATGCTCATTGGCAGGATTAATATTGTCAAAATGGCTATCCTGCCAAAAGCAATTTACAGATTCAATGCAATCCCCATCAAAATTCCAAATGAATTCTTCACTGAGTTAGAAAGGGCAATTTGCAAATTCATCTGGAATAACAAAAAACCTAGGATAGCAAAAACTCTTCTCAATGACAAAAGAATCGCTGTTGGAATCACCACGCCTGACCTAAAGCTGTACTACAGAGCAATTGTGATAAAAACTGCATGGTACTGGTATAGCAAAAGACAGGAAGACCAATGGAATAGAATTGAAGCCCCAGAAATGAATCCACACAACTATGGTCACTTGATCTTTGACAAGGGAGCTAAAACCATCCAGTGGAAAAAAGACAGCATTTTCTTTTTTTTTTTTTTTTTTTTTTTGATTTTTAATATTTTTATTACATATTTTCCTAAGTTACATTTCCAATGCTATCCCAAAAGTCCCCCATAGCGCCCCCCACTTCCCTACCCACCCATTCCCATTCTTTTGGCCCTGGCATTCCCCTATATTGGGGCATATAAAGTTTGCAAGTCCAATGGGCCTCTCTTTCCAGTGATGGCCGACTAGGCCATCTTTCGATACATATGCAGCTAGAGACAAGAGCTCCGGGGTTCTCTTTAGTACATCCTGTTTTTCCAACAATAGGGTTGCAGATCCCTTTAGCTCCTTGGGTACTTTCTCTAGCTTCTCCATTGGGAGCCCTGTGATGCATCCAATAGCTGACTGTGAACATCCACTCCTGTGTTTGCTAGGCCCCGGCATCGTCTCACAAGAGACAGCTATATTTGGGTCCTTTCAGCAAAATCTTGCTAGTGTATGCAATGGTGAAAAGACAGCATTTTCAACAAATGGTGCTGGCACAACTGGCTGTTATCATGTAGAAGAATGCAAATTGATCCATTCTTATCTCCTTATCTCCTCAAATCTAAGTGGATCAAGGAACTCCACATAAAACCAGAGACACTGAAACTTATAGAGGAGAAAGTGCGGAAAAGCTTCGAAGATATGGGCACAGGGGGAAAAAAATTCCTGAATAGAACAGCAATGGCTTGTGCTGTAAGATCGAGACTTGTCAAATGGGACCTCATAAAATTGCTAAGCTTCTGTAAGGCAAAAGACACTGTCAATAGGACAAAACAGCACTCAACAAATTGGGAAAAGATCTTTACTAATTCTACATCTGATAGAGGGCTAGTATCCAATGTATACTAAGAACTCAAGATGTTAGACTCGTGAGAACCATTCAGAATGGCTAAGATCAGAAACTCAGGTGAGAGCAGATGTTGCTGAGGATGTGAAGAAAGAGAAACATTCCACCATTGCTGGTGGGATTGCAAGCTGGTACACCCACTTGGAAATCAGTTTGGTGATTCCTCAGAAAATTGGACATAGTACTAATCAGAGGACTCAGCAATATCACTCCTGTGTATATACCCAGAAGATGCTCCAACAGGTAATAAGGACACATGCTCCATTACGCCCATAGAAGCCTTATTTATAATAGTCAGAAGCTGGAAAGAACCCAGATGTCCTTCAAAAGAGAAATGGATATAGAAAATGTGGTACATTTACACAATGGAGTACTACTCAGCTATTAAAAACGGTGAATTCATGAAGTTCTTAGGCAAATTAATGGAACTAGTAAATATTATCCTCAGTGAGGTAACCCAATCACAAAAGAACACACATGCTATTTACTCACTGATAAGTGGATATTACCACAGAAGTTCAGAATACCCAAACTACAATTCACAGAATACATGAAGCTCAAGAAGAATGAAGACCACAGAATGAAGACTACTTCGGTTCTTCTTAGAAAGGGGGTCAAAATACCCATGGGAGGAGATACAGAGACAATGTTTGGAGCAGAAACTGAAGGAAAAGCCATCCAGTGACTGCCCCCCCCCCCCGGGGATCCATCCCATATGCAGTTACCAAACCCAGACACTATTGTGGATGCCAACAAGTGCTTGCTGACAGGAGCCTAATAGAGCCGTCTCTTGAGAGGCTATGCCAGTGCCTGACAAATACAGAGGTGAATGCACACAACCAACCATTGGACTGAGCACAGGGTCTCCAATGGAGGAGCTAGAGAAAGGACACAAGGAGCTGAAGGGGTTTGCAGCTCCATAGGAGGAACAATAATATGAACCAACCAGTAACTCCAGAGCTCCCAGGGACTAAACCACCAACCAAAGAGTACACGTGGTGGGACTCATGGCTCCAGCCGCATATATAGCAGAGGTTGGACTTGTGGGACATCAAGGAGAGGAGAGGCCTTTGGTTTTGTGATGGGACCCAGTGTAGGGGAATGCTAGAACACGGAAGCAGGAGTCCATGGGTTAGTGGGCAGGGGCAGGAGGGATGGAATTGGGGTGGTGGTGGTGGTGGTAGGGGTGGTGGAGGGGAAATGAGGAAAGGGGATAAAATTTGAAATGCAAATAAAGAAAATAAATAAGTAAATTCAAAAAATAAAGTGAATAAGTGAAAACAATTAGATTAAATTAAAAAAATAAGAATTATAGTCCTGAGACACAGTTCAGCAGTTAAGCACGCCCAGTGCTCTTCCAGAGGACTGCAGTTCAGTTCTCAGTACTGTCTCTAAAACTCCAACTCCAACTCTAGCAGAATGCCTTCCTCTGGCTTCAAGGGTCACATGTGCACATAGAATTTTAAAAATAATAATTATTCTTTAAAAATGGCAAAAGAGAATGTGGTATGTGTATACAATGAAATTCTATTCACCTATTAATAGTAAGGACATAATGAATTTTGAAGGCAGGTGGATAGAACTTGAGAATATCATCCTGAATGAAGTAACCCAGACACCGAAAACATGGATGGTTTGTACTCATTTATAGATGGATATTAGTAATAAAGTAGAGGATAACCATACCATACTCCACAGACCAAAAGGAGATAAACAAGAGGTAAGGACCAAACAAGGTTGTTTGAACTTGACTTAGAACAGAGAATAAAATAGTCATAGGAGCGAAATGGAAGGAGAGAACTAGGTGGGAGTGGGGATGATCAGGGAAATGGGGTGTTTCAGTATCAGATGTAGGGAGACACGGGGGAGATGACCTGATGGCCATGAGAATGAGTGGATATCTGCAGGTGGCAGGGGTGGGGGTTTGGGACAAAATTCACATGTTTGTCACATTGCATGCTGAAAAAAACCTTTGATAAATTCAAACACCCCTTCATGTTGAAAGTTTTGGAGATTTCAGTGATAAAATTCGCACATACAACCAAAATAAAGGTAATATATGACAAGCCAATAGCCAACAACTTAAATGGAAACTTAAGAGACTAAACAAGGCTGCCCACATACATAAGAGACCTCAAACAATATACCAAAGAATGCCTACACAAAAGGTGATAAACCCCTACAGCAAATGGCTGTATAAAAAAATTGACCCAAAGAAATCAGTAGCCCTCCTTTATACAAAAGATAAAAGGGACAAGAAACAAAACTCTTCACAATAGCCATAGATAATCTAAAATATCTCAGTATAACTCTAACCAACCTACTAAAAGACATGTCTACCAAAAACTTCAATTCCCTGAAAAAGAAGTTGAAGAAAACATCTGAAGATGGAAAGATCTCCTGTGCTCATGGATAGACAGATTAACATGGTGAAAATGGCCATTTTACCAAAACCATCTTCAGATTCAATACATTTCCCATCAAAATTCCAACACAATTACTTACAGAATATGAAAGAGTAATTCTTAGCTTCCTATCAAAAACAAAAAATGCAAGATAACTATATATAATGAAATAATTCCTGGATGTATCATCATCCCTGATCTCAAGACGTACCACAGAGCAATCAGAATAAAACTGCATGGTATAACTATGGAAACGAACAAGTTGATCAGTGGAATCAAATCGAAGACCCAGAAATAAGTTCACACACCCACCAACACTTGATTTTGACATAAAAGTCATACAATGGAAGAAAGAAAAAAAAAATCTTTAACAAATGTTGCAGGTCTAACTGGACATCTACATGAGGATGAATGCAAATAGATGCATATTTCTCACCCAGCACAAAACTTGGGTTCAGATGCACCAAAGACCTCTAGACCACTAAACCAGATACACTAAATTTACTAGGAGAGTAGGTGGGAAATATCCTTGATACATTGTTACAGTAGACAATTTCCTGAACAGAACACCAATGTCTCAGTCTCTAAGATCAATAATTGAAACATAGGGACTACTCATGAAACTGAAAAACTTCTGCAAGACAAAGGACATTGTCAATAGGAAAAAATGGAAGCCTACATATTGGGAAAAGATACCCACCAACCATACACTTGACAGAGAACTAAAGTCCAAAATATATAAAGAACACAAGAAGTTAGGAACTCATAAACCAATTTAAAAATGGGGTAAAGAGCTAAACAGAGAATTCTCAACAGAGGAATCTCAGAAGGTTGAGAAACAACTAAATGTTCAAAGTCTTCAGTCCTCAGTGAAATGAAAATCAGAAGGACTCGAAGAATCCATCTTACACCAGTCAGAATGGCTAAAATCAAAACCTCGAGTAACAGCACAAGCTGGCAAGAATATTGGGCAAGGGGAACACTCTTCCATTGCTGATGGGAGGGCACATGTTTACAACCCCTTTTGAAAAGTAATTTGGCAGGTTTTGTTGTTGTTTTTGTTTTCTGAAAATTGGGAATAGTTCTACCTCAAGACACAGCTTTACCACTCGTGGGCATATACCCAAAAGATGTTCCACCATACCATCTCAAGGACTGTTGCTCAACTCTGTTAATAAAACCTTTATTTGTCATAGCCAGAAACAGAAAACAACCGAGATGGACTTTAACTGAAAAATAGATGAAGAAAATGTGGTGTGAATGATATTTCACCTACACAGTGAAATATCATTCCACTGTATAAAACGAGGAATCCATGAAATTTGCAGGCAAAGGGGTGAGATTTGATATTTCAAACACAGGCATGGTATGTACTCACTTAGAAGTGAGTACTTTTTCAGACATATAGTACAGAATAATCATGCTAAGATCCACAGACTTAAAGAAGCTAAAAAATGAGGACCCAAAGGAAAATGCTTGATTCTCACTCAGAAGGGAAAATAAAATAGACATCAGGATTTGATTTAGGGAGGGAAATTTGTGGGAGATGGAGAGGGGAACTAAGGTGGGGAGCAAGAGTAGGGTGGTATCAGGGAGAAGAGATACCTGAGGGGAGGCACCTCTGTGATGAAACAAAGACCAGGGACAGTGGGCGCTCTTAGGAATCTATAGGGGTGAGTCAACCTGCAGCAGGTGATATGGAGCCCTAAGCAGTCATCTCCTGTAACCAGGATGGACTTCCAGTGGAAGGAGGGGAATGCCAATGCCCTCACAAAAACATCAAACCAAAATTTATCCTATCTACAAGATATTCAGGGATTAAAATGGAACAGAGATTAAGGGAATCACCACCCAATAACTGGCCCAACTTGAGACCCACACTGTGGGAGAGAGCCAGTCTTTGACACCATTAATCATGTTCTGCTATGCTTGTAGACAGGAGCCTAGGATAACTCAGCTGAGAGGCTTCATCCAGCAGAGGATGGAAACAAATGTACATAACCACAGACAAATATCAAGGGGAGTTTGGAGAGTCTTGTGGAGGAGTTGGGGAAGGACGTTGAACTCAAAGGAGAACAGTGTGATTGAGGGGTCAGGGAAACCACAAGAAAACCTACAGAATCAACTAACCTGGGCCCGTGAGGGCTTACAGAGATTGAACCACCGATCAAAGAGCCTGCATGGGCTGCACATAGACCCCCCTCCCCATATGTAGCAGATGTGCAGCTTGGTCTTCATGTGGGTTCTCTATAAACTGAAGGGAGGACTGCTTCACACTGTTGTCTGCATTTGGATTCCTTTCTGCTCGTTGAGCTGCCTTGTCTGGACTCAGTGGAAAAGGAGCTAAATCTCTACTCTTATTTAGAGTAATAGGACTGGTTACTATATACCATATTTATATTCACTATAGAAACCTTACCTTTCTTGAACCTCACATGTTTCACTTTAGTTCTCTTGGCTGATGATCTCGTGCTGTGACATAGATTTTAAAGTTAGCATTATTGTGCTATTCATAAGAAAAACATTTAGTAAGTGTTTTAAGTACTTTATATTTTTGTCCCTTCTGTATCTTGCTTTAGATGTTTACAAACAATATTTTTTTGAATCAGGTCTCACTATATATTCATGCTGGTCTGAAAACTGCTCTATGGAGCATCTTGGCCTTAACTCACAGAAATCTGTTTATGTCCTACTTCCCAAGTTCTGGGATGCAATGCATGGGCCAACAGGACTAGAGAAAATGTTGAATTCACTTTTCAGCAATTGACTATGATTGCTCACTGCTCTCCTCCCACCTTTTCTCAAGAGAAAATATGAGGAATAGTTAGCTCTTAATTAAAACAGAAACAAAAGTGCATGTACGCGCCCACACACACACACACACACACACACACACATACACACACACATTAAAAAGAATTAAAGACAAGATTGGGCATGCTGAGGGTGGTTTGGCTGTAGACACTTATAGAAGTCTAAGAGGAAGGATTCCAGGCCTGAAGGAGATAGGAACTCCAGAGGATGACCAACCACCAGAATCAAATAACCTGAACCCTCAGGGCACTCAGAGATGGAACAATGACCCAAAGAACAAACATGGGTTGGCCGGACATCTCCGAGCACTTATGTAGAGAAGGGGAAGCTAGGTCTTCATATGGGTCCCAATCAACTGGGATGCGGGTATCAAAAAAAGCTGTTCATCCTACCTCAGAAATATTCTTCTAGCTGAGCTGCTTTTTCTGTCCTCAGAGAGAGACGAAGTGCCAGGTTTTGGACATAAACTGCTCAGAGGTGAAGTGGAGGAGGGGCAGGGAGAGACTGTGGGACTGGGTGACCAGGAGGGGGTCAGTGAGCTAGATGTAAACATGAATAAGAAAAAAATAAAATTAAATTTTTACGTAAATCATTAAAGTTTTGAAATGTGTCTTAAATCACAGAAAGAACTGTTATTTGGAAATAATGGCTCAACATAAGCAACAGGTATACATGTCTACTAAACAGAAAATTTCAGCATAAACAGATGTATTCCATATGGAAAAAGCATGTTGCATTGTAAGAGATACATATTCACAGAATTCAGTACAAGATTTATAATGCTAAATAAAGTACTAGACTCAGCGGAAAGAAATGAACTACTTATATATCCACTTTGAAAGCTCCATCTGAAATGTGGAAGAGAAATGTCTTGAACTGTGGAATCACCACAGTTGCTGGGTACCTGTGCTATGACAGTTTAAGAACATCTCCCAGTGAAAGGTAGTTTTCTGCTGACTTGGACATTTAAAAACTCAAACATCATTTGGAAACACTGTTTTGTACCTGTGATTATGTATGGTATAATTCTAAAGAAATGGCTTATGCTGTCATCTTTGGGGTCACAGGTTATAAGTTTTCAGGCTTAGGGACTGTGGGTGTTTATCCATGCTAGAACACTTGCCAATGACACCTATGGCTCTTCATTCAGTGGCAAGCACTTTCAAAAGCAAAAATACAATGGCAGTGGAGCAGCAACTGATCATGGTCATCCTTTGGCTTGGTGGATGGCTCATGAGGTGAACTACTGAACTAGGCAGTGATCCCTGGTGCATGCTGTTCTTTGTTGTGGTGAAACTGTCTCTTTTCCAGGTCCCCCTTCATGTGTGCTCAGCTTCCTAACTATGTGCCACTGAGTTTCTTGCAATCTCTCTATCATTTTAATACTCCTGGCTTAAGCAATTGTCACCCTCAAGAGCAGCACTAGGATTGAAGAAAGGAAGAAACTGTACCTTTTTGCACACTTTGCTGCTAAAAATTCTACCATTTCAGGTTTCTGTTCAAAATTTGCTAGTTGCAACGGTGTCAAGCCATACTATAAAGGAAAAAAACATTACATTTTACAAAACTACTTGTCTCTCAACAATCTGTTCATCACAGATTTTGTGAAGATAAATACACACTGAAAAGAGTCACAAGGGATCATTCATCCTACAACACCTGCTGCACTTTCCCACACACAGCTGTCTTTTTCTCTTTGACACACCTTTTCCCTGTCCATCACTGCCTATAACACCACTCCCTTCCAGAACTCTCCCCAAACACTCAAGGATTCCAATCTTCTTAGCTCCTTGGAGTGGGGCCTCCATTGCCACTGCCCTGAAATACAGAGTACACTTTGCTATGCCCCTGTTGAAGGAGTGTGCTCAAGAGGGGTCTGAGGCAGAGTTTCTCAACCTGTGTTTCAAATATATTTCTTTTCTAAACTAAGAATTATCTCACAAGCTGGACACCAAAACTTTTTAAAACTTAAATAAGATTTTTGTCATATTTTCTCCAATGATCAAATTTCTTAATTTCCTGTTACCTCTCTCATTTTTCAGGCTACCCTCATCCTGAGCCAAACACGTATCAGTACCTTCTTTGCAGCAACACATTTCTATTTCTTCTACAATTACTTAACTTGAAATGAATTTATTTTTATTGTCTGTGTATATGTGATGTTTGGATGGTCCTAAATCCTTTATTTTTGAATTTTAAAATCAAGGCCAATTCTGAGACAAAATACACTATGCTGTGTTTTTTTGAATGAACTACCAAAAAATATGAAAAAACACATTTGGAGAAAATAAAAGGGTTCCTCTGAAGAGATTCAGTGAGAATGCTGAGCTTCTGCGTGTAGAAAATAGATGTGCGTGTCACTGCTAGAGGTGCCCTGGGAATGAAGTTGAGTGATCTTTACCTCTGTTTTTGCTTCGATGTCTACGTTGTGCTCAAGGAGCATTTTTACAATCCTTAAGTTACCCCTGCATATAGCATGATGTAAAGCTGCGTTCCCACTGAAATCCATCAGATTTGGATTCGCATTGTGGGTAAGCAATACAGAAGCACAATCCACATTGTCTCGTTGGATGGCCTGTAAAATTGTACAAAGAAATACATCTTAAATTCAAGGAAGTCAAGAGAGATGTTTCTACCATTGCACTGAATCGTTTCCCTTAAATAAAACATAGAGTTTCAGTTCTGCATATTATCACCCTCTTTAGACACAAGGTCTTTGAAGAACCCCCAGGCTTGCTTGCCTAACTTTATAATCTCCCCTCCACATCTCTTTCCCAGTGGTAGAATTTAAGGGTTCTGCCAACACACCTAGATATGCTAAGGATTCAGGGCTGGGCTGTTTGGTTGCTGCAGTGCAGAGATTAGTTGTTTGGTTAGGTTTTTGTTTGTTGGTTGGTTTTGTTTGTTTGTTTGTTTGTTTGTTTGTTTTTTGCCAGTGTAACACAGGCTTAACACATCTAGAAAGTTTCTCACTTGAGGAAATACCTCTATCAGTCTGGCCTCTGGGCAATTATGTGAACTATTTTTTTTTTTAGATCGAAGTAGGAAAGTCCAGGTTTTAGGAGTTGGGGCATGCCTGGGACAAGGGCCTCAGTTTTGTTAAAAAACAAAACAACAACAACAACAACAACAGCAAACACCTGAGCAAGCCTTGGTAAAAGCCACGGAAAAGCTGCATTCTCCTGTGAACTCCAGTTTAGTTCTTCCCCCCCAGTTCCTGATTGGAGCTCCTGCCCTGGTTCCCCTTGAGAATGAACTGTGATGTGTAAATGTAAGCCAAATGACCATTTCCTTTCCTGAGTTGTTTTTGGTCAGTGTTTTATCACAGTAACAGAAACCAAACAAGGACAACCTCTAGTCAAGTTCATATCAAAACAGATGGCCAATAGCTACCTTAATCAAGGCTGTGCAGCCTTCATCATCCCGGATGTTAATGCTGGAATTATTTTGTAATAATAGGGTCACCACGTCTGGATGGTTGTGGGCACATGCATAGTGCAGGGAAGTCCTGCAAATGGAAAGGACAAATAGGGACATTTCAGAATGCGAAATAAAAGCCCCATCTCCTTTAAGTACCACATACTATGAAGCCAATTTTCTTCTGATGTAAGAAAATAACTGGAATTCCCTTATTTATTTATGGCAACGCAAATGTTCATTTACTGGGCTAGGGATATAGTGCATGGCTGTCCCCGCATAAGGCAGGTGTTCTCTCGACCTTCATCCCTGTACAAAGAATCTTAGAAAAGTTCCCAGTAAGTTGATCTCAGCATGAATTCAAATCCTACTCTAAAATTGGTACTCAGTAGTGACTACTTGGGGTTTCTATGAGCTCCATGACTCCATGTCCCGATCCAAAGAATGGAGATTAAGCAGAGCTGTTATCTTACCCGGGGCTGCTGTGAGGCTTCAGTTGGGATGGGCAAGAACTCTGCTAGAACATTACAAGCATTTACAGCTCCTGAGAGTTCAGCATTTGCTCATCATGATAATGATTTCTCTTCCTTGTTATAACAAACACAACATTTCAGTGAAGGTAAAACAGGATTCTATCAACCGTACACATATCAAACTTTTCTATTCAAAGAAGTTTACAGTTCTTTAAAAATGACTCTTTTCACCAACCAAGTCTTGAGCATGATAATCCTCCTAACTCATCCTAAATAGTGGCAGTGACACTGGGCTCACTGTCCCTTCTCATTCACATTTTAGCCTCTCTAACATTGGAATGTCATTCATCATTTCTATTATTTTATACCTATAATTGCCAATATTTTAACTTTGTTTCTCTACAAAATAAG
The DNA here is from genome assembly GCF_978045245.1 of Mus caroli. Classification (NCBI taxonomy): domain Eukaryota; kingdom Metazoa; phylum Chordata; class Mammalia; order Rodentia; family Muridae; genus Mus; species Mus caroli. The sequence goes on along the minus strand of NW_028227265.1, from coordinate 59,932,042 downwards.
GGGTTATCATGAAACCCATTGTGCCTTACATTGAAAAAAATATGGCACAGTCCACAGGTAAATGGCAATGATACAGATCACTTGTACCTATGGAAATTCTTAACAACAAACAAAACTCTAAGACCTCAGCCATCAATTCTTTGTTTGGTTGGTTGGTTTTGTTTTTTTTTTTCATTTCTACATTTCATTTTTTTATGCCCACGAGTATTGTTTCCATACCTGGTAGCAGCAGGAGCACAACCTACTCCTTAGGTAATAGATACAGTATCCATGGTAATCAAGGCACTAAATGGTAGCAAAGCAGGACGTCATGCTTTGCCATAAAATGGTCAATGTGCTCCTGGACTCACACCAAAATTGGGTCAATATCCCTACAAGGTGATAACCTATGTCATCCTAGCTCCCATGCTTGATATTCAAAATGTTAGAAGCACAATGAAACTAGGGTTCCAATGAGCATGCGTCAGTTCATTTAACATTTAAATTTATAGAATGTAAGGAAGCTTGACTGGGCAGAGAAACATAATGGTATAAGACTTGAAAGATCTAGAGAGATAGCAGAATGTGTATTCTACACAGTAGGTATCTAAGATATGTGTGGGGAATGAATGGGCTGACAGAATGAAAAACTACAATTGGACAACTCAGTGTTTTTACAGAAAACATTCATTAAGCAAAAGAATATCTTAAACTATAATTTATAATTTATTCATCTATTATTTATATGAAGTTCCAACTTAAAGTCTCTTTGAACTACAAAATGTTCAAAAAGCTTGTGGACTACAGAAAATCTACAGTTGTGTCATTGATTCCCCTTCATAACCTAGTACGACCTAAAAATAGGAAATAAGAATGAGGGACTGGGATGGTTGGTAAAACTCAATTGGTAAAACACTTGCCCTGAAAACCTGAGAGAAGATGTGGGGATAAGGGGATCCCCAAACCTTACTTGCCTGCAAGTCTGAGAATCAGTGTGCTCCAAGAGAGCAAATCAAATATACCATGGGATTTGGGTGAGTGAACATGTCTCTAAAACTGAGGGACCATTGGGTGGAACCCACCAGGGGCCCTGATGGCCAGAGTTCCGTCCCCAGAACTCACAATGTTGCAGAAGAGAACTGTCAAGTGGCGATTTCTCTGATCACCCCACACTCAGTTCCACATGTGTCAGACACAGAAAAGGAAGAGGAAGCCAATGTCATTCCCTTCACATGTGTATCAATGCACAAATAACATGTACATATGATGAGAAGCGGGGTTGGTGGTGGCAGGGGACTGTGTCATTGTTCCATTTCAAAATGTCTTTGATCCATTTGCAAAAATGGGTCATATTGATCTAAGATTTCATAGTGATTTTTTCCATTCCAGTTGACGATTTATCTTATGATAAATTTTTCAGTGCTGTATATTAGTGTCAATGGTCTATATATTGAGACAAATCTAGACAGGTGGCTTGGCAGTTAACAGCTCTAGGTATGTTTTCTAGAGCACTCAGCTTTGATTGCTAGCACCCACATGGCAGTTCACAACTGTGTATAGCTCCAATTCCAGGGGACCAAGTACCTGATTCGGTCACACATGGTGCATCGAAAATGCACATAGACAAAACCTCTGTGTGTGTGTGTGTGTGTGTGTGTGTGTGTGTGTGTGTGTGTGTTGCTGTGCATGAGTGTCTTCAAAGTTTTAGTGTAACATAAAAATAAAATGATGTAGTTTGATTAAGGCCTAGGAGCTGGTGTTCCAGGGTATGCAGGTCTCATATGCCTAAGAGCATTAAACAGGTAGACAATGCAGGGGACCCCAGTGAAAATGAACCTAAGCATGCCATCTCTCCTCCATTAGGATGTGGCCCTGAAAGTTGATTTTTCTCCCTGTTTATCTCTGAGTATACCTGACAGATCCCACCCACCTCTGTGCACCCCCCCCCCCACCAATTTCAAGCCCCATTACCTGTTCCTCCTATCAGATTCATCCACATGATGTTGACTGGATTGGATTAGCTTCTCGGTCATATCCAGGTCTCCCACACTGGCCGCTCGTTGTAATGGACCTATAGGATCATAGCCAATCAAGTAAAGGGGAAATTTTTTCTTTTTCTGAGGATGCATGCATCTAAGACCCAGACATGAATGCCACAGGCGGGTGTACCAGCGTCCCCTTCTGGGGATGTTCATTGTCTGGACATCATCGTTGATGTCTTCCTCCATTATTGGAGCCTAGGGTCACCCACGAAACTTCTTCCCTCTCTTCCCTTCCCTTTAACTGATAACTGAATCCAAAATTCTATAATTAAAGAAAAAAGAGCCAAGTATTGTATATAAAACGCAGGAGAGCACAGCCAGTTCACTGTGAAGTGAACTGTACTTCAGCACGTAGCAGCAGCACAGCTCTGCCAGCACCACCACCATGACATGCTCTGAGCACACAATGGTGCTATCTATGATGTGTATGCATGCCTGCCTCAGACTGCAGTGGCAGGAGCCCACCCTCCTCGGTGCCTGTGCAAAGCACTGTCAATTTTGACTCTGCATTAGATCTCCCTACATGGCCTTCAAAGGGAATACTGAGGGCAGATAGATGATGGTTCAGATCCTTTGCAACCCTGCAGCCCTGCCAATATGTGGACCTAACTGGCCTGATGGGACAAAAATAATCATCCTGTGTTGCCAAACCCAGACCCAACACCACAAATATGTTATGTGGCTTCTTATAAGGATGTTAGTGGTTAAGGATCTGACATGAGAACTATGATCTAAATAACCACACAGGATTACCATCTTATAAGAAACCAGCGGGAGAAGACTATCTCCCAAGAAAGAGGAAGTAGTGCATAGTGTTATAAAGAGAGAAAGAAAAGCTAGAGCAGGAGGGTTTAATAAGAGGCAATTGGGAGAGACAGGTAGAGGCATGGGGTACACCCTTCCACAGCCCTCACCTCTTTCAGGCTCTGTTACCTGCCCCTCCTATTATATTCATCAACATGATATTGAATGGAGTTGATGAGTCTCTCCATTGTATCCAGGTCACCCATGTTGGCTGCCCAGTGATTCCTACCTGATAATGTAGAGAGGGTCAGTTTCCTTTGGTTATGCAAGCACCCACAGCCCTGGCATGCAGGCCTAGCTAAAGTAGGAAATAAGGGGAGGAACCACAAACACTAAAGGCCCTTTGAAAAGCTATATGGAAATCAGCTACTCTAGCAGCCTCCTATGCATTTATGCAAGGAATCCATATGGAGCCTAAAACTGACAGAGGAGGCAAGGCTCCAACTACACATCCTGTGCCACCAAGTTACACCTCCAGTAACAGGAATGGGTTGCAGCCTGTTGAGTCATTAACCAAAGGGTCCTACATAAAGCCTCAACTATCAGCACAGGCTAGTGCCAAGACTATTGGGTGGTCTACACAATCTGATGTTTAGGACTGATTTCTGAAGGTAACCTTTCTGTCATCACAGTGCAATAGGTTGAACTGGGTCTAACTAGACTCTTCACCCTACTAACCAGAGTTCATAAGATTGGAAGGAAACCTGTTTACTACTGGAGAACAAAGGAAATCCTCAATATCTGTCAGCTACAAACCCTGCAACTTACAGTAACACCTACAAAGGAGCTCACAACCATCTTCAAAGCCAATTATAGGCTATCCAAATCCTCTTGCATTGTCACAGGCCCAGACATGCACACAGTGCACACTCATACATGTAGGCAAGACATACATACACATGAAATAAACATAATTTATCTTTCAATAATAATGGGTTTACAGGTATGTAATACACTTATTACTAAGCTCATTCTATGAAAGTATACAATCTAGTAGTGCCTTCTTAGTATGTCATTAAAATTATGTACCCATTACTCTGTTTTAAAAACATTTTTATCTTTAAGAAGAAACCCTAGCAATGTATTGGCTCATTCCTGAATCCCTGGATGAAGTCTACTTGATCATGATGGGTGATGTTTTTAATGTGCTGCTGGATTTGTTTTGCAAGTCTTTCCTTGAGTATTTTTGCATCAATGTTTATAAAAGGAATTGGTCTGAAGTTCTCTTTCATTGTTCAGTGCTTCTTGGTTTAGGTATCAGGGTGACTGTTGCTAATACAATGAGTTGGGCAGTGTTCCTTCTGTTCCTATTTTGTGGACTAGTTTGAGGAGTATTAGCTCTTTTTTGAACTTCTGGTAAATTCTGCACTAAAACCATCTGGCTCTGGGCTTTTCAGTTGTGAGACTTTTTTTTTTAATACATTGGAGCTTATGTAGGTAATGGGGAGGGGAGTTAAGAGGGTAGCAGAGTCAGAGAAAGGCAGACAGAAGGAGAAAGTAGAGACATAGAGGCTGGCCATGGTCACATGAAGAGAGAGGGGAAGAGAGTGAGAGAGAGGGGGCACAAGGGGCAAGAGAGAGGCAAGAGAGCAAGAGGGTAAGAGCTGGTTGTGAGACTTTTACTGCTTCTACTCCTTCAGGGATTATAGGACTCTGTAAATCTAACAAACATGCTCCAAAAATTGTTTCAAACTAAAATTAACCCGAGTGCTCGTGTTTAAAAACAACAGCATTCTATCCTTTAACTCCTCTGTTAGGGACCTGGGTTCAGTCCAATGGTTAGCTGCTAGCATCCAGTTTGGGGGCAGGGAAGTGTGCAGGGAGGGAACCAGGAAGGGGGATAACATGTGAAATGTAAATAAAGAAAATAACCAATAAAAAATAATTCGAGTCAATAAATCAAATAAGGAGTTTCATCAAAAAACAACAATAACAGCATGTAGGCCCCTCAGTGACTGCAGGGCCTGAGAGCCAGGCCTGGCCATTGATAAGTCATTTACATAGTCCTCTCCCCTCTGCCTTTATCAATATTTGATGACAGGCTTCAGCATGCTTTTGGTGGCAAGTCCTTCTGGAGCCTCTTCTCATTTGACAGTGATACAACAGAGGTCTCAGCAGGAGCTCACATCACAAGTCACCTCCTTCCTGAGGTCAACGTGGCCCGTGATTGGCTGGGCAACTGTGGCTGGAGCCAGGGCATTTTGTTGATGAATCCTAATGATGTGGGAAGGCCTGGCAAGCCACCATCCAATTAGAAGCCTGTTCATGTCTGGGTGGTTTCCAGACAGAAGCAGGGCTAGGATCAGGCAGGTGCAGGCACATCTAGGGGGACTGAATGCTTTGCAGGTGGATGGGGGGTTTACATGGGTCATCATCTCCAAGAGAAACCCACGTAGGGTCATTTAATAAAGTCCAACAGCTGCTCAGAAACCATAGTCACGCCAGAGCAGTGCATGATGTCTCTTTACAGGTTACAAGGAGGAGGGCACTCGCCACAACAATAGCATACGTGGCTGCCTGCACCCTCGGGACACCAGCCTCTGTGAAGTTCATCACTATCTGCATCCATTACACTGTGTCTTTGGCAGTGAGGCAGCTCTGTCTGGTGACAGGGTCTGTTGGTAAATAAGGATGTAGGGACATGTTCTGGGGGCCAGGGATATATATACAATGTCAGTTTCTGACCTCATCTCAGATAAATAGGAGGGTGAGACAAGGCAGGAGGGTCAATTTGCGGCTGCTTGGTGTCTCTGGTCTGGATTCCTAGTCCATAAATAACTCAGTGCCTTCAGGAGGCCAGACATGCTGGCTGCACCAGGAGCCTATGTAAAGGGTCACAGCTGACTGTGGAGCAGGCACTGTTGAACTCGACAGTTCTTCCTTTGATATGCAGATGTCCCCTGGCTTGGAGAGTCTTCCGGACATGGATTTATTATTCTATAGGAAAGAAGCCTGACATTCTGTTGACTCAGACCAAGGTACTTGTTTTAGGGTCAGAGACCTGAGCTTACTTCTCTGGATGTTGGCACCCAGACCTGGCTCACTCACATAGATGGGACCACCCCCAAGACCTTCTCAGGACACAGGGAGACCCTACAAGGGACTCCATTTCATGATCATTAACCTGGACTGGCCAGACCATTTACAGGTGGCTTGATCCATTCTCTCTACCTCTACCCATGGTAAGTTCAGCATAGTGGAGAGAGCTGGGGTTTTCCTTATTCACTGACAGCTATGTGCTCCTCTGGATGGACAGGTAGGGGAGAAGAGGGAGCTGGCAAAAATCTTGGAGTCAGGTGCCCTTCTCTGGTTCCCCATGCTGGTCCTGCGACACTGTGGGTCACTTCATGCTCTTGTGCTACATGCTCCTATTTATATTTGTTTTCTTTTCTTTTCTTTTTTCTTTCTTACTTCTTTTTTTCCAGTGGCATTGGTTTTTTTCTGGTCCAATATCTATTTACAAATTCAGACAGTGCTTAACAAAACTTTAGTTAGGTCACTGTACACTTTCCTGATAAAATGTGCATATTCAGCTTCCGTTTAGTTTTTTGTAGAACATGATTTTAATATTTTCAACTGTCAATATTCAACATAAAAAATAATTTTAAAGACATATTTTGTTGTTCTGTCTCCATTGTCATTTCTGATTTTATTAATTTGGATACTGTCTCTGTGCCTTCTTGTTAGTCTGCCTAAGGGTTTATCTATCTTGTTGATTTACTCAAAGAACCAGCTCCTGGTTTCGTTGATACTTTGTATAGCTCTTTTTCTTTCTATTTGGTTGATTTCAGCCCTGAGTTTGATTCATTCCTGCCATCATCTCTTCTTGGGTGTATTTTCTTGTTTTTGTTCTAGAGCTTTCAGTTGTACTGTCAAGCTGTAAGCTCTCTTCAGTTTCTACATGGAGGCACTTAGAGCTTTGAGTTTTCCTCTTACAACTGCATTCTGTGTCCAATAAGTTTTGGTGTGAAATGTCTTCATTTTCACTAACTTCTAAAGAGCCTTTAATTTCTTATTTCTTCCTTGACCAAGTTATCACTGAGTAGAGTGTTGTTCAGCTCCCATGTGTATGTGGGCTTTCTGTTCTTTGTTGTTGCTGTTGTTGTTGTTGTTATTTAAGACCAGCCTTTGTACATGGTGAACTGAGAGGGTGCATGAGATTATTTCAATCTTTTTGTGTCTGTTTAGGCCTGTTTTGTGATCATTTATATAGTCAGTTTTGGAGAAAGTGCCATGAGGTACTGAGAAGAAGGTATGTTCTTTTGCTTTAGGATGAAATGTTCTATACATATCTGTTAGAACCATTTCTACTCTTAGTATCACTGTGCTTCTGTTTACATTCTGTTTCCATCATCAGTCCATTGCTAAGAGTATCCCACTATTATTGTGTGGGGTGTGACGTGTGCTTTGAACTTTAGCAAAGTTTCTTTTATGAATGTGGGTGCTTTTGCGTCTTGGAGCATAGATGTTCATAATTGAGACTTCATCTTGGTGGATTTTTCCTTTGACCAGTATGAAGTTTCTTTCCTTGTCTTTTTTGATAACTTTTGGTTAAAAGTTGATTTTATTCAGTATTAGAATGACTACTCCAGCTTCTTTCTTGGGACCAATTGCTTGGAAAATGGTTTTCCAACATTTTACTCTGAGGTAGTGTCTCTCTTTGTCACTGAGGTGTGTTTCCTGTAGGAAGCAAAATGCTGGATCCTCTGTAGATATCTAGCCTGCTCACCTATGTCTTTTGGGGGGAACTGAGTCCATTTATGGTAAGAGTTATTGATTAAAAGTAATTGTTACTTCCTGCTACTTTTGTTCTTAGAGGTGGAATTATGTTTTTGTTGCTATCTTCTTTTGGGTTTGTTGAAAGATTGCTTTCTTGCTTTTTCTAAGGTGTAGTTTCCCTCCTAGTTTTGGAGTTTTCCATCTATTATTCTTTGTACAACTGGTTTTATGGAAAGGTATGGTGTAAATTTGGTTTGTCATGGAATATCTTGGTTTCTCCATCAATGGTAATTGAGAGTTCTGCTGGGTATAGTAGCCTAGGCTGGCATTTGTGTTCTTTTTGGGACTATATGATATCTGCCTAGGATATTTCTAGCTTTCAGTCTCTGGTGAGAACTCTGGTGTAATTCTGATAGGTCTGCCTTTACACGTTACTTGACCTTTTTCCCTTACTGCTTTTAATATTCTTTATATATTTAGTCCATTTGTTGTTCTGACCATTACGTGTCGGAAGTAATTTCTTTTCCGGTCCAATCTATTTGGAGTTCTGTCGGCTTCTTGTATGTTCATGGGCATCTCTTTCTTTAGGTTAGACAAGTTTTCTCCTATAATTTTGTTGAAGATATTTACTGGCCCTTTAAGTTGGGAATCTTCACATTCTTCTATACCTATTGTCCTTAAGTTTGGTCCTTTCATTGTGTCCTGGATGTCCTGGATGTTTTGGATTAGGAACTTTTTGCATTTTGTATTTTCTTTGACTGTTGTGTCAATGTTTCCTATGGTCTTTTCTGCACCTGAGATTCTCTTCTCTAGTTCTTCTATTTTGTTGGTGATGCTTGCATCTATAACTCCTAACCACTTTCCTAGGTGCTCTCTCTCCAAGGTTATCTCTCTTTGTGATTTCTTTATTGTTTCTCTTTCCATTTTTAGATCCTGGATGGTTTTGTTCAATTACTTCACCTGTTGGTTGTATTTTCCTGTAATTCTTTGAGGGACTTTTATGTTTCCTCTTTAAAGACTTCTGTTTACCTATGTTTTCCTGTATTTTTAAGGGAGTTATTTACATCCTTCTTAAAGTCCTCTATCATCCTCATGAGATGTTATTTCAAATCAGAGTCTTGCTTTTCTGGTGTGTTGGGATATCCAGGGCTCACTGTAGTGGGAGAACTGGGTTCTGATGATGCCAAGTAGGCTTGGTTTCTGTTGCTTATGCTTTTGCCCTTGCCTCTTGACATCTGGTTATCTCTGGCGCTCGTTGGTTTCGCTGTCTCTGACTGTGGCTTGTCCCTCCTGCAAGCCTGTGTGTCAGTACTCCTGGGAGAACAGGTCTCTCTTACAGGAATTTGGGTATGAAAAGCTGTAGCAAAGTGTCAGCTCAAGAATGTAGACAGAAACCAGAAGGACCTGTCCATGGCTGTTCCTCTGTTCCTGTGTCATGAGGGTTCTGGGCAGGTCCCTCCAGTCTTAGCTGTGCTCACAGGAATGTCTGCACTCCAGTGCTACCTGCACTATCCCTGCAGTGTTTGGCTATCAGCTATGCATTTCTTATGGATGATTCTCAAGCTGTGGGCAATTCCTATGGATGATTGATAGGATATAGGTTTTTCCTCCAGATGGTTGCCAGGTTGGGGCTATGCCATGTGCATAACTAACAGGCTGTAGCTATTTCCTGTGGATGATTGATAGGTTATCGGATTTTCCTATGAAGACTGACAGGTTGAATGTATTTGCTATGGATAATTGACAAGCTGTAATTGTTATGTATGCCTGACAGGCTGTGGGAATGTCCTAAGGATAATTGACACGATGTGGGTATATCCTATGAATGATTGAAAGTCTGTGGGCATTTCCGGTGAATGATTAACAAGCTGTGGGCATATATTGTGGGTGAATGAGAGGATTTGGGCATTTTCTATACATGACTGACAGGCTGTGGACATTTCCTATGGATGATTTGCAGGTAGCAGTCATTTACTATGGATGAGTGACAGGCTGTGGACATATCCTGTGGATGACTGAAAGGCTGTGCATATTTCCTATGTGTATTGAAAAGTTGTAGATGTGTACTATGTATGGTTGATAAGCTTTGGGTATTTCCTATGAATGATTGACTGGGTGTAGGCACTTCCTATGGAAGATTAACCGATTGTGGACTCGTCCTTTGGACGAGTGACAGGGTTGGTATGTGTTTACTGTGGATGATTGACAATCTGTGGCTAGGACATGTGGTTGATTGACAGGCTGTTGGCATTGCCTATGAATGATTGACAGGCTTTGAGATATCTTATGAAAGATTGACAGGTTGTGGGTGTTTCCATTGGATGACTGACAGGCTACAGGAGTTTCCAATGCACAATTGACAGGCTTTGAGCACTTTTTTTTTAATTACGTATTTTCCTCAATTACATTTCCAATGCTCTCCCAAAAGTCCCCCATACACTCCCCCCTACTTCCCTACCCACCCATTCCCATTTTTGGCCCTGGCGTTCCCCTGTACTGGGGCATATAAAGTTTGTGTGTCCAATGGGCCTCTCTTTCCAGTGATGGCCGACTAGGCCATCTTTTAATACATATGCAGCTAGAGTAAAGGGCTCCGGGGTACTGGTCAGTTCAGAATGTTGTTCCACCTATAGGGTCGCAGATCCCTTTAGCTCCTTGGATACTTTCTCTAGCTCCTCCATGGGGAGCCCTGTGATCCATCCAATAGCTGACGGTGAGCATCCACTTCTGTGTTTGCTAGGCCCTGGCATAGTCTCACAAGAGACAGCTATATCTGGGACCTTTCAGCAAAATCTTGCTAGTGTATGCAATGGTGTCAGTGTTTGGAAGCTGATTATGGGGTGGATCCCTGAATATGGCAGTCTCTAGATGGTCCATTCTTTCGTCACAGCTCAAAACTTTGTCTCTGTAACTCCTTCCATGGGTGTTTTGTTCCCAATTCTAAGAAGAGGCACAGTGTCCACACTTTGGTCTTCATTCTTCATGAGTTTCATGCATTTAACAAATTGTATCTTATATCTTGGGTATCCTAAGTTTTGGGCTACTATCCACTTATCAGTGAGTACATATTGTGTGAGTTCCTTTGTGATTGTGTTACCTCACTCATGATGATGCCCTCCAAGTCCATCCATTTGCCTAGGAATTTCATAAATTGATTCCCTTTAATAGCTGTGTAGTACTCCATTGTGTAAATGTACCACATTTGCTGTATCCATTCCTCTGTTGAGGGTCATCTGGGTTCGTTCCAGCTTCTGGCTATTATAAATAAGGCTGCGTTGAGCACTTTTACGTTAAATTGATAGGTTTTGGGCATGTCCTGTGGATGATTATGAGCCTATGGCCATTTTTTTGCATGATTGTCAGGCTGTAGGAATTTTCTATGGATGACTGACAGGCTGCCACACACTCTGGTGGAGTCAGCCTGACAGGCGAAAGCTTGAAAGTTATCTCATGAGGAAAAGAGTTTCACAGTAGCTCCCTCCTGGAGTCTGGTGAAAGCCACGCTCTCCAGTTGGGTCAGTTTGACAAGCAGAAGCTTGGAAGCTGCCCACGAGGAAAAGAGTTTCACAGAAACTCCCTCCTGGAGTCTAGCGTCCCCTCTATTCCATAAATTAATTTTCCATTCCCGCATTAGTCTAGTGTATGGATCCCTGTGCTCTCTATTTAGTATTACCCTATTACAAGTGCCTTTTAAGATTGAATTCTGACATAGCTAAAGCCTCCCCCAGTGTTCCAAGATCCCAGAAAACAGCAAGGAGTTTAACCTATTCAGTAACTAATTAAGCATTACAATAGACAGAGCCATTAACTCAACTGGTCGGCAGGAAGAGCCTGGGAATCTCACTGAGATAAAAATCTTTAGTACAGGCTATATTCCATGCCAAGAGCAAGTGGATTCTCCAGATAAGATAAGAATGAGCAAGACCTAGGAATTTAGGGGTCCGTGATACTACATTATTCTTGAGGCCTGCCAAGAGTAATTACCCCCTGATGCTTTTAACACTAAAGTGTGAAATTCTTGCCTGTCACTAGGCTGATCCTAGGCAGGGCTGATTATCTCTATTGCAAACATTTATCTAGTTCCTACAAATTCCTTTCACAGTCATTTTTTGTATCTGGTAAATTTCAGTGTACCTTGTCTTTTGTGATTTGTAGCTCCTGATAATTCTCTGTAATATAAAATAGTCTAATGCTCGACCCGACATTACATTCAGATTCTACACAACCTCTCCTGTGTGCATCTGTTTGTCAATTAATCCTACTCTTTGTCCACCTGCTCAAGAGACCCGTTCCACTCAGACACAGGGACCCAGAGGGTCTGCGTCAACAGGCTGTGATTATTTCTTCTGGTTGACTCTCAGGATTTGTGAGTTGCTTGTAAATAACTGACAGGCTAGGGACGTTTCCAGTGAATGGTTGACAGGACTTGGGCACTTCTTATGGATGACTGCCAGCCTGTGCACTTTTCCTATGGATAATTAACAGGCTGTGGGGGGTTGTTGCACAGATTTTAATAAGCTATGTGTGTCCTGTGGATGATTGACAGGCTTTGGGTCTTGCGTAGGAATGACCTATAGATGCAAGTCTACAGATCTCTTGAATCTATATAAATTTTTGATAACAAATGAAAACCTAAACCCTAAGTCATCATTACTTTGATTTTTTTCATTTACACATTTCTTTTGATTTATGCCCATGAGTAGTGTTTCCATACCTCATTACCAGCAGGAGCACAACACACTCCTAAGGTAATAGATAAAGTGTCCATGGTAATCCAGGTGCTAAATGTTAACAAAGCAGGACCTCATGCTTTGCCATAAAATGGTCAGTGTGCCCCTGGACTCACACCAAAATTGGCTAAATATCCCTACAAAGTGATAACCTATGCCATCCTAGCTCCCATGCTTGATATTCAAAAGGCTTTAAGCAAAATGAAACTAGGGTTCCAAAGAGTATGGCTCATTCCATTTCATAATTTAAATTTATAGAGGGTGTGAAACTTGACTGGGAAGTTGAACATAAAGATATAAGAATAGGAAGATCTGGAGAGATAGTAGAATCTATACTCTACACAGTAGCTATCTAAGTTATGTGTGGGAAATAAATGGACTGACAAAATGAAAAACTACAGTTGGACCATTCAGTGTTTTTAAAGAAAATAATCAATGAGTAAAAGAATATCCTGTGAATGATTGACGGGGTGTAGGCATTTCCTATGGAAGATTAACCAATTGTGGACTTGTCCTTTGGACGAGTGACAGGGTTGGTATGTGTTTATGGTGGATGATTGACAATCTGAGGCCAGGACATGTGGTTGATTGAAAGGCTGTTGGCATTGCCTATGAATGATTGACAGGCTTTGAGATATCTTATGAAAGATTGACAGGCTGTGGGTGTTTCCATTGGATGACTGAGAGGCTACAGGAATATCTTGAAACTATAATTTATAATTTATTCTTTATTATCTATATCAAGCTCCAACTTAAAGAATAATTAGCCCCTTAGAACTACAAAATGATCAAGAAGCATGGGGACTATGGAAAATCTACAGTTGTGTCATTGGTTCTCCTTCATAACCTAGTGCAGAATAAGAATAGGAAATAAGAATAAAGGGCTGGGGTGGTTGGTAAAACTCAATTGGTAAAACACTTGCCCTGAAAACCGGAGAGTACATGTGGGGATAAGGGGATCCCCAATCCTTACTTGCCTACAAGTCTGAGAGTCAGTGTGCTTAAAGAGAATAAATCAAACACACCATGGTTTGGGTGAGTGAACATGTCTCCAAAACTGAGGGGCCATTGGGTGGAACACACAAGAGTCCCTGATGACCTGACTTCAGTCCCCAGAACCCATAATGTGGCAGAAGAGAACTGTCAAGTGGCAAGGTCTCTGACCACCACACACTTAGCTCCGCATGTGTGGGACACGGGAAAATGAGAGGAAGACAGTGTCAGTCTCTATCCTTCACATGTGTATCAATGCACACACCACATGTGCACAAGGTGAGTATGGTGGAGCAGGGCCATGGCAACAGTTCAAAACGTCTTTGTTTGGTCCACTAGACAACACAAGACATATTGACCTATCGTTTCTTGGTGATATTTTTTGCATTAAAGTTGACAATAGACCTTAGGATAAAACTTTCCATAATATATATAACAGAGTATAAGTAACATAAATATTATGGAGAGATGGCTTGGCAGTTAAGAGCTCTAGTTTTGTTTCTAGTGCACTCAGTTTTGAGTGCTATTACCCACATGGTACCTCACAACTGTCCATAACTCCAATTCCAGGGCATTCCCCACTCAATTCTAGCACACAGTGCATAGAAAACACACAGCAGCAAAAATACTCCTCTATATAAATCTACAAAAGTTAAGCACATACAATGAAGTAAAATGTATGTACTTTCTTTTACTAAGTCACATTAAAGTATCCGATACAGTACTTCAAAAGAGACAATGGTTAAGTATTTATAAACTAACTGAATTTTTTATTTTGCTTTCCTTATAGAAGACCTAGGAGCTGATGTCATAAAGTGTGCATGTCTAGGTGCCCAGGACCCTAAAGGAGGTAAATGATGCAGTGAGGCTCAGTAAAAAGAGCCTAAGCGAAACAGAAAACAGACCTGACCAGGGGCACAAGCTCCTTCCGGTGAAGGAAGGATTTAGGATTGGCAAAGATCCTATCCCAATCTGTTGGTGGCCATTTTGTCTTATTGAAAGTGTCTTTTGCCTTATAGAAGCTTTACAATTTTATGAGGTCTCATTTGTAAATTCTTGATCTTACAGCACAAGCCATTGCTTTTCTATTCAGGAACTGTTCACCTGTGCCCATATCTTTGAGGCTTATCCCCACGTTTGCCTCTATAATTTTCACTGTCTCTGGTTTTATGTGGAGTTCCTTGATCCACTTAGATTTGACCTTAGTTCAAGTAGATAGGAATGAATCACTTCGCATTCATCTACATGATAACATCCAGTTGTGCCAGCACCATTGGGTGAAAATGCTGTCTTTTTTCCACTGGATGGTTTTAGCTCCCTTGTCAAAGATCAAGTGACCATAGGTATGTGGGTTCATTTCTGACTCTTCAATTCTATTCCATTGGTCTACTTCTCTGTACTGTACCAATACCATGCAGTTCTAATCACAATTGCTCTGTAGTGCAGCTTTAGGTTAGGCATGGTGACTCCACCTGAGGTTCTTTTATCCTTGAGAAGAGTTTTTGCTGTCCTAGGTTTTTTGTTATTGAAGATGACTTTGCAGATTGCCCTTTCTAATTCGTTGAAGAATTGAGTTGGAATTTTGATGGGGATTGCATTGAATCTGTATATTGCTTTTGACAAGATAGCCATTTTTAGTATATTGATCCTGCCAATCCATGAGCATATCAGGATTAGGAGTTCTCTGGTAGAATTTTTGGGGTCACTTACATATACTATCATTTCATCTGCAAATGGTGATATTTTGACCTCTTCCTTTTCAAATTGTATAAGTGGCTATTATCCCAGAAAGTCAGAATACCGAAAATACAATTTGCAAAATACATGAAGGTCAAGAAGAAGGAAGACCAAAGTGTAGATACTTCGATCCTACTTAGCTGGGGGAACAAAATACCCATGGAAGGAGTTACAGAGACAAAGTTCAGACCAGAGACTGAAGGAAGCACCATCCAGAGACCGCCCCACGTAGGGACCAATCTCATGAACAACAACCAAAAAGTAAAAAATAAAAACAAATTTAAAAAAAAACATTTTCCCAGAAAATATCACATTGCACAACTGAGACTCCAATAAAACAATAATTTTTGACTTCAGTCTTCTATTAGATAAAATATTTTATTTATATATAAAATTTATATATTTACATATATATAATAAGTTTCTTCCTCACTGATTTTGTCTAGGTATGTCAGTGTGTGTTGGAGTGTTCAGCTCCAGCAGCATCTAGAAGAAAAGCAAGAATTATCAATAGTATCACCGGGCACATCATTGGTGGCATTGCCAGGAGCAGCAGCAGTGTCATTGTCATCAGGATCAATGTAATGAGAAACAGTGAGAAGGTGGAGGCTTGTTTGTTAATTATATTCTCAGATGTTGCTTCCTTTGGAATGTTTGTTTCCAGGCTGAATACCGAAAATACAATTTGCAAAATACATGAAGCTCAAGAAGAAGGAAGACCAAAGTGTCGATACTTTGATCCTACTTAGCTGGGGGAACAAAATACCCATGGAAGGAGTTACAGAGACAAAGTTCAGAGCAGAGACTGAAGGAAGCACCATCCAGAGACTGCCCCACGTAGGGACCAATCTCATGAACAACAACCAAAAAGTAAAAAATAAAAACAAATTAAAAAAAAACATTTTCTCAGAAAATATCACATTGCACAATTGAGACTCCAATAAAACAATAATTTTTGACTTCAGTCTTCAAAAATCAGACTTCAGAAGAGCAGAGATAAATAGAAACTAATGTTTAACAGGAAGATTTCTCTGCTTAGCCATTCAAAAAACACAAGGTTTTCAATGGGAGTGAAAAAAATTTTGCCTCATTCCAGGATGGGAGTCAACCAAGTACCATGGTCAGTTATGTTGGTCTAAACTGGTTTTGTTAACTATGTGAAGTATTTTCATTAAGTTGGGAAAAGAAAACAATTTTTTTCTGATGCTAGGTAATGCTTAAATAGCATGAAATGTATTAATCATGACTATTAGTACCAAAGAGATCTACTTTTCAATCTAAACTTAAAGTTCATCTATTTTAAGCAACCACTGTGGTCTACCTTACCTGGTTTATCGTTTCTGTTGGAGGGAGGTCCTTGGCCATTTTCTTCATAGCACGCTTGCCGAAGTCGAATTCTCATCCATGCCATCGTTGATAACAACAATGTAAGAAACCACATCGGGGGCATTACCAGCAGCAGTAGCTTATCTGGGTCCCAAGGAAAATCATGTTCCCAGACAGTGGATTCACTATGGCTAGGTTGATCCAGTGACTCTAAAGCGTCATAAAAAACTTCAGCTAGATCTTCATCTAGGTCAGGAACAGGACTGGGTTCCTCACCTGAAGAAAGAATAGCATACTTGTCTTATGCTCGAGGCAATGTCAGAACATTCAGGTCAGTTCTTTCAATGGAATCTAGGGAACGGCAAGTGCAGGTACCAGGAGTAGGCTCTGGGTCACAATGGGGTGTGTCCCTTGCATGCTCCATGAAAAAATCTGAATCAGTTATGAAAACCAACCCAATGTCACTACCTGTTTCTGAGTCATATTTTTCATCAGATTCAGAACTGTCCACAGGACTTGGGGAAGGAATCTTCTCAACATGAGCAGGAGCACCACTATCAGGAGCGGGTTGTAAAGAAGTAGGTTCTATGTCATCAGGAGCCCTGGTGTCATCAGCACAGGTGGAATGAGTTGGCTCACTGACTACAGGGTCCCAATTGTCAGGAGCACACTGGGAAAGAGTTGGATCAACATCAACAGGAGCCCCATTGACAGCAGCACAGGTGGAAGAATCTGGCTCAGCATCAGCAGGAGCCCTGCTGTCAGCAGCACTTGTGGATTGAGTTGGCTCAATGTCATCAGGAGCCTCACGCACATGGATTCTATGCTTCCTGGGAATGTGAAGGAAGATAGGTGGTTCATTTCCTCGCACCTATAAGAAAAATTGGCAATGTTACTTTTGATTGAAAGTTTCACTCGTTTTATTCATTTTATCACCTGTCTGCTAATCAGAGTCTCAATTTATAGTCCCCAAAATTTTTCTGTATCCAGACCCACTTCATCACTAAGGACACTCTCTGATATTCAGAAACTTCTGCTTCATTTCTGCATGATGAGTAAAAGGCCCAGAGTATCTAGAAATCTTTAATGGGGACTTGCTTAGGGTTATGCTTTCCTTTCTTCTGCTCATTGCTACCTAACATCATCATTATGTGCAAAATGGAAAGATATAAAAAGAAAGGACAATATGTGTCCTCTCCTGTCTTTATGACCTGAATTTTAAATTCCAGCCAGATGAAGTGAATAGGACAGTGAGGTGCTTTGAGAACAAAATGAACCTCTCTCTTCTGCACTACACTAACCCTTCCCCAATGAATGATCTTCCACAGTTGTCTATTAGATACCTGGGATATCAGAACAGTGGAGCTGAATTGTGAATGCGTGAATAAAGTATTTCAATATCTACAGCAGAGGGAAATTGCTGAGTTCCATGTATGGATTCTATATAGGCCTTCTAAAATCTTACCTATTAACTCTATGTTAAAGTAACTTTTATGCACTAGGTGTAATTGTGATCTTTGATGCTTAATACCTCCATCTGAGTGATAACCTAGGCCTAGTCCTGGAAGCTTCTAGCCTCTGTGAAACTTAGCATAGGCCTATTCCACAAAGTTCTCTCTTTCCTGTGTAGGTCAAGATGTGATCATTCTGATGCTGCTTCAGTACCATGCCTGCTGCCTGAACCATGATGGTGATGTGTGCATCCAACTGGAACCTTGAGCCCAACTTCAAACACACCCTTTCTTCTGGAAGTTGTCTTCTCATGGTCTTTTCTTACAGCCATAGAAAGTAACTAACATAACCATCATCTAGGTACAGAAGGAGTGACTTCAAACGTCTGAGGGATTCATTCCAAGCTGTGCAGGGGTTTTGCCCAGTGGACTTGGTCACAAAACAAGTGATCAAATTCCATAAGGTGCCCTTCCGGTCCGGCCAGCACCTGGGTAGCTAGGGTGCAGAGTCAGCTGACATCTGCCAGCTACCCACAACACCTGCCACGGGATCTTAAGACCTCTGGTGAGTGGAACACAGCTTCTGCTCCAATCCAATCCTGCGGGACCTGAGACTGCATTAGTTAGGGAAGCAGAAAACCCGGCCTGATCAGGGACACAAGCCCCTTCTGCTCCATACCAGCACAGGGGTACCTTGGGCGTGGAGTCTGCGGACACCCGTAAGGTATACACAGGACCCTCCACAGGATTTTAAAACCTCTGTGAGTGGATCACAACTTCTGCCAGGAAGCAGGGTTGAACAACAGATATTTGGGCACCTTCCCTGCAAGAGGAAAGCCTACCTGCAGAGAGTACTCTGACCACTGAAACTCAGGAGAGAGCTAGTCTCCCAGGTCTGCTGATAGAGGCTAACATAAACACCTGAGGAACAAGATCTAACCAGAGACAACTACAACAACTAACTCCAGAGATTACCAGATGGTGAAAGGCAAGCATAAGAATCTTACTAACAGAAACCAAGACCACTGACCATCATCAGAACGCAACACTCCCACCCCACACACTCCCGGGTACCTCAACACAGCCGAAAAACTAGACCCGAATTTAAAAGCATATCTCATGATGATGGTAGAGGACATCAAGAAGGACTTTAATAACTCACTTAAAGAATTACAGGAGAACACTGCTAAACAGGTAGAAGACCTTAAAGAGGAAGCACAAAAATCCCTTAAAGTATTGCAAGAAAACACGACCAAACAGGTGATGGAATTGAATAAAACCATCCAAGACCTAAAAAGGGAGGTAGACACTATAAAGAAAACCCAAAGTGAGGCAACGCTGGAGATAGAAAACCTTGGAAAGAAATCTGGAACTATAGATCCAAGCATCAGCAACAGAATACAAGATATGGAAGAGAGAATCTCAGGTGCAGAAGATTCCATAGAGAACATCTGCACAACAATCAAAGAAAATACAAAATGCAAAAAGATCCTAACTCAAAACATCCAGGAAATCTAGGATACAATGAGAAGACCAAACCTACCGATAATAGGAATAGATGAGAATGAAGATTTTCTACTTAAAGGGCCAGCAAATATCTTCAACAAAATTATAGAAGAAAACTTCCCAAACCTAAAGAAAGAGATGCCCATGAACATACAAGAAGCCTACAGAACTCCAAATAGACTGGACCAGAAAAGAAATTCCTCCTGACACATTAGAACAACAAATGCACTAAATAAAGATAGAATAGTAAAAGCAGTAAGGGAAAAAGGTCAAGTAACATATAAAGGCAGGCCTATCAGAATTACACCAGACTTTTCACCAGAGACTATGAAAGCCAGAAGATCCTGGACAGATGTTATACAGACACTAAGAGAACACAGATGCCAGTCCAGGTTACTATACCCAGCCAAACTCTCAATTACCATAGATGGAGAAACCAAAGTTTTCCACGACAAAACCAAACTCACACATTATCTTTCCACGAATCCAGCCCTTCAAAGGATAATAATAGAAAAAAACCAATACAAGGACGGAAATCACGCCCTAGAAAAAGCAAGAAAGTAATCCCTCAACAAACCAAAAAGAAGACAGCCACAAAAATAGAATTCCAATTTTAGAAACAAAAATAATAGGAAGCAACAATTACTTTTCCTTAATATCTCTTAATATCAATGGACTCAATTCCCCAATAAAAAGACATAGACTAACAGAGTGCCTACACAAACAGGACCCAACATTCTGCTGCTTACAGGAAACCCATCTCAGGGAAAAAGAAAGACACTACCTCAGAGTGAAAGGCTGGAAAACAATTTTCCAAGCAAATGGTCTGAAGAAACAAGGTGGAGTAGCCATTCTAATATCTAATAAAATCGACTTCTAACCCAAAGTTATCAAAAAAGACAAGGAAGGACACTTCATACTCATCAAAGGTAAAATCCTCCAAGAGGAACTCCAATTCTGAATAACTATGCTCCAAATGCAAGGGCAGCCACATTCATTAAAGAAACTTTAGTAAAGCTCAAAGCATATATTGAAACTCACACAATAAAAGTGGGAGACTTCACCACTTTCACCAATGGACAGATCATGGAAACAGAAACTAAACAGGGACACAGTGAAACTAACAGAAGTGATGAAACAAATGGACTTAACAGATATCTACAGAACAATTTATCCTAAAACAAAAGGATATACCTTCTTCTCAGCACCTCATGGTACCTTCTCGAAAATTGACCATACAATTGGTCACAAAACAGGCCTCAACAGATACAAAATGATTGAAATCGTCCCATGCATCCTATCAGACCACCATGGACTAAGGCTGATCTTCAATAACAACATAAATAATGGAAAGCCAACATTCACGTGAAAAATGAACAACACTCTTCTCAATGATACCTTGATCAAGGAAGGAATAAAGAAATTAAAGACTTTTTAGAGTTTAATGAAAAGGAAGCCACAACATACCCAAGCTTATGGGACACTATGAAAGCATTTCTAAGAGGGAAACTCATAGCTCTGAGTGCCTCCAAAAGAAACTAGAGAGAGCACACACTAGCAGCTTGACAACATACCTAAAAGCTCTAGAAAAAAAGGAAGCAAATTCACCCAAGAGGAGTAGAGGGCAGGAAATTATCAAACTCAGGGGCAAAATCAACCAAGTGGAAACAAGAAGAACTATTCAAAGAATCAACCAAACGAGGAGCTGGTTCTTTGAGAAAATCAACAAGATAGATAAACCCTTAGCCAGACTCATTAGAGGGCACAGGGACAGCATCCTAATTAACAAAATCAGAAATGACAAGGGAGTCATAACAACAAACACTGAAGAAATCCAAAACACCATCAGATCTTTCTACAAAAGACTATACTCAACAAAACTGGAAAATCTGGACGAAATGGACAAATTTCTAGACAGATACCAGGTACCAAAGTTAAACCAGGGTCAAGTTAACGATCTAAACAGTCCCATATCCCCTAAAGAAATAGAAACAGTTATTAATGGTCTCCCAACCAAGAAAAGCCCAGGACCAGATGGGTTTAGTGCAGAGTTCTATCAGACCTTCTAAGAAGATCTAATTCCAGTTCTGCACAAACTATTCCACAAAATAGAAGTAGAAGGTACTCTACCCAACTCATTCTATGAAGCCACAATTACTCTGATACCTAAACCACAGAAAGATCCAACAAAGATAGAGAACTTCAGACCAATTTCCCTTATGAATATCGATGCAAAAATACTCAATAAAATTCTCCCTAACCGAATCCAAGAACACATCAAAACAATTATCCATCCTGACCAAGTAGCTTTTATTCCAGGGATGCAGGGATGGTTTAATATACGGAAATCTATCAACGTAATCCATTATATAAACAAACTCAAAGACAAAAACCACATGATCATCTCGTTAGATGCGGAGAAAACATTTGACAAAATCCACCACCCATTCATGATAAAAGTCTTGGAAAGATCAGGAATTTAAGGCCCATACCTAAACATGATAAAAGCAACCTACAGCAAACCAGTAGTCAACATCAAAGTAAATGGTGAGAAGTTGGAACCAATCCCACTAAAATCAGGGACTAGACAAGGCTGCCCACTTTCTCCCTACCTAAGTCCTAGCCAGAGCAATTCGACAACAAAAGGAGATCAAAGGGATACAAATTGGAAAAGAAGAAGTCAAAATATCACTTTTTGCAGATGATATAATAGTACATATAAGTGACCCTAAAAATTCCACCAGAGAAATACTACACCTGATAAACAGCTTCAGTGAAGTATCTGGATATAAAATTAACTCAAACAAGTCAATGGCCTTTCATACACAAAGGATAAACAAGCTGAGAAGGAAATTAGGGAAACAACACCCTTCTCAATAGTCACAAACAATATAAAATACCTTGGCGTGACTCTAACTAAGGAAGTGAAAGATCTGTATGACAAGAACTTCAAGTCTCTGAAGAAAGAAATTAAAGAAGATCTCAGAAGATGGAAAGACCTCCCAGGCTCATGGATTGGCAGGATCAACATTGTAAAAATGGCTATCTTACCAAAAGCAATCTACAGATTCAATGCAATCCCCATCAAAATTCCAACTCAATTCTTCAACAAATTAGAAAGGACAATCTGCAAATTCATCTGGAACAACAAAAAACCTAGGATAGCAAAAACTCTTCTCAAGGATAAAAGAACCTCTGGTGGAATCACCATGCCTGACCTAAAGCTGTACTACAGAGCTATTGTGTTAAAAAACTGCATGGTACTGGTATAACGACAGACAAGTAGACCAATGGAACAGAATTGAAGACCCTGAGATGAACCCACACACCTATGGTCACTTGATCTTCGACAAGGGAGCTAAAACCATCCAGTGGAAAAAAGACAGCATTTTCAACAAATGGTGCTGGCACAACTGGAGCTTATCATGTAGAAGAATGTGAATTGATCCATTCCTATCTCCTTGTACTAAGGTCAAGTCTAAGTGGATCAAGGAACTTCACATAAAACCAGAGACACTGAAACTTATAGAGGAGAAAGTGGGGAAAAGCCTTGAAGATATGGGTACAGGGGAAAAATTCCTGAATACAACAGCAAAGGCTTGTGCAGTAAGATCGAGAATTGATAAATGGGACCTCATAAAGTTGCAAAGCTTTTGCAAGGCAAAAGACACCATCAATAAGACAAAAAGACCACCAACAGATTGGGAAAGGATCTTTACCTATCCTAAATCAGATAGGGGACTAACATCCAATATTTATAAAGAACTCAAGAAGGTGGACTCCAGAAAATCAAATAACCCCATGAAAAAATGGGGCTCAGAACTGAACATAGGCTCAGTGGGTAAGAGCACCCGACTGCTCTTCCAAAGGTCCGAAGTTCAAATCCCAGCAACCACATGGTGGCTCACAACCACCCGTAATGAGATCTGATGCCCTCTTCTGGTGTGTCTGAAGACAGCTACAGTGTAATTACATATAATAAATAAATAAATAAATCTTTAAAAAAAAAAAAAAAGAATTCTCACCTGAGGAATACCGAATGGAAGAGAAGCACCTGAAAAAATGTTCAACATCCTTAATCAAAAAGGTAATGCAAATCAAAACAACCCTGAGATTCCACCTCACACCAGTCAGGAATGGCTAAGATCAAAAATTCAGGTGACAGCAGATGCTGGTGAGGATATGGAGAAAAAGGAACACTCCTTCATTGTTGGTGGGATTGGAAACTTGTACAACAACTCTGGAATTCAGTTTGGCAGTTCCTCAGAAAATTGGACATAATACTACCAGAGGATCCAGCAATACCTCTCCTGGGCATATATCCAGAAGATGTTCCAACCGGTAAGAAGGACACATACTCCACTATGTTCATAGCAGCCTTATTTATAATAGCCAGAAGCTGGAAAGAACCCAGATGCCCCTCAACAGAGACATGGATACAAAACATGTGGTACATTTACACAATGGAGTACTACTCAGCTATTACAAAGAATGAATTTATGAAATTCCTAGGCAAATGGTTGGTCCTGGAGGGCATTATCCTGAGTGAGGTAACCCAATCACAAAAGAACTTAAGTGATATGTACTCACTGATAAGTGGATATTAGCCCAGAAACTTAGAATAGCCAAGATATAAGTTACAATTTGCAAAACACATGAAACTTAAGAAGAACGAAGACCAAAGTGTGGACACTGCTCCTTCATAGAATTGGGAACAAAACACCCATGGAAGGAGTTACAGAGACAGATTTTTGAGCTGAGACAAAAGGATGGACCATCTAGAGACTGCCATATCCAGGGATCCATCCCATAATCAGCCTCCAAACGATGACGCCATTGCATACACTAGCAAGACTGTGCCAATAGGACCCTGATATAGCAGTCTCTAGTGAGACTATGCCGGGGCGGAGCAAACACATAAGTGGAAGCTCACAGTCAGCTATTGGATGGATCACAGAGCCCCCAATGGAGGAGCTAGAGAAAATGCCCAAGGAGCTAAAGGGATCTGCAACCCTATAGGTGGAACAACATTATGATCTAACCAGTACCCCAGAGCTCTTGACTCTAGCTGCATATGTATCAAAAGATGGCCTAGTCGGCCATCACTGGAAAGAGAGGACCATTGGACTTGCAAACTTTATACAGGGGAACGCCAGGGCCAAAAAGTGGGAGTGGGTGGGTAGGGGTCTGGGGGGACAGTATGGGGACTTTTGGGATAGCATTGGAAATGTAAATGAGGAAAATACCTAATTTTTAAAAAATGAAAAAAGCAATTCTATAATGCTAGCTTAGATAGGCTACCCAGAGCACTCACTGATTCAACCAGATACATTTAGGAAATATGAATGTTGAAAGTGGATTTGATGCGGCATGGCAAATAAGGTCTCCACATATTTGTTGCTCTATACACCTCCATGAAATGTATAACTTAGCAGCCTACTTTTGCCCTTCAGTACCAGGTTTCATGATACTTACATGAAAAAGTCACACTCCAAAACATATTCTGCATCATCAAACAATATAACACAGAGAAGATTCAACAAAATAAGTTAAGAAGCACTGTTGATCAAAGGGAAAGGATGAGGAAGCATGCAATCTATGTGTCTTCAAACTGTTCAAATGTTAGAATTTAGTTCACTGGATTCACTGAGAATCATCGTCTTGAAAACGGCAAAGCATGTGGAATTTTCAGACATAGGCACGCTTTCATATACCACGTGTTACAGGGCTCATTATCCCCTTCCTCATTGTGTAAATATGCTTGAGCCAGTTATTAAAGAAGAATGAAAGGACCATATAATGCAAAATTAAATTTCCAGGACATCTGCCACATTCATGAAGATAACACTGAAGATAAATGAGAGGACCCTGAAGAGATTTCCCTGAATTGTTAGTCACACAACAGGTGTATATAAACAGCATTTATCTACCAGTATACTTAAATTCATGATTCAAAATAATCTTTATCTTAGGGGTTTCTATACATGTGTTTACATTACTCTGCCTGTGTTATTCTTGCCTGTGTATTTCTCCCCTCCCTCTCTCTCTCTGTCTGTCTCTCTGTCTTTTGTGTTTCTGTGTCTGTGTGTTTGTGTGTGTGTGTGTGTGTGTGTGTGTGTAGACTGGAGGGAAATTTCAGGAGCTGGCTCTCTTCTTCCACAGAGTTAGAAAGGGGCTCTGACCATTTCTGCTGCTCTGTATGGTTCAATCTGTCTAGCTTGTGAGTTTCAGGGCTGTTCTACTCTCTTAGCCTCCAATCTGGATTTAGAGGTGCAGAGATTACAGACTTTTTCCTTTTTTCAGGATGAAATTCAGCTTATTAGGCTTCCAAGGCAAGTGCATGAATCCACTGAGTCATCTGGTTGGTATATTTTATGTATATATACATGCATGAGACCATGTATGTGTGTATGTATTTATACATATGTATGTATATATGAATATGTATATATACATGTATATATATATTATGCATTTTTATTCTAGTTTTAAAATAAAGGGGAGAGAGAGCGTTTAGAATGCAAATGAAATGGAGAAAAGTATGAATTTCTCATTGACATGAGAACTTTTCCTTTGCCCAAGCTAGTTAGCATATTTGAAACATGCCTGTGTCGTTGTCATCCCTGTCTGGCTGTACTTCTTCATAAAGACTTACATTGGGTATTCTCTTAGCATGCAATAGGGAACTGTTATTATCTAGCTCAGGTCCATTTTTTTTAATTTTATACTTATTTCACTGCAATTGCCACATAGGCTTCTGGGAAGTCTTCTGTTAGTTTGATTTTATGCAAGTTTAGTATCAGAAAATAGCGTCTATCTTTATTTCAAACACATAATTTATTTTTTGAAGAATGGAAACTACCTTTGGCTAGGTTGTGCCTGGCATATATCAGTGCTTTCATGATATTGTGGATCTAATAATTGGTATATAAAAGAAGTTGCTTCATTTCATGCCAACAGTAACTAATCTCTGGTTACCATATCCTTCACCATTATTATTTACGTTCTGTATCATCATAAAAATCTCTATTTAGGGGAAAGGTGTTTGTAGTAGGAATGTTAGTTTTGAAAACTCTAACGGCTTTTCACTGAACTAGAAGATGATTACCAGGTGAATTTCTGTGCTCTAAAATTACCTGAGTTCTAAATTCTTGCTTAGTTCTCTCTAGAACAAAATTTACTCAGGTTCATCACATATTGTAGCTAAATTTAATTCGGAAACTAAGTTGAACCAGGCTAAAAAGAAGGAACATTTGAGTTTGGTTTCTGACAATATTAAGCTCACAGTTTCTAATGATTTCACTGGGTGTAATAATTACCTCTAATCTGCCCCTTTCTTAATGGTCAATTTAGAGGGTTTACATTAAGATAATTAGCTAGTTGTTAACACTAGGCAGTGGAGGAAGTGGTGTGAGTAAGATCTGCAAACAGACCCTTGTGTTTGCTTTGTAACTTCTCAATGGGGATTAAAACAGAAAAGAGGGCTTTTTTGTTTTTTACTTGCTTCTGTAGTTGCTGTGACAAAATGTCTGATGGGAAAGTAAGTCAGTAACTTCCAGCAAGGCAACGGGGTGTCCCATTTTGTGGTAGTATTCTATTGCTTCTCACATGCTGGTAGACCAGGAAACAAATAACACAGAACTGGTACCACAATTAGTCATAACCATGAAAACCTACCCCTGACAACCTTGTGCTCCCTTGGCCATATTCCCGAATGTTGAACCCTCTCTCAAAGAGTGGGCAAGTATTCAAACCCAGGAGAACACATCTCTCTCTGTCTGAAGCTCCCATGCACTGGGTAACAGGTGTGTAATGTTATCAACACACGCACACACACACACACTTTTTATATACTCTGTGTGGGTGTGGGTGTGTCTGTGTGTGTGTGTGTATGTGTGTGTGTGTGTGTGTTCATGCTAAAGCATTTTCAGTCAATGTGTAAATCAGGGTCAGCGAGATGGCTGAGTAGATAAAGGTACTTGTCAGCATGACAAACAGCTTGAACTTGATGCCTGAGACTGAAATAGTGGAAGGAGAAGACTGACTCCTATTAGTTATCATTTGATACCCACAATTCACCTTGCCTTCCCCTACTTCCCATATCCATTACGAACAGGGTGTCCTTGACCTGACAGAGACCATCCTGCTTGCTTTATGAGTTCATAAATTAAAGGGGTGCCCAGCTTACCGAGCCTCCTATTGTGCACACCCTGCCTATTAATCCTTTGGACTTCAATAGGTAAAATGTGAAGGCTGAGGCCTGGGTCCAGGAAGTTAAAAAATATCCTAAGACTGAATACTTATTTCCCCTTATGACACTTCTAATCATTTTCATATCAAACATATTCACTCTAGGAGCTGGAAAAGGGGGCTGAGGAGTTTTTAACAAGTATTGCTCTTGCCTAGCACCTGGGTTTGATTTGTAATACATAAACGTTTGCTGACCGACTAGGCCATAGCCTAGTCAGTCATCACTGGAAAGAGAGGCCCATTGGACACACAAACATTATATGCCCCAGTACAGGGGAACGCCAGGGCCAAAAAAAAATGGGAATGGGTGGGTAGGGAAGTGGGGGGGAGGATATGGGAGACTTTCCGGATAGCATTAGAAATATAATTGAGGAAAATATGTAATAAAAAATATTAAAAAGAAAATGTTTGCTGATAAAATTCTGAAACACCAAGTCCAGGGGATGGAATAACCTCTTCTGATGTCTGTGGGAAGCACACACACATGGGACACAGGCAGAATACACATGCAAAGCATTCACACACTTAAAGTCAGTCGATCTAAGAAGAGAAACACAAATATGTTGGTTGCTTCCATGTTGACTGTACCTCCTTCCAGGAGCCTGTATTATTTACTTTCTGTCATTTTATGAATTCTCCTCACTGTGTTACAAACATGCTCATTTTTTTTTCTTTCTTGTTGTTTCCATAGTCTAATTTCCTAACACTTACATTTTAACACAGTGGTTCTCAACCTATCTGCCATGATCAATTAGAGGAGTTGAATAGAACAGGCTCACACAAGTTGCCTAGGACCATCTGAAAACCCTGATAGGACATTACAACTGATAACATTATCAAACCTACAGTTATGGAGTAACAACAAAAACAATTTTGTCGTTGGGAGTCACCACAACATGAGGAACTCTATTAAAGAAAGGGTCACAGCATTAGGGAGGTAGGGAAGCACTGCCTAAAACAGGGCCTGGCAAGGAGTGAGGATATGAAGGAGATTAGGGGAATGTTCAAGGCTAGGTTTCTCTTCTCTGACACTACTTGCAGTACTCAAGGCACAGGCACACACAGCCAACATTTCCCTTCATAACAAGCAAATATGTTACTTATCAAATGAGGGGGAATTACCATTAGGGATGGAGGGGGAATTACCATTAGGGATGCTTTTTCTTCACAAGTGTTAGGTATTGGCTCTCCCGGAGAACAAACATAAACTCCAGAACTCCAAAAACCCACAAAACCCTTTTGCATCCTCTTCAGTGGTCTAAGTAAAGTTTGGCTAGATTCTTCCTGCAAAGCAAAGGTAGAGAGTTAACTTTTTGTTTGGTTCTGAAATTAACTCTTTTGTTTTTGGGTGCATGCTTTCAAATCAACTTTACTTCTTAGAAATCACAGGGTATTGACACATGAAAAATAAAAACCCTAATTAAACATGAAAGGTCTGCTAATATGCTTATCTATTTTCAAATTGCTAGGATATCATCAAGATGTAAAAATATTTAGGCTAGACTAGATTAAGAGAAAATCATGAAATGAGACACGGGACATTGTTCTTACGGTTGAGACTAAACTTAATTCATTATGTGCCAAATTTTCTACATTTTATATAAGATGATCATTAATATTGATGAAACCTCTTTTGGCAGTCTTTCTCCTCCATTGCTGGGGGGCATAAAATGCACATTTTCCCATTTGTAAATAAATGCCAGTTAAATTGCCACTGCTGTCCTTACCATAGTACCTGTGGAACTGCTTTATAGAGACACATTGGACCACTGAGTCACATTCAAAAATCATTAAAATGTCACTTATCATTCACAAGCACCTCAGTCTAGGGCTACAGGTTATACAGAAACAAGTTTCCTAAACTCCAGCATCTCATAGTGATAAAGTAGCCTCATACTGAATGTGGAAGTATCTAAATAAAACACTACAACAGTTTAAGTGTTTGAATATGGCACAAAGAATATACATGTATATTTCAAAAATAGAAAAAGAAGAACTTATACGGAAGTATATAGTAATTGACTCTCTGCTTCTAGAAATGCTGGCTAACTGGGGAAGGACAGTTATTGTTTAACTAGATGAAGAACTTTCAACATACCCTTATAAGAATCAAATAGAAAATGCTCTAATCTCTTCATAAGGCAAATTTGATGAACATAATTGCTAAATATCCACAATTTCTTCTCAGAGTAAACACAGATGAAAGAGAGAAACCAAAGAGAGGCTCTCATATATGATCCTGAAATAGGAGCGTCCAAGGGTAGATAAAACTATGGGCATTCTGCTGAGGGTAAAGGCACTTTGGAGATTCCTGGATCATTGAAATATCTGGACTTACTAAATGGTATTCTGGTCTATTATCACAGTCACTTTTTAAAATCAGTCTAATGTGTATTCATTTCTGCAAACATTACTTTGTCAAACATCAAACAATTTCTATTATATGAGAACTGCACGCAGTCTTCCATTCCCTATGTCCTTTGAGTCCATTCTCATATTGGGCCACTACAACCCATAAGGACTTACTGCTCACTTGCAATTGATAGAAAGTTCCACATCTACAATATGGTTTTCTCTGAATCACCTTTCCTTATAAAACTGGGATAGTTAGAGTACTGTTGAATTAAGACAATTCATAAGAAAGTCGATTTCACAGAGAATCATTTTACCTTGATACGGGAAGTATACCTGACATCTTCCGCTTTTGAACACCTAGAAAGAAAAATGGTAGAATTGTCAGGGAGCCGTTAGAATGCAAATATGCAACCTTCTTTCAACCTTAGATTGGGGCTGGATCTCTTGTTCATGGATGAAAACCCCAGGCTAAATATCCAGTAAACTTTAGGGGGTTCTCTGTCACCACCTCCAGTCTCACCATAGGGTCCCAGCATACAGCAGCACATGAGACCATCAGACCTCATGTGGATTCTGGGCATCCAAACTCTCATTCTCACACATGCATAGCAAGCACTTTATCCATTGGATCTTCGACCTAGCTATGGATCCTTTTCAGCATTTCATGCTGCAGGAGAGATATCATCAGTAATTTCAACATGGTTTGCTCTATAAATAATTATTCAGCTTGTGATTATAGAAAAGTAAAGAGCTGAAATAGTATCACATAGAGGCAAAGACAGTGTCAGGTTCTGAATGTTATATTTTCTACAGATTAATATGTTATAAAATGCACACCACATTCTTACCGCAGTGACGTTCTTCTGGTGATTTTCTCACTAACTACAAAAGAGGGAAACAAAATTTGTCATTAAACAATTGTAGCCAGTGCCGAGGCTAATATTTTTGTGACCCTATATGCTTTGACACCATTTATGAAAAGCCTTTAAGATGAATATTGATTTGTCAGAATAAATATATTAGAACTCTTCCTTGCCACATTCTTGTGTTTTTAATATGTGAAGAGAAAAATTTATTAAAAGTTACTATTTATAATAAATTGTGCAAAATACCTACAATCCTGAGCCCTATCAGACACAAAAAGTGTCATCTTAGCCTGAAGTGTTATCCCACAGTGAATTGTGTTGCCATTGCTGCTTTCTGTCTCTGCCCTAGGGATGCTGGCCCAACTCTAAGTGAGCGTACTCATCTTGGACAGAAGTGAAGGGACTTCTCCAAGTATTGACTTGAACTTCCTTCACTAAGGGGGAATATCCATTCCTAGCACAGGGAAGCTCAGTCTATGATTATGCAACATAGCCAAATAAGGAGACCCAAAGCCCTTTGCAAAGGATTTCCAGCTGCAAGTGTGACAAAGCTTTAGAGAGATCAGTGTGTTACTCTACTCTAGATCTTCTGAGGAAGATGCTAAAGGCCCTCAGTGCTAACACTGGTCCCTAGCTCATGTGCAATGCAAAGAAGATCAGCATCAACTTCCATTGCCTCCCATGGCAAGAGCTGCCTGAAAGACCCCCTTAGTAGCTATGCAAACTGAAGTATTACTCCAGGGAGGAAAGCATGGAAGATATAAGAAAACAGCAATTCCAAGGGAGTAATGCCTCATATGAAACATTATTTTATTTATTTCTGCATATATACCATTGAGTGACTCTGGTTTCACTGTATGGAAAAAGTCTGCTCAGCAAACAATCTAGCAAATGAACAATTCTTGTTTACTTCCTTTGCAATATGTAAAACTCCACTGTACCCTGATGGGCATTGCCCATGGCCAGAGCACAGCTTTGACCCACCAAGAAATGGGCTGAGAAAGTGGATCTCTGGTGGGCCTTATGCTACACATGTATGGGGCCCCTGTCAATCCTCATCACCACAAGAAAACTCCAATGCTGAAATAACTTAAAAAATTCACCCACATTACACTAATAGCATGTGATCCCATGCTTATGTGAAGACAGCCATTTAGATTCCTCTACACTATTCTCTGGCTGGTGTTTTCCAAAGGTAAAGTAGGTGTGAGAGATGCTGTGGTGACAGTTGCTGAAAGCATAAACTGCATGGAATTTCCCCCACTGTAAGAACCATATTCAAACTGAACCAATGGGCCCTCCATGCCATGCACTACAGGATGATAGGATTTTCTCAACCTTCCTTCTACTGTGGCAATTTTTTTTTTTTTGCAAATTATGTCTTGTAGCATGTAAACCAAATATCACTATAAATTTGGTAACTAATAGAACTACAGGGAAAAGGTGCTGTCAGAGTAGCCCATATGGAGGCTGTTGCATAGAATACTGAGAATGGCAGTTTTCATTCCACAGCACTACCTACAAAACTCACACACCATCCAGTCATTTAAAAGTTCAGAATTGAGCCAGTTTTTTATTATATCAGGATATTCACATTAAATGGAAGACAAATAAAAATAACCAGAAGATAATGTATGAATTCTCAAATAAGTGGAAATACAGAAATTCTATGATGGAGAAAAAATCCAGAGTGCCCTACTGACATTAAGTCCTCAAAACACAGTGAAAGTAATTGAATACTCTATTTTTTTTTTTTTTTTTGCTTAACATGACAGCATTTTATGGACACTGATACACATACAACAATATGTAGTCAGTAATATATATCAATTATAAAAGTTAAGTAAAAATCCATTTCATACCAAAGTCAACTTGCTGTTGTTATGTAACTAGAGAGGATCTACATTGTGGAATAGGTGAAAAATCTTTTTACTTATAAAAAGACACTACATACTAAAGTAGTTCATTTTAAATAAACAAACATATTTCAGGTGATACAATTTGAAATTTCTTAGAAACAATTCCTTAAATAATCCTAAATCCTAAAAATGTTTGGCAGCAAATTAAGAAAGGATATAACTACTATTGGCATATTTGATTTCCTTAGTTTCTATTCTAGCAGGAACAAAACTCTTTTTATGATTGGGATAGAATCAATAGAGTACTTACTCTTAAACTTACCTGTATTATTCTGGACAGGGTGTTTCAAGATGGATTTAAGCTGTCCTGGTGGTCTTGCTCCACTGTGGCATATTTTAAGAGTGTTATTTTAATTTCATATAAAGCAGTAATCAAAGACTTTGAATTCTTTGTTGTTTGATTTCACAATTTATGCTACATTACAAATCAATAAAAACTATTAACTTGTTCTTCAACCAGTTCATTACGTTTGGGGACACTTTCCTTACAACTTCTCCTCATGTGAAAGAAAGGAAGAATTTAGCCCACAAAATATAGCCCAACAAACCACACACAGATACAGACAAGCATGCATGCACACACACACACTCACTAGTACCTCTTCAGCCTTTGTTATGACAGCTGACAGACAGTTTTTTTTTTTTTAATCCATTGACTCAATGTCAGTCTTTGCCCCTGGAACAGCAAAGTACTTCTCTCATGATACTTTGCCCGTATTTCATTGACTATGATGTTACCACACAAGAGGATGTTTTGTGGACCGTCAAATAGATTTCAGGAACTCTAAACAACCCACCACAGCTTTCATAATGTTCAAGCTGCCCCTTCTTATCTCATGCATGACTCTATCCTGATATCACAGTCTGCTTGTTTCTATGCCAAACAAGCATTTCTAGAAACATAATAAGATAGTAACAAGAGCAAGGAACAATAAAATTTAGTTGACACTTGCAGTTTTACTGTGGAACTGTTTGGAATTCCAATAGAAGTCAACATGTATATTTTTTAAGGAGTCTCCGAAGAGCTTTAAGTACTGAAAAATTTTGAATCTTCACTTTCAACATTACCTTTGGATTCAGTAAGCTATTTAATAATGTTTAGAAAATGTTTTTTGATACATAGCACAAATAAAGAGGACAATATAGTTGTCCTGTCTTCTGGAAGTAATGAATCCTAATGAGCACAGAATTAGCTTGAAATACAACTTTTAGTTTTCTATCAAGCTAGTGTCTAACCTAGCATCCTGGACTGGAGTGAATGGGCCTTTACCTCTATGGTCATGTCCAACTGATGCGGCAGATAAAAGCCCCCTTTGTAGAAAGATAACTATTAGTTACACTGTCATTCAGATAATCTACTGAGAGTCAAAGGATTCGTTACTGTGGAAAACAGATCATGTGAACAGATCATTGATGGATGGATAGAGCATTCTGGAAGACATGGGTGTCTTCCAACAGCTCTGAAAGATGCTACCCCTGACAAAAATGTCCTGTACATGTAATGCTCTGTCAGAAGAGGAAAGAAATTTGTTGGCATCCTGTAGTGATGACTGACAACTGAGAAGCATCCCGAATTATGTAAACTCTCAGACAAGAGAAATGCCTGAAATGATAGCTACTAGTGTGGGTCTTAGTTCACAAATTGAAGTCAGTAAGGCTTTGAAAAGCCAATGAATCTTAGATGAAAATCCATGTGCATAGCTAATCCCAGCAGGCTCTTTTTCCAAACTGCAGAGTTGATTCTTGCAAATGGTGGGTGAATATAGTGTTCATGTTCCTATGAACTACACTGAGCAAGTTTCCAAGCTAAAAGATATATTCATAATATTGTGGAACTTGTACGACACAGGACTAAAAGTACTCCCAACAAGAATTTGCTTCTTATCTTTGAATTGACCTACCATTAATAAATTGTTAAACCTTACCAGGACAAAGGCCTTTCCTCTTTAAAATATAAGACTTCTGAAAAGAAAAACAAAATATGTTTTATTACAACTATAGAAAAATATTACATATGAAAACGATCAGACTCATTGTTAGTATCAATTTCTATGAGACTAATCTAGAGACTATTCAAGAGTAAATATTCACTTTTAGCTAATTACTTTGCATAAAACTATTCATTCCCTGTATATTTCAAATTGAAGATGACAATAATTTATCAAACATTAATGCCAAAAAATAAATACAAACACACATTTGTGATGATCCTAAATGAACTCTCTCAGACTGATAGAGAGCACAATCCTGACCAAAATAAACAACTGCTTCAAAAATAACTTCTTGTGATTCCTTTTAACTCTAGGCTAATGGTTCTGGAAAGATTTAGAAATTGAGTCTGGTGGCACACAATTTGAATCTCAACACTTAGGAGGCAAAAGCAGATGGAGAAACTGTGACTCCCTGGACAAACAGAGCTATATTTAGGAGACCGTGTCTCAACCCCACCCCTAAAAAGAGTAAAACCCAGAGCTGAGCTGCAAGCTGTTCTCCCCTGAGTGCCATTCTTTGGCTACAATTAAACCCAAATTAAACAGGCTTGCTGCTCCAGGAACATCCAATGCTCTGCCCAGTTTCCTGGAGACATACACTGTCCAGGCAAAGGCAGCCCACCTCAGGACTCCTGTGACAGAAACTCCCAGGGATAACCAGTTGGCTAAAGGCCAGCATAAGAACAATCAAGGAGAACTAAATCAATATGACACATCTAGAGCCCAGGTATTCTAGTATAGCAAGCTCTGGATATCCTAACACAAGCAAAGCACAATAAAATGTCTTTAAATCCAGTCTTATGAAGATGATAGAGGACTTTAAAGGGGGAAATTAATAAATCCCTTAAATATACAGGGAAATAGAATCAAACAGGTCAAGAAAATGAATAAAACAATTCAATACCTGCAAATGGTAAAAGAAACAGTAAAGAAAATAAAAACTCAGGGAACCTTGGGGATGGAAAACCTAAGAAGGACAACAGGGACAGAAGCACAGCCAACAGAACAAAAATAATGGAAGAGATGATCTCAGGCATAGATGATATAACAAAAGAAAATGTTAAACCTAAAACAATTTCTGACTCAAAGTATTCAGGTAATCTGTGACACTCTGAAAAATCCTTCTATGAATAATGGGAATGAACAACAGTGAAGAGAGTAGCAGCTCCAAGGACAAGGGAATATTTGCAACAAAATCATAGGAGAAAATTCACCCAAACTAAAGAAAGAATGCCTATCAACGTAGAAAAAGCTTACAAAACACCAAATTGATTGGTGTTCTCCACAAACATCAAATGACAGGAATTAACAATCATTGGTTATTGATATCTCTCAACACCAGTAAACTCATCTCCCCCAATAAAAAGATTTAAGCTGACAGACTGGATGTGGAATCAGCATCTGTCATTCTGCTGCATGCAAGAAACATACCTTGGCAAACATACATAGACATTACCTAAGAATGAAGGACTGTAAAAAGTTTTCCCAAGAAAAGGTACTCAGGATGAAAGCTAAGGAGCAGTTGTAATATCTAAATAAAACAGACTTTCAACCAAAATGAATCAAAAGAGACAGGGAAGGATATTTCATACTCATCAAAGAAAAACACACCAAGATGACTTCTCAATTCTGAATCCCCAAATTAAAGGGCCCTCACATTTACAACTTAAATCCTACTTTAAAGGTGCTAATGGGGACGGGGTGGGGGGGAGAACACAGCTAGCAATGCACAGGAGACAGGGTCCTTCCTGCCTTCCATCTGCACCCAGGAGCTGGGGCTGTTCCACAGCCCTCTGTGCATGGGCCCTGCCAGGGTGAGCTGGTCTCCCAGAAGTGCTGACAGGCTTACAGGCCCACAGGAGGAACAAGCTCAACCCAGAGACAGCAAGACCAACTAACACCCTAGTAAACCAGATGGCAAAGGCAAGACCAAGAACCTAACCAACAGAAACAAGGCTAAATGGCATCATCAAGATCCAGTTCTCACACTAGAGCAAGTCCTGGATACCCCAAAACACTAGAAAAGCAATATTTGGATTGAAAATCACATCTCATGATGCTGATAGAGGACATTCACGAGGAAATAAATAAGTCCCTTAAAGAAATACAAGAGAACACAGGAAAACAGGTAAAAGAACTTAAAGAGAAAATACAAAATTCCCTTAAATAATTACATGGAAACAACCAAACAGGCGAAGGAATTGAACAAAACCACCCAGGATCCAAAAATAGAAGTAGAAACAAAAAAGAAATCACAATCGGAGACAGCTCTGGAGATAGAGAACCTAGGAAAAAGGTCAGGAGTTATAGATGCAAGCATCACCAACAAAATCCACAAGATAGAAGAGAGAATCTCAGGTGCAGAAGATACCATAGAAAACATTAACACAACAGTCAAAGACAATGCATAATGCAAAAAAAAAAAAAAAAAAAAAAAAAAAAAAAAAAAAAAACCTCCTAAGCCAAATCACCCAGGAAACCCAGGAAAAAAAATGATAAGACCACACCTAAAGATAATAGGTATAGAAGAGAGTGAAGATTCCCAATTTAAAGGGCCAGTAAATATCTTCAACAAAACTATAGGAGAAAACTTCCCTAACCAAAAGAAAGAGATGAACATGGACATATAAGAAGCCTACAGAACACCAACTAGATTGGACCAGAAAAGAAATTCCTCCTGGCACAAAATAATCAAAACACCAAATGCATAAAACAAAGAAAGAATATTAGAAGCAGTAAGGGAAAATGGTCAAGTAATATATAAGGGCATACCTATCAGAATTACAGCAGACTTCTCGCCAAAGAATATGAAAGCCACAAGATCCTGGGCTTATGTCATATAGACCCCAAGAGAACACAAATGCCAGCCCAGGGTACAACACCCAGTAAAAATCTCAATTTCCATAGACAGAGAAACCAAGGTATTCCATGACAAAACCACATTTACAGAATATGTTTCCATAAATCCAGTCCTTCAAAGGATGAAAAATTCCAGAAGATGGAGAAATCTCCCATGCTCATTGGCAGGATTAATATTGTCAAAATGGCTATCCTGCCAAAAGCAATTTACAGATTCAATGCAATCCCCATCAAAATTCCAAATGAATTCTTGGCTGAGTTAGAAAGGGCAATTTGCAAATTCATCTGGAATAACAAAAAACCTAGGATAGCAAAAACTCTTCTCAATGACAAAAGAATCGCTGTTGGAATCACCACGCCTGACCTAAAGCTGTACTACAGAGCAATTGTGATAAAAACTGCATGGTACTGGTATAGCAAAAGACAGGAAGACCAATGGAATAGAATTGAAGCCCCAGAAATGAATCCACACAACTATGGTCACTTGATCTTTGACAAGGGAGCTAAAACCATCCAGTGGAAAAAAGACAGCATTTTCTTTTTTTTTTTTTGATTTTTAATATTTTTATTACATATTTTCCTCAGTTACATTTCCAATGCTATCCCAAAAGTCCCCCATAGCGCCCCCCACTTCCCTACCCACCCATTCCCATTCTTTTGGCCCTGGCATTCCCCTATATTGGGGCATATAAAGTTTGCAATTCCAATGGGCCTCTCTTTCCAGTGATGGCCGACTAGGCCATCTTTCGATACATATGCAGCTAGAGACAAGAGCTCCGGGGTTCTCTTTAGTACATCCTGTTTTTCCAACAATAGGGTTGCAGATCCCTTTAGCTCCTTGGGTACTTTCTCTAGCTTCTCCATTGGGAGCCCTGTGATGCATCCAATAGCTGACTGTGAACATCCACTCCTGTGTTTGCTAGGCCCCGGCATCGTCTCACAAGAGACAGCTATATTTGGGTCCTTTCAGCAAAATCTTGCTAGTGTATGCAATGGTGAAAAGACAGCATTTTCAACAAATGGTGCTGGCACAACTGGCTGTTATCATGTAGAAGAATGCAAATTGATCCATTCTTATCTCCTTATCTCCTCAAATCTAAGTGGATCAAGGAACTCCACATAAAACCAGAGCCACTGAAACTTATAGAGGAGAAAGTGCGGAAAAGCTTCGAAGATATGGGCACAGGGGGAAAAAAATTCCTGAATAGAACAGCAATGGCTTGTGCTGTAAGATCGAGACTTGTCAAATGGGACCTCATAAAATTGCTAAGCTTCTGTAAGGCAAAAGACACTGTCAATAGGACAAAACAGCACTCAACAAATTGGGAAAAGATCTTTACTAATTCTACATCTGATAGAGGGCTAGTATCCAATGTATACTAAGAACTCAAGATGTTAGACTCGTGAGAACCATTCAGAATGGCTAAGATCAGAAACTCAGGTGAGAGCAGATGTTGCTGAGGATGTGAAGAAAGAGAAACATTCCACCATTGCTGGTGGGATTGCAAGCTGGTACACCCACTTGGAAATCAGTTTGGTGATTCCTCAGAAAATTGGACATAGTACTAATCAGAGGACTCAGCAATATCACTCCTGTGTATATACCCAGAAGATGCTCCAACAGGTAATAAGGACACATGCTCCATTACGCCCATAGAAGCCTTATTTATAATAGTCAGAAGCTGGAAAGAACCCAGATGTCCTTCAAAAGAGAAATGGATATAGAAAATGTGGTACATTTACACAATGGAGTACTACTCAGCTATTAAAAACGGTGAATTCATGAAGTTCTTAGGCAAATTAATGGAACTAGTAAATATTATCCTCAGTGAGGTAACCCAATCACAAAAGAACACACATGCTATTTACTCACTGATAAGTGGATATTACCACAGAAGTTCAGAATACCCAAACTACAATTCACAGAATACATGAAGCTCAAGAAGAATGAAGACCACAGAATGAAGACTACTTCGGTTCTTCTTAGAAAGGGGGTCAAAATACCCATGGGAGGAGATACAGAGACAATGTTTGGAGCAGAAATTGAAGGAAAAGCCATCCAGTGACTGTCCCCCCCCCCATCCCCCCGGGGATCCATCCCATACGCAGTTACCAAACCCAGACACTATTGTGGATGCCAACAAGTGCTTGCTGACAGGAGCCTAATAGAGCCGTCTCTTGAGAGGCTATGCCAGTGCCTGACAAATACAGAGGTGAATGCACACAACCAACCATTGGACTGAGCACAGGGTCTCCAATGGAGGAGCTAGAGAAAGGACACAAGGAGCTGAAGGGGTTTGCAGCTCCATAGGAGGAACAATAATATGAACCAACCAGTAACTCCAGAGCTCCCAGGGACTAAACCACCAACCAAAGAGTACACGTGGTGGGACTCATGGCTCCAGCCGCATATATAGCAGAGGTTGGACTTGTGGGACATCAAGGAGAGGAGAGGCCTTTGGTTTTGTGATGGGACCCAGTGTAGGGGAATGCTAGAACACGGAAGCAGGAGTCCATGGGTTAGTGGGCAGGGGCAGGAGGGATGGAATTGGGGTGGTGGTGGTGGTGGTAGGGGTGGTGGAGGGGAAATGAGGAAAGGGGATAAAATTTGAAATGCAAATAAAGAAAATAAATAAGTACATTCAAAAAATAAAGTGAATAAGTGAAAACAATTAGATTAAATTAAAAAAATAAGAATTATAGTCCTGAGACACAGTTCAGCAGTTAAGCACGCCCAGTGCTCTACCAGAGGACTGCAGTTCAGTTCTCAGTACTGTCTCTAAAACTCCAACTCCAACTCTAGCTGAATGCCTTCCTCTGGCTCTCGGGTCACATGTGCACATAGAATTTTAAAAATAATAATTATTCTTTAAAAATGGCAAAAGAGAATGTGGTATGTGTATACAATGAAATTCTATTCACCTATTAATAGTAAAGACATAATGAATTTTGAAGGCAGGTGGATAGAACTTGAGAATATCATCCTGAATGAAGTAACCCAGACACCGAAAACATGGATGGTTTGTACTCATTTATAGATGGATATTAGTAATAAAGTAGAGGATAACCATACCATACTCCACAGACCAAAAGGAGATAAACAAGAGGTAAGGACCAAACAAGGTTGTTTGAACTTGACTTAGAACAGAGAATAAAATAGTCATAGGAGCA
Source organism: Mus caroli (assembly GCF_978045245.1). Taxonomy (NCBI): domain Eukaryota; kingdom Metazoa; phylum Chordata; class Mammalia; order Rodentia; family Muridae; genus Mus; species Mus caroli. The sequence goes on along the minus strand of NW_028227265.1, from coordinate 59,891,344 downwards.
AAATGGAAGGAGAGAACTAGGTGGGAGTGGGGATGATCAGGGAAATGGGGTGTTTCAGTATCAGATGTAGGGAGACACGGGGGAGATGACCTGATGGCCATGAGAATGAGTGGATATCTGCAGGTGGCAGGGGTGGGGGTTTGGGACAAAATTCACATGTTTGTCACATTGCATGCTGAAAAAAACCTTTGATAAATTCAAACACCCCTTCATGTTGAAAGTCTTGGAGATTTCAGTGATAAAATTCGCACATACAACCAAAATAAAGGTAATATATGACAAGCCAATAGCCAACAACTTAAATGGAATCTTAAGAGACTAAACAAGGCTGCCCACATACATAAGAGACCTCAAACAATATACCAAAGAATGCCTACACAAAAGGTGATAAACCCCTACAGCAAATGGCTGTATAAAAAAATTGACCAAAAGAAATCAGTAGCCCTCCTTTATACAAAAGATAAAAGGGACAAGAAACAAAACTCTTCACAATAGCCATAGATATTCTAAAATATCTCAGTATAACTCTAACCAACCTACTAAAAGACATGTCTACCAAAAACTTCAATTCCCTGAAAAAGAAGTTGAAGAAAACATCTGAAGATGGAAAGATCTCCTGTGCTCATGGATAGACAGATTAACATGGTGAAAATGGCCATTTTACCAAAACCATCTTCAGATTCAATACATTTCCCATCAAAATTCCAACACAATTACTTACAGAATATGAAAGAGTAATTCTTAGCTTCCTATCAAAAACAAAAAATGCAAGATAACTATATATAATGAAATAATTCCTGGATGTATCATCATCCCTGATCTCAAGCCGTACCACAGAGCAATCAGAATAAAACTGCATGGTATAACTATGGAAACGAACAAGTTGATCAGTGGAATCAAATCGAAGACCCAGAAATAAGTTCACACACCCACCAACACTTGATTTTGACATAAAAGTCATACAATGGAAGAAAGAAAAAAAAAATCTTTAACAAATGTTGCAGGTCTAACTGGACATCTACATGAGGATGAATGCAAATAGATGCATATTTCTCACCCAGCACAAAACTTGGGTTCAGATGCACCAAAGACCTCTAGACCACTAAACCAGATACACTAAATTTACTAGGAGAGTAGGTGGGAAATATCCTTGATACATTGTTACAGTAGACAATTTCCTGAACAGAACACCAATGTCTCAGTCTCTAAGATCAATAATTGAAACATAGGGACTACTCATGAAACTGAAAAACTTCTGCAAGACAAAGGACATTGTCAATAGGAAAAAATGGAAGCCTACATATTGGGAAAAGATACCCACCAACCATACACTTGACAGAGAACTAAAGTCCAAAATATATAAAGAACACAAGAAGTTAGGAACTCATAAACCAATTTAAAAATGGGGTAAAGAGCTAAACAGAGAATTCTCAACAGAGGAATCTCAGAAGGTTGAGAAACAACTAAATGTTCAAAGTCTTCAGTCCTCAGTGAAATGAAAATCAGAAGGACTTGAAGAATCCATCTTACACCAGTCAGAATGGCTAAAATCAAAACCTCGAGTAACAGCACAAGCTGGCAAGAATATTGGGCAAGGGGAACACTCTTCCATTGCTGATGGGAGGGCACATGTTTACAACCCCTTTTGAAAAGTAATTTGGCAGGTTTTGTTGTTGTTTTTGTTTTCTGAAAATTGGGAATAGTTCTACCTCAAGACACAGCTTTACCACTCGTGGGCATATACCCAAAAGATGTTCCACCATACCATCTCAAGGACTGTTGCTCAACTCTGTTAATAAAACCTTTATTTGTCATAGCCAGAAACAGAAAACAACCGAGATGGACTTTAACTGAAAAATAGATGAAGAAAATGTGGTGTGAATGATATTTCACCTACACAGTGAAATATCATTCCACTGTATAAAACGAGGAATCCATGAAATTTGCAGGCAAAGGGGTGAGATTTGATATTTCAAACACAGGCATGGTATGTACTCACTTAGAAGTGAGTACTTTTTCAGACATATAGTACAGAATAATCATGCTAAGATCCACAGACTTAAAGAAGCTAAAAAATGAGGACCCAAAGGAAAATGCTTGATTCTCACTCAGAAGGGAAAATAAAATAGACATCAGGATTTGATTTAGGGAGGGAAATTTGTGGGAGATGGAGAGGGGAACTAAGGTGGGGAGCAAGAGTAGGGTGGTATCAGGGAGAAGAGATACCTGAGGGGAGGCACCTCTGTGATGAAACAAAGACCAGGGACAGTGGGCGCTCTTAGGAATCTATAGGGGTGAGTCAACCTGCAGCAGGTGATATGGAGCCCTAAGCAGTCATCTCCTGTAACCAGGATGGACTTCCAGTGGAAGGAGGGGAATGCCAATGCCCTCACAAAAACATCAAACCAAAATTTATCCTATCTACAAGATATTCAGGGATTAAAATGGAACAGAGATTAAGGGAATCACCACCCAATAACTGGCCCAACTTGAGACCCACACTGTGGGAGAGAGCCAGTCTTTGACACCATTAATCATGTTCTGCTATGCTTGTAGACAGGAGCCTAGGATAACTCAGCTGAGAGGCTTCATCCAGCAGAGGATGGAAACAAATGTACATAACCACAGACAAATATCAAGGGGAGTTTGGAGAGTCTTGTGGAGGAGTTGGGGAAGGACGTTGAACTCAAAGGAGAACAGTGTGATTGAGGGGTCAGGGAAACCACAAGAAAACCTACAGAATCAACTAACCTGGGCCCGTGAGGGCTTACAGAGATTGAACCACCGATCAAAGAGCCTGCATGGGCTGCACATAGACCCCCCTCCCCATATGTAGCAGATGTGCAGCTTGGTCTTCATGTGGGTTCTCTATAAACTGAAGGGAGGACTGCTTCACACTGTTGTCTGCATTTGGATTCCTTTCTGCTCGTTGAGCTGCCTTGTCTGGACTCAGTGGAAAAGGAGCTAAATCTCTACTCTTATTTAGAGTAATAGGACTGGTTACTATATACCATATTTATATTCACTATAGAAACCTTACCTTTCTTGAACCTCACATGTTTCACTTTAGTTCTCTTGGCTGATGATCTCGTGCTGTGACATAGATTTTAAAGTTAGCATTATTGTGCTATTCATAAGAAAAACATTTAGTAAGTGTTTTAAGTACTTTATATTTTTGTCCCTTCTGTATCTTGCTTTAGATGTTTACAAACAATATTTTTTTGAATCAGGTCTCACTATATATTCATGCTGGTCTGAAAACTGCTCTATGGAGCATCTTGGCCTTAACTCACAGAAATCTGTTTATGTCCTACTTCCCAAGTTCTGGGATGCAATGCATGGGCCAACAGGACTAGAGAAAATGTTGAATTCACTTTTCAGCAATTGACTATGATTGCTCACTGCTCTCCTCCCACCTTTTCTCAAGAGAAAATATGAGGAATAGTTAGCTCTTAATTAAAACAGAAACAAAAGTGCATGTACGCGCCCACACACACACACACACACACACACACACATACACACACACATTAAAAAGAATTAAAGACAAGATTGGGCATGCTGAGGGTGGTTTGGCTGTAGACACTTATAGAAGTCTAAGAGGAAGGATTCCAGGCCTGAAGGAGATAGGAACTCCAGAGGACGACCAACCACCAGAATCAAATAACCTGAACCCTCAGGGCACTCAGAGATGGAACAATGACCCAAAGAACAAACATGGGTTGGCCGGACATCTCCGAGCACTTATGTAGAGAAGGGGAAGCTAGGTCTTCATATGGGTCCCAATCAACTGGGATGCGGGTATCAAAAAAAGCTGTTCATCCTACCTCAGAAATATTCTTCTAGCTGAGCTGCTTTTTCTGTCCTCAGAGAGAGACGAAGTGCCAGGTTTTGGACATACAGTGAGTCCTAAACTGCTCAGAGGTGAAGTGGAGGAGGGGCAGGGAGAGACTGTGGGACTGGGTGACCAGGAGGGGGTCAGTGAGCTAGATGTAAACATGAATAAGAAAAAAATAAAATTAAATTTTTACGTAAATCATTAAAGTTTTGAAATGTGTCTTAAATCACAGAAAGAACTGTTATTTGGAAATAATGGCTCAACATAAGCAACAGGTATACATGTCTACTAAACAGAAAATTTCAGCATAAACAGATGTATTCCATATGGAAAAAGCATGTTGCATTGTAAGAGATACATATTCACAGAATTCAGTACAAGATTTATAATGCTAAATAAAGTACTAGACTCAGCGGAAAGAAATGAACTACTTATATATCCACTTTGAAAGCTCCATCTGAAATGTGGAAGAGAAATGTCTTGAACTGTGGAATCACCACAGTTGCTGGGTACCTGTGCTATGACAGTTTAAGAACATCTCCCAGTGAAAGGTAGTTTTCTGCTGACTTGGACATTTCAAAACTCAAACATCATTTGGAAACACTGTTTTGTACCTGTGATTATGTATGGTATAATTCTAAAGAAATGGCTTATGCTGTCATCTTTGGGGTCACAGGTTATAAGTTTTCAGGCTTAGGGACTGTGGGTGTTTATCCATGCTAGAACACTTGCCAATGACACCTATGGCTCTTCATTCAGTGGCAAGCACTTTCAAAAGCAAAAATACAATGGCAGTGGAGCAGCAACTGATCTTGGTCATCCTTTGGCTTGGTGGATGGCTCATGAGGTGAACTACTGAACTAGGCAGTGATCCCTGGTGCATGCTGTTCTTTGTTGTGGTGAAACTGTCTCTTTTCCAGGTCCCCCTTCATGTGTGCTCAGCTTCCTAACTATGTGCCACTGAGTTTCTTGCAATCTCTCTATCATTTTAATACTCCTGGCTTAAGCAATTGTCACCCTCAAGAGCAGCACTAGGATTGAAGAAAGGAAGAAACTGTACCTTTTTGCACACTTTGCTGCTAAAAATTCTACCATTTCAGGTTTCTGTTCAAAATTTGCTAGTTGCAACGGTGTCAAGCCATACTATAAAGGAAAAAAACATTACATTTTACAAAACTACTTGTCTCTCAACAATCTGTTCATCACAGATTTTGTGAAGATAAATACACACTGAAAAGAGTCACAAGGGATCATTCATCCTACAACACCTGCTGCACTTTCCCACACACAGCTGTCTTTTTCTCTTTGACACACCTTTTCCCTGTCCATCACTGCCTATAACACCACTCCCTTCCAGAACTCTCCCCAAACACTCAAGGATTCCAATCTTCTTAGCTCCTTGGAGTGGGGCCTCCATTGCCACTGCCCTGAAATACAGAGTACACTTTGCTATGCCCCTGTTGAAGGAGTGTGCTCAAGAGGGGTCTGAGGCAGAGTTTCTCAACCTGTGTTTCAAATATATTTCTTTTCTAAACTAAGAATTATCTCACAAGCTGGACACCAAAACTTTTTAAAACTTAAATAAGATTTTTGTCATATTTTCTCCAATGATCAAATTTCTTAATTTCCTGTTACCTCTCTCATTTTTCAGGCTACCCTCATCCTGAGCCAAACACGTATCAGTACCTTCTTTGCAGCAACACATTTCTATTTCTTCTACAATTACTTAACTTGAAATGAATTTATTTTTATTGTCTGTGTATATGTGATGTTTGGATGGTCCTAAATCCTTTATTTTTGAATTTTAAAATCAAGGCCAATTCTGAGACAAAATACACTATGCTGTGTTTTTTTGAATGAACTACCAAAAAATATGAAAAAACACATTTGGAGAAAATAAAAGGGTTCCTCTGAAGAGATTCAGTGAGAATGCTGAGCTTCTGCGTGTAGAAAATAGATGTGCGTGTCACTGCTAGAGGTGCCCTGGGAATGAAGTTGAGTGATCTTTACCTCTGTTTTTGCTTCGATGTCTACGTTGTGCTCAAGGAGCATTTTTACAATCCTTAAGTTACCCCTGCATATAGCATGATGTAAAGCTGCGTTCCCACTGAAATCCATCAGATTTGGATTCGCATTGTGGGTAAGCAATACAGAAGCACAATCCACATTGTCTCGTTGGATAGCCTGTAAAATTGTACAAAGAAATACATCTTAAATTCAAGGAAGTCAAGAGAGATGTTTCTACCATTGCACTGAATCGTTTCCCTTAAATAAAACATAGAGTTTCAGTTCTGCATATTATCACCCTCTTTAGACACAAGGTCTTTGAAGAACCCCCAGGCTTGCTTGCCTAACTTTATAATCTCCCCTCCACATCTCTTTCCCAGTGGTAGAATTTAAGGGTTCTGCCAACACACCTAGATATGCTAAGGATTCAGGGCTGGGCTGTTTGGTTGCTGCAGTGCAGAGATTAGTTGTTTGGTTAGGTTTTTGTTTGTTGGTTGGTTTTGTTTGTTTGTTTGTTTGTTTGTTTTTTGCCAGTGTAACACAGGCTTAACACATCTAGAAAGTTTCTCACTTGAGGAAATACCTCTATCAGTCTGGCCTCTGGGCAATTATGTGAACTATTTTTTTTTTTAGATCGAAGTAGGAAAGTCCAGGTTTTAGGAGTTGGGGCATGCCTGGGACAAAGGCCTCAGTTTTGTTAAAAAACAAAACAACAACAACAACAACAAACACCTGAGCAAGCCTTGGTAAAAGCCACGGAAAAGCTGCATTCTCCTGTGAACTCCAGTTTAGTTCCAGTTTAGTTCTCCCCCCCCCACCCCCACCCCAGTTCCTGATTGGAGCTCCTGCCCTGGTTCCGCTTGAGAATGAACTGTGATGTATAAATGTAAGCCAAATGACCATTTCCTTTCCTGAGTTGTTTTTGGTCAGTGTTTTATCACAGTAACAGAAACCAAACAAGGACAACCTCTAGTCAAGTTCATATCAAAACAGATGGCCAATAGCTACCTTAATCAAGGCTGTGCAGCCTTCATCATCCCGGATGTTAATGCTGGAATTATTTTGTAATAATAAGGTCACCACGTCTGGATGGTTGTGGGCACATGCATAGTGCAGGGAAGTCCTGCAAATGGAAAGGACAAATAGGGACATTTCAGAATGCGAAATAAAAGCCCCATCTCCTTTAAGCACCACATACTATGAAGCCAATTTTCTTCTGATGTAAGAAAATAACTGGAATTCCCTTATTTATTTATGGCAACGCAAATGTTCATTTACTGGGCTAGGGATATAGTGCATGGCTGTCCCCGCATAAGGCAGGTGTTCTCTCGACCTTCATCCCTGTACAAAGAATCATAGAAAAGTTCCCAGTAAGTTGATCTCAGCATGAATTCAAATCCTACTCTAAGATCTGGTACTCACTTGTGACTACTTGGGATTTCTATGAGCTCCATGACTCCATGTCCCGATCCAAAGAATGGAGATTAAGCAGAGCTGTTATCTTACCCGGGGCTGCTGTGAGGCTTCAGTTGGGATGGGCAAGAACTCTGCTAGAACATTACAAGCATTTACAGCTCCTGAGAGTTCAGCATTTGCTCATCATGATAATGATTTCTCTTCCTTGTTATAACAAACACAACATTTCAGTGAAGGTAAAACAGGATTCTATCAACCGTACACATATCAAACTTTTCTATTCAAAGAAGTTTACAGTTCTTTAAAAATGACTCTTTTCACCAACCAAGTCTTGAGCATGATAATCCTCCTAACTCATCCTAAATAGTGGCAGTGACACTGGGCTCACTGTCCCTTCTCATTCACATTTTAGCCTCTCTAACATTGGAATGTCATTCATCATTTCTATTATTTTATACCTATAATTGCCAATATTTTAACTTTGTTTCTCTACAAAATAAAGGGTTATCATGAAACCCATTGTGCCTTACATTGAAAAAAATATGGCACAGTCCACAGGTAAATGGCAATGATACAGATCACTTGTACCTATGGAAATTCTTAACAACAAACAAAACTCTAAGACCTCAGCCATCAATTCTTTGTTTGGTTGGTTGGTTTTTTTTTTTTTTTTCATTTCTACATTTCATTTTTTTATGCCCACGAGTATTGTTTCCATACCTGGTAGCAGCGGGAGCACAACCTACTCCTTAGGTAATAGATACAGTATCCATGGTAATCCAGGCACTAAATGGTAGCAAAGCAGGACGTCATGCTTTGCCATAAAATGGTCAATGTGCTCCTGGACTCACACCAAAATTGGGTCAATATCCCTACAAGGTGATAACCTATGTCATCCTAGCTCCCATGCTTGATATTCAAAATGTTAGAAGCACAATGAAACTAGGGTTCCAATGAGCATGCGTCAGTTCATTTAACATTTAAATTTATAGAATGTAAGGAAGCTTGACTGGGCAGAGAAACGTAATGGTATAAGACTTGAAAGATCTAGAGAGATAGCAGAATGTGTATTCTACACAGTAGTATCTAAGATATGTGTGGGGAATGAATGGGCTGACAGAATGAAAAACTACAATTGGACAACTCAGTGTTTTTACAGAAAACATTCATTAAGCAAAAGAATATCTTAAACTATAATTTATAATTTATTCATCTATTATTTATATGAAGTTCCAACTTAAAGTCTCTTTGAACTACAAAATGTTCAAAAAGCTTGTGGACTACAGAAAATCTACAGTTGTGTCATTGATTCCCCTTCATAACCTAGTACGACCTAAAAATAGGAAATAAGAATGAGGGACTGGGATGGTTGGTAAAACTCAATTGGTAAAACACTTGCCCTGAAAACCTGAGAGAAGATGTGGAGATAAGGGGATCCCCAAACCTTACTTGCCTGCAAGTCTGAGAATCAGTGTGCTCCAAGAGAGCAAATCAAATATACCATGGGATTTGGGTGAGTGAACATGTCTCTAAAACTGAGGGACCATTGGGTGGAACCCACCAGGGGCCCTGATGGCCAGAGTTCCGTCCCCAGAACTCACAATGTTGCAGAAGAGAACTGTCAAGTGGCGATTTCTCTGATCACCCCACACTCAGTTCCACATGTGTCAGACACAGAAAAGGAAGAGGAAGCCAATGTCATTCCCTTCACATGTGTATCAATGCACAAATAACATGTACATATGATGAGAAGCGGGGTTGGTGGTGGCAGGGGACTGTGTCATTGTTCCATTTCAAAATGTCTTTGATCCATTTGCAAAAATGGGTCATATTGATCTAAGATTTCATAGTGATTTTTTCCATTCCAGTTGACGATTTATCTTATGATAAATTTTTCAGTGCTGTATATTAGTGTCAATGGTCTATATATTGAGACAAATCTAGACAGGTGGCTTGGCAGTTAACAGCTCTAGGTATGTTTTCTAGAGCACTCAGCTTTGATTGCTAGCACCCACATGGCAGTTCACAACTGTGTATAGCTCCAATTCCAGGGGACCAAGTACCTGATTCGGTCACACATGGTGCATCGAAAATGCACATAGACAAAACCTCTGTGTGTGTGTGTGTGTGTGTGTGTGTGTATGTGTGTGTGTGTGTGTGTGTTGCTGTGCATGAGTGTCTTCAAAGTTTTAGTGTAACATAAAAATAAAATGATGTAGTTTGATTAAGGCCTAGGAGCTGGTGTTCCAGGGTATGCAGGTCTCATATGCCTAAGAGCATTAAACAGGTAGACAATGCAGGGGACCCCAGTGAAAATGAACCTAAGCATGCCATCTCTCCTCCATTAGGATGTGGCCCTGAAAGTTGATTTTTCTCCCTGTTTATCTCTGAGTATACCTGACAGATCCCACCCACCTCTGTGCATGCCCCCCCCCCTCACCAATTTCAAGCCCCATTACCTGTTCCTCCTATCAGATTCATCCACATGATGTTGACTGGATTGGATTAGCTTCTCGGTCATATCCAGGTCTCCCACACTGGCCGCTCGTTGTAATGGACCTATAGGATCATAGCCAATCAAGTAAAGGGGAAATTTTTTCTTTTTCTGAGGATGCATGCATCTAAGGCCCAGACATGAATGCCACAGGCGGGTGTACCAGCGTCCCCTTCTGGGGATGTTCATTGTCTGGACATCATCGTTGATGTCTTCCTCCATTATTGGAGCCTAGGGTCACCCACGAAACTTCTTCCCTCTCTTCCCTTCCCTTTAACTGATAACTGAATCCAAAATTCTATAATTAAAGAAAAAAGAGCCAAGTATTGTATATAAAACGCAGGAGAGCACAGCCAGTTCACTGTGAAGTGAACTGTACTTCAGCACGTAGCAGCAGCACAGCTCTGCCAGCACCATCACCATGACATGCTCTGAGCACACAATGGTGCTATCTATGATGTGTATGCATGCCTGCCTCAGACTGCAGTGGCAGGAGCCCACCCTCCTCGGTGCCTGTGCAAAGCACTGTCAATTTTGACTCTGCATTAGATCTCCCTACATGGCCTTCAAAGGGAATACTGAGGGCAGATAGGTGATGGTTCAGATCCTTTGCAACCCTGCAGCCCTGCCAATATGTGGACCTAACTGGCCTGATGGGGCAAGAATAATCATCCTGTGTTGCCAAACCCAGACCCAACACCACAAATATGTTATGTGGCTTCTTATAAGGATGTTAGTGGTTAAGGATCTGACATGAGAACTATGATCTAAATAACCACACAGGATTACCATCTTATAAGAAACCAGTGGGAGAAGACTATCTCCCAAGAAAGAGGAAGTAGTGCATAGTGTTATAAAGAGAGAAAGAAAAGCTAGAGCAGGAGGGTTTAATAAGAGGCAATTGGGAGAGACAGGTAGAGGCATGGGGTACACCCTTCCACAGCCCTCACCTCTTTCAGACTCTGTTACCTGCCCCTCCTATTATATTCATCAACATGATATTGAATGGAGTTGATGAGTCTCTCCATTGTATCCAGGTCACCCATGTTGGCTGCCCAGTGATTCCTACCTGATAATGTAGAGAGGGTCAGTTTCCTTTGGTTATGCAAGCACCCACAGCCCTGGCATGCAGGCCTAGCTAAAGTAGGAAATAAGGGGAGGAACCACAAACACTAAAGGCCCTTTGAAAAGCTATATGGAAATCAGCTACTCTAGCAGCCTCCTATGCATTTATGCAAGGAATCCATATGGAGCCTAAAACTGACAGAGGAGGCAAGGCTCCAACTACACATCCTGTGCCACCAAGTTACACCTCCAGTAACAGGAATGGGTTGCAGCCTGTTGAGTCATTAACCAAAGGGTCCTACATAAAGCCTCAACTATCAGCACAGGCTAGTGCCAAGACTATTGGGTGGTCTACACAATCTGATGTTTAGGACTGATTTCTGAAGGTAACCTTTCTGTCATCACAGTGCAATAGGTTGAGCTGGGTCTAACTAGACTCTTCACCCTACTAACCAGAGTTCATAAGATTGGAAGGAAACCTGTTTACTACTGGAGAACAAAGGAAATCCTCAATATCTGTCAGCTACAAACCCTGCAACTTACAGTAACACCTACAAAGGAGCTCACAACCATTTTCAAAGCCAATTATAGGCTATCCAAATCCTCTTGCATTGTCACAGGCCCAGACATGCACACAGTGCACACTCATACATGTAGGCAAGACATACATACACATGAAATAAACATAATTTATCTTTCAATAATAATGGGTTTACAGGTATGTAATACACTTATTACTAAGCTCATTCTATGAAAGTATACAATCTAGTAGTGCCTTCTTAGTATGTCATTAAAATTATGTACCCATTACTCTGTTTTAAAAACATTTTTATCTTTAAGAAGAAACCCTAGCAATGTATTGGCTCATTCCTGAATCCCTGGATGAAGTCTACTTGATCATGATGGGTGATGTTTTTAATGTGCTGCTGGATTTGTTTTGCAAGTCTTTCCTTGAGTATTTTTGCATCAATGTTTATAAAAGGAATTACCTATTATCCTTAAGTTTGGTCCTTTCATTGTGTCCTGGATGTCCTAGATGTTTTGGATTAGGAACTTTTTGCATTTTGCATTTTCTTTGACTGTTGTGTCAATGTTTCTTTTCCTATGGTCTTTTCTGCACCTGAGATTCTCTTCTCTAGTTCTTGTATTTTGTTGGTGATGCTTGCATCTATAACTCCTGACCTTTTTCCTAGGTGCTCTATCTCCAAGGTTGTCTCTCTTTGTGACTTCTTTATTGTTTCTATTTCCATTATTAGATCCTGGATGGTTTTGATCAATTTCTTCACCTGGTTGTTGTATTTTCCTGTAATTCTTTAAGGGATTTTTATGATTCCTCTTTAAGGACTTCTGTTTACCTATGTTTTCCCGTATTTTTAAGGGAGTTATTTACATCCTTCTTAAAGTTCTCTATCATCATCATGAGATATGATTTTTAAATCAGAGTCTTGCTTTTGTGGTGTATTGGGATATCCAGGGCTTGCTGCAGTGGGAGAACTGGGTTCTGATGATGCCAAGTAGGCTTGGTTTCTGTTGCTTATGCTTTTGCCCTTGCCTCTTGACATCTGGTTATCTCTGGCACTAGCTAGTCTCGATGTCTCTGACTGTGGCTTGTCCCTCCTGCAAGCCTGTGTGTCAGTACTCCTGGGAGACAAGATCTCTCTGGCAGGAATTTGGGTATGAAAAGCTGTGGCAAAGTGTCAGCTCCAGAATGTAGACAGAAACCAGAAGGACCTGCCCATGGCTGTTCCTCAGTTCCTATGTCATGGGGGTTCTGGGCAGGTCCCTCTAGTCTTACCTGTGCTCACAGGTATGTCTGCACTCTAGTGCTACCCGCACTATCCCTGCGGTGTTTGGCTATCAGCTATGCATTTCTTATGGATGATTCTCAAGCTGTGGGCAATTCCTATGGATGATTGATAGGATATAGGTTTTTCCTCCAGATGGTTGCCAGGTTGGGGTGTGCCATGTGTATAACTAACAGGCTGTATCTATTTCCTATGGATGATTGATAGGTTATGGGCTTTTCCTATGAAGACTGATAGGTTGTCGGTATTTACTCTTGATAATTGACAAGCTGTAATTGTTATGTATGCCTGACAGGCTGTGGGAATGTCCTAAGGATAATTGACACGATGTGGGTATACCCTATGAATGATTGAATGTCTGGGGGCATTTCCTGTGAATGATTAACAAGCTGTGGGCATATATTGTGGGTGAATGAGAGGATTTGGGCATTTTCTATACATGACTGACAGGCTGTGGACATTTCCTATGGATGATTTGCAGGTAGCAGTCATTTACTATGGATGAGTGACAGGCTGTGGACATATCCTGTGGATGACTGAAAGGCTGTGCATGTTTCCTATGTGTATTGAAAAGTTGTAGATGTGTACTATGTATGGTTGATAAGCTTTGGGTATTTCCTATGAATGATTGACTGGGTGTAGGCATTTCCTATGGAAGATTAACCGATTGTGGACTCGTCCTTTGGACGAGTGACAGGGTTGGTATGTGTTTACTGTGGATGATTGACAGTCTGTGGCGAGGACATGTGGTTGATTGACAGGCTGTTAGCATTGCCTATGAATAATTGACAGGCTCTGAGATATCTTATGAAAGATTTACATGCTGAGGATGTTTCCATTGGATGACTGACAGGCTATAGGAGTTTCCAATGCACAAATGACAGGCTTTGTGCACTTTGTATGTAAAATTGATAGGTTTGGGGCATGTCCTGTGGATGATTAACAGACTATGGCCATTTTTATGCATGATTGTCAGGCTGTAGGAATTTTCTGGGGATGACTGACAGGCTGTGATAATTTCTTTTGGTTGACTCTCAGGATTATGACTGAGGCTGGGGACGTTTCCAGTGAATCGTTGACAGGACTTGGGCACTTCTTATGGATGACTGCCAGGCTGTGGGCTTTTCCTATGGATAATTAACAGGCTGTGGGGGTTGTTGCACAGATTTTGATAAGCTGTGTGTGTCCTGTGGATGATTGACAGGCTTTGGGTCTTGTGTAGGAATGACCTATAGATGCAATTCTACAGATCTCTTGAATATATATAAATTGTTGATAACAAATGAAAATCTAAACCCTAAGTCATCATTACTTTGATTTTTTTCATTTCCACATTTCTTTTGATTTATGCCCATGAGTAGTGTTTCCATACCTCGTTAACAGCACAACACACTCCTAAGGTAATAGATAAAGTTTCCATGGTAATCCAGGTGCTAAATGTTAGCAAAGCAGGACCTCATGCTTTGCCATAAAATGGTCAGTGTGCCCCTGGACTCACACCAAAATTGGGTAAATATCCCTACAAAGTGATAACCTATAGTATCCAACTCCCATGCTTGATATTCAAAAGGCTTTAAGCAAAATGAAACTAGGGTTCCAAAGAGTATGGCTCATTCCATTTCATAATTTAAATTTATAGAGGGTGTGAAACTTGACTGAGAAGAGGAACACAAAGATATAAGAATAGGAATATCTGGAGAGATAGTAGGATCTATATTCTACACAGTAGCTATGTGTATGTGTGGGAAATAAATGGACTGACAAAATGAAAAACTACAGCTGGACAATTCAGTGTTTTTTAAAGAAAACATTCAATGAGCAAAAGAATATCTTGAAACTAAAATTTATAATTTATTCTTGTATTATCTATATCAAGCTCCAACTTAAAGAATAATTAGCCCCTTAGAACTACAAAATGATCAAGAAGCATGGGGACTCTGGAAAATCTACAGTTGCGTCATTGGTTCTCCTTCATAACCTAGTGCAGAATAAGAATAGGAAATAAGAATAAAAGGCTGGGGTGATTGGTAAAACTCAATTGGTAAAACACTTGCCCTGAAAACCCGAGAGTACATGTGGGGATAAGGGGATCCAAAGCTTACTTGCCTACAAGTCTGAGAGTCAGTGTGCTTTAAGAGAGTAAATCAAACACACCAGGGATTTGGGTGAGTGAACATGTCTCCAAAACTGAGGGACCATTGGGTGGAACACACAAGAGTCCCTGAGGGCTGAGTTCAGACCCCAGAACTCATAATGTGGCAAAAGAGAACTGTCAAGTGGCAAGTCCTCTGACCACCACACACTTAGATCCGCATGTGTGGAATACAGGAAAATGAGAGGAAGACAGTGTCAGTCTCTGTCCTTCACATGTGTATCAATGCACACACCACATGTGCACAAGGTGAGTATGGGGGAGCAGGGTCATGGTTACAGTTCAAAATGTCTTTGTTTGGTCCACTAGCCAACACAGGACATATTGACCTATTGTTTCTTGGTGATATTTTTGCATTAACATTGACAATAGATCTTATGATAAAACTTTCCATAATATATAAAACATAGTATAAGTAACATAAATATTATGGAGAGATGACTTGGCAATTAACAGCTCTAGTTTTGTTTGTAGTGCACTCGGTTTTGATTGCTGTTACCCACATGGCAGTTCACAACTGTCCATAACTCCAATTCCAGGACATTCCCCCACTCAATTCTAGCACACAGTGCATAGAAAACACACAGCAGCAAAATACTCCTCTATATAAATCTACAAAAGTTAAGCATTTACAATGAAGTAAAATGTATGTAGTTTCTTTTACTAAGTCACGTTAAAGTATCCAATACAGTACTTCAAAAGAGACAATGGGTAAGTATTTATAAACTAACTGAATTTTTTATTTTGCTTTCCTTATAGAAGGCCTAGGAGCTGATGTCTTAAAGTGTGCATGTCTAGGTACCCAGGACCCTAAAGGAGGTAAATGATGCAGTGAGGCTCAGTAAAAAGAGCCTAAGCGAAACAGAAAACCGACCTGACCAGGGGCACAAGTTCCTTCCGGTAGGCACCAGCACCTGGTCACCTAGGGAGCAGAGTTGGCGGACACACCCACGGTCACTAGAGGACTCTCCACACGATCTAAGGATCACTGGTGAGTGGAACACAACATCTGTTCCAATCCAATCACGTGGGAACTGAGACAGCAGAAGGGAAGTAAAAAACCTGCCTGACCAGGGGCACAAGTCCCTTCTGGTCAGTGCCAGCACCCAGTCATCTAGGGCGTGGAATCAGTGGACACCCCCACAATCCCCAGAGGACTCTCCCCATGACCTTAGGATCACTGTCCACAAGGTGATACCACTTCCAGGCACTATAACACGCCCAGGATCTTAGGACAACAGGATCTCAGGATACCTGGAGCTGTGCCTCACCAGTATTTCAGGGTCTCAGAGGAAGCTTAAATGGCAAAAACTCTGACACACCCAGAATCTCAGGTTAATAGGAGCCCACAATCAAAAGATCACAGAGAAAGCTGGACTCTGAGGAGTCCTGATTCAACTGCTATTATAGGAAGGACAGAATCCAATCAGATATATTGAGGGCAGCAAGCACTTGAGATAATCAGATGGCAGGAGGCAAGCTTAAGAACAGAAGCAACAGAAACCAAGGATACTTGGCATCATCAGAACCAAACTCTCCCACCATAGCAAGTCCTGGATATTCCATCACACCAGAAAAACAAGACATGGATCTAAAGTCACTTCTCATGATGATGATGGAGGACTTTAAGAAGGAAATACAGGAAAACACAGGTAAACAGCTAGAAGACTTTAAAGAGGAAACACAAAAATCCCTTAGAGACTTACAGGAAAACACTACCAAACAGGTGATGGAATTGAACAAAACCATCCAGGATCTAAAAATGGGAGTAGAAACAATAAAAAACAAAAGCACACAAAGAGAGACAACTCTGGAGACAGAAACACTAGGAAAGAAATCAGGAACCATAGATGCGAACATCAGCAACAGAATACAAGAGATGGAAGAGAGAATCTCAGGTGCAGAAGATTCCATAGAGAACACGGATACAACAACCAAAGAAAATACAAAATGCAAAAATATGCTAATTCAAAAGATCAAGGAAATCCAGGAAACAATGAGAAGACCAAACCTACAGATGATAGGAGTAGATGAGAATGAAGATTTTCAACTTAAAGGACCAGCAAATATCTTCAACAAAATTATAAAAGAAAACTTCCCCAACCTAAAGAAAGAGATGTCCATGAACAGACAAGAAGCCTACAGAACTCCAAATAGATTGGACCAGAAAAGGAATTCCTCCCGACACATAATAGTCAGAACAACAAATGGAAAATAAAGACAGAATATTAAAAGCAGTAAGAGAAAAAGGTCAAGTAACATATAAAGGCAGGCCTATTAGAATTACAACATACTTCTCACCAGAGATATGAAAGCCAGAAGATCCTGGACAGATGTTATACAGACACTAAGAGAACACAAATGCCAGCCCAGGTTACTATACCCAACAAAACTCCCAATTACCATAGATGGAGAAACCAAAGTATTCCATGACAAAACCAAATTCACACAATATCTTTCCACGAATCCAGCCCTTCAAAGGATAATAATGGGAAAACACCAATACAAGGATGGAAACTACGCCCTATAAAAAGCTAGAAAGTAATCCTTCAACAAACCAAAAAGAAGACATCCCCAAAAACAGAATCTCAACTCTAACAATAAAAATAACACGAAGCAACAATTACTTTTCCTTAATATCTCTTAATATCAACGGACTCAATTCCCCAATAAAAAGACATAGACTAACAGACTGCCTACACAAACAGGACCCAAAATTTTGCTGCTTACAGGAAATCCATCACAGGGAAAAAAACAGACACTACCTCAGAGTGAAAGGCTGGAAAACAATTATCCAAGCAAATGGTCTGAGGAAACAAGCTGGAGTAGCCATTCTAATATAGAATAAAATCGACTTCCAACCCAAAGTTATCAAAAAAGACAAGGAGGGGCACTTCATACTCATCAAAGGTAAAATCTTCCAAGATGAACTCTCAATTCTGAATATCTATATTCCAAATGCAAGGACAGCCACATTCATTACAGACACTTTAGTAAAGCTCACAGCACACATTGTACCTCACACAATCATAGTGGGAGACTTCAACACACCACTCTCATCAATGAACAGATTCTAGAAACAGAAACTAAACAGAGACACATTGAAACTAACAGAAGTGATGAAACAAATGGACTTAACAGATATCTACAGAACAATTTATCCTAAAACAAAAGGATATACCTTCTTCTCAGCACCTCATGGTACCTCCTCCAAAATTGACCATATAATTAGTCACAAAACAAGCCTCAACAGATACAAAAATATTGCAATTGTCCCATGCATCCTATCAGATCACAATGGACTAAGGCTGATCTTCAATAACAACATAAATAATACAAAGCCAACATTGACATGGAAACTGAATCACACTCTTCAACGATACCTTGGGCAAGGAAGAAATAAAGAAAGAAATTAAAGACTTTTTAGAGTTTAATGAAAATGAAGCCACAACATACAAACATATGGGACACAATGAAAGCATTCCTGAGAGGAAAACTCATAGCTTTGAGTGCCTCCAAAAAGAAACTAGAGCGAGCATACACTAGCAGCTTGACAGCACACCTAAAAGCTCTAGAACAAAAGGAAGCAAGTTCACACAAGAGGGGTAGAGGGCAGGAAATGATCAAACTCAGGGCTAAATCAACCAAGTGGAAACAAGAAGAACTATTCAAAGAATCAACCAAACGAGGAGCTGGTTCTCTGAGAAAATCAACAAGATAGATAAACCCTTAGCCAGACTCACTAGAGGGCACAGGGACAGCATCCTAATTAACAGAATCAGAAATGAAAAGGGAGACATAACAACACATTCTGAGGAAATCCAAAATACCATCAGATCCTTCTACAAAAGACTATACTCAACAAAACTGGAAAACCTGGATGAAATGGACAAATTTCTAGACAGATACCAGGTAGCAAAGTTAAATCAGGATCAGATTAATGACCTAAACAGTCCCATATCCCCTAAAGAAATAGAAGCAGTCATTAATAGACTCCCAACCAAAAAAAAAGCCCGGGACCAGATGAGTTTAGTGCAGAGTTCTATCAGACCTTCAAAGAAGACCTATTCCAGTTCTTCTCAACCTATTCCACAAAATAGCAACAAAAGGTACTCTACCCAACTCATTCTATGAAGCCACAATTACTTTGATACCTAAACCACATAAAGACCCAACAAAGATAGAGAACTTCAGACCAATTTCCCTTATGAATATCGATGCAAATATACTCAATAAAATCCTCTCAAAGCGAATCCTAGAACACATTAAAATGATCATCCATCATGACCAAGTAGGCTTCATTCCAGGGATGCAGGGATGGTTTAATATATGGAAATCCATCAATGTAATCCACTATATAAACAAACTCAAAGACAAAAACCACATGATCATCTCATTAGATGCAGAGAAAGCATTTGACAAAATCCAACACCCATTCATGATAAAAGTCTTGGAAAGATCAGGAACTCAAGGCCCATACCTAAACATAATAAAATCAATCTACAGCAAACCAGTAGCCAACATCAAAATAAATGGAGAGAAGCTGGAAGTAATCCCACTAAAATCAGGGACTTGACAAGGTTGCCCACTTTCTCCCCACCTATTCAATATAATACTTGAAGTCCTAGCCAGAGCAATTCGACAACAAAAGGAGGTCAAGGGGATACAAATTGGAAAGGATGAAGTCAAAATATCACTATTTGCAGATGATATGATAGTATATATAAGTGACCCTAAAAACTCCACCAGAGAACTTCTAAACCTGATAAACAGCTTCAGCTCAGTAGCTGGATATAAAATTAACTCAAACAAATCAGTGGCCTTTCTCTACACAAAGGATAAACAGGCTGAGAAAGAAATCAGGGAAACAACATCCTTCACAATAGTCACAAATAATATAAAATACCTTGGTGTGACTCTAACTAAGGAAGTGAAAGAGTTAGAAAGGGCAATTTGCAAATTCATCTGGAATAAAAACCTAGGATACCAAAATCTCTTCTCAATGATAAAAGAAGATCTGGTGGAATCACCATGCCTGACCTAAAACTGTACTACAGAGCAATTGTGATAAAAAAAAAAAAAAAAACCTGCATGGTAGGCCTTTTCTGTCTGGACTGCAAGCAGGTGGCTGCGAGCAGTTGGCTTTCTCTGATCAGTTGGAGCTAACCACTGTCAGGTGGGCTGCCAGGGCCAGCGTATGCCCCAGTGGAGGGAAGATGGTGGGCTGGAACAACGCCATCGCAGCGGGCGTGTGTGGTGCCCTCTTCATCGGGTACTGCATCTACTTCGACCGCAAAAGGCAGAGTGACCCCAACTTCAAGAACAGGCTTCGAGAACAAAGAAAGAAACAGAAGCTTGCTAAGGAGAGAGCTGGGCTTTCCAAGTTACCTGATTTAAAAGATGCTGAAGCAGTTCAGAAATTCTTCCTTGAAGAGATCCAGCTTGGTGAAGAGTTATGAAGAGTTATGAAGGTGACTATGAGGAGGGTGTGGACCACCTGACAAATGCCATTGCTTTCTGTGGACAGCCTCAGCAGCTGCTGCAAGTGTTACAGCAGACTCTTCCACCACCAGTGTTCCAGATGCTCCTGACCAAGCTTCCACCCATTAGTCAGAGAATTGTAAGTGCTTAGAGCTTGGCTGACGATGATCTGGAATAAGGCAGATACCATGATGATAAAATCTCAGTAAAATAATTTAACAGTTAACTTGGAAGCTGGTCAGCTCTGGGTGAATAAGGGCAAAATGTGCTGTCATCAACTGTCCCACACTGACATCTACCAAAGCAAATATGAACTTTGGTAGATCCATTGTCTGTTCTATTTATTTTTCCAGTGAAAAGTATTTTTATAGAGCTTTTCATTTTATACAACCAAACTATCATGGATTTCTGTTTGTTCTTAAGACAGGCAATTCAAATGTAAATACAGTAGAGTCTTACTTAGGTAAAAACTTGTGGTGACTTTAAGAGATTGGAAAAGAATCTGAGGAAGAGTGGAATGATGCACATTCTAAAGACTAGAACATTTTACTGTATGTTGTAAAATTGGGTAGAAACTTGTGTTTGTGAAAACTGAGCATTAAAACCTTACAGAGACAAAAAAATTTTCAAAAAATCCACAAAAACAGCATGGTACTGGTATAGCGACAGAATTGAAGACCCAGAAATGAACCCACACACCTATGGTCACTTGGTCTTTGACAAGGGAGCTAAAACCATCCAGTGGAAAAAAGACAGTATTTTCAACAAATGGTGCTGGCACAACTGTTGGTTATCATGGAGAAGAATGGGAATTGATCCATTCTTACCTCCTTGTACTAAGGTCAAGTCTAAGTGGGTCAAGGAACTCCACATATAACCAGAGACACTGAAACTTATAGAGGAGAAAGTAGGGAAAAGCCTTGAAGATATGGGCACAGGGGAAAAAATTCCTGAATATAACAATGGCTTGTGCTATAAGATCAAGAATCGACAAATGGGACCTCATAAAATTACAAAGCTTCTGTAAGGCAAAAGACGCTGTCAATAAGACGAAAAGGCCACCAACAGATTGGGAAAGGATCTTTACCAATCCTAAATCAGATAGGGGACTAATATCCAATATATATAAAGAACTCAAGAAGAAGGACTCCAGAAAACCAAATAACCCCATTAAAAAATGGGGCACAGAGCTAAACAAAGAATTCTCAACTGAGGAATACCGAATGGCTGAGAAGCACCTGAAAAAATGTTCAAGATCCTTAATCATCATGAAAAGGCAGATCAAAACAACCCTGAGATTCCACCTCACACCAGTCAGAATGGCTAAGATCAAAAATTCAGGTAACAGCAGATGCTGGCAAGGATGTGGTGAAAGAGGAACACTCTTCCATTGCTGGTGGGACTGCTAGTTGGTACAACCACTCTGGAAATCAATCTGGCAGTTCCTCAGAATATTGGACATAGTTCTACCGGAGGATCCAGCAATATCTCTCCTGTGCATATATCCAGAAGATGTTCCAACTGGCAATAAGAACACATGCTCCACTATGTTCATAGTAGCTTTATTTATAATAGCCAGAAAGCTGATAGTATCCAGATGTCTCTCAACAGAGGAATAGATACAGAAAATGTGATGCATTTACACAATGGAGTACTTACTCAGCTATTAAAAACAATGAATTTATGAAAATGGATAGATCTGGAGGGTATCATCCTGTGTGAGGTAACCCAATCACAAAAGAACTCACATGATATGCACTCACTGATAAGTGGATATTAGCCCAGAAACTAAGAATCCCCAAGTTACAATTTGCAGAACACATGAAACTCAAGAAGAAGGAAGAGCAAAGTGTGGACACTTTGCTCCTTAGAATTGGGAACAAAACACCCATGGAAGGAGTTACAGAGACAAAGTTTGGAGTTGAGACAAAAGGATGGACCATCCAGAGACTGCCCCACCCAGAAGTCCATCCCATAATCAGCCAGCAAACGCAGACACTATTGCATATGCCAGCAAGATTTTGCTGAAAGGACCCTGATATAGCTGTCTCTTGTGAGGGGATGCCAGTGCCTGGCAAACACAGAAGTGGATGCTCACACTCAGGTATTGGATGGAACACAGGGCCCCCAATGGAGGAGCTAGAGAAAGTACCCAAGAAGCTGAAGGGGTCTGCAACCCTATAGGTGGAACAACAATATGAACTAACCAGTACCCCCAGAGCTTGTGTCTGTAGCTGTATTTGTAGCAGAAGATGGCCTAGTCGGCCATCATTGGGAAGACAGACCCTTTGATGTTGCAAACTTTATACATCCCAGTACAGGGGAAACACCAGGGCCAAGAAATGGGAGTGGGTGGGTAGGGGAACAGTGGGGGGGGGGGGTATGGGGGACTTTCGGGATAGCATTTGAAATGTAAATGAAGTAAATACCTAATAAAAATATTGGAAAAAGAATGATGCTAAATAGAATTACTAAAAAAAAAAAAAAAAAATTGCACCTAAGCATGACCTCTCCCCTCTCAGGATGCATTCCATAAAATACAGGGTGCCCATGCTACACTCCACAGACCCAAGAAGGCTGAACAGGAAGGAGGGCAGAAGAAAGGATATTTGATTCTATTGAATGGTCATGGAATGCAGATGGAGGGAGGTAACAGGATGAGAAAGGAGATAGGGATGGAGAGGTAGGTTCAGTGTCTGGTGTGGGGAGGAGCGGGGTCCATGATAATGAATAGAAATCTGCAACTGACAGGGATGGTAAGGAGGGGGCAACTTCAGGAAGAGATGGAGACATAGGATAGGAGATTCACACAAGTATCAATGTGGGTGTGCTTAGCTGTGACTCACAGCATTGGCGATATGGAGCCTGGGGAGGCTTCCTCTTCTGGCTAGGCAAGAACCCCAGTGGAGCAATAGTGACATCAACCCACCCACAAAACTTTTAACCCAAAACTTTTCCTGTCTAAAGAAATGCAGGAATAGGGGATAGAGTAGAGACTGAGGGAATGGCCAACCAAAACCCCACCAAACTTGAGACCCATCCCATGGACAAGCAACAGTCCCTGACACTATTAAAGATACTCTGTTATGCTTGCAGACACATACTAGCACATACTGTCCTATGAGACAATCCACCCAGCAACAACTTAGATAGATGAAGACACCCACAGCTAAACATTAGATGGAACTTGGAGACTCTTATGGAAGAATAAGAAGGTTGGTAGTGCCTAAGGGGATAGGAACTTCACACGAAGAACAACAGAATCAACTAATGTGGGACCATGAAAGGCAGCCTAGTTTCTGGTTGAGCAAGGTTAAAAACCCCAGAGACGCAACAGATAACTCTGCAAGGAACAGTAGGTGCTTTGCCACGCTCCTAGACACCAGGAACCTAGACACCTAGGAGGCCTCTCCTCAAGGCAGAAGTCCATTTTAATGAGGCACCTAAAGGCCTGAAGAGCATAGCCAATTAAGCTCTCCTTCCCAGACACTCCTCACTGCAAAAGGTATTTAGCCTCAGGCCCGGCCTGAGAAAGAGGGTACAGTTTCACTCATTACAACTCTCCTCCATGACAATAAATGCTTTAAAGCCATGGACTGGTAAAGAGCTTTTCCTAATCTGCTGGTTGCCTTTTTTTCTTACTGACAGTGTCCTTTGCCTTACAGAAATTTTGGAATTTTATGAGGTCCCATTTTTTGATTCTTGATCTTACTGTACAAGCCATTGGTGTTCTGGCCAGGAATTTTCCCCGAGCCCCACTTTCTCCTCTATAAGTTTCAGTGTCTCTGGTTTTATCTGAAGTTCCTTGAACCAGTTAGACTTAAGCTTTGTACAAGGAGATAAGAATGGGTCAATTCACATTCTTCTACATGCTAACTGCCAGTTGAGACAGCACCATTTGTTGAAAATGCTGTCTTTTTTGTCACTGGATGGTTTTAGCACCTTTGTCAAAGATCAAGTGACCATAGGTGTGTGGGTTCACTTCTGGGTCTTCAGTTCTATTCCATTGATCTAACTGTCACTGTACCAGTACCATGCAGTTTGTTTGTTTGGTTGGTTGGTTGGTTGGTTGGTTGTTTTTTAAATCAGAATTGCTCTGTAGTACAGCTTGAGGTAGGGGATTGTGATTCTACCAGAGGTTCTTTTATTGGTGAGAATAGTTTTTGCTATTCTAGGTTGTTATTCCAGATGAATTTGCAAATTGCCCTTTTTAACTCTGTGAAGAATTGAATTGGAATTTTGATGGGGATTGCATTGAATCTGTAGATTGCTTTTGGCAAGATAGCCATTTTGACTATATTAATCCTGCCAATCCATGAGCATGGGAAATCTTTCCACCTTCTGAGATCTTCTTCGATTTCATTCTTCAGAGTTGAAGTTCTTATCATACAGAGCTTTCACTTCCTTAGTTAGAGTCACACCAGGGTATTTTATATTATTTGTGACTATTGTGAAGGGTGATGTTTCCCTAATTTCCTTCTCAGCCTGTTTATTCTTTGTGTAGAGAAAGGCTACTGAGTTGTTTGAGTTAATGTTATACCGAGCTACTTCACTGAAGCTGTTTATCAGGTTTAGGAGTTCTCTGGTGGAATTTTTGGGGTCACTTATATATACCATCTTATCATCTGCAAATGGTGATATTTTGACCTCTTCCTTTTCAATTTGTATAAGTGTATATTATCCCAGAAAGTCAGAATACCCAAAATACAATTTGCAAAACACATGAAGCTCAAGAAGAAGGAAGACCAAAGTGTAGATACTTCGATCCTTCTTAGCTGGGGGAACAAAATACTCATGGAAGGAGTTACAGAGACAAAGTTCAGAGCAGAGACTGAAGGAAGCACCATCCAGAGACGGCCCCACATAGGGATCCATCTCATGAACAACAACCAAACCTGAACACTATGGCAGATGCCACGATTTTGCTGACAGGAGCCTAATATAGGTGTCTCCTGGGAAGCTCTCCCAGTGCCTGACCAATACAGAAGTGGATGCTCACAGCCATTCATTGGATGGAACACAGGGCCCCCAATGAAGGAGCTAGAGAAAGTACTCAAGGAGCTAAAGGGGTCTGTAGCTCTATAGGAGGAACAACATAATCTAACCAGCACACCCAGAGCTCCCTGGGACTAAACCACCAATCAAAGAAAACACATGGTGGGACTTGTGTCTCTAGCTTCATATGTAGCAGAGGATGGCCTAGTAATTCATCAATGGGAGGAGAGTCCCTTGGTCTTGGGAAGATTCTATGACCCAGTATAGGGGAATGCCAGGACCAGGAAGTGGCAGTGAATGGGTTGGGGAGCAGGGGTAGGGGGTGATAAGGAATTTTCAGGGAGGAGACTAGGAAAGGGGAAAGCATTTGAAATGTAAATAAATAAAATATCTAATAAAAAAATGGACTGCTTCTCATCAGAATCCTCTATGGTGAACAACACAGCAGGTCTTCCTCTAAAGAGTCAAATCTAATCTCCCACAGAAGGCCTCACTGTGCTCCCAGCCACAGTTTCCACCAAGCCATGCTGCCTGCCAGGCAAGCCAAAGACTCTCCTCCCTGAGGGAGACCCAGCTGGGGCTCTCCTCCTCCCCCTTTCCCCTTTGGCTCTGGCTAAGATCCAGCCCTCAGGCCCCCACTCCATTCTCAGCTCTTCTGAGGCGAATGTCCAAGAGCCTGAGAACCTGTTGTCCTCGACTCTCTGCAGGCCAGGAACTCAAAGCCAACTCTGGCAGGTCTGCAGGAAGCTCAGGCTGTGCTCTCCCACCATTGGAGAAGGGTCCTAGGGTTCTCACAACCTGACACCTACCTGGCATCAGCATGGGTTGCACACAGTCAAAACTGCTCACATCCCACCTCACTCAGTGGCCCAAGCCCTGAGCCAGCTGTAGGCCACCCTTTAACCCACAAACTAACATGGACCCTTTGGGCTCTCAGATACTGAACCATCAACTAAAGAACATACAGGGTCTGGCTCTAAGTCTACATGCACATAGGTCGCAGATGTGCAGCTTGGTCTTCATGTGCCCCCCCCCAAAAAAAAAACCTGGAGCAGGGGCTATCTCAAAGGTTGTTGCCTGAATTCGGGATATGCTGTTCTAGCTGGACTGCCCTGACTGGACTCAGTGGTAGTGGAAACACCTAGCCTCACAGAGACTTCATGTTCCAGGGTTGGGAGATGACCAGGCGGCCCCCACCCACTCAAGAGGACAAGGGGAGGGTAAGAAGGGGCAAAAATTGTGGGAGAGACTGACTGGGAGGGAGCAGTGAGCAGGATAGGAAGTAAACAAGTAAAAAATAAAAACAAATTAAAAAAATTTTTTCCAGAAAACATCACATGGCACAACTGAGACTCCTGAGACTCCAATAAAACAATAATTTTTGACTTCAGTCTTCTGTCAGATAAAACATTTTATTTATATATAAAATTTATATATTACATATATATAATAAACTTCTTCCTCACTGACTTTGTCTGGATATGTCAGTGTGTGTTGGAGTGTTCAGCTCCAGCAGCATCTAGAAGAAAAGCAAGAATTATCAATAGTATCATCAGGCACATCATTGGTGGCATTATCAGGAGCAGCAGCAGTGTCATTATCATCAGGATCAATGTAATGAGAAACAGTGAGAAGGTGGAGGCTTGTTTTGTTAATTTTATTCTCAGATGTTGCTTCCTCTGGAATGTTTGTTTCCAGGCTGATATTATCCTCACAAGTCAGAGTTCAGAAGAGCAGAGATAAATAGACACTAATGTTTAACAGGAAGATTTCTCTGCTTAGCCATTCAAAAAACACAAGGTTTTCAATGGGAGTGAAAAAATTTTCCTCATTCCAGAATGGGAGACGACCAAGTACCAATCAACTTTACATGGTCAGTTGTGTTGATCTAAACTGGTTTTGTTACACTATGTGAAGTATTTTCATTAGGTTGGGAAAAGGAAACAATTTTTTCTGATTCTAGGTAATGCTTAAATAGCATAAAATGTATTAATCATGACCATTAGTACCAAAGAGATCTACTTTTCTATCTAAAATAAAAGTTCATCTATTTTAAGCAACCACTGTGGTCTACCTTACCTGGTTTATCGTTTCTGTTGGAGGGAGGTCCTTGGCCATTTTCTTCATACCACACCTGCTGAATTTGATTTCTCGTCCATGTCATCATTGATAACAAGAATGTAAGAAACCACATCAAGGGCATTACCAGCAGCAGTAGCTTATCTGGTGGCCAGAGAAAACCAGGTTCCTGGACAGTGGACCCGCTATGGCCAGTGTGATCGGCTGACTCTAAAGCATCATAAAAAACCTCAGCTAGATCTTCATCTAGGTCAGGAACAGGACTGGGTTCCTCACCTGAAGAAAGAATAGCATACTTGTCTTATGCTCAAGGCAGTGTCAGAACATTCAGGTCAGTTCTTTCAATGGAATCTAGGGAACGGCAAGTGCAGGTACCAGGAGTAGGCTCTGGGTCACAATGGGGTGTGTCCCTTGCATGCTCCATGAAAAAATCTGAATCAGTTATGAAAACCAACCCAATGTCACTACCTGTTTCTGAGTCATATTTTTCATCAGATTCAGAACTGTCTGCAGGACATGGGGAAGGAATTTTCTCAACATCAGCAGGAGCACCACTGTCAGGAGCACTTTGTAAAGGAGTTGGTTCTATGTCAGCAGGAGCCCTGCTGTCAGCAGCACTTGTGGATTGAGTTGGCTCAATGTCACCAGAAGCCTCAAGCACAGAAATTCTATGGTTCCGAGGAACATGAAGGAAAATAGGTGGTTTATTTCCTCGCACCTATAATAAAAATTGGCAATGTTACTTTTGATTTAAAGTTTCGCTGCTTTTATTCTTTTTATCACCTGCCAACTAATGTCAGAATCTCAATTTATAGTCCCCAAAATGTTTCTGTATCCAGACCAACCTCATCACTAAGGACACTCTCTGATATTCAGAAACCTCTGCTTCCTTTCTGCATGATGAGTAAAAGGCCCAGAGTATGTAGAAATCTTTAATGGGGACCTGCTTAGGGTTATGCTTTCCTTTCTTCTGCTCTTTGCTACCTCACATCATCATTCTCTGCAGAGTTCTGCACAGTTTTCAAGTTCCCCATTCCAGTCACTTATATTTATTGTTCCTGCAAACTCATCTTCTAGGGGGACAAAGGGCTTCATTCGTGCCCCTAATTGAGAATCAACACAGGGCTTTGTGCAGGCCGGGCTCATTAGAGTGAGGCCCAGGAGGGCTTGTTCTCACAGAGCTGGTGAGAGAACCCAAACCTCTTATGAAAACCAGAGTTTACAACTTGGAGTGAGCAAACAAAGTTTTCTCCAAACATCCTAATAAATTTAGTCTCCATAACAGATATTCACGGTCTCCGACGTAAAAGTCTACAGTCCTTGGAACTATTAAAATAAACCTTTCAATATTTTAGGAAATCGTCTCACCCCCTTAGGAAAGATTCTCGGACAGAAAAATCAACTTTATGATGACAAGATAGAGAATAAATACAGATTTAATTCAAATTTCACGGTAACTCCTGTGTAAATATTTGGAGCACTTCTCTCATCTGTCTAAATGAAAGCTAATGGCGAATGTTAAGTTTTGCATTTTCAGATTGCTACTGATCTCTCAAGGTACCTGCAGCTCAGCTTCAAGCCTCAATGATAGGAGTTTATAAGTTTGTTTTTTCTAGTGCTGGAACTCAAATCTAAAGCTTTGCAGACTAGAGAATTCCCCATAAGCCGTGTCCCCAGCCCTTGGCATCGGTGCGTTTTAATTCTACAAAGCTGCTGGGAAACACTGAGAGTCTTTATAAGAAAGAATCTTGGGGAAACTCCAGAAAGATGAACTATCACTCATTGGCGCCATGACTTTGAGTGAGTAAAGACTCTTCTGGGCCTCCCTGTGTTTCTCTGTAAAGCAGACGTAGGCAGCAACACACTAGAATCAGCTTCCTTAGAGTTCTGAGAGAGTTAAGTGAGATAATATGTGGGTGGTGGACACTGCGGTGTGCCCCAACTTCAGGACCAGAATCCCTCCTCTCCCCCTCTCTCCGTGTCTAGCCTGCTGCCAGGAGACACTGTTAAACTATCAGCTACAGGAAAATTCCAGAAGTTCAGGTCATCAGGCTCAGCAGCAGAGCGCCTTGACCAACTGAGCCATCCTGCTGGGCCCCTGAAGTTTCTAGTTTAATACGAACTCTCCAGATGACCTATGCTCCTACAGTTCAGTGCAGTCCTAGAGCAAGAATAGCTTGGGGAGGCGGAGAGGCAAGACTTAGAGCAGATGTCAAGAACAGCTCCTAGCCACAGGGGCAGGATGTGAAGCTTCCAATGAAACTTTCCAATGCCCAGCTTTTACAAAAGTATTTGTAGCATTGTGTGTTGGAGAGAATAAATGTTAAAACAACAGCAACAAAGGGTAGAGAGGTAGACCCACTGCTGTATTGACAGACACAAATGAGCAGGAGATTACAGAAAAATGTAGGTGATTTGTTTGGGCAAGAACTTGCACAAGATGAGAACAGTCTTGAGAGGAAGTCATGAAATTATGGATTCTGTCCCTGAGTCCCAGACCAAAGAGTTTAAATTTTTTCTCTGAAGATGATAGTACATTTGCAGGCACTCTGAAACACAATGTATCATTTGGATGATGAAGTCACAACCTCACCTTTAGACAAGGTGCCTTGCTTGATTGGGCTGGTCAGCCAGAAGACAAAGACCCGTGTCTTCTCTTCTAAGTGAAAGTCAGAAGACACACAGGTTTGGGGAAGCCAGAAGGCCCCCAGTTGGAAGAAGGCAAGAAGCTGGAACTGTTTTCCCCCCAAGCAGCTGTGGCGTACGAGCACTTGGATTTGGTTTGATTATTTAAATAGAATGTACCTCTCTCTGTCTCTCCTTGTTTTATATCAACATCTGAGGTGGCCACAACAGTATCCAAATTACCCAGGGACTTGTTCTGCAAACAGCAGACATTCAGCCACGAGCCACAGCTGGAAAGCCCGTCTTGATATGGAATTCTCAGCTGTAAAAGAATTCAGATGTTCTAAGATGGTTTGGGGGAGGGGTGCCAGATTTTTACAAAGACCTGCCAAGTCTTGAAGTGTGCTCCTTAGGAACCACTCTGGAAGAGATGCTGGGAAGTGCCCCCCGCCCCCGGCAAGATATTCGTGAGAAAGGGAGGAAGACAGAGTTGGGTGGACAGAGGAGCTGAGCCTCAATGTAGTAGCCACTGAGGTCTCAGCCAGTCCCACAGGAGCTGGGGAGGCTCCAAACTGGGAGGAGGAGGTCCTTAGTGCCACCTGTGTCAGCCTTACTCACTACAGGCTCTCATCTAAGACAGTGGTTGGAGTTTTAACACAGCTCCTCCTGTTGTGAGGACTCTCAACCATAAAATTATCTTGTTGCGGTTCTCGAGACAGCCGTCCCTCTTTCTAAGCTGGCACTCTGTAAGGATGAAGCCATGTTCAGCTTGAGTGCCAAGATTGTGAAGCCAAATGGGGAGGAGCCAGATGAGTTCCAAGTCTGGCATCTCTCAGGTGCTGCTCAAGCTGGAGATGAACGCAGATATCAAGGCACTACTGCGGGAACTCAACATCACCACAACCAAGGAAATTGAGGTTGGTGGTGGTCGGAAAGCTATCATAATTTTTGTACCAGTTCCTCAGCTATAAGTCTTTCCAGAAAATTCATGTCAGGCTAGTTCGTGAGTTGGAGAAAAAGTTCAGTGGGAAGCATGTGGTCTTCATTGCTCAGAGGAGGATTCTGCCCAAGCCAACCCAGAAAAGCTGTTCAAAAAAATAAGCAAAAGAGCCCCAGAAGCCATACCCTGACAGCAGTGCATGACACCATCATTGAAGACTTGGTCTTCCCAAGTGAAATTGTGGGTAGAAGATCTGTGTGAAACTGGATGGCAGCTGGCTCATAAAAGTTCATTTAGACAAAGCACAGCAGAAGAACTAGGAGCACAAGGTCAGAACTTTTTCTGGTGTGTACCTTATCACAGGTAAGGATGTTAATTTGGAATTCCCAGAGTTTCAGTTGTAAAGAAAATGACTGATAAAGTGTCATTCATAGTATTAGAAGAACTATCTTGTTGCTGCTTCGTAACTGTAAATCTGCTACTGCTATAAATCATAATGTAATATCTGATATGCAGGATAGCAGACCCCAAGAGGATCACTACCCACAGGTTAAGAGTCTAGGATTTTCAAGTGTCCACTAGCTGACAGCAATGCCCACCAAATGAACTGTCTCAGCTACAGAGAAATGGATACACACCCAGAGAAGGGAACTGGACAAAGACCCCTATCATAGCTAGCTTCAGTTGTCAACTTGGCACAAGCTTGGAGTCCCCTGAAAGGGGGAACCTTAACTAAAGAACTGCCCCTATCAGATCAGCCAGTTGTCATGTCTGTGGAAACATTTCCTAATTTCTAATTGGTGCGAGAGGGCTCAGACCACTGTAGGCATTGCCAACCTTGGGCACATTCTCCTGGGCTGTATAAGAAAGCTGTCGGAGTGAACCACATAGAGCAAGCCAGTAAACATTCCTCCATGGTCTTTGTTTCCATTCCTGCCTCCGGGTTCCAGCCTTGAGTTCTTGCACAAGCTTCCTTTGATAGTAGACTGTGACCCACAACCCAAATTAATCCTTCCCTCTCCTAAGTTGTTTTTGGATGAGTATTTTATCACAGGAACAGAGAAGCAAACTAAAGCACCTACAACCATTGGAACCACTGGTCAGCCTCCTGACCCAGGAATTCTCAAAGCATTTGGGATCTATAGCCAGTGCTGGATTCAAGGATAGACCCACGCAGGAGAGAACACTGCTACATCTAGCATGGCTCTGGGGACATGGCCCTGACTAGGGTGGCAAGTGAATGAAAAAAAACAAACAAATCCAGAAACAGAAAAGCCAAGGTTGGGTGGTCTGAGCTCTCAGTTGAAGAAACTTCAGCACATAATGGGAACATAATGTTTTTATTATATAAACAGAGAGGCACTAACCCTATATATACAGGGTTAGTGCAGATGGCTGAACAAGGAAGTGGGGTTAGTAGATGCAGATAAACAAAGGAGACAGGGTGTATGGTATACAGCTGGATCAAGCAGACAGGTTTACCTTATCTCAGTAGGAACGGTCTTTATAGGGGAACAGTCTTCAGACTATAAATATCCAGGGAGAGAAAGCTACAGTGGACATTTCCTGTGCACATTCTCAATATCTACATTTGGTCCAGAGGAAGGCTTTGCCATTTTCCTCTGAGTCTCACCCCTGAGAGGAGGCATTGCCATTTTCTCCATATGTCTGAGATTCTGAGGTCTGTGACAACATGTCTTTGTCTGATGTCAACAATACACATTCACTGAGACTCTGGGCTTTCTCCGCCACTTCTTACATGATACCTAGTTCAATTCACTAAGTATGGCCTCTGATGTCTTCTGGATCGGAAAGGACATCCAAAGTGAGGAGTTGACTTGTTAGATCATGCGACCTGGAACCTACGAGCAGCCACAAAACCCAGCTAGAAGCCCAACAGTCTCTAGAGCGGTGGTCCTCAACCTTCCTAATGCTGTAGCCTTTTAATACAGTTCCTCATGTTGTGGTGACCCCCAGCCATAACATTATTTTATTACTACTTCATAACAGTACATTTGCTGCTGCTATGAATCACAATGTAAATATCTGGTATGTATGCAGGATATCTGATATGTGACCCCCAGCGGGGTCGAGAACAGGTTGAAAACCACTGCTTTAAAGGGCTAACCCTGCCATAAAGGAGCCGAGAGGAGCAACCTATCTGAATAAATGGTTCTCAGTCAGTGTATGATGACACACATCATCATGGCTTCCTTGAATGCTCTCTCCCAGACAAGCTTAAGCTAGCTAGTGCCTAGATTTTCATAGGTTAGCACAGATCGGGGGTGGGGTCACACACTCAGATGCTCAAAGGAACCAGGTGACCATCACAGTGACAAAACATATACTCAATTCTGGAGAGGACACTTGAGACTAAGCCCCAAACAGTAGCATCAAAATGGGAATTGGGTCCCCATGAGGACAATGCTGTCCAGTAAACTAGAACCCCAGTTTTCTGTATTAAACTTCTTGGTCTTGAAATGTCAAAAACATTTTGAATATTTTCAACACTTCATAAGCTACACAAAGTTCATCTGTGAGTGTGTGCTTTTTGTTCTTGGAATATTAATGTGTGACTTCGGGTATCCATCACTCCACACCAAGTGGATGGGATAAAATAGGCCACATATTGACCAATATGGGTAGACTGTCCGTATTTGATAGTCCTGAGTTGGAAAGTCTAGATTCTAATGGATTATCCAGTATTGGTAGTCATAAACTGGACAGTGTGGCTCCAGTATTCTCAATCAGGAGTCCCATTTAGTGGATATTTGTTCAACTTTAGAAATATATGTTAGTATCCAAATCTTGGGAGTGAAGTATCTCACTGGCCAAATGACCAGTGCTTGTGTGTAGTGCGCATGTGTGTGGAGGCTGGAGGAGAACTCACATTTCATTCCTCAAGCACCGCCCACTTTATTTTATGAGCGGATTCCCCCAGTGGTGTACCTAACCAGTGAGCTAGGCTGGCCAGCCAGCAAGCCCCAGGGATCCACCTGACCCTGACTCCCCAGTGAATAACCCAATGGAGATGATTTCATACAGATGCAGCTCCTTACACCAGGTCATGGTGTGTCAGAAGAGGAGACCAGGGACCCAGAATTGCCATGCAATTTGTCCAAGGTCCACAGCAGGCAGGCAGCCAAGCTGGGCTTCACCCTCAGGTCTCCTTGACTCCACATTCACGGTTGTTTATTCTTCTTTACATTGTTCTCAAACGCTGTTGCAGAACAAAACAGTTTGAGCAACTGACAGCCCAACTGCTATGGGGACCAACAGACAAGAGAACTTGAACTTGTTTGTAAAACATCCAATCCCCCACTTCCACAACCTCCCCACCCCGCTGCCCAGCCAAGGAAAGAGAGGACAGAGCTCAGCAAACACAGCTTTCTGGCATTCCCCTGAGGTTGCTGGCCATCAGCCACAAGCAAAGCACTGCCAGGGGAAACCTCCTGCGATTGAGCATTTTGAAAGTACCCATTGCTGCCCTCCAGTGTCCCCATTAAGAAGGTCAGCCTCTCCTAGTCTTTGGCATCAGTAGTTCAAAAGAAAAGGGAAAATACATGTGGGAAACAAAGAAAGAGCAGGCAGAGCTTGCTTGCTTGCTTGCTTGCTTGCTTGCTTGCTTGCTTGCTTGCTTGCTTGCTTGCTTGCTTGCTTTTATTTTCACTAAATTGGATTACACTGGGCTGGGGGACGGTGGGGGGGGGTGGGGAGGTTGTGTATGTATGTGGCTTGAAGCCACCCAGTGCTGTCCTCTAGTGGTGGATTCTATATCACAGCCATTAGTCACAGCAATTTGAATTTAAATGTTAAATAATTAAAATTAAACTAAAATCTGGTCTCAGGTTCCGAGCGCTCTGGCCACAGGTGAATGGCATCTGCCATATTGGCCCTCGAAACTAGAAATGACTTCTTCGAGACACGGAAGCACAGAGAGTAGTTTTCTCAAGATCAACACTGCTAAAAGTAACATATTACAACTCAGATTTGCGTGCATGGTCAACAGACATTCACCATCTCTTCCAAGCACTTTATCACCCTACAGTATTAAGTGGGGGTCCCCCCAGATTCTGTCCCTTCCAAACATAGCTCAAGCCCATGTTCCCTGCCTATGGCAGGAGCTAAGGTATCTGTTGCCTGTGGCTACACCATGGGAAGGGACAGAATAAACATGGATCTTACCTCTTCCATCTACAAAGAAGGTGTTGCCTTTATGTCTTATATTAGTCAAGATCTTTGAGGGGACAAGGAAGGAAGTGGAGAAGATACCTTTAAAACAAAACCACACTGTTTAGGAGAAATCACATATTTATTGTTTTGTGCTGTTTTCTTGAGACTCGGTCTTGTTCTGTAGCCCAGGCTGGCCTTTTACCTACCTGCCCCAGCCTCCTGGACTCTGAGATTATACACACACACCATCATGCCTAGCTAAGAGAAAATATTTTATGATAACATAGCTTGTTAATACTGACAGACAGTACCACACCACGAACGTTTTGGGAAGACAGCCAAGAATGTGTCCCCAAGGCAGCACAGAGCTGCATGTCTAATGGTGCTGGCTTTCCTGATCTGTCTCTGATAAATATCCCAGTTCCAGAAGCATCCTTGAAGGCTCGTTGGAGGCATACAAGCGGCCTCCCGACTGGCTGACAGCCAAGGGATGCAGACGAAGAGTTAGGCAAGAGCAACCAGCGCTAAAAGGTAGCCCACAGATGTTAGCATCAGCAAGAATAGAGAAGCAAGCGCATGAAGCAAGTCTTAGTCTCCCCAGACTAAGACTGTCAGAGCCACAGCTTGGCTTCCCAAGGTAGTGTGAGACCCCACAGGACCATCACAGGTCCAGGTCAAACACCTTAAGTCCCAGCAGCCAAACAGGTGCCCACAGAGAGAAGAAAGCAGGACAAGACGGCCAGGACCGGAACACAATAGGACAATGCCAGGCATGGAACAGAAGCCCTGAGTGGAGGAAATGCCCTGTCTGAAATTGCCCCCACACAGGAGAAGAAGAAGAAAAATGTCCAAGTACAAACGGAAAGCTGGGTAAACAAAAGGTACCAGGTTGCATTGTATACAGCACATAATGGAGTATTTCCCAGCAAGTTAAAAATCCATACAGTCACAACAAAGGAGTCGCACAGGCATGATGCTGAGAAAGAACCTGTACACAGCAGATCTGGGCTTGGAGACCCTGTTTATACACAGCTCCATAACTCGCAAGAAGAATCGGCATGGTCCGACTCGTGCTCACCTCTGGCTGGGAAAGTGTGGATGTGGACTTGGCAGGGACATCAGGCAACTTCCGGGTGATTAGGCATGTATTCCCCCCGCCCCCCACTGAACCATATATTTAAGCTGTATAAATTCACAGTGTGCACGTCACTCTTCAGCGATGTGTTTTTTGTTTTTGTTTGTTTTGCATTAACAAATGTATTCTTTTTGTTGTTGTTGTTTTTCCCATTTTTCGAGGCAGCGTTCCTCTGTGTAGCTCTAGCTGTCCTGGAACTCACTTTGTAGACCAGGCTGGCCTCCAAATCAGAAATCCGCCTGCCTCTGCCTCCCAAGTGCTGGGATTAAAGGCGTGCGCCACCACCACCGCTGGGCCAGCGATGTGTTTTAAAAGAGAGGGAGTCTGCTCACTATCTGAGCCAAGTGCTAACTGAACCAAGCGCAGGAGGCCTCACTATGGAAGTGAACCTACTGGTCTTGGCCTGAAGAGGGCGCCGTTGTTGTGTCGTTCCCCGTTCCCGATCTTGCAGGAAATGTTCCAAGACAAACAAACCTCACTCCTACTAGAAGGGCGCTGTCTCATGTTTATCCCATACCCCATCCATGACTCATGGCCACCAGAGAGCCCTGCTTCAGGGGTGCAGGAGCGAGGGGCAGGTAGGGCAGGGTGCACCCTCTGGTCATTCTAAACCTCTTCTCCGTCCGTGTAAGACCATACAAGTAGAACCTGCAGTAAAAGACCCTCGAGGTCTGACACCCCCCATCCCTCCTGAGCTCCCATGGAGGTGGGAGGTCCCTTGGTTTTGAGGGTCCTGGGAAAATATTTCCACAGGTAGAGAGAGGGGTATTAGATCTCCAAGTAATGTGCCCAGATTTGCATAGGGGACAGATCACTATGAAAACCAGACTGGAGTCTTGAGAGTGAGAGGGCAGCTAAGTTTGACCTCAAGACTGGCCTGGGTTGTGAAGAAGCCCCAGGAGAGAGGTGGAGGTGGGGATTAGAGAGAGGACTGCGGTCATGAGATACTTAAGAGGAAGGTTTCTTATAAATAATAGCTGATGTCTGAGGGTGGAAAGGGGAAGAAGACATTGAATGATAGAACTGTTCCACACAGCTAAACCTGAGAACATGCCAGAAACCAGAGCTGGTCCATAATTGGAGGGTCCATTTTGGAACTGTGTGGAAAGCCATGAACTGACTGGGCCTGACAGAAAAAAGAATACTGTCTTAGTTAGGGTCTTACTGTTGTGAACAGACTCCATGACCAACGCAACACTCTTTTAATTGGGGCTGACTTACAGGTTCAGAGGTTCAATCTAGTATCATCAAGGCGGGAACATGGCAGCATCCAGGCAGGCATGATTCAGGAGGAGTTGAGTGTTCTACATCTTCATCTGAAGGATGCTGGCAGAATACTAGCTTCCAGGCAGCTAGGATGAGGGACTCTTCACCGTCTCCTGGCCCAAAACTGGAGACTTTCTTACTGGTCAGTGTTTCCCAAACTGTGTTCTTTGGAATTTTTGCTTCCCTCCAAGTGATGGGTGTGTTTGGGGCTAAAAGATCCTAGACAAAATAAAAATAATAATAATGTTAGCAAACAAGGGCAAATATCTCATGGAGACTTCCATATCAGGCCTTCCCTCCAGCCATACAAGCTCTTAAATCAGTTCTGTCCACACTGAACTATTTTTATTGAAAAAAAAAAAAAAATCACCTCTTCCTTTGTACACACCCAGGCTCACAATACCCACTTTCTCGTCCTGAAAGGGTTTTGGGTTTTGGGGGTTTTTTTGTTTTGTTGTTGTTGTTGTTTGGTTTGGTTTGGTTTTTCCATGTCCTGATGGAGTGAGACCCTGGAGCAGCCCAGTCCTGAAATCCTTTCTGAACTCTTGTCTGGCCCCAGCAGGAGCTATCAGCCATAATCACTGTGAGCCCATGTCAAGACCCTGAACACAAAGTCTAGGAGCTGCTTCCTTCCATGGCCAGACCACTGCTCCTCCTGCTTCTCCACCCCGCCCCACCCTGCTCCAGGCAACTCCCTGGAAGCCTTTTCTGGTCGCAACCTATTTGCCTGCTCCTTGAGGCACTAAACACCTGGAATAATACATACACCTCCCCAGACATCTGAAAGCCAGCCCCTTCCTCCAGCTGTTTGTCAAAGGAATGTCAGTTAGCCCTGAGGGTAGGAAGAGCTGTCCTTCCTGGTGAGTGTCCATCATTTTCTGTGCAGCCTGGGACCCTTATCTCCAGTTCCGTTTAGTTTTTCTGAGGCAGGGTGGCTCACATGTTGAACTATGTGACCAAAGACAGCCGTGAACTTCAGATCCCCCTGCCTCTTACCTCCCCAGTGATGGAGTTTCCAGCGAGCGCCACCATGGCCAGGTTTTTCGAAGCGCTGGGATCAAACCTATGGCTTTCTGCATGCTAAACAAGCATCCTACAAACTGGGATTATTATCCCTATCACCGGTCTTTAAACTCCTTCACAAAGGAAGCCTTTTGTAAATTAGACTCAGTTCTCAGAAACGTCTGTCTCACCACTGGCCGCTAGATGGCTCTGTAACTGGAGCCATGGGTGTTTTTGTCATTACTGGAAAGCTCAGTCATTATTATTGTGTTATAACTCTGTACTCCCCTTTGCACATACACATTAAAATATGATTCCAGAAATTCTTTAGTCCCCTCAATGTCCTTTCCCTAGGAGCCAATTATATCTATAAAACATAGGCTCTTTTTAGATATTTATAACATTAGTGACCAGATATTAAAATTAGCAGCTATCATTAATTTCAATATTTCAATACCATTGTCTCCAAAGAGTTGTTTTGTTTAGTGCTAGAGTGATGGCTCAGAACTAAGGCCATATGTTTCTCTTCCTGCTGGCCATATTTTGGTTATTCCCACCCAAGTCAGCTCACATTCACACATAATTACAGCTGCAGGGAAATCTGACAGTTCTGGCCTCTGTGGGTACCTACAGATAGGAAACATCCACATATAGACACACTCATAAACACATAATTAAAATAGTAAACCTTAACATTTTAATGATGTATCTTAGTTTTAGGTATGCATATGCCTGTGTCTATGTGGCTCTGTGACAAGGAATGCAGATACAACCAAGACCAAAAGAAGGCTACAGGTCCTCCTGGCCCTGAATTTCAGCTGTTCAGAGCCAATAATATTGTTGCTAAGAACCTAACCATGGATTTCTGCAAAAGAATTATATACCCTCAACTGCCAAATAACTTTATTTTCCCTCAGTAACTTCATAAATATTGTACAGTATTCAAAATAACGATGGCTGAACAACTATTGCCATTTTTTTCAGATGATATAAAAATTAGCACTAGCTGGATTAATCTGAACAAAGATTGTATTTAAGTTAAATGCTAAGGTGTCATCATCTAAAAGTATACAAGTATAGCTCGTATCCCACAGGCCCCTCCAATGTTACTTTATGGTCCTCTCATAGAACTGTGAGGTCTGGCTGAGCTTTAGTGCTATGCTGGCAGTCTTAAGGCTACAGGGAAAGAAGTCCCATGGCTTCTGGTATCAGCTCAAAAAATGCAACGCAGTTGGTTCCTGTGGTCACGGAGTTCTCATGATCAGAACTCAGCCACAGAAAGGCCCACGTGGAGAGGAAGCACAAGCCAATCTCAATTTGCCAGTCTTATAAGGAACCGTAGAAGTGGGTTTTTCTGCCACAGGAGAGCTGTGCCCGGCCGATGCTGGAGTGACAACAGAGTAGATATTTTTCCTATGCTCTGCACCAATTAAAGTCAAGAAACAAATAAGTGATTGTTACTTGCAATCATCAAGATGTGGGGGAGTTTTTTATGGAATGATAAGCATCAGATCATGGTTCTGTTAGCATCAGTGAAGAACACTGAGACAGGAGAATGTTAATTGATGACTGTCTTTTACGATTAATACCTAATAAGTAAAATACCTCAAGACTCAGATATTCTGGTGTCTAAAGTTACACAGTTTTGAATGACTTCCTTACTTCTCATGATCTCTATACTGTTTAACTCTCCTCTGTGTGTTTTTAAGTCTTTGCTATCTTGTTCTAGTTTTTTGCAAGAATCATGAAAATGGTTCTTGGATTTCTAGACTCTTCCTTTTGAAAGCTGGGTAAATTAGGAGTGAATGAAAAGATGAGGCTCTCACTGAGCAGTGGTCATTAGCAAAGACCAACTCCGACTCCTTACTATACAAAGAACTATACAAAGAATTAACCAAACTAGTTGGTTCTTTGAGAAAATCAACAAGATAGATAAACCCTTAGCCAGACTCAAGAGGGCACAGGGAAAGCATCCTAATTAACAAAATCAGAAATGAAAAAGGAGACATAACAACAGATCCTGAAGACATCCAAAACACCATCAGATCCTTCTACCAAAGGCTATACTCAACAAAACTGGAAAGCCTGGATGAAATGGACAATTTCCTAGACAGATACCAGGTACCAAAGTTAAATCAGGATCAGATTAACGATCTAAACACTCCCATTTCCCCTAAAGAAATAGAATTGGTCATTAATCATCTCCCAAACAAAAAAAAAAGCCAGGACCAGATGGATAGCCTCTAGATCCATCCATTTGCCTAAGAATTTCATAAATTGCCGGGCGTGGTGGCACACGCTTAATCCCAGCACTTGGGAGGCAGAGGCAGGTGGATTTCTGAGTTCGAGGCCAGCCTGGTCTACAAAGTGAGTTCCAGGACAGCCAGGGCTACACAGAGAAACCCTGTCTGGAAAACCAAGAAAAAAAAAAGAATTTCATAAATTTATTATTTTTAATAGCTTTTTAGTTTCCCTTATGAATATTGATGCAAAAATACTCAATAAAATTCTCACTAACTAAATCCAAGAACACATCAAAACAATCATCCATCATGATCAAGTGACCTTCATCCCAGGGATGCAGAGATGGTTTAATATACGGAAATCCATCAACGTAATCCACTATATAAACAAACTCAAAGACAAAAACACATGATCATCTCCTTAGATGCTGAGAAAGCATTTGACAAAATCCAACACCCATTCATGATAAAAAGCCTTGGAAATATCAGAAATTCAAGGCCCGTAACTAAACATAATAAAAGCAATATAAAGCAAACCAGTACCTAATATCAAACTAAATGGAGAGAAACTTGAAGCAATCCCACTAAAATCAGGGACTAGTAGACAAGGCTGCCCACTTTCTCCCTACCTATTCAATATAGTACTCGAACTCCTAGCCAGAGCAATTAGACAACAAAAGAAGATCAAAGGGACAGCTGGGCGTGGTGGCGCACGCCTTTAATCCCAGCACTTGGGAGGCAGAGGCAGGCGGATTTCTGAGTTCGAGGCCAGCCTGGTATACAAAGTGAGTTCCAGGACAGCCAGAGCTACACAGAGAAACCCTGTCTCGGGGAAAAAAAAAAAAAAAGAAGATCAAAGGGATACAAATTGGAAAGGAAGAAGTCAAAATATCACTATTTGCAGATGACATGATAGTATATGTGTGTGTGTGTGTGTGTGTGTGTGTGTGTGTGTGTGTGTGTGTGTGTGTGTTTGTGTTTGTGTTTGATCCTAAAAATTCCACCAGAGAACTCCTAAACCTGATAAACAGCTTCAGTGCAGTAGCTGGATATAACACTAACTCAAACAAATCAGTGGCCTTTCTCTACACAAAGGATAAACAGGCTGAGAGAGAAATTAGGGAAACAACACCCTTCACAATAGTCACAAATAATATAAAATACCTTGATATGACTCTATCTAAGGAAGTGAAAGATGTGTATGATAAGAAACTTCAAGTCTCTGAAGAAAGAAATCGAAGAAGATTTCAGAAGATGAAAAGATCTCCCATGCTCATGGATTGGCAGGATTAATATAGTCAAAATGGCTATCTTGCCAAAAGTAATCTACAGATTCAATGCAATCCCCATCAAAATTCCAACTCAATTCTTCACAGAGTTAGAAAGGGCAATTTGCAAATTCATCTGGAATAACAAAAAACCTAGGATAGCAAAAACTCTTCTCAAGAATAAAAGAACCTCTGGTGGAATCACCATGCCTGACCTAAAGCTGTACTACAGAGCAATTGTGAAAAAAACAAAAACAAAAACAAAAACAAAACCATGATACTGGTCCAGTGACAGACAAATAGATCAATGGAATAGAATTGAAGACCCAGAAATGAACTCACACACACACACACCTATGGTCACTTGATCTTTGATAAAGGACCTAAAACCATCCAGTGGAAAAAAGACAGCATTTTCAACAAATGGTGCTGGCTCAATTGGCAGTTAGCATGTAGAAGAATATGAATTGATCCATTCTTATATCCTTGTACAAAGCTCAAGTCTAAGTGGATCAAGGAACTCCACATAAAACCAGAGACACTAAAACTTATAGAGGATAAAGTGGGAAAGCCTCGAAGATATGGGCACATGGGGAAAATTCCTGAACAGAACAGCAATGGCTTGTGCTTTAAGATTGAGAATTGACAAATGGGACCTCATAAAATTACAAAGCTTCTATAAGGCAAAAGACACTGTCAATGAGACAAAAAGGCCACCAACAGATTGGGAAAGGATCTTTACCAATCCTAAATTCAATAGGAGACTAATATCCAATATATACAAAGAATTCAAGAAGCTGAACTCCAGAAAATCAAATAATCTTATTTAAAAATGGGGTACAGAGCTAAACAAAGAATTCTCAACTGAGGAATATTGAATGGCTGTGAATCACCTAAAGAAATGTTCAACATCCTTAATCATCAGGGAAATGCAAATCAAAACAACCTTGAGATTCCACCTCACACCAGTCAGAATGGCTAAGATCAAAAATTCAGGTGACAGCAGATGCTGGCAAGGATGTGGAGAAAGAGGAACACTCCTCCATTGTTGGTGGGATTGCAAGCTGGTACAACCACTCTGGAAATTAATTTGGCAGTTCCTCAGAAAATTGGACATAGTACTACTGGAGGACCCAGCAATACCTCTCCTGAGCATATACCCAGAAGATGTTCCAACTTGTAATAAGGACACGTGTTCCACTATGTTCATAGCAGTCTTATTTATAATAGCCAGAAGCTGGAAAGAACCCAGATGTCCCTCAACAGAGGAATGGATAAAGAAAATGTGGTGCATTTACACAATGGAGTACTACTCAGCTATTAAAAACAATAAATTTATTAAATTCTTAGGCATGGCACACCTTTAATCCCAGCACTCGGAAGGCAGAGGCAGGCAGATTTCTGAGTTCGAGGCCAACCTGATCTACAAAGTGAGTAGGTAACCCAATTACAAAAAAACTCACATGATATGCACTCACTGATAAGTGGATATTAGCCCAGAAACTTAGAATAGTCAAGATACAATTTGTAAAACTCATGATACTCAAGAAGAAGGAAGACCAAAGTGTGGATACTTCGTTCCTCCTTTGAATGGGGAACAAAATACCCATGGAGGAAGATAGAGAGACAAAGTTTGGAGCTAAGACAGAAGGAAAGACCATCCAGAAACTGCTCCACCCAGGGATCCATCCCATAAACAGACATCAAATCCAGACACTATTGCATATGCCAGAAAGATTTTGCTGACAGAATCCTGATATAGCTGTCTCTTATGAGGCTATACCAGTGCCTGGCAAATACAGAAGTGGATGCTCACAGTCAGCTATTGGATGGAACAGAGGGTCCCCAATGGAGGAGCTAGAGAAACTACCCAAGGAGCTGAAGAAGTCTGCAACCCTATAGGAGGAACAACGATAGGAACTAACTAGTACCCCCTGAGCTCGTGTCTCTACTTGCATATATAGCAGAAGGTGGCCTAGTTGGCCATCATTGGGAGGAGAGGCCCTTGTTCTTGTGAAGATTATATGCCCCGG
Organism: Mus caroli; assembly: GCF_978045245.1. Lineage (NCBI taxonomy): Eukaryota > Metazoa > Chordata > Mammalia > Rodentia > Muridae > Mus > Mus caroli. Next base: position 59,847,327 of record NW_028227265.1, on the reverse strand, counting down.
TACAGGGGAATGCCAGGGCCAGTTGGGTTGGGGAGCAGGGCGGGGGAAGGGTATAGAGGACTTTCAGGAAAGCATTTGAAATGTAAATGAAGAAAATATCTAAAAGAAAGAAAGAGAGAGAGACAGAGAGAGAGAGAGAGAGGAAGGAAGGAAGGAAGGAAGGAAGGAAGGAAGGAAGGAAGGAAGGAAGGAAGGAAGGAAGGAAGGAGAGAGAAAGAGAGAGAGAGATAGAGAGAGAGAAAGGAAGGAAGGAGGGGGAGAGAGAGAAAGAAAGAGAGAGAGAGAGAGAGAGAGAAAGAGAGAAAGCAATTCTCAAATTCCTCTGGAATAACAAAAGGCCCAGAATAGTGAAAACTATTCTCAACAATAAAAGAACTTCTGGGGAAATCACCATCCCAGACCTCAAGCTGTACTACAGAACAATAGTGATTAAAAAAAAAAAAACTGCATAGCATTGTTACAGTGACCGACAGGTAGATGAATGGAATAGAATTGAAGACCCAGAAATGAATTCACACACCTATGGTCACTTGATCTTTGAAAAAGGAGCTAAAACCATCCAGTGGAAAAAGACAGCATTTTCAACAAATGGTGATAGTTCAACTGGAGGTTAGCATGCAGAAGAATGCGAATTGATCCATTCTTATATCCTTGTATAAAGCTAAAGTCCACATGGATCAAAGATCTCCACATAAAACCAGATACACTGAAACTAATAGAAAAGAAGGTGGGAAAGAGCCTGGAGCACATGGGTACAGGGGAAATTTTCCTGAACAGAACACCAATAGCTTATGCTCTAAGATCAAGAATTGACACATGGGACCTCAAAATTACAAAGCTTCTGTAAGGCAAAGGACACTGTCAATAGGACAAAATGGCAACCAACTGATTGGTAAAAGATATTTACCAATCCTACATCGGATAGAGGGCTAATATCCAATATACACAAAGAACTCAAGAAGTGAAGACTCTGGAGAACCAAATAACCCTATTAAAAATGGGGTACAGAGCTAAACAAAGAATTCTCAACTGAGGAATACCAAATGGCTAAGAAGCACCTAAAGAAATGTTCAACATCCTTAGTCGTCAGGGAAATGCAAATCAAAACAACCCTGAGATTCCACCTCACACCAGTCAGAATGGCTAAGATCAAAAACTCAGGTGACAGTAGATGCTAGCTAGGATGTAGAGAAAGAGGGACACTCCTCCATTGTGGGTGGTATTGCAAGCTGGTACAACCACTCTGAAAATCAGTCTGACGGTTCCTCAGAAAATTGGACATAGTACTACTGGAGGACCCAGCAATACCTCTCCTGAGCTTATACCCAGAAGATGTTCCAACTTGTAATGAGGACACATGCTCCACTATGTCCATAGTAGCCTTATCTATAATAGCCAGAAGCTGGAAAGAACCCAGATGTCCCTCAACAGAGGAATGGATATAAAAAATGTGGTACATTTACACAATGGAATACTACTCATCTATTAAAAACAACGAAATCATGAAATTCTTAGATAAATGGATGGAACTAGAAAATATCATCCTGAGTGAGGTAACCCAATCACAAAAGAACACACATGGTATACACTCACTGATAAGTGGATATTAGCTCCAAAGCTCGGAATACCAAAGACACAATTCACAGACCAAATGAAGCTCAAGAAGAAGGAAGTCCAAAGTATGGATATTTCGATCCTTCTTAGAAGGGGGATCAAAATACCCATGAGAGGAGATACAGAGACAAAGTGTGGAGCAGAGACTGAAAGAAAGACCATCCAGAGACTGCCCCACCTGGGCATCCATCCCATATAGTCACCAAACCCAGACACTATTGTGGATGCCAACAAATGCTTGCTGACAGGAGCCTGATATAACTGTCTCCTGAGAGGTTCTGCCAGTGCCTAACAAATACAGAGGTGGATTCTCTCAGCCAACCATTGGACTGAGCACTGCCCCAATGGAGAAGCTAGAGAAAGGACTGATGGAGCTGAAGGAGCTTGCCGCCCCATAAGTGAAACAACAATATGAACCAACCAGTACCCCCCAGAGCTCACAAGGACTAAACCACCAACCAAAGAGTACAAATGGATGGACCCATGGCTTCAGCTGCTTATGTAGCAGAGAATGGTCTTCTTGGACTGCAATGGGAAGAGAGGCCCTTGGTCCTGATAAGGCTTGATGCCTCATGGTAGGGGAATGCCAGGACAGGGAAGTGGGAGTGGGTGGGTTTGTGAGCAGGGGGAGGGGTGATGGTATAGTGGGTTTTCAGAGGGGAAACAAGAAAGGGGATATCATTTGAAATGTAAATAAAAAAATATCTAGGGGCTGGTGAGATGGCTCAGCGGTTAAGAGCACCGACTGCTCTTCCAAAGGTCCTGAGTTCAAATTCCAGCAAACACATGGTGGCTCACAACCATCCATAACAAAAATCTGATGCCCTCTTCTGGAGTGTCTGAAGACAGCTACAGTGTACACACATATAATAAATAAATAAATCTTTTAAAAATATATCTAATAGAAAATAATTTTAAAAGTACAAATGTTTAGAAGGCAGTTTAGCAAGCACACAATAAAATAATAGCAATGACTTACATCCAATAGACCCTGACTTCCTCTGCCACATGTTTCATCGTGCTGTGAACTCAGTCCTGTGTGTAATAAGCCTTAAATACAATTGAAAGCTGTTGGTAGTACCTACATTTTTGCCGCTATTGCATAAGCAGGCACATCCTGCCAGATATGTTGGCACTGTAGCCCACACAAAGTCCAATAGGATTGTTGGTGGCAAGTCTACCTCAGCATCCCATAGAGCACTTTCTGGCATTAGACAAACTTTCTGGCTTTGCTGAAAATCTGAAGTGTTTCTCAGAGTCCTTAGAGGCTGGCTGAGCACTCATGACTGCAGCAGTCACACCAGGCTTGATGAGCTACAGATGGCCTTTAGAGAACTGTCCAAATGCTTCTGAACACAACAGAGACCCCACAGTAACCTAACTGGCTATTCCAGCATCTGTGCTGCCCCACCTTTCTGCCCCTATATAACCCGACAAACTCTCCCAGCTGAGCTTCCAGTTCTCTAATATCCAAGGCATGCTGGCAGTTTCTCATTAAAGCTATTTCTTTTCCCCAGAGTTTGGCTGTGTTCAGTAACTTCTTGCTGTGCCTACTTATATCCATGGGCTGCAAATAAAGTGTGTGGTGTCTTCATCTACCATTAGTATCTTACCTCCTAACTCTGGCATGCAATCAGCAGCAGTAGCAATAGATTTTATGGTTTGCAAGGCCCCTTGAGCTATCAATTCATAGGGAGGAAGTAGTCCCTGGCACTAGGGTTTTTATTTAACAACCTTATGACCTGGGGGGCAGGGGGAAGAACCCTTCTCCACTCTAACAGGTTGCCTCATATTCTGAAGGTCTTCAACTACTTTTAATGTTCTCTCAGATGCTTCTCTACATCTGAAAGATACTCAGCTTAGTGTTAAAACACCCATGTACACAAAGCTTTTCCCAGAGGACAGTTCGCCAAAGGCCAGCTGTAGTTCATCCCAAATCAGTTGTTCTCAGAAGTCAGCAGCTAAAGAGTCGCATAAGTAAAATGTTAGCAAGGTCCATTATAGCCTGAAAGAATTCCATTGTTCATGTTTCTTTAAACAATTTGCAAAACACATGAAACTCAAGAAGAATGAAGACCAAAGTGTGATCACTTTGCCCCTTCTTAGAATTGGGAACAAAATACCTATGGAAGGAGTTACAGAAACAAAGTTTGGAGCTGAGACGAAAGGATGGACCATCTAGAGACTTCCTCACCCGGGGATCCATCCCATAATTAGCCACCAAACGCAGACACTATTGCATACGCCAGCAAGATTTTGCTGAAAGGACCCTGATATAGCTGTCTCTTGTGAGACTATGCTGGTGCCTGACAAACACAGAAGTGAATGCTCACAGTCAGCTATTGGATGGAACACAGGGCCCCCAATGGAGGAGCTAGAGAAAGTACCCAAGGAGCTGAAGGGGTCTGCAACCCTATAGGTGGAACAACAATATGAACTAACCAGTACTCTCAGAGCTCGTGTCTCTAGCTGCATATGTAGCAGAAGATGGCCTAGTTGGCCATCAGTGGGAAGAGAGGCCCCTTGGTCTTGCAAACTTTATATGCCCCAGTACAGGGGAACACCAGAGCCAAGAAGTGGGAGTGGGTGGGTAGGGGACTTTCGGGATAGCATTTGAAATATAAACGAAGAAAATACCTAATAAAAAATTGGGCCGGGCGTGGTGGCGCACGCCTTTAATCCCAGCACTTGGGAGGCAGAGGCAGGCGGATTTCTGAGTTCGAGGCCAGCCTGGTCTACAGAGTGAGTTCCAGGACAGCCAGGACTACACAGAGAAACCCTGTCTCGAAAAACCAAAAAAAAAAAAACAAAAAACAAAATTGGAAAAAGTTTTTTTTTTTTTTTAAAAAGAAGCAATGTGAACAGAGAAGTAGGTAGAATACATCCCCTCAGTTAGCCTTCTACTAACTTACCTTCCCCTGAGCTATCCTTTTTCATATGGAGAGCTTCTATGATACCATTGTGCTCTTGATGGGTTTACAGGGGCTGGCAAAAACTGCTTGGCCTGAGCCAGGTTTAAGGGAGAACTGACAGGATCTAGGTTGCAGACAATGTCAATGACTCTCCCATTCCTAGATGCTGTCAGATCGCTGAGAGTCTGGCAGGCTACAGATATACCCATTCTCATCATCTTTCCCTTAGTCGTATATTGCTGCTGTGAGAGTCATAGGCCAGGCAAACAATCCCCTCCCCAGAACACTTTCCTGCTGGAGAGAAATGTACAGCTTACTCTGGACATGACTGTCTAGCCCTGGGAACAGCTTAGTCTTTTTTTTTTTTTTTTTTTTTAATTTGTTGTCTAATCATGTATGCCTTCTAGGAACTGTTGCTCTGGCTTCAATGCCTTTGAAAAGTTCACTAGCACAGTATTTGGCATTCTCTCAATTTTCTCCTTAGGAACTCGAAGGTAACACAAAATTTGTCTCATTTGCACCCCAGTGATCAAGACAGATCCTGTGGTAGTTTGAATGAGAAATGACTTTCATAGTTTTAGACATTTGAATATTTAGTCTCCAGTTGGTGGCACTGTTTGGGGAGTCTTGTAGTGTGGCCTTGCAGGAAGTAGTTCACTGGGGGGTATTTGAGAGCAAAGGACATGTCACTTTTAATTTCACTGTCTCTGCTTTGTGCTTGTGATTCAAGATGTGAGCTTTTGGCTTCCTGTTCCTGTCATTTGCTGCCATGCTTCCTCACCATGATAGAATCCCATCTCTCTGGCGTTGTAAGCCCAAATAAACTCTTCCTATAGATAGCCTTGGGCATTGCTTTTTACCATAGCAACAGAAATAGCGTTGGCCTTTATCTCTTCTAGGCTGGCTTACCACTTTACACGCTCAATTCAAAATACCAGTCTAGAATATTGTCTACCCAAGTGTCTCCCAGTTCATAAAGTTTACCGTGGGACTCAACAAATATACCAAAGCTCTTGAAGTCCATGTTAAATTATCCTCTTTAAGACCCAGTAAACAGTCTGGTGAGGTCCAGCAAACTGGAATCAGATTCCAGCAAACCCAATACCCTCCATAAATCCTGTCCTTCATTGTCTGCCAGTTGGATACTCACTGGAAACTGAGATGATGATAACTAAATGTCCTTAATGGATCAAAGAACCTAGCCTATGAGAGGCTGATTTTCCTCATGCTGCCTCCAGCTATGCAGCCTGTGTCTTAAGGAGGGAATATAAAGAGAATCTCTTACGTGGAAAGCCTTTTGGGGTACCACTTGGCAGGAGTCTGACATTGGCCAAGGACAAGGAAATGGGCTTCAGGCAGGAATCTGACATTAGGGCATAATAAGGAAGTAAATTTTAGCAAGAATCTAACTTTAGGCTGTAATAGAGAAGTAAGGGAAGGCAAGAATTGTAGTCTTAGGGCGGAACAGAAGAACTAGGCTTCAGGCAAGATTTTGGGCTTGGATGAGGAAGTGGGCTCAAGTATTTTGGTCATTATGACAAGTCCTTTTAAACAACCGTCCTGGGAGTAATCGCTTGCTGCTTTGTTAGTTCCTTATTGAACTGCTTGCCCAAAATACTTGCATGTAATTAAAATGGTATAAAAAGTGGGTTGGAAAATAAAAATTTGTCTTCAGTCTCAGACTTGACTGGGGTCATGCTACAGTGTTGTCTAACTGTCTTTTTTCTTTCTTAATCCTTACTCCCACGCTGGAAAATCTGTTGACTGACTGAACGGGCTTGGTCACTCTTATAAGCACCACCTATCAATAAAAATGTTGATGGCCAATGAGCTGATGCATGAAATAGGAGGTGGAACATTGGCAGGAAGAGGGGGTTCTGGGAAATAGTGTGAGAATAAAAGGAGACACAGGGAGCAATTCAAGGAGATGTATAGAGGGGTTAGATGTAAACCAGCAAGTAGCTGAACTCAGATGCAGAGGAGGTGTGAAGGAAGAAGCGGGCCAAGACTGAAATAGAGGTAACTAACCAAAATGGTAGATATAGAATAGTTTAAATAACTTAAGAGCTAGTCAGGAAATGGGCAAGCTTACAGCCTAGGAATTTATTAATAAATAACTAATTCAGAGTTGTCATTCCAGGAGCCAAGGCCAGGAAAGGAAAAGTGAATTTAAATTATTTTAAGAAGGGAAGGTAATTATGCTACTCACTTCTGCCTTCACAGCAGTCAGAAGCATCCTATCTTCTCCAATGCCTCAGAACTCCATGAACTATCCTGTGGTAGCCTTTTTCCTTGCTTAAGTCTTCACCAGTGAGGCTGGAGAGATGGTTCAGTGGTTTAGAGGACTTGCTACCCTCACAGCAGACCCAGCCTCCCAGAATCCACATGGTGGCTCTCAACTATTCATAACTCTGGTTCTAGGAGATCTGATGTCCTTTTCTGGCCTCTATGGTCATGAAATAGGCAGGCATGATCCTCTGAATTGTAATACTCCCTCCACGTTAAAACATTTGCCCCAGGAAGGAGGGGGATGTTCTTGAGCCTCAGGTGAAACAAACACAATTTCAGGTATCTGGGAAGAACAGAAGCATGAAAGTACCCTGAAAGCCCCTACCACCAGCAGAAGAGGGGTCAAACAGTGGTGGGGTGGAGACTCAACCAGCTGAGCTGCAGAAACGAACTGCGGGGCTGCCTGCAAGCGGTGCCAAGAATCCCAAGGAGCTGTCACCCATGCTGGGATGGAATTTCTGGTGGCACAGCTGCTTTTGAGTTATTCCTGCTCCTTGTAGGCAATCCCTAACCCTTGCTCCTGTTAGTAACCCACCTCCCCCCAATAAAAAAGCCATTAGTTCACCAAATTGGACACTGGTGCAATCATTACTTTGTTTAGTCATTGGCTCCTCTACTGGGATGAATAGATGTGTGTCTATGTTGCATCTCCCCAAGAAATTTCTGTCACATCATAATAGTGCACACACATGCGCACACATATATACATACATACACACACACACGCACACACATGAGCAAGCAAAGCATTCATACACATAAAATAAAATTTTCACCAATCTGAGCAGTTTCAGTGCTGAGTATTCTCTCATTATCATAGTTTCTTGCACCAGACCATTGCTAAGGCCAATGTGCTGAATCAGCCTTTCCCTGCTTCTGTATTAAAGGTCAGACCTGAAAGGTATCCTCATCATTTTTACCATGATCTTCTCTTCCTCACCCTCCAAGTCTTCCCCTGGGTTCCAAGTTCTTTGATCCCAAGGACTTTTTTTTTTTTTTTTTTTGGTTTTTTTCGAGACAGGGTTTCTCTGGGTAGCCCTGGCTGTCCTGGCACTCACTTTGTAGACCAGGCTGGCCTCGAACTCAGAAATCGGACTTTATAGAACATATCTAACTTGTATTCTTTTCCTTTCAGCACTGAACCATTAGAAATGTAAGTGAACATCTCCAAATCACAGGCTAATATGGAGATGCTAACCACATCTTTTCTTGTTGTAATTCCTCCTTTACAGAAACAACTTTCTGCTGAGAAGCTAACTTTGCCTTAAATGTACATCTTATTACACAGCAGCAGCCAAACAACTCCTGCTGCCATATCCCAATGCTCTCAGTCTTATGTGCTACTCTCCAAAGATTTCAAAATTTGTTCTAACCTGTCAACCATTTTTTAAGAGCATCTTCATAGTTGCAAGGTGGACCTCACTCAGACAGATGTGCTATGACGTACCACTCAGAAGACTACCATCCAAGGATTTGCCCCATAGATCCTCCAAATCCTCATGGCTCAGCCTGAGTTACACATCTCCCTACTCAAAAGCAAAAATCATATAACCACTGACATAGTGAGCAAATACGCACCATGTAGGAAAGGACTGTATGAGAATTCACACTGTGAATGCTCCACCTTCAGGTGGTTTGGCCTTAATTGTATGCCTTGCTTCCCACAACTAGGACCATGCAATCACTCCTCCCAAACTCGTCTATGGTTCTGCAGGTGCCTACTCAGGCACTAAGTGATGTGTGAGAAATTTCCTGGGGACACACAAGACACATACATCTGCACACCTCAGAAAGTAAATCTATGGCAGGCCAAAGTGATGATTCACCAAAATCCAACTTGATTGAACCAATTACTTTTTTAAAAATTATTATCTTTAATCTTTTTTACAGTCCAGTCGTTATCCCCCATCCTGATTGGCCCTCCCAGAGTTCCTTACCCCACCCCAGTCTCCAAATGGATGTCCCCACCCCCACCCACCCCCAACCCACCAGGCCTCCCCACTCCCTGGGGCCTCAAGTCTCTCGAGGGTTAGGTGCATCTTCTCTCACTGAGGCCAGGCCAGGCAGTCCTCTGCTGTATATGTGTTGGAAGCTTCGGACCAGCTAGTATATGCTGCCTGGTTAGTGGGTAACAGTGTCTGAGAGATCCCAGGGGTATTGGTGCTACATCCACTCCAGTAGTGACTTGCTTTGACAGGTTTAGAAACCTGGAAGCAGTCCCAAGGCTAAGAGTTTCACGGAAACTTAGTCTCCTGGAACTGTGGCATCCCATAGCATCTGTGTGCTTCCTTTCAGTATTGTTTTGGTTTAGGTGCCTCCAAGCAATGACTTGCCAAATACCTAAGCAAAAATCGAACTTTGCTTCCTGGCCTTCATCAATGCCCTAGGTAGCCCTTGAGCAGACCCTGGGCTTGGAATTCAGTAAGAATGTTGCCTATTCATCGACGTTCAGAATTGTCTCTAGTATTGTAAGAGAGATAGTGAAAGAAATCAGGCATTACTATCTACTACATAGAGTTAGAAATCTCAGGGTAAGCTTAGCAACGTAAGTTTAGAATTCTTATTATAGTTATGTATGGCAGACTACATTACTTATTAGTAGAAAGTCCCCCCACACAATCACTTAGAATAAAAGCCAAGTCACTCCCATATTCAGGAATTTACAATGGTTTAGGAAGTAGATCAGGCTGTGGTTTTAGAGTATTGCATTATTCATGAGATGGTTAGCTAGAGTGGAACTCCCTAATTAGAACCATGACTTGGGTGTGAAAGCCCTTGCCCTGGGAGTGTAAAGACCTCACACCTTCTAAGGCCTGGCTTCTAAGACTATAGCTGACCTTAGATAGAGCTGACTTTGACTCAGTTGTTTTATTGCCCAGTTCCTGCCAGTCTTTGTGTTTACATTCCTCTGCTTTGTGTAAGAGTCATTAAGCATTCGGTAACCTCATTGTACCTTGCCGGTGTGTCACCTATCTTCCCTATTTTCTTCTGTATAAAAAGTTTGATGCTCGATTTGACAAATTACATTCAGATTCAACACGCTCTCTCGTGTCGCGTCATTTTGTCACCCACTTTTGCCGAATCCTTCACCCACCTGCAACCAGAAACCTGTTCCACACAGATAGGAGACCCAAAAAGGGATTCGTCTGTGGCATATTGGTTAGTTGAGACTTCTGGTTTTCCTATGGGGTCACCCTCCTCTTCAACTTTTTCCAGCCTTTCTCTAATTCAATCACAGGGGTCCCCAACTTCAGTCCCTTGGTTGGGTGTAAGTATCTGTATCTGTCTTAGTCAGCTGCTTGTTGGCCCTCTCATAGGACAGCAATGCTAGGCTCCTGTCTGTAAGCACACCATAGAATCAGTAATAGTGTCAGGCCTTGGAGCGTTCCCCTTGAGATGGATCCCAAGTCACTGGACCTTCTTTCCCTCAGTCACTTCTCCATTTTTGTCACTGTAGTTCTTTTAGACAAGAACAATTCTGGGTTAGGGTGTTTGACTGTGGGATGTGGAATTGCAAACTGGTACAACCACTCTGGAAATCAATCTGAGGGTTCCTCAGAAAATTGGAAATAGATCTACCTGAAGACCCAGCTATATCCCTTTTGGGAATATACCCAAAAGATGTCCCACCATGCCACAGGGCTATGGGCTCCACTAAGTTCATAGCAGCCTTATTTGTGATAGCCAGAAGCTGGAAACAACCCAGATGTCGCACAATGGAAGAATGGATACAAAAAATGTGGTTCATTTACACAACAGAATACTACTCAGCTATTAAGAACAAGGACATCTGAGTCTTTTCCTGTTTGCCTTTGGAACAAGATGTAGAACTCTTAGCTCCTCCTACATCATCTCTGCCTGGATACTGCCATGCTCCTGCCTTGATGATAATGGACTGAACCTCTGAAGTTGTAAGTCAGCCCTAATTAAAGAGTTGCCTTGGTCATGGGGTCTGTTCACAGCAGTAAAACCCTAACTCAGAAGTTGGTACCGGGGACTGGGATATTGCTGATAGGCCTAATCATATTTTTGTTGAGAAGAATGTGGATTTGGGGACTTTGGGTTTGCAAATCCATGGAATAGTTTAATTGGGGCTTAATGGGCCATCCTAGTAGGAATATGGAAGATGGTGGTGCTGAGGGTGATTTGAATTGTGTAGGCCTGCTGGCCCAAGTTTCAATGGAAAAGAATGTTAGTGTCATCTGCATACTGTTTTTGTGATATCTGGACAAAGAACATGGCTGCTTTTTGCCATTGTTCAAAGAGTCTGCCTGAGACAAAATGAAGATATTTAGATTAATTACTTTGACAAAGTCTCAAAACAGCCTGGTATAAATTCTGTTGTGTGGTTACTAAAGTTAACTCTTATGAAAAGGAGCAAACTGAGAAAGGAAAAATATGAAATATATGGTTCAAGTAGTAATAAAGGGACACCAGGAATGAAATGGACCTGAATCCTGTGTTCAAGGGAGATAAAGGAGATAAAGGGAATGGGGATCTCAGGGTAAGATCCCACCCACTGAAGCTTATTGTTTATATTTGTAGATGAATAAGAAATAGTTTGGACTTTTAATCTGGAATGAAATACAATCCAGAAATGGAGGGCACACTTGTGATCCAGAGCTTAAGGCTAGAAGACTTAGGCTGTTGATCCGAATCTTGAGGAACAGTGGCCACGAGAAGCTTAGGCCCAGGCATGGTGGCACACATCTTTAATCCCAGGAGACAAAGAAAAGCAGATCTCTGAGTTCAAGTTCAGCCTGGGAAAGAGCAAATTCTAAGTGAAGAAAAGCTAAAATCCAGGAGAGGTGGTACACACCTTTTAATCTCAGCATTCAGGAAACAGCCATGCAAATCTGAGTTTAAGGTCAATCTACAGAGCAAGTTCCAGGACAGTCAAGCTTAGGCATTGAAGGAGTTGGAATACAGAAAGCTGGTAATAGAACAAGGAGGCTATACTCCAGCTCCAGCAAGGAGCAGAACTCAGCAGCTTCAGCCATGCAGCTCTGACATTAAAAGTCAAAAATAAAAGGGACTATTTGGACAATTCATACTGGTTAGCTAGATCTAAGAAATTAGCAATGATTAAGAAGAGAACAGTATCACTGAGGTGAAATTTTCTGAGAGCACAAAGAAGCTGTGTTCCAGAGATAGCCAAGGTTGTACTTTGTACTCCAGCTGGACTCAGTAATGTGTAAGAGTTTCCCTAGTGGTACTGGTTTTGAAGGTATGAAGGGGACATAGAGAGCAGCTGGGGCTTGACACTGTGAGAAGCTAGGGAAAGCCATTGGTAAAGGTGCAGCCTCAGTTGCAGTTGACAAGACTGAAGGGATCATGCAAAGAAGTTTGGGTTGGCAGCATAAAGAGAGCCTATGAGAGGCTCTTGATGAAGCCTAGTTGCAGCAGAAGACCCCAGTGTACCAGAGATGACAGTACCATAGGATGAACAGCAGCAACAGTAGGGTAGAGTCCAGCAGAGCCCAGAGTTCTACAGAGGGCAGAACTAGAGAAATGATGCAAGCCCTTTGGAGGGGTCCAGAAGATCATATGTGGATCCCAGACACTGCAACAAGAAGCTGTAACATTGAGGTTGCCTTGGAGACCCAAGATGTTCGAGATGCCAGAGCCATGACATACATGTCACAGATAGCTGCTAACAGGGAGTAGAATGAGCCCAGGAAAAGAAGTTTGTTGAAGTCAACAAGATAAAAAGGACTTGGAGATCTGAAGACTGCTTTGACATCACACATAGAGATGCAGTTTCCCAGCTGGTTTCCTGTCTTGCTTTGGGGATTATAGTTAAGTGACTGGATGAATGTCGGAAGAGACTCAGAACTTAAGACTTTCAACATTGCTGAAACTGCTATAGACTATGGGGACTTTGGAAGTTGAACTAAATGTATTTTTTATTATGCTATGGCTAGATGTGGCCCCCATAGACTCATGTGTCTAAACAAGCCTAGGGGGGCCAGGGAATGGAATGTGGTAGTTGGAGTAAGTTTGGTCCGGGAGTGGCACTATTTAGAGATATGGCCTTGAAGGAAGTGTGTCACTGTAGGTATGAGCTTTAAGACCTTCCTCCTAACAATGTGGGAGCCAGTCTTCTCCTAGTGGCCTTCAGATGGAGATGTAGAACTCTCAGCTCCTCCTGCACCATGTTCCTGCCTTGATAATAGACTGAACCTCTGAACCTGTAAGCCAGCCCCAATTAAATGTTGTCCTGGAGGGGGGCGGGGGCGGAGAGGACATAATGAGTTTTGCAGGCAAATGGATGGAACTAGAAAATATCATCCTGAGTGAGGTAGGTAAGTCAGACCCAAAAGGACATGCATGGTACGTACTCACTAATAAGTGGACATTAGCCAAAGAAGTACAGAATACCCAGGATACAATCCATAGAACTCAAGAAGGTTAGCAAACAGAAAGACCCAAGTGAAGATGCTTCAATCCTACTTGGGAGGGAGAAGAAGGCAATCACAGGGATAGTGGGGGAATAGAGGGAGGGGGGACCTGGGTAGGAAAGGGGAGGAGGGGGAAAGGAGAACATGATTAGGTATTGAGGAGAGGGGGTCGGAAAACAGAAGTGAAGCCCTGAGGGCCAGCAGAATGAATGGAAATATGCAATCTTGGGAGGTGGGAGGTGGAGGGATACTGTAGAATGTACCAGAGACCTGGAAGGTGAGAGACTCTCAGGACTCAAAGTGAGGGACCTTAGATGAAATGCCCAACAGAGGGGAGAGGGAACTTGTAGAGTTCGCCTCCAGTAGAAAGACAGGGTATCAAGAGCCATTTTTTTTCCAGGCAGGACCACAGGTTTATTGGGGGCTGCACACACACACACTCACAGCATCACACGACAATGGCACAGTTACTCGGGACATCACGGTGGCCTCTGCCATCCACGGAGGGCCCAGAGGCAGTGGGTTCTGGCCTCCTCCCCTGTGGCCTAGACCCTGCAGGGTCCTTCCTCTGGGCCAGCTGAGGAAGGGAAGGGCTGCTGGGGTGGGCCTCGGGCCTGGCAGGCAGGGGACGAGCAGGCAGGTTGGTCCAGCAGGCCGGGCTGGGCGGAGCCCCACTCACTCCAGGGACTTGCAGCATCAGCAGCTGCTTCAGCACCTTCGTCCGGCTGGTCTCTCGGATCTCTCCTGCCAGGAACATCTCATCTACCACCGTGTAAACGTTGTAGAAGTTGAACACCAGGTCCAGTTCACAGACATTGTGGAAGTATTCATTTAACACTTCTATGAAGTTGTAGATGGCCTCGAGATAGGCCAGATTGTTGTCATTGACATCCACGCAGATGCAGAAGTAGAGGCCAGCGAAGCGTCGGTAGATGATCTTGAAGTTCCGGAACTCCACAAAGTGGGTGTGCTCGGCATCCCTGACAGTGATCACGGTGTGCACCTCCTCAATCAGCTTCTGCTTCTCATCGTCATCGAACTGCATGTACCACTTGGCCAGGTGCGTCTTGCCTGCCCGGTTCTGGATGAGGATGAATCGGATCATGGTGACCCCTGTCTGGACCCCAGAGGCCCGAGTCCCGCTGTAACAGGGCGGCTCTGGCTTTGCTTGCCGAGCCAATTATTTTTTAAATAGTTAATATTTCACCTTTAAAAGATTATATGTGTGGCTAAGTGTATGTACACATACACATACATACGTGTGTGTGTGTGTGTGTCTGTGTGCATCAGATGCATGAATGAGTTCACAAAGGTCAGAAAGTATGTTGGAGTCCCTGCAACTGGAGTTACAGGAAATTATGAACCACCATGTGGGTGCTAGAAACCAAATTCCATTCTTCTGTAAAGAGATCTGTATCAGCTTAGGACACCCAAGAACAAATTCTCAACACAAAGATTTATTTGCCCCAGAAACACAAAAGACAGAAAATGAAAGACAAAGATAGGAGACAGAGGAAAGAGAAAGGGATAGAAACAGGGAGCGAGAAGAGGGGTATTTGTCCCAGAGCGGGATGAAGAACTGCCTCTTAATAGAGAAGAGACAGACATGGCCCATAGGCAAATGGTGTTTTATTAAGGTAAGAGGGGAAACCAGTTTTAGGATGGATGAGGTGTTTAATTTTAATTAGGCATGTTAATTAGGTGAGCCAAAGGGAGCTTTTGATTGTTGGACTTCAATACATCCATAGCTGGACCACGGTGGTCAGCCTTGGGAGGAGGAAGTGAGTAGCTTTAGGAATGTAACCTAACATTTTTTGGCAAGATATGGGGGATAAGGACAAGGTCTTCCAGAGCCATGTTTGTCTTGCCTGGTCTGACTAAAGCCCCTTCAGTCTGGAAGAGCAGTTAAGTTCTCTTAATCACTAAGCTATCTCTCAGTCCCTTCTTTCTTTCTTTCTTTCTTTCTTTCTTTCTTTCTTTCTTTCTTTCTTTCTTTTTTTTTTTTCAAAGGATGGAGGTAGGAGGTGTACCATATACAGAGGACCCAAACTTGGGTCCTCTACTAAAAGGAATACATGTTTTTACTTGGTAAGTCATCTCTCTAGCCTATTTGGTACGGTTACTAACACCATATTGAGTAAGGGTACAGGGTGACTTAAAGGAACACAGATGAGTTAAAGCAGCCTATCACCAAAAAGTCCAGTCACCTTCAACCCTGGAGCTCTTTGTACAATATGCAGGTAGCAGCAGGTCCCAGAAATCTCTCAACAGTCTCTGCTCCAAAAAGTTTTTTTAGTTTATCTATAAAGTTGTGTAAGGACCTACAGAGAATCTTGCAGTTTCATCTTTTGGGGACATGTGACATTTACCTCCTGAGTCTACTGAGCATCCCTACCTCCTGGAGGGAACATTTCAATTAGGAGGGAAGTACTACACATGTCCCAATACTTGCACAGAAAGAATGGAAGCAAATGAGCTATTTCTCAAAACCATTAACATCATCAACAAATATAATTAACAAAGTGCATTTGATAATTAAAACACTTCCATCAGGGATCACACTGCCGTACATAGTATTTATAACTACTTCTTTTCCTATCCATACTGTATTCCTGCAAAAATCAAGTCTAGGTTCATTTCTAAAGGAATGACCCACACATTAACTTCTGAAAGGGATGGCATATTTATCACCCTGCCTTGCCAGGCTTTTGCACTTTCTTATTGGCCTTAATTAGAGGATTAAGGTCAATCCTTGACAACACCAAGAGACACCCTCAGGAACCTCCTGAACCACAGTCACACTCTCCCTTGGATTATGGAGCAGGATAAAATTTCTCCCTGGTCATCTACATCACCTGTGGTAATGCTGTAATTCCTTCCTAAGTCTGGTGATTCAAGAACCCCATGGTTCCAGGGGAAACCACAAACTTTATATTAATGAAATGTTTGTTGAACTTCTTGACAGAAGCACTCTCTGTTCTGGAAACCAGCCTTCTACTCCAGCATAAATCATACAGTCTTGGGAGTTATGGGCAACATCTTTGCTAGTTAAACCCTAGTGATGGTGTGTAGGGGGTTGCTCTGGTGTTGCTATGTATTCAAATGCTAAATAACGGCCCCTAAGATCTGGCTGCCCGCCCCCCACAAGGAGATCCTTATATATACCAAGTGATACTATGTAACCATGCTCCCCAAGTTAATTGGTCAATAAAAAGCTAGAGTCTATGATTGGGCAGTAGATAGAGGTAGGTGGGTTTTCAGTTACCTGGCTGGGGGTCACAGGTAGAGAGGAGACAAAAGAAGGCAGGAGAGGAGAAAGCTGCCATGAGAGGATACGGACCTTGAGCACATAGCCAGGAGAAAACAGCAAGTATTAAGGGACATATAGCTAGGATATTTTACGATGGTGAGTGGTGCCGTACCCCTTCTGCCTTTGAATCCCAGACCATTTACTCCTATCTGTAGGAGAAATCATACCATTCACTGAACATATAAATATAAAGCCATCTAAACACCCAAATCCAGACCTTCAGGCTATTGCCTCAAAGTTAGAACTCTGCATCTGTAATAGGCCTCTAATGACATCTGCTACAGATGGTAGAAAACATTGAAATAAAACTATATTCCACAGGCACAAGCACAGTGCTGAATTTCTTTAACTGTAAAGAGTTCATTGGTCATGAGTGATGCTTTGTGGGAAGTCACGATAATAGATAAGGCACTCTGTAGCTCCTTGGATGGTAGTTTGGGTGAAAGCATTCATTATGTGCAGGAAAGGCAAATCCATATCCAAAGTATCCATTTCAGTGAAAATAGTTATGCACCTTCCATGTCAAAAGTGGCCCAATGTAGGTCACTTGCCACAAGACATGGTCACCATGGTAAATGGAGCCATATTGCCTTCTACCTTTGGTATACTGTCAGAACATGATCAAAAGAATGATGCGTGGTGAACAATACCTTGAGGAACTATGACAGAAGCTCCAGAAAAATAGACAGAGAGGGTCTTTTGCCTCAGGTTCATTTTGTTCTGGATTGTTCTTAAGACTTGATTTCATGCCTCTTATGACAAACACATTCAATTTATAAGACATGTTTATTCTAGCTGTCTCTTATGAGACTATGCCAGTGCCTGGCAAACACAGAAGTGGATGTTCACAGTCAGCTATTGGATAGAACACAGGGCCCCCAATGAAGGAGCTAGAGAAAGTACCCAAGGAGCTGAAGGGGTCTGCAACCCTGTAGGTGGAACAACAATATGAACTAATCAGTACTCCCAGAGCTCGTGTCTCTAGGTGCATATGTAGCAGAAGATGGCCTAGTTGGCCATCAGTGGGAAGAGAGGCCCCTTGATCTTGCAAACTTTATATGCCCCAGTACAGGGGAACACCAGGGCCAAGAAGTGGGAGTGGGTGGGTAGGGAAGCAGGGGGGAGAGTATAGGGAACTTTCGGGATAGCATTTGAAACGTTAATGAAGAAAATACCTAATAAAAAAATTGGAAAAAAAAAAAAAAGATCATAGCCATAGAACCCAATCTGGTCACTGTATCCTGAATATGGCCTCCTACCTTGCTTTCATGCTTTCCCAGATATAACCTATAGTACACGCCAGGCAATTGTGTTTAAATGGTCTGACGTGAGAAAGTTCTGGAAAAGGGCTACTCTATCAATATTTAGTATGTGCTTACTGACATTTATTTATGTGATTTTTCTGATCATGTTTGGTTTTGATTTTTAACTCAAACAGCCTTCCCTGGATCATTCACTGTTTTGTTTCATTCATGTATAAAAGCACACTGAGGCTGAAGTAAGGTTGTCTACAGCGCTAGACTAAAGTCCACCCCATTCTTTCAGGTCCTCAGATTCCAGGCCTCGCAGACACAGATCTGCATGACACTATATTTAACACTTTAGAGCACTGTCACCAGGTCAGCCACAGTGAATGGTAGACCATGCACACACATAACCCCTAGTGCTATGACCACTGCAAGGCTGTGCTTGTACTTACTGGGATGTCCATTATCCTCAGAACAAGCTATCCTACTCCTTGATCACTGAAACTCTTCTCTGCTAAAAGTACCATTTGTGAGTATTTAATCCAATGAACTCTTCTCCAAGTATCTTCCTATCAATCTTCCAATTGTACTGCTTTCAAAGTTCATGACCATCCAGCCAAACCAACAGTTACAGATGAGTCAGGTCTAATTTCACATCTGGCTACTTTTCTTTCTTTCTTTCTTTTTAACCATTTTTTTTAATTGGGTATTTATTTCATTTACATTTCCAATGCTATCCCAAAAGTCCCACACACACTCACCCACCCACTCCCACTTCTTGGCCCTGGCATTCCCCTGTACTGAGGCATATAAAGTTTGCACGACCAATGGGCCTCTCTTTCCACTGACAGCCGACTAGGCCATGTTCTGATTCATATGCAGCTAGAGACAGGAGCTCCGGTGGGTACTGGTTAGTTCATATTGTTGTTCCACCCAGAGGATTGCAGATCCCTTTAGCTCCTTGGGTACTTTCTCTAGCTCCTCCATTGGGGAACCTGTGATCCATCCAACAGCTGACTGTGAGCATCCACTTCTGTGTTTGCTAGGGCCCAGCATAGTCTCACAAGAGACAGCTCTATCTGGGTCCTTTCAGCAAAATCTTGCTAGTATATGCAATGATGTCAGCATTGGGAAGCTGATTATGGGATGGATCACAGAATATGGTAGTCTTTAGATGGTCCATCCTTTTGTCTCAGCTCCAAACTTTGTCTCTGTAACTCCTTCCATGGGTATTTTGTTCCCAATTCTAAGAAGGGGCAAAGTGTCCACACTTTGGTCTTCGTTCTTCTTCAGTTTCGTGCATTTAGCAAATTGTATCTTATATCTTGGGTATTTTAAGTTTCGGGGCTAATATCCCCTTATCAGTGAGTACATATTGTGTGAGTTCTTTTGTGATTGTGTTACCTCACTCAGGATGATGCCCTCCAGGTCCAACCATTTGCCTAGGAATTTCATAAATTCATTTTTTTAATAGCTGAGTAGTACTCCATTGTGTAAATGTACCACATTTTCTGTAACCATTCCTCTGTTGAGGCATCTGGGTTCTTTCCAGCTTCTGGCTATTATAAATAAGGCTGCTATGAACATAGTGGAGCATGTGTCCTTCTTACCAATTGGAACATCTTCTGGATATATGCCCAGGAGAGGTATTGCAGGATCCTCCAGTAGTACTATGTCCAATTTTCTGAGGAACCGCCAGACTGATTTCCAGAGTGGTTGTACAAGCTTGCAATCCCACCAACAGTGGAGGAGTGTTCCTCTTTCTCCACATCCTCGCCAGCATCTGCTGTCACCTGAATTTTTGATCTTAGCCATTCTAACTGGTGTGAGGGGGAATCTCAGGGTTGTTTTGATTTGCATTTCCCTGATGATTAAGAATGCTGAACATTTTTTCAGGTGCTTCTCAGCCATTCAGTATTCCTCAGGTGAGAATTCTTTGTTTAGCTCTGATCCCCATTTTTAATGGGGTTATTTGATTTTCTGGAGTCCATCTTCTTGAGTTCTTTATATATATTGGATATTAATCCCCTATCTGAATTAGGATAAAGATCCTTTCCCAATCTGTTGGTGGCCTTTTTGTCTTATTGATGGTGTCTTTTGCCTTACAGAAGCTTTGCAGTTTCATGAGTACCATTTGTCAATTCTCTTACAGCACAAGCCATTGCTGTTCTATTCAGAAATTTTTCCCCTGTACCCATGTCTTGGAGGCTTTTCCCCACTTTCTCCTCTATAAGTTTCAGTGTCTCTGGTTTTATGTGGAGTTCCTTGATCCACTTAGATTTGACCTTAGTACAAGGAGATACGAATGGATCAATTCGCATTCTTCTACACGATAACTGCCAGTTGTACCAGTACCATTTGTTGAAAATGCTGGGTTTTTTTCCACTGGATGGTTTTTGCTCCCTTGTCAAAGATAGTGACATAGGTGTGTGGGTTCATTTCTGGGTCTTCAATTCTATTCCATTGGTCTACTTGTCTGTCACTATACCAGTACCATACAGTTTTTATCACAACTGCTCTGTAGTAAAGCTTTAGGTCAGCATGGTGATTCCACCAGAGGTTCTTTTATCCTTGAGAAGAGTTTTTGCTAGCCTAAGTTTTTGGTATTCCAGATCAATTTGCAGATTGCTCTTTCTAATTCGTTGAAGAATTGAGTTGGAATTTTGATGGGGATTGCATTGAATCTGTAGATTGCTTTTGGCAAGATAGCCATTTTTACAATGTTGATCCTGCCAATCCATGAGCATGGGAGATCTTTCCATCTTCTGAGGTCTTCTTTAATTTCTTTCTTTAGAGAATTGAAGTTCTTATCATACAGATCTTTCACTTCCTTAGTTAAGAGTCACGCCAAGGTATTTTATATCATTTGTGACTATTGAGAAGGGTGTTGTTTCCCTAATTTCTTTCTCAGCCTGTTTATCCTTTGTGTACAGAAAGGCCATTGACTTGTTTGAGTTAATTTTATATCCAGCTGCTTCATTGAAGCTTTTTATCAGGCTTAGGAGTTCTCTGGGGGAATTTTTAGTCACTTATATATACTATCATATTATCTGCAAAAAGTGATATTTTGACTTCTTCCTTTCCAATTTGTATCCCCTTGATCTCCTTTTGAGGTCGAATTGCTCTGGCTAGGACTTCAAGTACAATGTTGAATAGGTAGGGAGAAAGTGGGCAGCCTTGTCTAGTCCCTGATTTTAGTGGAATTTCTTCCAGCTTCTCACCATTTACTTTGATGTTGGCTACTGGTTTGCTGTAGATTGCTTTTATCATGTTTAGGTATGGGCCTTGAATTCTTGATCTTTCCAAGACTTTATCATGAATGAGTGTTGGATCTTGTCAAATGCTTTTTCCTCATCTAAGGAGATGATCTTGTGGTTTTTGTCTTTGAGTTTGTTTATATACTGGATTACGTTGATGTATTTCTGTATATTGAACCATCCCTGCATCCCTGGGATGAAACCTACTTGGTCAGGATGGATGATTGTTTTGATGTGTTCTTGGATTCGGCTAGCGAGAACTTTATTGAGGATTTTTGCACCGATATTCATAAGGAAAATTGGTCTGAAGTTCTCTATCTTTGTTGCATCTTTCTGTGGTTTAGGTATCAGAGTAACTGTGGCTTCATAGAATGAGTTGGGTAGAGTACCTTCTGTTTCTATTTTGTGGAATAGTTTGTGAAGAACTGGAATTAGATCTTCTTTGAAGGTCTGGTAGAACTCTGCACTAAACCCATCTGGTCCTGGGCTTGTTTTGGTTGGGAGACTATTAATGACTGCTTCTATTTCTTTAGGGGATATAGGACTGTTTAGATCATTAACCTGTTCTTGATTTAACTTTGGTACCTGGTATCTGTCTAGAAATTTGTCCATTTCGTCCAGGTTCTCCAGTTTTGTTGAGTATAGCCTTTTGTAGAAGGATCTGATGGTGTTTTGGATTTCTTCAGGATCTGTTATGTCGACCAGCAAGAACGACACGACCACCAGTCCTTCTAACAGCAGTTTATTCAGTCTTCATCTTTCTTCTTGTTTATATCTCCCCACGAACCCTGGGCCTCTCACTCTTATATACTCTCAGTTCCCATCCACTCACAGCAGGCCACGCCCCCTCACCAGGCACGCAACTTCAGCTAATCAGGGCAGCAGGGGCATATCTCCATCAAAATGGACTCACCAGTATCCTGGCACATCTGCGCAGCTCTCATGATGTTTGTGGCTTGTATTTAGGTGTATAAGGAAGTCAGGTGCAAGTCATAAGACTTAGCTGCAGCCGGGCGTGGTGGCGCACGCCTTTAATCCCAGCACTCGGGAGGCAGAGGCAGGCGGATTTCTGAGTTCGAGGCCAGCCTGGTCTACAAAGTGAGTGCCAGGACAGCCAGAGCTACACAGAGAAACCCTGTCTCAAAAAACCAAAAAAAAAAAAAAAAAAAGACTTAGCTGCAGTCCCTGGCGCCTTTGGGACTGCCACCACACCTGCTCCTCACAATGTCTCCCTTTTCATTTCTGGTTTTGTTAATTAGGATGCTTTCCCTGTGCCCTCTAGTGAGTCTGGCTAAGGGTTTATCTGTGGCCTCCCTTCCCCCAGCCTGGAACCTGCCTGCTCAAGGGTGGAGCTACCGGCTCATTCGTCCTGCCACGCCCACTGCTGGAACCTGCCTTTGCTGCCTGGAGGCACACACGTGTTCGTCCTGCTACTGGACCCTGAGTTACTTGGCGGGAAATTGGGTTCCCTCCCCCTTCCTTTATAAACTGAGTGTCTGGAATTAGTAAAATTGAGCCTAGATCAGAACTTGTTGTCCTGGCTCCATTCTTTTCTTCCGCCCCGTCTAGTTTCCTCTCTTTTCAGCCTGAACTGCCATTTTCAGTTGAACCGTTCGTGTTGTGCAACATTTATCTATCTTGTTTTCTCAGAGAACCAGCTCCTCGTTTGGTTGATTTTTGAATAGTTCTTGTTTCCACTTGGTTGATTTTGCCCCTGAGTTTGATTATTTCCTGCCCTCTACTCCTCCTGGGTGAATTTGCTTCCTTTTGATCTAGAGCTTTTAGGTATGTTGTCAAGCTGCTAGTGTGTGCTCTCTCTAGTTTCTTTTTGGAGGCACTCAGAGCTATGAGTTTTCCTCTTAGAAACGCTTTGTGTCCCATAAGTTTGGGTATGTTGTGGCTTCATTTTCATTAAACTCCAAAAAGTTCTTAATTTCTTTCTTTATTCCTTCCTTGACCAAGGTATCATTGAGAAGAGTGTTGTTCATTTTTCACGTGAATGTTGGCTTTCTATTATTTATGTTGTTATTGAAGATCAGCCTTAGTCCATGGTGATCTGATAGGATGCATGGGACAATTTCAATATTTTTTATCTGTTGAGGCCTGTTTTGTGACCAATTATATGCTCAATTTTGGAGAAGGTACCGTGAGGTGCTGAGAAGGTATATCCTTTTGTTTTAGGATAAAATGTTCTGTAGATATGTTAGATCCATTTGTTTCATAACTTCTGTTAGTTTCACTGTGTCCCTGTTTAGTTTCTGTTTCCTTGATCTGTCCATTGGTGAAAGTGGTGTGTTGAATCTCCCACTATTATTGTGTGAGGTGCAATTTGTGCTTTGAGCTTTACTAAAGTTTCTTTAATGAATGTGGCTGCCCTTGTATTTGGAGCATAGATATTCAGTATTGAGAGTTCCTCTTGGAAGATTTTACCTTTGATGAGTATGAAGTGCCCTTCCTTGTCTTTTTTGATGATTTTGGGTTGGAAGTTGATTTTATTAGATATTAGAATGGCTACTCCAGCTTGTTTCCTCAGACCATTTGCTTGGAAAATTGTTTTCCAGCCTTTCATTCTGAGGTAGTGTCTATCTTTTTCCCTGAGATGAGTTTCCTGTAAGCAGCAAAATGTTGGGTCCTGTTTGTGTAGCCAGTCTGTTAGTCTATGTCTTTTTATTGGAGAGTTGAGTCCATTTATATTAAGAGGCATTAAGGAAAAGTAATCATTGCTTCCTATTATTTTTGTTGTTAAAGTTGGCATTCTCTTCTTGTGGCTGTCTTCTTTTAGGTTTGTTGAGGGATTTCCTTCTTGCCTTTTCTAGGACATGGTTTCCGTCCTTGTATTGGTTTTTTTCTGTTATTATCCTTTGAATGGCGGGATTCGTGGAAAGATAATGTGTGAATTTGGTTGTCATGGAATACTTTCGTTTCTCCATCTAAGGTAATTGAAAGTTTGGCTGGGTATAGTAGCCTGGGCTGGCATTCTTGTTCTCTTAGTGTCGATATAACATCTGTCGAGGCTCTTCTGGCTTTCATAGTCTCTGGTGAAAAATCTGGTGTAATTCTGATAGGCTTGCCTTTATATGTTACTTTATATGTTACTTGACCTTTTTCCCTTACTGCTTTTAATATTCTATCTTTATTTAGTGCAGACTAAATAAAGGCAGACACCTATCCTCTGGCCGGGAAGGTGCCCAGATGTCTGGAGCCTGAAAAGGGGGCTGCCTCAGAAGCTCTGTGGCTCCCGCCTGTCCCAGAAGCTGTTTGCTTCTGTAGTCCACTCTCACCTGTGCAGACTACTTTTGGCGGAGTCCTGGAACCAAGATGTCTCCCACAGATGCTCAGGCAAAGCCCTCCTGGGCCGGGCAGAGAGCTCCTGGCTACTTTTCTAAGCACAATGTACAACCATGTGCACTCCCTGGACTTCTGTCCACTGTGAAGACTTCCCTTCAGGACATTCCTTCAGAGTTGTGCAAGAAAGACACCATAATGTTGCAGCTGTCTGCTTCTGAGTGGTGCTTGTATAGTGTGCAGAACCATCTATAAATCAGGACCTAGTCTTCTCTCCAACCAACCAATCATAAAGAACACCCCCTGCTCTGAGACCATCAGTGCCTGCTTGGGAAGAAAAAAACAATGTAGAAAGAGAAAGAATCATAGACATATTGGCTACTCAGAAGATTGGCTCCAACTACAAATCAAGGTATATACTATAGTTTGTTTGCTCTAGAACTTTAATACTTGCATAGGTGAGACAAAAAGTTACTGGGCTTCCTATTTCATTTCTAGGAACACTCTGATAATGTGCCTGCACCCCAGTTTGACATGAGTGAGACAATTATGAGCGATGCTTTGCCAATCTTGTCTGTCAGATAAGCACACCTACTTTGCCTTTTGCTATTTAGTGTTTACACTTCTCTAGTGTCCCATTTAAGCCACTGAATTTATGTTTTCAAGCTGAGCTTCTCCATCTGAGCTCCTGATGTATGCCAACACCCCTGACATTTGTTTCTTGCACCTCTAGAAGAAGGCACATACACTCAACCTAAAAACAAATAGGCTTTACATGGTAAACCACTCTAATCTCATGAATCAGAATTTCCTCATCAATATCAATTTTCGATATATCAGGCATTATTGCTTCATTCACAGAAGGTCATCCTTGAACACAGACTTCAGCCCCAAAATCAAATAAACTGTACTTTAAATCTGTGTGCTTGCCTACACATATGTATATGTACCACAAATAGGAAGGTCCCTGTGGAGGCCAGAGGAGGTCACTAGAGCCCTTATAACTGGAGGCAGTTGCAAGCTGCTACCAGGTTACTAGAAACTGAACCCAGGTTCTCCAAAAGAACACTGAGTGCTTTTAACCACTGAGCCATCTCTCCAGTCCACTAAACTGTACCTTCTGAATATATAATCTATAATACTCTGCCCAGAATTTCTGTTCAATGTACCCATGCCAATTCAGTTGGATCCCGTTTTACATTTCTCCCACCATTACAACATACTACTAATATTTATATCCATACATATTCAAACCCATCTTTTGGGGAGGCTGGAAAGATGGCTCAGCTGTTAAGAGCACTGACTGCTCTTCCAGATGTCCTAAGTTCAATTCCCAGCAATCACATGGTGACTCACAACCATCTTTAATGGGATCCGATGCCCTCTTCTGGTGTATCTGAAGATAGCTACAGTGTACTCATATACATAAAATAAAATCTTTTTTAAAAACCCTCTTCAGGACCACATGGATCACAATGTGTACCTCACCTCTGAGGTCTTGGTAAGGCTCGAGTCTGCATCAACATTGTCTTATTTGGTATTCTCTTTAGGAAATGTCTTTGCAATCCCTTTAAGTATACATGGAATTAACTCTTTCTGGTAAGAGTAGAAATGCCAATACTGGTAACAAGGCATAGGGGTAGGAAGGACATATTTGTTACTTTGGATTGAGTACTATGGCCCAGGAATAAGCAAATACAGCATTAATTGGATTCCAGGGACCAAGATAAAAAGTACACTGATGCCTCTGGTGGCACATACTTTAATGTCAGTGGAAGCAAGAAAATCTTTGCTGAGGTCAAAGCCAACCTGTGCTACACAGTGAGCCCCAGCGTTACTTTGTAAGACCTTACTTTAAAAAAAAAAAAAAAAGAGTATGGGAGGCACTAAAGAGGATTGAGTGGGATAGGATTTAATCAAAACACAATAACACAATGTATACATGTATAAAATTCTCAAATAAAGGAGAAATATAATTAAAAGCCTCAAATTAACTACAAACACCTTTCTGTTACCCAAAAGTGTGGTGGGAGGGAAGCAGGACGTGATATGAAGGTTATTTCAAAGAAATGAGTACTAAGTAATAAGTGGTAATACTAACAGTATATGTAGATTTATTGAACTTGAGAGTAACAGCATAGAATACATTCCACAGAATAGAAGTAGATTCAAGCATGTGTCTCAAGAACACTGTTTTGAGCCCCATGGGTTTTCATTTAAAATGGAAAGAGTTCATTCAAAGGGGAGACCTATCTTCTAGTGATTGTAGGGAATGGTTTCCTAGGTTGGCTAGAAGAGGTTCTATAACCTCAAGATGATCCATCAGAGTCCATGTGCTGGCCTTTCTTGGTTATAGGGCTCTGGAGTTAAATAACTGTGGCTCACAGCCCTTTTCTGGCCTTTCTCCTTCATTACTTCTCCCTCAGCTACATGATCTCCACCAATTTGTATGGAAGTTGAAGGGCAGAAGATACCATCTTTGGTAACTACTTCTGGGGGGTGGGGTTCTACAGTCCGTGACCCCCTGAAGGCTATACTATGTTAGGTTCATAACTATTTTGAGTTCTTACATGTGTCCTCTGTGAATAGGGATAAGAGTTTTATCACATTGTTCACATACATAAGGTTTGGTACTGGTGTAAATCCTTTCATGCATTTGAAGGAAACAGGGATAAAGGAATCAGATATTGTTGACATTTATAGGGGTTTTCCACAGCATGAACAGACTGATGTCTCTTAAAGGAACTCTGCCGGCTGAAGGATCTGCCACACTGTCCGCACTGGTACGGCTTCTCCCCAGTATGTCTTCTTTCATGTAATCGAAGGTAGGAGTGATGTCTAAAGGCTTTACCACATTCTTTACATTCATAGGGTTTTTCTCCAGTGTGGCTTCGCTCGTGAAACTGAAGATAACTCTGACGTGTAAAGGCTTTTCCACAGTGTTTACATTCATAGGGTTTTTCTCCCGTATGAGTTCTTTCATGTAATCGTATGGAAGAATGATATCTAAAAGTCTTACCACATAGTTTACATTCATAGGGTTTTTCACCTGTGTGAGTTCTTTCATGCATTTGAAGTAAAGAGGGATAAATAAAGGACTTACCACACTCTTTACAATTATAGAATGTCTCTCCATGCATTATCTTATGTCTATGATAGGAACTCTGAGATTTAAAAACGATATTACATTGTTTACATTCATAGTGTTTTTCTCCAGTATGAACTTTCTCATGTAATCGCAAATGAGTAAGTCTGCTAAAAGCTGTACCACAGTGCTTACATTCATAAGGTTTTTCTCCAGTATGAATTCTTTCATGTGATTGAAGGGCGTTGAAACATCTGAAGGCCTTACTACACTGTTGACATTTATACGGTCTTTCTTCAATATGAATTTTCTGATGTCTTTGAAGAGAATTGTAAGAACTCAGAGTTTTACCACACTGGTTACATTCATAACTTTTTCGTACAGGTTGGCTTCCTACACACTCTTTGTACTCATAGTTGTGATGTCCATTGTAAGTTAGGTGGTATAGTCCATAGGATTTTAAACATACCTCACACTCAGAAGGCCCATTCACAGTGTGAGTTTCCACGAGGCCTTCAACACTTGTGAGGAAATTAGAATCAGGTGGCTTCTCTTCATATTCCTCACATTCATACTGTGTGTATTCAGAGTGAGTGATGATTTTCCTATTAAAAAATGAAGGACACGTGAAAATGTCTCCACACTGCTGCTCATATTGACATTGGTGTATGGATAAGGCTGTTCCACCACCTTCTTCAGTATCATCGAGTATCTACAAATATAACTACTATGAAAAATAACAAGCAAATTAGTGACAACTGTTTTCCTACTGTTTGCTTATTATACCATCTTGGACAACCTGCTAACCAAAACAAGCAAAATGTGTGCCTTCACATGAAAAGTCTGAAAATAAATGAACTAATGATTTTGGAATATGGCTCCCATAAGCCTATGATGGAAATAGCAACATTTGTCAATGCAGGGTCCCAGAACTGGTTCCAGGTGAAAGACTAAACAAAATATATTTTGGGTGTAATTTTTCTATTGATAAATTAATTTAAACTTGGGCTTGTTTGTTTTGTTAGTTCTTAATTTTCATGGCATAGGGGCTGAAAAAGGGCTCAGTTACTACAGAACTGGCTGCTCTTCCAGAGAACCCTAATTTAGCTCACAGCACCAATATGGAGGGTAGTAACCAGCAGCAAATCAATTCCAGAGAATTTGATACGCTCTTCAGGCTTCCAAGGGCACAGTATGTGTGTGATGCAAAGACATACAGCACAACAGCAAACAACACACAACAAAACACCTATATACATAAAAATAAAATAAATAAATCTTGCCAGGCAATGGTGGCACATGCTTTTGGGGAGGGGGTAGAGCACATGCCTTTAATCCCAGCACTTGGGAGGCAGAGGCAGGTGGATTTTTGTGAGTTCAAGACCAGCCTAGTCTACAGAGTAAGTTCTAGGACAGCCAAGGGTACACAGAGAAACACTATCTCAAAAACAAACAAATCAATCTTAAAAACAAAATTTTTACAGCACATTAAAATGTCTTCAAGAAATATTTGCAGCCGGGCGTGGTGGCGCACGCCTTTAATCCCAGCACTCGGGAGGCAGAGGCAGGCGGATTTCTGAGTTCGAGGCCAGCCTGGTCTACAAAGTGAGTTCCAGGACAGCCAGAGCTATACAGAGAAACCCTGTCTCGAAAAACAAAAAAAAAAAAAAAAAAAAAAAAAAAAGAAATATTTGCTTGCACTTGTGCATGCAAATTACCTTAGATTTATTTCAGGCTCTTCAGAATGGTCTCCAATTTTCTGGTCTTCCCATTCACATCCTAAAGCATGGTCACAGAAAATGTATGGTGAATATTAGCATGTATATTATAACTATGCCTAATTTCTTCACCACATTCTTCCCTTTCCACATCCAAATCCCAACAACCACCAATAACCAGAAATACTTGTTCTCTAATTTATGGAGTGAAGATAAGATACTTTTGTTTTGTTTGAGACAGGGTCTCTCTATGTAGTCCTGAACTCACTATGTAGAGAGGCTGGCCTAAAACTCATTTAGATGCTCTGTCCTCTGCCTCTTGGCTGCTAGGATTAAAGGCATGGCTAGTCTTACCTGTATCAGTGAAGTTCCTGAAGGTCTCCAGCATCACATCTCCATAGAGAGTCTTCTGAGAAGGAGCCAGCAAATCCCACTCATCCTGGGTGAAGTGCACCACCAGATCCTCAAAGCTCACCAAACCCTAAAACATTCCAGATTAGGATATGAAAGAGCGGGTGAGAAAGACACATCTGTCCACAGCTGACAGTATGGCTACGCAATTCTGTGGTTTCCACACACTCATTCCATGACACACAAGTGCAGTAAGAGCACTGAGTGATATTCAGAGATGGCCGGACAGCCCACTCCTCTCGAGACTGCATCCAGGGAAGAGATGCGCTGCTTCCCACCTCATTCCCCTTCTCCAGTGATCTCCACTTCTTGTCCCAGGAACACCCTACCATGTGATACACACAGCAGCATTAACACTGCAGCTCAGGAGGCTGCCTGCCCTTGGAAACTCATACTCAAGAGTTTAAGCCTCTTCCTCCATATTTCTAACATTCAAAGAAATTTCTGAATAAAGGGTTTAAAAAAAAACATGGAGTTCAGTGAATATAAGTAATAGAATCTCTGAAATAAGTACTTCAGAAATGTTCTTAAACATATGGTAAACTATACTCTATAACAAACAACCTTCAAACCCTGGAGAAGAGAGAACTGATTTCCTAAGGTACTCCATAATCATAGATAAGCACTCTTTAAGACAACTATTTAGTGTGTGCTTGGTGCATATGGGCACAAAGGCTCCATGAGTGTGGGAGTCTGTTTGCTCCTTCTACTATGTGTGCCCCAGGGATAAAACTCAGGTTACCAGACGTAGTGGCAGTTGCACTGACCTGCTGAGCCACATCACTGGCCCAAATGCTCATTCACTTTGGGGTTTTTTGAGACAAAGTTCAGTTTGTAGCCTTGCTTGCTGGCCTGTAGTTTGCTAGGAAGACCAGGCTGGCCTCAAACACACAGACATCAACTTGCTTCAGCATCCCAAGTGCTAGAATTAAAGGCTTGTACCCAGTAATGCTCACTTTTTTAACAACTAAAAAATGAGAAAATAATGCAAAGAAACACAAATGTGACAAGTGGAATGAGGGAAAAATTAATCATCATCTCAGAAAAATATCAGTTACGACACAGCCTAAGCAGTGCCAGCAGCTGGAGACCAAGTGCTCCTACACGGGAACCTACAGGAGCACTGTCACAGTCAAACGATTACAACTGTAAAATAGATAAGCAGCTCCATGGTCACAAATTTAGTAACTTATATAAAATTAAAAAATCCTTTGAGTAAATGAGGAAAATACCTAATAAAAGATATTAAAGCCGGGCGTGGTGGCGCACGCCTTTAATCCCAGCACTCGGGAGGCAGAGGCAGGCGGATTTCTGAGTTCGAGGCCAGCCTGGGCTACAGAGTGAGTTCCAGGACAGCCACGATTACACAGAGAAACCCTGTCTCGAAAAACCAAAAAAAAAAAAAAGATATTAAAAAAAAATCCTTTGAAATGATAAATCTAGTCCAAAACAATCATAAAGGAACAAATGGAGATGGAATAGCTTAAATGAAATGGACAAATTATTTGAAGACTATCAAGAAGAGAGATTAAATAGTATAAATATGCACATACACATGTAGGAAAGAAATTAAATCAATACTTAACAGTTGCAAAAGGGGCAAGGGCTCCCTGACATGAGACTCTCCTGGGTAACTTTTCCTTCTCTTCAGAATGCTGACCAGCGCTCAATTATGCTCTAAACTCTGGGCTTATCTGCCAAGAGACTGACCACTATGCCAATTTAACTCAAAAGGAACTGTTTTGGTTTTTTGTTTGTTTTTGGTATTTTGGTTTTCTTCTTCTTCTCTTATCCATCTCCCCTTCCCAACAGCTGCCAGAACTTACAACTTGTCAGTCCTGAGGACTTCTTTTAAATTCATAAAACTGTCCTTAAGCTCTGAGAGAGCTCTTAAATCCTTCCAAAATATTATTTTTGTGTGCCTATATGCCTGCATGTGCATGTGTGTCTGAGTGTATGTATGTGCACCACGTGCATGCAGTACACACATAGGTGACACATTGAATACCTTGGAACTAGAGTTACAGCAGTTGTGAGCTACCATGTAAGTTCTGTGAACTGAATCTAGGTCCTCTGCTCTTAACCGCTGAGCCATCTCTCTAACCAACCTTAAATTCTTTTTTTTTTTTTTTTTTGGTTTTTACGAGACAGGGCTTCTCTGTATAGCCCTGGCTGTCCTGGAGCTCACTTTGTAGACCAGGCTGGCCTTGAACTCAGAAATCCGCCTGCCTCTGCCTCCCGAGTGCTGGGATTAAAGGCGTGCGCCACCACGCCAGGCTCTTAAATTCTTAGGAATGCAATCACAAGTGGGGAGGGAGGGAGGGACCTAGGAGGGAAAGTGGATACAGGGGGAGAGTGGGGAGGAAAAGGAAATCTGATCTGGTATTGGGTGAGGGAAAAGGACTGAAGCCCTGAGGGCAGTAGAAAGAATGGAATCAGGCAACCTCAGGAAATAGGGGGTTGGAGGGACCCTCCAGAATGCACCAGACCTGGGAGGTGAGAGACTCTCAGGACTCAAAGGGAGGGATCTTAAATGAAATGCCCTACATTGGGGAGAGGAAACTTATAGAGCCCACCTCCAGCAGAAAGACAGGACATCAAGTGAGGGATGGGGTTGCCATCCCACAGTCACATCTCTGAACCATAATTATTCCTGTCTGAAAGAATTACAAGGATGGAAATGGAGAGGAGCCTGAGAAAAAGAAGGTCCAGCGACAGGCCCAAAGTGGGATCCAGCTCAAGGGAGGCCCGAAGGCCTGACACTATTACTGAAGCTATGGAGTGCTCACAAAAAGGGTCGTTTCATGACTGCCCTCCAAAAGACCCAACAAGGAGCTGAAGAGTCAGAAGCAGATATTTGCACCCAACCAATGGACAGAAGCAGCTGACCCCTGTTGTTTGATTAGGGAAAGGCTGGAAGAAGCTGAGGAGAAGGGTGATCCTATAGGAGGACCAGCAGTCTCAATTAATCTGGACCCCCCCAAGATCTCTCAAACACTGGACCACCAACCAGGTGGTGACACCAGCTGACATGAGGCCCTCAACACACATACAGTAGAGGACTTCCAGGTCTGTGTTTAAAGATGATGCACCTAACCCTCAAGAGACTGGAGGTCCCAGGGAGTTTAGAGGTCAGGTGGGGTAGGGGATATGGACATCCACGTGAAGACGAGGGGTGGGGAGGAGGTATGGGATGTGGAACAGTCGGAGGATGGACAGGAGGGGAGTAAAATCTGGAGTGTAAGAAAATAAATTAATGGCTAGGCGGTGGTGGCGCACGCCTTTAATCCCAGCACTGGGAGGCAGAGGCAAGCGGATTTCTGAGTTCGAGGCCAGCCTGGTCTACAAAGTGAGTTCCAGGACAGCCAGGGCTACACAGAGAAACCCTGTCTCAAAAAAAAAAAAAAAAAATTTAAAAAGTCTTAGTAATGAGACTGAGAACCCCAAGAGCGGATTCAAATTTCCCATGTACAAATGGGGCAGAGCTCTCCAAAATTTCTAGTGACGCTACTTGTTGGTATGAAGCATGCTATTTTAGGTGATTATTTCAGGTCTTCAGTTATGAAGAAAACAGAAGACACAGAAGACAGTAACGAATGTGTCAACTCTAAAATAAAGAATGATCAGGGCTGGAGAGATGCCTCAGAAGTTAAGAGCACAGCAAGGGTCAGATAGTACAGAAAGTGAGCAACGAGGTAGAGAAATGGAAGACAGGATCAAGTGGTTTGAGCACTATGAAGAGAGGTAGATCTGGAGACTCAAAGGTAGTTACTGCTCCTGCTCCTTGGGAAATGGTGAGTTACACTGTCCATCAATAGAGCCAGTAATAAATGCAAGTGCCAGGGGGCCTATGGCTTCTTCCTTTGAGTAAATGGACCATGGGTGAGTTGCTGCAACTCCCAGAGCTGCATCCTAGTCCAAGAGGAAGAGCAGTACCTACAGAATGGAAACCCATAGTTGACTCATCTCTGGATGACGTTATGTTGGATTACGGTTTCTCTGTGCTGTGTTTAGCTTTGGCTGAGGATGTATTTCCTTTGGACTCTTTGGGCTGGACAAACATTTAGCCATCCTGACTTTCCAAATAAGATGGCATTACTAGCAGAGTACATTTGAACACAATTAAGATGAGAAGTATGTGGTAGAAAGACAGAAGAGAAAGAAGCAGGAACAGTTTATATACTATGAAGGAAGCAGAACTGGAAACATGAGGGTGGTGAGGAACAGCCTGATGAGAGATAATAGCCTGCACTTCCACCTGAGGCCATGGTGAAGTCCCAGCCCTTGCTGTTGCAGAGGGCCATGTCTGGGTCCACGGCGCTGTAGCAGCAGGAATCTGCTGCTCCACGGCCCATGTTACCACCAAAGGTCACACAGACGCCCTTTCTTGATTGCTGCCTAGGGCCAGGTAGCTGTCTGAGGGCTGAGCAAAGCTGCCCCTTGCCCCTCACCTGTGCTGCATGGGAGAGTTGACCTGGAAAGCAGGAGAGCTGCCCCCACCACCAGCTGTAGCACTGAAGAAAGTGGACACCCCTCCAAACACCCCCACACCATGCCTGAGCAACACAGTGGACCCTGGTGGTAGGGTAGGGGATAGGAAGCCCCTAGGGCATGAGTTTAGGAGAGCTGGTTCTGACCTCGCTGACTCCAGCACTCAGGAAATGGGGCCCCACACACCTGGGCAGCACTGTAGAGCTGGCCCTAGTGGAATGGGAGTTGGTGAGGCAACCCCAACAGTGTGAGCACAGGAGAGCTGGTCCCATTCCTCACAGCCATACAGAGCCATGGGCACAGGAGAGCTAGCCCAACCTTTTGCCTGGGCAGCATGGGAGAGCTGGTTCTGCACCTCTCTTGGACGGCAAAGTAGGACTGACTCTGGTAGGGAATAGGGGAGGGGGGGAGGGCATGAGGATAGGCCAGTCCTGAAAACAAGAAGCTAGCCTTACCCCTCACCTGGGAAGTGCAGGGGAGCTGGCCCTGATGGTGCCAGTGCAGGAGAGCTATTGAGCAGACCAACTCAGCTACCACCCAGGCCCAGCTTCAGGACTTTGAGTTAGCCCACTCCCATCTATGAACTGCTGGAGCCTGTGAAGGGGCCAGTCCTGCAGAACCAAAGCTGCAGGATCTCCATAAAATAGGGCAACAACAAAATATCTGAGAGGAGTCCCAGTGAGGTTCCTGTATTTACAGTGTAGCAGTAGCCAGAGGCCTCAAACCAGACCAATGACTCATTACAATGAATATTTGCAAGGCAAGCTGTTTGGACAAAAGTGTATCCATGCTGCAGCTTCCATGATGATATTGTTTTGTTGTGTTTTCCTTTCTTTTGTTTTTTTTTAAGGGGGTGGGTGGGTTGCAAGGACAGAGGATAGATATGGAGGGATGGGGAGAGGAGTGAGATTGGGGTATATAATGTGAAATTCCCAAAGAATCAATAAAAAAGTTTTTAAAAATTTAAAAACACACAACTTAAATAAGAGAATGATGACTTTAAACTAATGTTTAAGATGCACATAAGAAAACTGGAGAATGCCGGGCGTGGTGGCACACACTCGGGAGGCAGAGGCAGGCGGATTTCTGAGTTCCAGGCCAACCTGATCTACAAAGTGAGTTCCAGGAAAGCCAGGGCTATACGGAGAAACCCTGTCTCAAACAAACAAAAAAAAAACTGGAGAACACTCGTAGCTACCTGAGTCAGGGTTCTCTGGAGGATAGAAATATAAGAACAAATAACAAAGGAACTTAATACATTACCTTATCTAATTTACAGCTTACCTGATCAGGCCTGGAGAGTCCAACAATGGCTGTCTCCATGATGAAGAGGCTCCATCCACGAAGGCTGGAAGACTCAGAAGCTTCAACCTGGAACTGAGGACTCAGAAGACACCGGGACAGCTTCTTCAGTGGTCTTCAGTCCACACGGGAAGGCCCAAGAAGCTGACTCCAGTGTCAGGGAAGGATGACGGCGGTGGAGGCAGAGGCGGAGGCGGTGGCAGCGGTGGCAAGACAGATGCACTCACCAGCAAGAAGGCAGGCAAGCAGGGAAGGAACGCTGCTCCTTCTTTGGACTTCTCAAAGTGCCACCTTCTCTACGATGGTGACAGGGTCTTCTCACCTCAGTTAGCCCTCCCTGAAAGTTCCTGGCAGACCTGCAAGAGACAGGCCTCTTAGTTGGTTCCAGAGTCATTCAAGTCTGCAGTAAAGATCAGCCATCACACAAACAACCAGCCATGTTCAGGACACGTGTGCCCACTGAGAACTACACGCACACACCCTCACAACTTCCGGGTCTGCCTGTCTCCGCCCACAAGCTCCTCACTCGTTCCGCTCACCTCTGACTAAATGTGTCTCAGGAGTCATCATCAGCAACTGCACTTTCTCTAACTATTGGGTTTCCCATCTAACCTTGGCCTTCCTCCCCACCACACCGCTGGCACAATCCTTGCACACACTCAGCTAAAGCCCCCGGGCTCAGAAGGCCTTTCCTACAGAAGCCACAATGGTAAATGGTTTTTGAGGTTTTGAAGTGATCAGCTCTGTTTTTATTATTCTTAGCTTTTCTAGCAATACTTTACCTGCATCGTCGGGAATATGTATCTTTCTAAGAGCTTCTCTGAAGGCCAGCAACTAGGCTCTATCTTTATCATTCTACTGGCCATGTTCTCACTGAACTCTTGTCATATAGCTCAGGGGTTTATTTATAAAGATTAAACAATGTATCAATGAAAAGAAAACCAAGTAATAAAGTCATAAAAATCAAGAAATAAAATGTCAAAGGGAAAACTTGAAAAATGAAAACAAAACAAACAAAACAAAAAGAGGATGGAAGGTGCAAACAGTCAAGGATTTACACCAAGCTGCGTGCAGTGATGCCCGCCTTTAACCCTAGCACTCAGGTAACAGGCAAGAGAATCTCTTGAGATCAAGCCTATCCCGGTATACAGAGTGAGTTTAATAGAGACCCAGTGTTAAAAATACAAAAACAAATTTACACCAATCTGGTACAATGTGTCTCAGAAAAGCAAATACTTCTGAATTTAAAGTATGAAGCCCCCATTCTACCATAAAAACAAATTAGGTATGCATACGCATGTGTGTGTATATATATATATATATATATATATATATATATACATACATACACACACACACACACACACACGCATTACATAGATGTATACCACATTTTTGCTATCCATTCATCACTGATAGACATCTAGGCAGTTCTCATTTTCTAGGTATTTTGAATAAAGCAATGATGAACATGGTTCAACAAGTCTCTCTGTAGGATATACTACTGTATATCCTACTGTAGTAGGATATAGAGTCCCATGAGTATATACCTAGGAATGTAATAATTGGGTGTAGTGGCTTGAATAAGAATGGCCTCCAGAGGCTCCTGTACTTGAATGCTTGGTCAACCCAAGCCAGGCCCAGTGTCTCTCTCTTCCTACAGATTTGACTGTAGAACTCTTAGCTACTTCTCCAGCACCATGTCTTCTGCATGCCACCATGCTCCTCGCCATGATAATAATGAACTAAACCTCTGAAACTTTAAGCTTATCCCAATTTAAAGTTGCCATGGTCATGTTATCGCTTCACAGCAATAGAATAACGACTAAGACTCTGGATCATATGTAGTTTTAAAAAAACCTGTTAGATGAATAACCATTCTATGATTGGATTTGAGGCCTGCTTCACAAGAGGAAATCCACACCTGACACTGTAAACCTAGTGAAAAACTCATGGCCTCTAGGATTAACCTGCTAACAGAGTTTAGCTGTACTGTCCTGGACCCAGGTTACTTTCTAAATACCTATGTTCATACTCATAAACAAATCCCACTCCTAGTCTTAGTCAGAGGAGCCTCTTTTTTCAATAAATATCAGTGAACACAGGATGCAGGGCGCTCAGAGCGCTGAGAATAAGTGATAGTTAAGTGCTCAACCCAAATAGGACATTTTTTAAATTATTTTTAATTTTGCTTTTGATATTTTACTTATTTTTAGTTTATAGTATGATGTTATGCCTTTATATATTTCTAAGCAACATGTTCATGCAATACAAGGCCAGAAGAGGAACTAAAGTTACAAATGGTTGTGAGCCACCATGTAAGTGCTAGGAATTGAACTCTAGTCTTTTGAAAGAACAGCCAGTGCTCTTAATTTCTGAGTCATTTCTCCATGCCTGAATAGGACGTTTATACTATTACTTCTTAGGGATCACAGCACAGGAAGGGGTGAAAGTGTAAGAGCAGGAGAGGCAAGGGAGAAGGGCTGTAAAATCCTGACTTCTAGGTATAGCAGTGCCAGAGCTTTCTGACCTCATAGTGGTTTGGTCACATCCAATGGTACTCAGAACAGCACCAACAACAGTCAATTATAGGTCGGGGAGGGGCCTACAGTGCTCTACTACTCTTCCTTGAATTAGTGACCACTGACAGATCCTGGAGGAAGAAGTCATTGTCTTCAGTGTGGTTCCAACACAGAATTTAAGCAAGGAGATCAGAAAGGAAAATGCAGGGATAAGGCAGAACGGGGTGTGCTGGAGTCAGAGAGGATGGACCACAGCATGCACTTTATACATGTATGAAATTG
Organism: Mus caroli; assembly: GCF_978045245.1. Classification (NCBI taxonomy): domain Eukaryota; kingdom Metazoa; phylum Chordata; class Mammalia; order Rodentia; family Muridae; genus Mus; species Mus caroli. The sequence goes on along the minus strand of NW_028227265.1, from coordinate 59,809,201 downwards.
TTAAAGGGGAAATTTGTTTAAGTTATAAAAAAAAAAAAAAGAAAAGAAAAAGAAAAACAGTATCATGAGTCATACGTGCTACTCCAGAACTTTGGAGGCAGCAAAAGAATCAGGAATTTGAGGCCATCCATACCTACACAAGGACCCATCTCAACATAATACAGAAATTAACTAAACCAAATCAAAACTTACATCCCGCAACCAAGTAGAAATTAAGACAGGTATGCAAAACCAACTAAACTTCAAAATTCAAACTGGATGAAGCTCAATGGCAGAGCACACAAGAACCAGATTTCAATTCTCAACATGCACCTCCCCAAGAAAGTTAGAAACAATGGACTCCACCATCAACAGTAAATAACAACAACATGAGCGGGCTGGAGAGAGGGAGCCGATGTTAAAGCACTGCCTGCCTGCTCTTCCAGAGGACCCAGGTTCAATTCCCAGCACCCCAGTGGCTCACAGCCATCTGCAACACCAGTTCCAGGGGATCTAACACCCTCCTCTGTCCTCCCCAGGCACCAGCACACAGACTTACTTCTGTGGGCAATACACCCACAGAAATGAAATATAAAATTAATTTTAAATCATTATCATGCTATATTTAAGGGAGAATAAAACTGTATGTCAACAAAAGGGGAAGTAAGCTTCTTCAGAAGAAATAAAAAACTGGTTTTTGCCCAAAGAAAATCTCAAAACTCAACAAAAATTCAAGGAACTAATGTGATACCATAGCAAACATATAGGATACATAATTCTATCCTACTCCTGTACATTGGCAATAAGCAATAGGATGTAAAAGGAAAAACACTACGCTGCTTGTACACCAGTAGAGATAAATGACACAGTAAGAAAATACGCAAATAAAACAAAGAACTACAGACATACTGGGTGTGGTGGTGCACAGACTCGAAAGGCAGAGACAGGCAGACTTCTGTGATTTCCAGGCCACACTGGTCTACAAAGTTCCAGAGTTCCAGGTCAGACAGGTCACACAGTGAGATTTTGTCTAAAAAAACAAAATAAGGGGTTGGGAGGGGAAGTCTGCAGACATTAACTATAACTTTCTTTTTTTTTTTAAATTATGTATTTTACATGTATGGGTGTTTTGCTTCCACCGCATGCATGCCTGGTACCCATAAAGGCCAGAAGAGGGCTTCATATCTCCTTGGAATGAAGTTACAGAACGGTCTAAGCCACCATGTGGTCACTGGAAATCAATCTACAAGAGCAGCAGTGCTCTTAACCACTAAGCCAGCTCTCCAGCCTCACACTTCAAATCACCAATGAAAGCAATGAACCTAATAAAGCAAGTGGTACTGCAGGATCCTGGACATGAAGTGTTGAAGGGCACAGTCTTCTGTGTCCTGTCCCAAGTTACTCCATACTGTGAGAAAACAGTGGTTTTCCAGGCAATGCCTTGCCCTGAGTGACTCCATTTGACTCCATTTTGAGGAAAGAGAATGACTCCAGCCCCTTGGTACATGCACAAACAATACTATCTGTTCAGCCAGATATCACAGGCTTGTTCCTGAGAACAGAAAGAGGGCTACTCTATAAGTTTATCAGGATGAGTTGAGACTAGATGGGCATGTATTACAATGCTATCAGGGAAACCAGGGAAGGGCATAACTCCCTCTCCTGGCCTCTTAAATTGATAGACACCTACTAGCACTAGGATATCTGACCCCAAACCATCCTATCGTCTGATAACTGGTATATAAATGAAGAAAGGACAAGTAGAGACTTTTGTCCCTGAGGTTTCAATAGGCCCCATGACTCACCTACTCACCTGCCTGGCCTTCCACCTAGTCCCTATCCAGACCTGGACCTGAGCCCACAGCTGCCTGCTCTCAGGGCCTTCTATCTAGAACTAAGCAGCATGGCTGACAAGCCTGAGTCCTCTCTGTGACTTCATCAAAGGCTCCCTCCCTGTGGCACAATTGTTTTGAGTTCCTTTTCCTATCAGTACAAACTCTACCTACATTTCTCTCAGCCTACTTCTAAGCCTTTTCTTTTACCCGTATTCATTTTATAAACAATATATGCAGAGATATGCTATGTGCTTTGACATGAGAATTAATATTAACAATTAAAACTAAAAGAAGGGCTGGAGAGATGGCTCAGTGGTTAAGAGCACTGACTGCTCCTCCAGAGGTCCTATGTTCAATTCCCAGCAACTACATGGTGGCTCACAACCATCTGTAATGGGATCAGATGCTCTCTTCTGTTGTGTCTGAAGAGAGCAACAGTGTACTCACAAACATAAAATAAATAAATCTTAAAAAAAAAGAAAGACTAGAATAAAACCCACATTAGCCTTGTCCTAATTACAAATGTAAGTGAAATCATTTGGCAAATTGCTGCTATCAAAACCTTTTAAATTTATTGTTATTCAAAAATAGTTGATACTTTGGGGAGATACAAATGTGTCTATCTTATTTCTAGCATAGTATGCTCATGTTCTCAGTTTAAACTAGTAGTTCAACATACTTCCAATAAAAATGCTAAAATAAACAAGAAATAAAGGTTGTGTGGAAATGAAGAAAAGGACCAGAATGGTGAACACAATACAGAAGAATCAACTACAATTCTTCCTGACTAACAGTTCTCAGCGAACCTCAGTACGCAAAACAATGCACTATTTGAGGTAAGAAAAATTAACAAGCCCACAAATGCATAAGCAGAAATAAAAACAAAAATATAATCAAAGGATGTCTGACAGAAGAACAAAATAAATTCAATGAGACAAGTCATCTTTCCCAGAACTGTTTTTAAACATCTTTGCAAAGAAACTCACTGGACTTTACAAATGTCGTAAAATTAACCTAAAGAGGATGCCACACTTACATGTGGAATGCAAAGTTCAGAACTTCTCGAAGACAGCACAAAGAACCTAGACAGCCTTAGTCTAGCAAGCAGCCTTCAGGGCACCACCAAAAGCAGGACGTCCCCGCCAGCCCGGATCGTGACGTCATCCGCGTACTGGCTTCCGCCCATCCCCCGCCCCCCGCAGGGCGGGACCTCCCGCTCAGCGCTGACGCCAAGAGGATCAGGGCGGAAGTACCTACGGACCGCAGGCGGAGGCCCAGGTCACAGCCCCTCCGTCCCCGCGCCCATTGCCCCAACCCCAGGGAGGACCCACCACCCCGGCTCCCGCAGCCCAGCCGGCCGCTCCTCCCATCAGGGGACAGCGGCCCTCGCTCACCATTGCGCGGCTCCGAGCTCACCCGCGCTCCCCCACACAGCTCCAAGCACTGGCTCCTACAACGGCTTTCCTCAGCTTCGGTGAAGAATCTTTAGCTAACATGGCGGCCGAAAAGAACCCGCCTCCCGCCCCCTAGAAGCTTCTGATTGGACAACCTGTCTGTAGCTCCTGATTGGTTAGAACTGCTTACGTAATCTGAGTGACAGGAGTAGCTCCTCTTGCAGTTCCTTAGGCTGTGAGTCGAGAGCCCATTGTTTAGTGTTGCGGTGGCCAGCAGGTGTCAACGTAGGTTCATGGCTCTTGTGTACCTCTAGGTGTGCCCTACAGAATGATTCCAGGACCCTGGCCAGTGAAAATAGTTGACAGTGTCAGGCCAGTTTTGTGACTCTGACATACCTAGGGACAAGTCTGCTGAAAGAACCAAACTAGTGTTCGGTGATGACAGTTCAGGGGGGCACTGTACCATAGCTTCTTCAGAATATTTTTGTTGAGACTCTTCCTTTATTGTGTACAAAAGCCTCAAGCTCGTAGTCCGCCTCAGTCAATGTGCCTAAAGTCATTTTTTTCTTTTCTTTTTTATTGGATATTTTCTTTATTTACATTTCATATGTTATCCCCTTTCCCGGTTTCCCTCCCTCCTGGAAACACCTTATTACATTCTTCCTCCCCCTGTTTCTATGAGGGTGTTACTCCACCCACCCACTCCCACCTCCCAGCCCTCAATTCCCCTATACTGGGGCATCTATCAAGCCTTCATAGGACCAAGGACCTCTCCTTACATTGATGCATGACAAGGCCATCCTCTACTTCAGTTCTTTCTCTAACTCCTCTATTGGGGATCCCATGCTCAGTCCAATGGTTGGCTGCCAACATCTATCTCTGTATTTGTAAGAATCTGGCAGGGCCTCTCAGGAGATAGTCATATCAGGCTCCTTTCAGCATGCACTTCTTGGCATCCACAGTAGTGTCTGGGTTTGGCAACTGTATTTGGGATGAATCCCCAGGTGGGACAGACTCTGAGTGCTCTTTCCTGTAGTGTCTGCTCTACACTTTATCTCCATATTTGCTCCTGTGAATATTTTTTTCTCCTTCTAAGAAGGACTGAAGCAACCATTCTTTGTTCTTCCTTCTTACTGAGCTTCATGCGGTTTGTGACTTGTATCCTGGTTATTTGGACCTTTGGGGCTAGTATTCACTTATCAGTGAGTGCATAAGATGTGTTTTCTTTTGCGACTGGGTTACCTCACTAAGAATGATATTTTCTAGTTCTATCCATTTGCCTAAGAATTTCATGAATTCGTTTTTAATAGCTGAGTACTACTCCATTGTGTAAATGTACCACATTTCCTGAATCCATTCCAGATTTGAAGGACATCTGGGTTGTTTCCAGCTCCTACCTCTTATAAAAAAAAAAGACTGCTATGAACATAGTGGAACATGTATCCTTCTTACATGTTGGAGCATCTTCTAGGTATATGCCCAGGAGTGGTAGAGCTGGGTCCTCAGGTAATACTATGTCCAATTTTCTGAGGAACTGCCAAACTGATTTCCAGAGTGGTTGTACCAGCTTGCAATACCACCAACAATGGAGGAGTGTTCCTCTTTCTCCACATCCTCTCCAGCATCTGCTGTCACCTGAGTTTTTGATCTTAGACATTCTGAGGTGGAATCTCAGGGTAGTTTTTATTTACATTTCCCTGATGACTAAGGATGTTGAACATTTCTTTAGGTGCTTCTCAACCATTCAGTATTCCTCAGTTGAGAATTTTGTTTAGCTCTGTTCCCCATTTTTAATATTGTTATTTGGTTCTCTGGAGTCTAACTTCTTGAGTTCTTTGTATATATTTGATATTAGCCCTCTATCAGATGTAGGGTTGGTAAAGATCTTTTCCCAATCTCTTTGTTGCCTTTTTGTCTTATTGAGAGTGTCATTTGTTTACAGAAGCTTTGCAATTTTATGAGATCCCATTTCTCAATTCTTGATCTTACAGCACAAGCCATTGGTGTTCTGTTCAGGAATTTTTCCCCCTGTGCCCATATCTTAGAGGCTCTTCCCCACTTCCTCCTCTATAAGTTTCATTGTCTCTGGTTTTATGTGGAGGTCCTTGACCCACCTAGACTTGAGCTTTGTACAAGGAGATAAGAATGGGTCAATTTGCATTCTTCTACATGCAAACCACCAGTTGAGCCAGCACCATTTGTTGAAAATGCTGGTTTTTTATACTGGATGGTTTTAGCTCCTTTATCAAAGATCAAGTGACCATATGTGTATGGGTTCATTTCTGGGTCTTCAATTCCATTCCACTGATCTTCCAGCCTGTCTCTGAATCAATACCATGCAGTTTTTATTACTATTGCTCTGTAATACAGCTTGAGGTCAGGGATGGTAATTCCCCCATGTACTGGCTAATTTTGTGTCAACTTGACACAGCTGGAGTTATCACAGAGAAAGGAGCTTCAGTTGAGGAAATGCTTCCATGAGATCGAACTGTAAGGCATTTTCTCAATTAGTGATAAAGGGGGAAAGGCCCCTTGTGGGTGGGACCATCTCTGGGCTGGTAGTTTTGGGTTCTATAAGAGAGCAGGCTGAGCAAGCCAGGGGAAGCAAGCCAGTAAATAACATCCCTCCATAGCCTCTGCATCAGTTCCTGCTTCTTGACCTGCTTGAGTTCCAGTCCTGACTTCCTTAGTGATGAACAGCAGTATGGAAATGTAAGCCGAATAAACCCTTTCCTCCCAACCTGCTTCTTGGTCATGATGTTTGTGCAGGAATAGAAACCCTGACTAAGACACCCCAGAAGTTCTTTTATTGTTGAGAATCATTTTCGCTATCCTGGGTTTTTGTTATTCCAAATGAATTTGCAAATTGTTCTTTCTAACTCTAGGAAGAGTTGAGTTGGAATTTTGATGGGGATTGCATTGAATCTGTAAATTGCTTTTGGCAAGATGGCCATTTTTACTATATTAATTCTGCCAATCCATGACCATGGGAGATCTTTCCATCTTCTGAGATCTACTTCGATTTCTTTCTTCAGAGATCTGAAGTTCTTGTCATATAGATCATTCACTTGCTTAGTTAGAGTCACACCAATATATTTTATAGTGAAGGGTGTTGTTTCCCTAATTTCTGCCTCAGCCTGTTTATCCTTTGAGTAGAAGAAGGTAACGGATTTGTTTGAGTTAATTTTATATCCAGTCACTTTGCTGAAGTTCTTTATTAGCTGAAGTTCTTAATTAGGAATTTTTTGGGTCACTTAAGTATATGATCATATCTTCTGCAAACAGTGATATTTTGACTTCTTTGTTTCTGTACTGGCTAGTTTTATGTCAACTTGACACAGCTGGAGTTATCACAGAGAAAGGAGCTTCAGTTGAGGAGATGCCTCCATGAGATCCAACTGTAAGGCATTTTCTCAATTAGTGATCAAGGGGGAAAGACCCCTTGTGGGTGGAACCAGCTCTGGGCTGGTAGTCTTGGTTCTATAAGAGAGCAGGCTGAGCAAGCCAGGGGAAGCAAGCCAGTAAAGAACATCCCTCCGTGGCCTCTGCTCAGCTCCTGCTTCCTGACCTGCTTGAGTTCCAGTCCTGACTTCCTTTGGTGATGAACAGCAATGTGGAAGAGTAAGCTGAATATACCCTTTCCTCCCAACTTGCTTCTTGGTCATCATGTTTTTGCAGGAATAGAAACCCTGACTAAGACAAATTGGTACCAGCACAGTGGGGTATTCCTGTGACAACCTGACCATGTTTTGGGGAGGACTGTGGAAGGACTTTGGAACTTTGGACTTGAAGATCCATTTGTTGTTAAGAGCTCTGTCAGATGTTGTGTAGGAGCTTGGAAGATAATATTGAGAACAGTACAGGAGACGGAGGTCTGGCTTGTGAAATTTCAGAGGGAAAATTAAAGACTCTTTTCAGGGCCATTGCTGTTTTGATTGTGAAGATTCTGTAGTTCTGGTTAGCTGGGGCTGAAGAATCAGCTGTGATTAACAAGATACCAAAACTACTAAAGCAAAGACTGCATTACTGGGACTATTGATGCTGGTTAGCTGGACCTAAGAAATTAGCAGTGATTAAGAAGAGACCAGCATCATTGAGGTGACATCTTCAGGAAAGTGTTTTCTGAAAGCACAAAGAGGTTGTGTTCCAGAGATAGCCAAGGTTGTACTCCTGCTGCAGCAGAACTTGGTAATGTGTGAGGGTCACCCAGGTGATACTGTTTTTGAAGGCATCAAGGGGTCATGCAGAGCAGCTGAGGCTAGGCACTGTGAGAGGCCATGGAAGGCCATTGGTGAAGGTGCAGCCTCAGTTGCAATTAACGGCCCAGGACTGAAGGGGTCATGCAGTGTTTTGGAGATGCCAGTACCATGAGATGACCACCAAGAGCAGCAGCAGCAGCAGTGGAGTACAGGCATCTGGAGCCTAGAGGACGCCGTATGTGCTACAAAGGGCATGGCTGGAGAAGTGACCCAAGCCCTTGGAGGAGCCCAGAAGATCATGAGTTGGATTCCAGACATTGGGTGGTTGGAGATTGATTTTTGCTTTTGATTGTGGCTGTGCCATGATATTTTCCCTCTTGAAGGAAGAAACTATTTTAGTAGAGCCCACAGTTAAGGAGACTTTTAATTGTAAAAAGACTTTGGATTTTAAAAGAGATGGCTATTTTAAAGAGATTGAAATTTTGAGAATATGTAAAGACTATGGGACGTTTAAAGTTATTTAGACCTTGGGGATGAGTAAGAATGTAAAGGTTGAGGCTTACTAGTGATGTGTTTGTGTGTCAAGTTGACAAGGGGTCAATTGTACTGGCTAGTTTTGTGTCAACTTGACACAGCTGGAATTATCACAGAGAAAGGAGCTTCAGTTGAGGAGATGCCTCCATGAGATCCAACTGTAAGGCATTTTCTCAATTAGTGATCAAAGGGGAAAGGCCCCTTGTGGGTGGGACCATTCCTGGGCTGGTAGTTTTGGGTTCTATAAGAGAGCAGGCTGAGCAAGTCAGGGGAAGCAAGCCAGTAAAGAACATCCCTCCGTGGCCTCTGCTCAGCTCCTGCTTCCTGACCTGCTTGAGTTCCAGTCCTGACTTCCTTTGGTGATGAACAGCAATGTGGAAGAGTAAGCTGAATAAACCCTTTCCTCCCAACTTGCTTCTTGGTCATCATGTTTGTGCAGGAATAGAAACCCTGACTAAGACAGTTTCCCATTTGTATCCCCTTGACCTCCTTTTGTTGTCTAATTGCCCTAGCTAGAACTTCAAGTACTATGTTGAATAGATAGGGAGAGAGTGGGCAGCCTTGTCTAGTCCCTGATTTTAGTGCAATTGCTTCAAGTTTCTCTCCATTCAGTTTGATGTTAGCTAGTGATTTTCTGTATATTGCTTTTATAATGCTTAGGTATGGGCCTTGAATACCTGATCTTTCCAAGACTTTTAACATGAAGGGATGCTGAATTTTGTTAAATGCTTTTTTTTTTTTTACATTTCATTTTTTTTAAATTTTTAATATTTTTATTACATATTTTCCTCAATTACATTTCCAATGCTATCCCAAAAGTCCCCCATACCGCCCCCCACTTCCCTACCCACCCATTCCCATTCTTTTGGCCCTGGCATTCCCCTATATTGGGGCATATAAAGTTTGCAAGTCCAATGGGACTCTCTTTCCATTGATGGCCTACTAGGCCATCTTTCGATACATATGCAGCTAGAGACAAGAGCTCCGGGGTTCTGGTTAGTACATCATGTTGTTCCAGCAATAGGGTTGCAGATCCCTTTAGCTCCTTGGGTACTTTCTCTAGCTTCTCCATTGGGAGCCCTGTGATACATCCAATAGCTGACTGTGAACATCCACTCCTGTGTTTGCTAGGCCCCGGCATCGTCTCACAAGAGACAGCTATATTTGGGTCCTTTCAGCAAAATCTTGCTAGTGTATGCAATGGTGTCAGCGTTTAGAAGCTGATTATGGGATGGATCCCTGGATACGGCAGTCTCTAAATGGTCCATCCTTTCATCACAGCTACGAACTTTGTCTCTGTAACTCCTTCCCTGGGTGTTTTGTTCCCAATTCTAAGAAGGTGCATAGTGTCCACACTTTGGTCTTCATTCTTCTTGAGTTTCATGCGTTTAGCAAATTGTATCTTATATCTTGGGTATCCTAAGTTTTGGGCTAATATCCACTTATCAGTGAATACATATTGTGTGAGTTCTTTTGTGATTGTGTTACTTCACTCAAGATGATGCCCTCCAGGTCCATCCATTTGGCTAGGAATTTCATAAATTCATTCTTTGTAATAGCTGAGTAGTACTCCATTGTATAAATGTACCATAATTTCTGTATCCATTCCTCTGTTGAGGGACATCTGGGTTCTTTCCAGCTTCTGGCTATTATAAATAGGGCTGCTATGAACATAGTGGAGCATGTGTCCTTTTTACCGGTTGGGACATCTTCTGGATATATGCCCAGGAGAGGTATTGCTGGATTGTTAAATGCTTTTTCAGCATCTAATGAAGTGATCATGTGGGGTTTTTTTCTTTGAGTTTGTTTATGTAGTGGATTACATTGATGGATTTCCATACATTGAACCATCCCTGCATCCCTGGAGTGAAGCCTACTTGATCATGGTGAATGATCATTTTGATGTATTCTTAGATTCAGTTGGCAAGAATTTTATTGAGTATTTTTGCATCAATGTTATAAGGGAAATTGGTCTGAAGTTTTCTTTCTTCATTTGGCCTTTGTGTGGTTTAGGTATAAGCGTAATTGTGGCTTCATAGAATGAGTTAGATAGTGTACCTTCTGTTTCCATTTTGTGGAATAGTTTGAAGAGTATTGGTAATTAGGTCTTCTTTAAAGGTCTGATAGAATTCTCCACTAAACCTATCTGGTCCTGGGCTGGTTTTGGTTGGGAGACTTAATGACTGCTTCTATTTCTTTAGAGGTTATGGGATCATTTAGATGGCTTATCTGATCCTGTTTAACTTTGACATCCTGTATGTATCTAGAAAATTGTCCATTTTATAAAGATTTTCCAATTTAGTTGAGTATAAACTTTTGTAGTAGGATATGATGATTTTTGAATTTCCATGCTTTCCGTTGTTATGTCTCCCTTTTCATTTCTGATTTTATTAATTTGGATACTGTCTCTGCGTCCTCTGGTTAATCTGGCTAAGGGTCTATCTATCTTGTTGATTTTCTCAAGGAATCAGCTCCTGGTTTTGTTGATTTTTTGTATAGTTCTTTTTGTTTGTACTTGGTTGATTTCAACCCTGAGTTTGATTATTTCCTGCCTTCTACTTTTCTTGGGTGTATTTGCTTCTTTTTGTTCTAGAGCTTTCAGGTGTGCTGTCAATCTGCTAGTGTAAGTTCTCTCCAGTTTCTTTTTAGAGGCACTTAGAGCAATGAGTTTTCCTCTTACCACTGCTTTCATCGTGTCCCATAAGTTTTGGTATGATGTGTCTTCATTTTCATTAAATTCTAAAAAGTCTTTCATTTCTTTCTTTAGTTCTTCCTTGACCAAATTACCATTGAATAGAGCAATGTTCAGCTTTCATGTATATGTATGCTTTCCATTGGTTTTGTTGGTATTTAAAGTCAGCCTTAATCCATAGTGATCTGATAGGATGCATGAGATTATTTCAATCTTCTTGTATCTGTTGAGGCCTATTTTGTGGTCAATTATATGGTCAGTTTTGGAGAAGGTACCATGAGGTGCTGAGAAGAAAGTATATTCTTTTGCTTTAGGATGAAATGTTCTATAAATACCTGTTAGGTACATTTGATTCATAACTTTGGTTATTCTCACTGACTTGTCCATTGCTGAGAATAGGGTGTTGAAGTCTCCCACTACTGTTGTGTGGAGTGTATTGTGTGCTTTGAGCTTTAGTAAAGTTTCTTTTATGAATGTGGATGCCGTTGCATTTGGAGCACAGATGTTCAGAATTGAGAGTTTATCTTGGTAGATTTTTCCTTTGACCAGTTTGAAGTGCCCTTTCTCATCCTTTTTGATAACTTTTAGTTAAAAATCTATTTTATTTGATATTAGAATGGCTACTCCAGCTTGTTTCTTGGGACCATTTGCTTGGAAAATTGTTTTCCAGCCTTTTACTCTGAGGTAGTGTTTGTCTTTGACGCTGAGGTGCGTTTCCTGTGTGCAGCAAAATGCTGGATCCTGTTTACATATCCAGTCAGTTAGCGTATGTCTTTTTATCAGGGAATTGAGTCCATTGATGTTAAGAGATATTAAGTAATAGTGATTGTTGCTTCCTGTTATTTTTATGTTTGTGTGGTTATCTTCTTTTGGGTTTGTTGAAAGAAGATTACTTTCTTGCTTTTTCTAGGGTGTGGTTTTCTTTCTTGTGTTGGTGTTTTCCATCTATTATCATTTGTAGGGCTGGATTTGTGGAAAGATATTGTGTAAATTTGGTTTTATCATGGAATACTTTGGTTTCTCCATCTATGGTCATTGAGAGTTTTGCTGGGTATAGTAGCCTGGGCTGGCTTTTATGTTCTTTTAGGGTCTGTATGACATCTGCCCAGGATCTTCTGGCTTTCATAATCTCTGGTGAGAAGTCTGGTGTAATTGTGATAGTCTGCATTTATATGTTATTTCACCATTTTTCATTACTGCTTTTAATATTCTTTCTTTATTTAATGTATTTGCTGTTTTGATTATTATGTGACAGGAGGAATTTCTTTTCTGGTCCTGTCTACTTGGAGTTCTGTAGGCTTTTTGTATGTTCATGGGCATCTCTTTCTTTAGGTTAGGCAAGTTTTCTTCTATAATTTTGTTGAAGATATTTAATGTCCCTTTAAGTTGGGAATTCGCACCCTCTTCTATACCTATTATCCTTAGGTTTGCTCTTCTTATTGTGTCCTGAATTTCCTGGATGTTTGGGTTAGGAGCTTTTTGCATTTTGCATTTTCTTTGACTGTTGTGTCAATGTTTTCTAAGTTATCTTCTGCCCCTGATATTTTCTCTTCTATCTCTTGTATTCTGTTGGTGATGCTTGCATCTATGACTCCTGATCTCTTTCCTAGGTTTTCTAACTCCTGGGTTGTCTCCCTTTGTGATTTCTTCATTGTTTCTATTTCCATTTTTAGATCTTGGATGGTTTTGTTCATTCCTTCACCTGTTTGATTGTGTTTTCCTGTAATTCTTTAAGGGATTTTTGTGTTTCCTTTTTAAGAGCTTCTAGCTGTTTACCTGTGTTCTCCTGTAATTCTTTAAGGAAGTTATTTATCCTTCTTAAAGTCCTCCATCATTGTCATGAGAAGTGACTTTAGATCTTTAAACTTTAGAATCTTGCTTTTCCGGTGTGATGGTGTATCAAGGACTTGGTATGGTGGGAGAATTGGGTTCTGATGATGCCAAGTAGTCTTGGTTTCTGTTTCTTCTGTTTTTATGCTTGCCTCCATCTTATTATCTGTAGTGCTACCTGCCCTTGCTATATCTGACTAGAGTCTTTCCTTCCTGTAATCCTGGCTGAGTCAGAACTCCTCAGAGTCCAGCTGTCTCTGTGATCCTGTGATTCCGGGATCCTGTAATCCTGAGATTCTGGGTATGTCAGAGTTCCTTGGAGTCAAGCTTCCTCTGAGACCCTGAGATCCTGGTGTGTCCAAGCTCCTGGGATCCTGGGATCCCGGGATCCTAAGATCCTGGACATGCTAGAGCACCTGGGAGTAGAGCCTCTTCTGGGGGCTGTGGAACTGGCCGCTGAGTTCACACCCAAGGTAGACCGGCACAAGGTAGATCAAGCCACTGTTTGGGTGGGGTTCCTGTGTCCCTGGATCCTGCTAGTCCCAGTTACTCCTGGTGGTGTTGGAATAGATGTTGTGTTCTCCTAACCCCTGATCCTAAGATCCTGGGCATGCTAGAGCTGCTGGGAGTGAAGCCTCCTCTGGGGGCAATAATTTTTTTCCTTATGTACAGTCATTAGAGAACTCGTAACTTTCTAGACTTTCTTTGGGTCCTCTTCTTCACATGTAAAACTGAGGGGAAAAAATGAGAGTATATAATTAATGGGCTAGCAAATGTGACGATGAGATGGCTTGTTATTTAAGAGTACTGCCTGCTCTTCCAAAGGACCCAGTTACCATTCACAGTGCCCACAAAGAGGCTCACAACCCTCTGTAACTCCAGTTCCAAGAAACCCAACACCTTCTGGCCTCCATGGGCACCAAGCATACATAGCAGACAAACATTTGGACAAATCACCAATACACATAAAATAAAACTAAATGTTTTAAGTGTGTAATTGGATAGCTAAGAAAGTGGCTCAGTTGCCTAGAATGCAGGAAATCTTGGGTTCAATCCTCAAAATCACATAAACTAACAAAGATGGTATTTGTCTATAAGCCCCCATCAGTGATGAAAATCAGAGAGTCATAAGTTCAAGGTCATTCCCTAATACATAGTGGTTTTGAGGCCAGTCTCTGCTGCGTGACACTCAAAAACAAAAACAAAAACAAAAATAAAAACACCTAAAAGCTGATTATGACTTTAATCCCAGCACTCGGGAGACAGAGGTAGAGGCAAGCAGATCTCTGTGAGATCTAGGCCAGCTTGGCCTACACAATGAGGCCCTACCTCAAAATAAAAAGTGTTCATCATTGAATGGTTTGATCTACAAATGTGCTGCACATAAACTCATGTAGGCTCACACATATTGCATGTAAAATAAATAAATATTTACACATTAACCATACAGCAGCAATGGCATCTAGTGAGAGTGAGTTAGATGATATCCCAGAATAAGAACTCAAATGATAGCCGGGCGTGGTGGCGCACGCCTTTAATCCCAGCACTCGGGAGGCAGAGGCAGGCGGATTTCTGAGTTCGAGGCCAGCCTGGTCTACAAAGTGAGTGCCAGGACAGCCAGGGCTATACAGAGAAACCCTGTCTCGAAAAAACCTAAAAAAAAAAAAAAAAAAAAAAAAAAAAACTGGATAGCCTCGTGGATAGAATAGATCAAGGAGAGAACTGAATAGCTGAGCTTGAAGACACAGTGGAGGAACTGAACAATCCAACAAGGACATAGATAATAATGAGTAGTTACCAGTGAGAATCACACATAGGCACAACACTGAAAAGACCATATCTAGGGGTGGCAGGCATTTGTCTGACAGACGTTTCTAGATGTGAGAAGCCACATGCATGAAGTCTCATCAATCATGATCTGAACAAGGACACCAGTAAACATGCTAATGGGAAGAAAGGCAACAGAGGTTTTAAGCAAGTCTGGGCCACATGGCAAGTCAGAGCTACAGAGTGAGATCCTGTCTTATTTTTGTTTTTTGTTTGTTTGTTTGTTTGTTTTGTTTGTTTTTTGGTTGGTTGGTTTGCTTGGTTAGTTGGTTTTGGATTTGGTTTTGATTTGGTTTATTTTTTAATGTATGCAGTGTTCTGCCTGCATGGATGTCTGCAGGTCAGAAGAGGACACCAGATCACATTAGAGGTGGTTATGAGTCTCCATGTGGTTGCTGGAAATTGGACTCGGGACCTCTGGAAGAGCAGCCAGTGCTCTCAATGTCTAAGCCATCTCCCCATCTCCTTGGTTTTGGTTTTTTGTTTGGAGTTCTTATTTGTTTCTTTTGTTTAGTTTTTAGTTTGGGGGGGGGTTGATGTTGTTTGTTTGTTTGTTGTTGCTGTTTCAAGACAGGGTCTCTCTGTGAAGCCTAGGCTTTGAGCCCAAACTCAGAGATCATCCACCTGCCTCTGCATTTCAAGTGCTGGGATTAAAGGTGTGACCAAAACCTCCTAGACATTTTATTTTTATTTTATTCATTTTATTTTATTTTCACATACATTTTCAAATTTTAAATAAAAAGAAGAGGTTAAACTGTTGCCCTTCGTGAGTAGACAATGCTGTTGTGCAACAAAACTTTTCCGAGGGAGAAGCAACAAACAGGCCAACAGGGATTGTACAAGACACCAAAGGAAAGATACCACCAAAGTCCAGCTTTGTAAACTAATGAGCTTTACTTGGCTTACTTACAGGACCAGAAATAACTGAAAGGCAGCTGTATCACCAAAGCCCACACCAACATGAGTGACAGCTCACCGAAACTGGGAACCTAGAGCTCACTGCACAGCCTTCAGGAAGTTCAGCAGGTCTATAACAGGGAACACACCACTGTTGTCTTGCTAAATGGACATGCTGTCACAGTGCCTTCTACATGCTCACACTTATATACATGCCTAGTGCTTCTCTCAACCTCAACCAGAGCCCTGCTCCTCTGCAGCAGTCAGCAGTCAACACAGAGACCCCAAAGTGTTCAAAGTACTGAGAATAAGTAGCTGTGGTTGCTCAGCCCTAAAGGAGACCTCTAGATCAACCTCCTACCAGCAAGGCTCAGGAAACATCATGGAAGGCAACCAAAGGGAGAGTGAGAGGTGGGGGGTGGGGAGGATTGTTGTGAAAATCATGGGCAAGGTGTGGAGAGTGCCATGGTGAACCCACTGCAACTGTGCTCACCTGCATCTAATCAAGCCGACTGAGCAGTCGGCGTTTCAACAAGCAGCAGCAACTGGACCCCAGGAGAGAATAAAAAGGAAAGAACATGAACTGGGAGAGGGACACATGTGGTGCCTGGGGGATGTGGGAAATGGGAGTTGGAAGAAGATACAAACAAGATACATTGAAAGTCTGGATAAATCAGTCGACCCTGGTAACACTGTAACTCCTTTCATTAAGTGACCCCAGAGCATCAGGAGCCCAAAGACAGAAGTGGGGAATATTAGCTTCTAAATCAATGAAATGTTGCTTGTGCCTCTTGTAGATAACCTCTGCCTTTTGAAATCAAGATTTCTAGGTTATCAAAATATGAAGTCATAGGAAAAGAAAAAAAAATTTTTTAAGGTTTATTTATTTATTTATTATATGTGAGTACACTGTAGCTGTCTTCAGACACTCCAGAAGAGGGCGCCAGATCTCGTTACAGATGGTTGTGAGCCACCATGTGGTTGCTGGGAATTGAACTCTGGACCTTTGGAAGAGCAGTCGGGTGCTCTTACCCACTGAGCCATTTCACCAGCCCCCAAGAAAAAATTTTTGATACAGTGTTATTAATGGTGATTGTAAGTGGACCATTTCTATTTCCACCACTTGAATCCTGATCACTGAAGAAAAATACCATACAATGGACACCAATTCAGAATATAGACAGCCCTTGGTACCACTTCAGTCTATCTCTACCTGATGGTTGCTCTGCATTTTTAAAGATGTTTTTTTTAAATATAATGTGGGGGTATGGTTGTTGTTTTGCTTTGTCTTGTTTTTTTTTTGGGGGGGTGGCTTTTTGAGACAGGGTTTCTCTGTGTATCCTTGACTGTCCTAAAACTTGCTCTGTAAACCAGGCTGTCCTCAAATCACAGAGTTTCACCTGCCTCTACCTCCCTGCGCTGGAATCAAAGGAGTGCACCACCACCGCCGGGGTTTCATTCTTGGTTTGGTCCTGTCTTTCCTCTCCTCGTTCTTATCTCTTCATTTTGTAATAGGAATGTGTACTATGTGACACTGAAACATGTCGTTTGTTTTGCTATTACAGGGGCTGGAGAGTTGACAATTAAGAGTCCTTGTTGCACCAGAGCAGGGGCTGTCTCTGAGCCTGTTGCCTGCTTGCCTGCCTGCTGATCCCATGACCCAAATGGATACCCTTGTCTGGCCTCAGTGGGAGAGGATGTGCCTAGTCTAGCAGCAACTTCATATTGGGGTTGAGGGTGTTGGGGGATTGACATTTTGTAGGGCAGGTCTTTACCCTCTCAAAAGAGAAAGGGAAGGGCTAATGAGGGGAGGATTTGTGTGAGGCGGTACTAGGAGGAGAAGAAGGGCTGATATTAGGTTGTAAAGGGGATACATAAATTTGATTAAAAAAAAAAAGAGTACCTGTTGCTCTTGAGGACCTGGATTTGATTCCCAGAACCTACACAGAGGTTCATGACCATCTGTATCCTCAATTCCAGGGGATCTAACAGGCATGCATGTAGTGCACACACATGCCCACAGGCAAAACATTCATACACATAAAGTAAAAAAAAAAAAAATTAAAAAATAAAAAGATTGCTTTGAATCTCAGAAAAGACTGCATTTTTCGAACAATGTTCAGATTGTTAGACTATAAGGACCTTTGATGTTGGAATAAATTCACTTTGAACTATGAGATGGCCATGATCTATGGGGGTCAGGCTCATAAGTTCCGACACTTGGTCCTCAGATGAGATAGTTCATGAAGTGAATCCTAGATGGAAGAGTCATGTTACTAAGTGTAGTGTGTAATTATTAAAAAAAAAAAAAAAAACAATCCACAGCCGGGCATGGTGGCGCACGCCTTTAATTCCAGCACTCGGGAGGCAGAGGCAGGTGGATTTCTGAGTTCAAGACCAGCCTGGTTGACAAAGTGAGTTCTAGGACAGCCAGGGCTATACAGAGAAACCCTGTCTCGAAAAACAAAACAAAACAAACAAACAAAAAAAAACAACACAATCCACCCTAATGCGGGCTATGCTTCATCATCGCTACCTCCCCTCCCCCATTGGGAGCAGCAAGCCTCGGTCTTTCCAATTTCCCAAAGTTCAAGATTCGCTTGTCGCTGAACCACTCACATTCGCAGTCATTCCACCCCTGCGGCTAGTCTGCCAAGACTGGCTCTAAGCCCCGAGCCTGGTAGAAAGAAAACTCCAGAGGCTTGTGATTACAAATCAGTCAGATTTATAACAGTAAATTCCCAACCCACAAAACGCCCACTCAAAGAACTCAAAGCTCAATTGATATTGATACAAGCTGCCCACCTAGATTGGACAGGCCACGTGGATCCGGTTTGTTTTCCTCTCCTATCGGTTCCATCTTGTCTCCTCATCTCTGTCTCCTTCTCTGACTCTCTCTGTCTCTCTATACTCATCTCTAAAACTCTCAGCCTGCCTTCTTTTTCCACTGCCCAATCCCAGGCTCTACCTGCCTTCACCTGCTTACAGATGGCAATCTCCAACTAAGAGCAAGGCTTGGGGTGTCTAAGCCAAGTCCTAATTCTTACCCTCTTTTACATCCCCACTGTGGCAGACGGTGACCAGCTACTTCAGGCTTCTGCCACTTTTCACCCCATGTGATGATGGACTTCATCCCTTAAACTCTAGCGAAAAGTACACTCTTTTTTGAGTTGTTTCTCTGGTTTGCTTGGGTTTGTTTGTTGGTTTGTTGGTTTTTAATGACAATAATGAAAAAGAAAACTAATGCACATTTCATGTCACATTTGGAAAGAACTATCCATCTTTTCTCACCGATTTCTAGTTATGCTTCTTCTGAGTTTCCCAACCATCTAGCCAAAGCAGCCCATATGTAACATGAATCCCAGCCACTCTGGTTGATTTATTCATGGGCACATTGAGGGAATGACAGAAATCAGTAAACAACCCACATATTACTACCATGCAACACCAGTTATCAGTGGTTTTCAACCTGTGGGTTGCGACCCCCAGAGATCATCAGAAAACACAGAGATTTACATTATTATTTATATTATTATAATATTACAATATTACAACAGTAGCAAAATTATTTATATTATATTTATATTATTATATTACAATATTGCAGCATAGCAAAACTACAGTTATGAATTAATAACAAAATAATTTTATGGTTGGGGGTCACCGCAACTGTATTAACTGTCTTAAAGGGTCACAGCAATAGGAAGGTTGAGAATGACTGAGTTTCAAGTAAGTCTGAGTACCTATGGTGGCTTAAATAGCTTTATACATATAATCACACACACAGAGTCATCCCATTTCAATTCCACAGATTTCTTTTCTTTTCTTTGTTTTTCAAGACAGGGTTTCTCTGTGTAGCCCTGGCTGTCCTGGAACTTATTCTGTAGACCAGGCTGGCCTCAAACTCAGAAATCTGCCTGCCTCTGCCTCCCAAGTGCTGGGATTAAAAGAATGCGCCACCACCTCCTGGCACTCCCCAGATTTCTACTCTCTGTGAAAATTTCCCTTTGTCATAGTCCTTCCAGGATGTTCCAGAGAGGGGCTGTAACGCCACAAACAGCCTCATAAAATGATTCTCTTAACTGTTTAAAGAATCTAGGGATTCTATCATAGAACCCCAAATCTCCTACGTTCCTGCTATAGATCAATTCTATAAAACCAAGAATATCACACACTAGTTTCTCACAGTAAAGACTCCAGTCCTCTGCACCAATTTTCTGTTACAATTACTCTTTTCATTGCTGTGACCAATAACTGACAAAAGCATCTTCCAAAGGGAAGGGTTTAATCTGGCTCCAGTCTGCTGCTGTGAGGGACTGTGCCTATGCCTGCAGGAGGGAAAAGCAGCTACTCACATCTCCCTTGCCCTTGTTAGGGAGCAGCAAGCAGAGATAAACACTAGAGCTCAGCACTTTCTTCTTTTAAAGAAGTCTGACTCCCCGTGGTGGTTTCAACAGGTATGGGCCCCATAAACTTATGAGTTTGAATTCTTGTCCCATAGGGAGTGACAATATTAGGAGGTGTGGTCTTGCTGGAGGAAGTGTGTCACTGTGGAGGCAGGCTTTGAGGTCACATATGCTCAAGCTATTCCCAGTGTGGTACACAGTCTTCCTGCCTGTAGTTTAAGATGTAGAACTCTCTGCCTGCATGTTACCATTTTTCCACCATGACAATAATGGACTGAATCTCTGAAAGCTGTAATCCATCCCCAATTAAATGTTGTCCTTTATACAAGAGTTGCCCCCGTGGTCATGGTGTTTCTTCATAGCAATGGAAACCCTAAGACAGAAGTTGATACCAGGGGCTGCCGTCTTGCTGTAATAGGCCTGACCATGCTTTTGTTTGGAGGTATGTGGATTTGAGGACTTTGGATTAGGAAACCAGTGGAATGCTTTAAGTGCTGCTTAATTGGCCATACAAGTAGAAGCATGGAAGAAGTGGTGCTGAGGGTGATTGGAACTGTGGTGACCTGGCTTGAGGTCTCAAAAGAGAAGAGTTTTAGTATGTTGCCTGTGTTCTTGTGATATTTGGCAAAGAATGTGGCTGTTTTTTGCCCTTGTCTGAAGAGTCTGCCTAAGGCTAAGGTGAAGAGTCTTAGATTAATTGCATGGGCAAAGGAAGTCTCAAAAAAGCCTAGTATAGACTCTGCCCTGTGGACCACTCTTATGAAGAGCGTTTTGATGAAGCAGTGTAAGCTAAACAAGAAAAATACAAAATGTATGGGGTCACAGATTAAAGGGAAAACAGGAAGTGGAATGGAACTGTCTTGTATTCAAGGTGATAAACAGATTAAAGATTTTAAATGAAATTAAGGAAATGGTAACCTCAGGGCAAGATCCCACCCAGCTAAGCTACCATCTTGTGAAAAGGAATTAGAGAACATCTTAGGTTTAGGCGTGGTGGTACATGCTTTCAACCCCAGAGTTCCGAGAAGACAGAAGAATGCAGATCTCTGAGTTCATGGTCAGCCTGGTCTACAGAGAAAGTTCCAGGACAGCCAAGCCTAAGTGGTGAAGAAAACCATTGAAAGTAGAAAGCTGGTGAAGATGTACTAGAACAAGAGGGCCATGTTCTGTCCCAAGCAAGCAGCAGAACTTGGCAGCTCTGGTCATATAATTCTGGCTTTAAAGTCAAGACTAGAAGAAAGGGACTATGCAATCTCCCTCCATAAGTAAAGAAAGCCTCTGAGCTCAGAGAGGCCACTGTGTGAAGCTGTGAAGGGGAAGCCTGGATTATGTTGGAGACACCAAGATGTTGAAGATGCCAGAGTCATGGAATACCTGCAAGGAAAGCTGCGACAGGAAGAGGAACCATCCCAAGAAAAAGAAATGTGTCACAGTCAACAAAGCTGAAAGGAGTCAGAGATCTGAACAGCATTTTGATGTCAGACGTGGAGTCACAGCATTTGGAGTTTGCCCAGCTGGTTTTTTGGTCTTGCTTTGGTCCAGTATTTCCTCACTATGCTCCTTTCTCTATGTGTTGGAATGGTAATCATACCCACTGTATGTTGAAAGTGTGTTGTCTGGTTTTGATTTTGATGTTATAGGGGATTACAGTTAGAGTTTATCAACATTTTATACATTGTTGAAACTTTTTAAACACTGTTGAGACTGTCATAGATATAGGGACTTTTGAAGGTGGACTAAATGCATTTTGCATTATATTATGGCTATAAGCCTATTGGAGCCAGGGAATAGAATTCGGTGGTTTGAATAAATATGGCCCCATAGACTCATGTGTTTGAATGTTTGGCCCATAGCAAGTGGCACTACTAGGAAATGTTGCCTTCTTGGAGCAGGCATGTCATTGTTGGAGGAAGTGTGTCACTGGAGTCAGGTTTTGAGGTCATATATGTTCAATATATGCCCAATGTGGTACATAGTCTCCTTCTGCTGCCTAGGATCAAGATGTAGAACTCTCAGTTCTTTCTCCAGCACCATGTCTGGCTGTATGCTACCATGTTCCCACTGTAAGGACAATGGACTGAACCTCTGAAACTGTAAGCCAGGCCCAATTAAATGTTGTTCTTTATAAGAGGTCATGTGGTCTCTTCATAGCAGTAAAACACTAAGATAGACCCCTTTCTGTGTACACTGCCACCTCCCTGCTGGGTTAATCTTGGTGCCTCTGTTAGTCCTCTCCAAAAAGGCCCTTCCAGACCATTCACCAGAACTGCCCTGCCATGATAATTTCTTGCCTTCTAATTAATCCTTAAGCTGTTTTATTGATTTAAGGGTGGAACTTGGGATCTCTAGACTTCTCTTGCCAACGTAATCTTATTGAATACATCTTTTTTTTTTCTTTAAACCATTGCTTACCTGTATAACTTGCTTATAGGGGATAGTGTTCAGCTTGGCTTATTAGGGCTGCCAGGGCTCACTCTCTGACCCCAATAACTATGATGAATCATCATGGCCTACCTTCCCAGTACTTTCACACTTTATTAAAGTCAATACAGCTAAGGGCTTCTCAGTTATGTGCACACTTTAAAATGATTTTAAAACAGGAGCTTTTGGTAATAGCCACATTCTCATTTCACCGTTTCAGGGATCTAATCTCTCTCCCTTTCTTTATGAAGTCCATATTTTTAACATGCCTTAATAATTTTGTTTCCCTTTTGGTGTGCATGCTGTCTGGTTTTGTGGTCAACCTGACACAAGCTAGAGTCATCAGAGAGGAAGGAGCCTCAGTTGAGGAAATGCCTCCATGAGATCCAGCTATAAGGCATTTTCTCAATTAGTGATCAATGGGGGAGGGCCCAGCCCATTGTGGGTGGTGTCATCCCTGGGCTGGTGGTCCTGTGTTCTATTTAAAAAAAAAAAAAAAGCAGGCTGAGCAAGCCATGGAAGGCAAGCCAGTAAGCAGCCCTCTCCATGGCCTCTGCATCAGCTCCTGTCTCCAGGTTCCTGCCCTGTGTGAGTTCCTGTCCTGACTTCCTTTGGTAATGAATAGCAATGTGGAAATATAAACCAAATAAACTCTTTCCTCCCAAACTTGCTTTTTTGATCATGGTGTTTTGCCACAGCAATAGAAACCCCAACTGATCTATTTCAACTTTTAATATCTGATATGTTTTATTTATTTAGTAGTTTTCTCAAGACAGGATCTCAGCTAGCCCCTACTGATCTCAAACACGCTATGTAGCAATAGCTGATCTTGAACTATGGCTCTTTTGCTTCTGCCTCCTGTGTTCTGGGATTAGGTAACCCCGATCTTGGCCTGTGTTTTTGGTTTTACATTGAAATGTGCAGCTTGAGAGGTTAGGGATGAGCAGTCAATTGGATATAGAAGATGTGTCGGTTAGATAGAGATGTGTGGGGGTTGAGTAAGGATGACCCCCACGGGCTCATTCTGAGGACTTGCTCCCCAGTGGGTGGCACTGTGCTGGACAGACTGGGAGGTGTGGACTTCCAGTGCACTCTTTGCCTCTTGCCTGTCTTTCAAGATGTGAGCTCTAGCTGCTCCCCAGACACCTGCTGCTGCTGCTGCTGCTCCACCATCTGCCGCTCTAACCCTCTGAAATCATAAGCCCCAAATAAACACTTTTCTTCTATAAGTTGCCTTGGTCCCACTGTCTTCCCATCAACAGAAAAGTAACTAAAAATAGATGTTGACTCATGAAAGCAGCCACGTCAGCACTACTACCCCTCAGGAATTAGCTCTGTTAGAGAGGGCCTGAAGCCCATGGTCTGGCCTTGATGTGGAAGAGCACGGGAGAGAAACAATACATGTGAGAGACATCAGGAATGGGAGCCTTACAGGGAAGAAGAGGCTTCTCTTTAAATCCAGAAAGGAGACAGGAATACTGGCACACCTTTAATCTAAGCACTCTGAAGTCAGAGGCAGAAGGGTATCTGTGAGGCTATCCAGGGCTAAAGTTCAATCCTTAGTTTGCCCTCTATTGCTGTGCTAAAACAACAGGACCAAAAGCAGCTTGGGGAGGAAAGGGTTTATTTCAGCTTACACCTACAATCCATCATGGAGGGAAGTTAGGGAAGACATTCAAGGCAGGAACCTGGAGGCAGGAGCTGAAGCATAGGCAATGGAGAGATGGCTGCTTTCTTCTAGAACACAGGACCAGGGGTACTGTACTGGATAGTTTTGTGTCAACTTGACACAGCTGGAGTTATCACAGAGAAAGGAGCTTCAGTTGGGGAAATGCCTCCATGAGATCCAGCTGTAAGGCATTTTCTCAATTAGTGATCAAGCGGGGAGGTCCCCTTGTGGGTGGGACCATCTCTGGGCTGGTAGTCTTGGGTTCTATAAGAAAGCAGGCTAAGCAAGCCAGGGGAAGCAAGCCAGTAAAGAACATTCCTCAAGGCCTCTGCATCAGCTCCTGTTTCCTGACCTGTTTGAGTTCCAATCCTGACTTCCTTTGGTGATGAACAGCAATGTGGAAGAGTAAGCTGAATAAACCCTTTCCTCCCCAAGTGCTTCTTGGTCATGATGTTTGTGCAGAAGTAGAAACCCTGACTAAGACAGGTACCACCATCTCAGTTAGCTGGGCACATCAGCCATTGATCCAGAAAATGCCCTGAGGTCCTCTTCACAGATTATGCTAGGTTGTGTCAAGTGGACAAAATGTAACCAAGGCACACCCTACTTGGAAAAAGAGAAAAAAGGAAGGAAAAAAAAAAAGGAAAGGGGTAGTTTAAAGCTAAGATTAAGAGACTTTCCCCCCCTCAATAAGAAGGGTTACAAAGGGGACTTCAACATCCCTCCAATAAAGAAATATTTAATTTTTGTATATTAAAGAAATATTGGCTTTTGGGTGTCAGCCATTTCAATACCACAAAGTAGAAACGTAAGGGCTCTTTGGAGAGTTTGTTGTATTGGATGGGGTTTTGCTGAGGCAAACATGTGAAGGAGTGTTTTCCTGAAGTGGACTCAGGTGAAAGCATGTTCTGCTAAAGCAAGCACATGAAAGGACACGTGACGAGGACACGTGACGAGGGATTCTTTGCTAACCACACGCATGTATTGGTCCACCTTCCATTGTGCAGTTGAGCTGCATTTGTCAGAACTCCATAGAGATAAATGCACCAAAAGCCTCCTGGTGATGTGCTGCAGCTTCTTGCCACTTCTGCAGACTTGGGCTGATTGGCAGAGTGATGTTAGCTGAGACACATGCTGAAGCATGGCATGTGCTTAGGCAAGGCACAAAGAGAATTCATGATGTTTGGAGAGGGTATAAAAAGGGACTCAGCGCACAGTGACTGAGGCTGAGCTAGGCTTGCTTATAGAGCTAGCTGTGCATCACGTGTTGGTCTCTCGTCTTCTTCGATGATCTTCACTTCTCTGAGAAAAGCACAGCCAAGAACTCTTCCTGGCATTCCTGCTGGTTGGTCCCTTCTGCTGCCGAGGCTGAGGCCTGGCTGTCTCTGCTAAATAGTACCACCACTGCTGACTCATGTTTG
This sequence comes from Mus caroli, assembly GCF_978045245.1. Classification (NCBI taxonomy): domain Eukaryota; kingdom Metazoa; phylum Chordata; class Mammalia; order Rodentia; family Muridae; genus Mus; species Mus caroli. The sequence goes on along the minus strand of NW_028227265.1, from coordinate 59,784,097 downwards.
CTATCCCAACTCTATCAAACTGGACTGTTGGTATATCTGTGAAGTGTTTACAAGTGAATCGAGCTGCTGTTGATGACACCTGTGAACTGAACTGCAGATTTCCAGACAATGCAGACAGGAGGTGCTCCAAAGAACCTTTCTAAACAGGTCCACTTCCCCTGTATCCTTTCTTTTCCACTACCTCTGGAGGGTGGTGGGCTAGAAGGAAGGCTAAAGCATTTAAGAACCATCATTAAAAATAGGTTTTGAAAAAATTAAAGTTAAACACCACATGATTTAGTCTGAGCTAGCAGATGTGATGGTGTGAGACAGTGGTCCTCACCCTTCCTAATGTCATGACCCTTAATAGTTCATCATGATGTGGTGATCCTCCCAACCATAAAATTATTTTCTTGGCTACTGTATAAACTATAATTTTGCTACTACTGTGAATCATAATGTAAATATGCGTTTTCTGATGATCTGTAAGGGTCGAGACACACAGGTCAAGAACCACTGAATTAGACTGTCATCGTCCATTTCAGTATAATGTGCATTTAGAGTTCACCAGTTACAGATAAGCAGTAGGTGCTGGGCATGTCTCTTCCCAGCGCTGGCTGGTACCGGCCCATAATGAGAGTTGGAGTTACCCATGGCTTACTATGTAACTTAAATCATGATAAGGAAAAAAGGAAGCCTCAAATCCCGAATTATTCCTTAGATAAAGCTTTGTGCCCTAAGCCAGGGAGATGGGAAATTTGAGAAAATAGCAGAACTGGCCTGTGAGAAACAAAGAACAGAAATTTCTCCCCCCAGGGGGAGTTTAAAAAAAATTATCTTGTGCCAAAATTCACAGCCGTTTTTGCCTTTTCTCTAAGGTTCCGTGTCTCTCTGAAGAACTGAATACTTAAAACTCCTTCGTTTTTCTCCAGTCGCTTGGAATTTGTTATTATCTTATTTCCAGCTATGAAGTTGAGCACAGAGGACCAGATACTGGACTGAATTACAGTACAGTATAGTGTCTTAATAACTCTATCAGAAAGAGCTGATGAGGAGCCTGTGTGTTCTGGCCTCTAACAATGACCAGAGTTTGTGCAACTTTAACTAGCCCAGATTTTTACAATGTAGACCAGGCTGGTCTAGAACTCACAGAGATCTGTCTTTCTCTGCCAGCAGAATGAGTGCTGGGATTAAGGGGACTTGTACCACCAAGCCCCACTTGACAGACCACTATCAAAATCTTTGGCTTGCCTGAGTAAAAATCCAGGTCCACGGAGTACATCAGACCCAAGGTCCTATATCAATTCTAGGTCTGAAGCAAGAAATCACTACACTGTACGTTGAGTTAGTAAATGCACTGTGGACACCAACGACCCAAGACCAATAGGAACTAAGCTTTTGAGATCACAGAAGTACCCAGCAAGAAGCAGGCAGGTCTGACTTTTATGCAAATCGCTCCCGAGCTGAGCGAAGTCGGGCCCTAGCCAATCAGGGTCTCCAGACAAGCCATCCAATCAGGAGCGCCAGGGAGCGGTGGGAGGCGGGCTCCATCGCAATCCTACCGTGCATTCCGCTGGGAAGCGGAGAAGGCGCAGCGGGTTCGTCCGCCTTCGCTGTGGCCACTGCGGCCCGTAGCTAAGGGGAGCGCAGGCGAGCTCGAAGCCGCGCCATGGTGAGCGCAGGGCCGAAGTCCCCAGGCGGGGAAGAGCGGCCAGCTGAGCCGCGGGAGCCGGGGTGGTGGGTCCTCCCTGGGACTGGGGGAGGGGTGGATCGAGCATTCTTGGAAAGTTCGGCTTGGTGCGAAGATTAGAGTTTAAAAGGCGAAGCCGCGAGCTCCGGGCAGGTAACCGGACGGATTGCGGCTGGCCAGAGGGAGCCAGGCTGGCCCCGGGAGACGAGGGCAACAAGCTGCAGAGCCCAGAGCACCAGCGTGGGCGGGGTCTCTCGGTGCTGAGCTGGTCAGCCCACAGCTCCTTCCACAGCGGGCTGTGACAGCTTACAGCTAACGTCGCACTCACTTCCCTGCGTGCGGGCTTCACAGTAAACCCGCAGCTGTTGGAGGAGAGGGCCAGCCTGGGCTGCCCCAGGACAAGGGAGGAACGCGGAGCGGGACTAGCGAGTATGCGAAGTGGAGGACCCCTGCGGTGCGCTGCAGCCCTCTCCTCCCCCTCTCCTACTTAAATCAGCCTTATTTATTGGGGAGGGGGGTCCCCGGTGTGTGTAGAGTGAGGCAGGTGTAAGGTCACAGGACAACTTTATGGAATGAGTGCTCTCCTTCCGCGAGAGCACTCATTCCATAAAGTCTCCTTCGGTGGGTGGCACCTTTTTCTGCCAAGCCCAAAGACCTGGGGTTAATCCTTATAAGCCACTTGGTAGAAGGAGAGAATCCAGAATCACAGGATTTCTTTGAACTCCTGTTCCTTCACCTCATACATGCATCGTGGCATTGCATAGCCACACATGCCCAAAGAAAGGAATGTTTTTTAAAAAAACAAAACAAAACAAAACAAAAAACAAAACTGATTTTTTAAAAGCAAACTTTGCAGTTTGAAAACTACAACTTTCTTTTTTTGTAGTATTTTTTAATTCACATTTCAAATATTATCCCCTTTCCTAGTTTCCCCTCTGAAAATCCCCTATCCCCTCCTCTCTCCCCCTGTTCCCCAATCCACTCCCATTCCTGGCCCAGGCATTCCCCTATACTGGGGCATAGAGCCTTCACAGGACCAAGGGTCTCTCCTCCCATTGATGAAAGACTAGGCCATCCTCTGCTACTATATAGCTAGAGCCACAAGTGTCACCATGTGTTTTCTTTGATTGGTGGTATAGTTCCAAGGAGCTCTGGGGGGTACTGGTTAGTTCATATTGATGTTTCTCCTATGGGGCTTCAGACCCCTTCAGCTCCCTGGGTACTTTCTCTGGCTCCTTCATTGGAGACCTTGTCCTCCGTCCAATGGGTGACTGTAAGCATCCACTTCTGTATTTGCCAGGCACTGGCAGAGCCTCACAGGAGACAGCTGTATCAGGCTCCTGTCAGCAGGCTCTTGTTGGCATCTGCCTAGTGTCTAGGTTTGGTGGTTGTTTATGGGATGGACCCCCAAGTGAGGCAGTCTCTGAATGGTCTTTCCTTCCCTCTCAGCTCCAAACTTTGTCTCTGTAACTCCTTCCATGGGTATTTTGTTCCCCCTTCTAAGAAGGAACAAAGTATCCACACTTTGCTCTTCCTTCTTCTTGAGTTTCATGTGTTTTGCAAATTTGGCCTATCTTGGGTATTCTAAGTTTCTGGGCTAATATCCACTTATCAGTGAGTGCATATCATGTGAGTTCTTTTGTGATAGGGTTACCTCACTCAGAATGATATCCTCCAGATCCTGAGTTCCAGGACAGCCAGGGCTACACAGAGAAACCCTGTCTCAGAAAAAAAAAATCATAAATTCTTGTTTATAATAAACAAGAATTCATAAATTGTTTTTAATAACTGAGTAGCACTCCATTGGGAAAATGTACCACATTTTCTATATCCATTCCTTTGTTGAGGGACATCTGGGTTCTTTCTAGCTTCTGGCTATTATAAATAAGGCTGCTATGAACATAGTGGAGCATGTGTCCTTATTACAAGTTGGAACATCTGGATATATGCTCAAGAGAGATATTGCTGTACCTTCCGGTAGTACTATGTCCAATTTTCTGAGGAACTGCCAAACTGACTTCCAGAGTGGTTGTACCAGATTACAATCCCACCAGCAATGGAGGAGTGTTCCTCTTTCTCCACATCCTCGCCAGCATCTGCTGTCACTTGAGTTTTTGATCTTAGCCGTTCTGACTGATGTGAGGTGGAAACTCGGGGTTGTTTTGATTTGCATTTCCCTGATGATTAAGGATGTTGAACATTTTTTCAGGTGCTTCTCAGCCATTCCTCAGTTGAGAATTCTTTGTTTAGCTCTGTACCCCATTTTTTAATAAGATTATTTGATTTTCTGGAGTCTAACTTCTTGAGTTCTTTGTATATATTGAATATTAGTCCCCTATTGGATTTAGGATAGGTAAAGATCCTTTCCCAATCTGTTGGTGGTCTTTTTGTCTTATTGACGGTGTCTTTTGCCTTACAGAAGCTTTGCAATTTTATGAGGCCCCATTTGTCGATTCTCAATCTTACAGCACAAGCCATTGCTGTTCTGTTCAGGAATTTTTCCCCTGTGCCCATATCTTTGAGGCTTTTCCCCACTTTCTCCTCTATAAGTTTCAGTGTCTCTGGTTTTATGTGGAGTTCCTTGATCCACTTAGACTTGAGCTTTGTACAAGGAGATAGGAATGGATCGATTCGCATTCTTCTACATGATAACTGCCAATTGTGCCACCACCATTTGTTAAAACTACAACTTTCTTATTTACTGTTGGATTTAGATTCATGCTTCTTGGGTGAGAACTTAAATGGATTTTAACTACATTTTCAGGTATTTTATCCCGTGTGTATAGAAGTGCTATTGAGTTTGTGGGCTTTGCTCCTTGACATTGAGGGAGTGTGCACCTCCTCATCTTGGTTGGTCCCATGTTGGGCATAGTGTTATTATAACTGTCCTAGGCCCTGTTTTGGTGTGATGTATCCTCAACTCTCTTTAAGCAAAATCACCATTTCAAAGTATGAGTCCAAGATTCATCATTTTGCCATAGGGGGTAATGTTAAGAAGCATCCCTCAAGTCAGGTGGATGCCATTAATCCTGGTGCTCTGGCAACAGAGGCAGGCAAATCTCTAAGTTCAAGGACAGCCTGGTCTACAGAGCTAGTTCTATGACAACCAAGATGACACAGAGAAACCTGTCTCAAATGACCAAAATAAAGAGAAGATTTTGAGGAGGAGAGAAGAAGGGAAGAAAGGAAGAAGTATTCCCTTTGTGGAATCAAGTCAGATGTTTTTATTTATTTTTAAGATGCAAGCTAAACTTGAACTAGAGATTTCCCTCAAACCTGATATCTGAAGTTAAGAGTGTGTTCCACCACATCTGATGTATATAACAGCTGATAGTTCTGATTCTAGGAAATAGTGGTGTGTTTGGGTAGACTCAGTTGTTTATTTGAGACAGTCTCTCACTGTGTAGCTCTGGCTGGCCTGGAACTAGCCATGTAGACCACGCTGGTCTCAGATTTGCAGAGATCTGCTTGCTTCTGCCTTCCTAGTGCAAGGATTAAAGATGTTTGCCACCACGCCCAACCTAGACTCCTTTCATCCATAACTTCTTCTGTTTGTCAGGTTCATTGCCTCAGTGGTTGGTTTCTGTTGATGTGTCAAGCACTTGATTTTTCACTGTTTCATCATTATCAAGGAAGTGACTATTTTTATACCAGTAGTTTTCAACTACACACACACATAATGCACACATATAATTGCTTATTGTTCCATTGTAAAGCTTGTGCTTAGTTTATTATTTATTTATGTGTGTCTGTGTTGTACTTAAGGAGGTCAGAGAGATGTCAGCTCTGTTAACACTGTTCCAGACCCTGGAGGGAGGACCGTGAGACAGAAAGTAGAAATCACTGTAGACAGAGGACTGGGTCAGAGCTGCAGCACACTCTATGCCCTGAACCCAGTAATGAGAGAGTGCTGCTACAGTTCCGCCCTTCCGCATCCCTCAGTGCTTGCTTGCATGACGACTTCTGTGTGCTAGAGGACATGTGTGCGTCCCACACAGTGGGACGAACCTGTTGTCAATCGAGCATGTGCCATGTTTAGGTCTCAGTGAGCTTTGAGGACGTGGCTGTGCACTTCACCCGGGACGAGTGGGCTTTGCTGGATTCTTCCCAGAAGAGTCTGTACAGAGATGTGATGCTGGAGACCTGCAGGAGCCTCGCTGCCATAGGTAAGGCTCTCACCCTACCTTCACTCTGTAAATTAGGGAGCAAGTGTCTTTTGGTATCAGTGCTCTTCCGGAATTGGGGCAGATTATGTTATATTAGTCAAACAGGGTTTTGGTGTAAACCAACTCAAGAAACTAAATTTTTAAGAATTTCTAATTTATCCTGAATTTTTTGGGACTCCTTTTAGGATACAAATGGGAAGACCAGAACTTGGAAGACCATTGTATAAGTCCTGGGAGAAATCTGAGGTAATATACATGCAGAGATAGAATCAACAGGCTTTTGAAGGGTTTTTTTTTTTTAATTACTTTTTTTTTACAGTCCAGTCATTAACCCCTCCTAGTCCACCCTCCCACAGTTCCTCATCCCATTTCTCCCCCACTACCACCACCCTCAGCCCCATCTTCAAGAGGATGTCCCCACCCCACCCTCACCCTACCCCATCAGGCCTCCCTACTTCCCGGGACCTCAAGTCGTTCCCCTCTCACTTGATAACTTTTGGTTCAAAGTCTATTTTATTGGATAATAGGATGGCAACTCCCACTTGTTTCTTGGGAGCATTTGCTCAGAAGTCTTTTTTCTAGCCTTTTACTCTGAGGTAGTGTCTGTCTTTGTCATTGAGGTGTGTTTCTTGTATGTAGCCAAATCCTACTTATCCAGCAGTGTATCCAGTCTGTTAGCTTATGTCTTTTTATTGTGGAATTGAGTCCATTGATGTTGAGAGATATTAAAGGCAGATGATTGTTAGTTCCTGTTATGTTTGTTGTTGTAGGTGGCATTATTTCTTGTGTTGTTGTTGTTGTTGTTTTTGTGGGTTGTTTTTTTTTTTGTAGGTACCCTCCTTGTGTTGGAGTTTTCCTTCTATAATCCTCTGTAGGGCTGGATTGGTAGATAGATATTGTTTAAATTTGGTTTTGGCATGGAATATTTGGTTTCTCAGTCTATGTTGATTGAGAGCTTTGCAGGGTATAGTAACCTGGGCTGGCATTTCTGTTCCCTTAGGATCTGCATAACCTCTGTCCAGGCTCTTCTGGGTTTTAAGGTCTTTTTGAGAAATCTGGTCTAATTCTGATAGGTATGCCTTCTTATGTTACTTGACCTTTTTCCCTTATAGCTTTTAATATTCTTTCTTTGTTCTGTGCATTATTCTGATTATTATGTGATGAAAGATTTTCTTTTCCAGTCTAATCTGTTTGGTGTTCTATAGGCTTCTTGTACACTTATAGCCATCTCTTTCTTGAGGTTGGGGCCATTTTCTTCTATGATTTTGTTTAAGACTTTTTCAGGTCCTTGAGCTGGGACTCTTGGAGCACTTCTATTCCTATTATTCTTAGGTTTTGTCCTTTCATTGTGTCCTGGATTTCCTGGATGTTTTGGGTTATGAGTTTTTTATGTTTTGTATTTTCTTTGACCATTGTGTCAATATCTTCTAAGGTATCTTCTATGCTTGAGATTCTTCTATCTACTGTATTCTGTTGTTGATGCTTGCATCTATAGCTCCTGACCTCTTTCCTAGGTTTTCCATCTCTAGGTTTGCCTCCATTTGTGATTTCTTTATTGTTTTACTTCCATTTTTAGGTCTTGGACTGCTTTGTTAATTCCTACACCTGTTTAATTGTGTTTTTCTGTGTTTCTTTAAGGGATTAATTTGTTTCCTCTTTAAGGACTTCTACCTGTTTACCTTTGTTTTCCTGTCTTTCTTTCATTAAGTTATTTATATCCTTCTTAAAGAACTCTATGTTTTTCATGAGAAAGGATTTTAGGTCAGCATCCTGGTTTTCAGGTGTGTTGGTGTATCCAGGGCTTGCTGTGGTAGGAGAATTGGGTTCTGATGGTATCAAAGTATATTGGCTTCTGTTGCTTATGGTCTTGCACTTGCCTCTCATCATCTGGCTATCTCTGGTGTTAATTGGCCTGGGTATCTCTGTCTAGAATCTGCCTCCTGGGTCTCTGGGTTGCTGAAGGCCTCCTGGGAGACCTGTGGCCCTGGCTGTAGCAGATCTCCTGTGAGGCCTTCATACTGTGGGGTCCATTGCCCTGGGTGCAGCAGATCACCTGGGAGACCTTCAGACTGTAGGGTCTTAAAAAGGTCAGACAAGCTGATATCTGCCCCAGCAGAGGACACAGGCTGGAAAAAAGGTGGAGTTTGAGCAAAGGGGATGGGTCCCAAGTCCACTGGACTCCTCGTGGGGTTCCCAGCTGCTGCAGTTATTTGGGAGGGTTCCTTGCCTGTTGCCTAGGGTGCAGCAGATCTCCTGGAAAACCTTTAGACTGTAGGGTCTTCAGAGGGGCAGACAAGCTGATGATCTGCCCCAGTGGAAGGTACAGGCCAGAAGGACTTGAAGGATCTTTTTAAACATATAAACATTTATTGAAAAGGGACAGGCTTTGTTTGCTCCAGCTTTCTTCCTGGCTGCTAGTATGTTGCTCAACTTTTCCAGCTTTGTCTTGCATGGTGTGGATGGGTCTACCCATCCTCTTCATAATGAATCTGAGCACTTTCTTATTCATGGAAACCTTGAGCAGTTCTATGAAGAGATGCTTATAGGACACAAATCCCTACCTCTCCTGATAGCGTCCCACATGAGCTTGGTGTATTTGGCACCAGCTCTACCTCAGCTTGCTCTTGTCTTTTATCACTTTGTTGTTCATGGCTGCCAACTCCTTGTAGCTTGGGTTCAGGAACCCTGGCTAGGGGTGGTGAGGGAGCGAAGAAAGAACAGACACACGTTCAATGAAGCTGTGATCAGGTAATGTTATCTAGCAGCTACTACCAGTACTTCTGCTTCACCTTGTAACCTTGGTGTCTGTTAGTTCTAGCACAGAGACAGGTTAGCTAGTCTGGGTAGGAGAGCTCAGTGGGTGGACAATCTCAGGGTATAACTATCTGGGAGGAGGAAGCTGCAGCTGCTAGTCTTTATACACATCAGTCAGTTTTGCACATACACACTTGGTCTCAGACTCCCAAAGAAAGCTTTACCAATCCCTCTTAAGTGTGTGTTGTGAGTAATGGCTTCACCAATTTACCATGGGCCAGTTAGTCTTAGAACCCTCAACAAGTCATGCCTTGTCAAAATACACATCTCCTCAGGACTTCCTCACTCAGGGATTCCTCCATCCCATGCATGTGCTCACAGGGTGTGAAGAATTCTGTTGCTCTTCAGTGGTAACCATGACAGAAGTCTTTATAGGAATTTTGATGTGCTGTGAGATTTTACAAAGAACCAAACTAAACCAGTAAGCATCGTGTGAATTTTTTCATTAGAATATCTTTTACCAAAGCAACAGGAATAGGTCCTAAAATGTAAGCATGCTGATGCGTGTTACCAGAGCATTTCACTTGGGAATATTCTAGGGACTTGAACTAATGAATATCACTTTTTTGATCCAAGCTCTATGAGAGTCAGCATATAGGACGTCAGTCCATTTAGCTTATGACCACTCCAATCTGGCAAAAGGTATAAACTTGGTCTGAGTTTTGGAACTCTGTGTAACCTAGACCTAATAAAAAGTCAGTAGTAAAACAACTATTACTAAATTGCTCATTTTTGTTGTTGTGATTTATGTTTCCCTTACAGAAGTTACATGTTTCAGACCTTCTGTGAGAATGAAGGTGATGATCAAGATGGAGGAAACTTGCCTTGGAAACCAAATCTCAGTATGAACATGAGATGTTCCACTGGGTTAACCCCGTGGGATCACAGGATGTGGGGAAAGGCTTCCCCAAGCTACTCATCCTCTAGGCATACCACACCTCACTCTCAGTGTGCCGCACACGAGCAGGAGAAATACGTGACCAAGCAGTACAACTCTGATTCTCTGAGAACCTTCCAGCGGTACCTGAGAACTCACGTTGTGAATGGGCCATGTGAATGTGAAGTATGCTTAAAGTACTTTGGCTTTCCAGGTACACTGGAACTACACCAGGAAACTCAGAGTGAACACAATCCCTATCAATACAAGGAATATGGGAAGACCTCTGTGGATATTAGTTCACTATGCACACATGGAGGAGCTCAGGCTGTAGGAAAAGGTTATGAGTGTAACCAATGTGGGAAAGCTCTGAGCTCTTACAGTTCACTTCGAAGACATGAAAGAATCCATACTGAGAAAAAACCGTACAAGTGCAAACAGTGCGGGAAAGCCTTTCGATACCACAGTTATCTTCACTTACATGAAAGAATCCACACTGGTGAAAAACCCTATGAATGTAAACGATGTGGGAAAGCATTTATATTTCCTGGTGCCTTGCAGGTACATGAAAAAATTCATACGGGAGAAAAACGTCATGAATGTAAACACTGTGGTAAAGCCTTTAGACGGCATAGTGATCTTCAAGTCCATGAAAAAATTCATACAGGGGAAAAACCCTATGTGTGTAAACAGTGTGGTAGAGCTTTTAGACTTAACAGCCATCGTCAGAGACATGAACAAACCCATACTGAAGACAGACCCTTTATATGCAAACAGTGTGGCAGATCTTTTGAATGTTACAGTAATCTTGAGTTACATGAAAAAATTCATACCGGAGACAGACCTTTTGTTTGTACAGAATGTGGCAAAGCTTTTGGATGTTACAGTAACCTACAATTACATGAAAAAATTCATACTGGAGATAGACCCTTTGTATGTAAAGAATGTGGTAAAGCCTTCATATGTCATGGTCATCTTCAGAGGCATGAAACAACCCATACTGGAGAAAAACCCTATGGATGTAAACAATGCGGCAAAGCCTTCAGTCGTAACAGTCATCTTCAAAGACATGAGAGAACTCACAGGCAAATGTCTACATGCCCCAGAAAATGACTCAGTCCAGTTAGGCAAACCAATGGTTGTATTAGGGTTACTTCTAGGACCATGGACAGCTTACAGACAACTGTATCTTCAAAATGCTACTCCAGCCTGAGTTCTCACTCACAGGAACTACCACCCTGGAGATCTCTGCAAAGCTTGCAGGCTACTCATCTGACAGGAAAGTCTCTTCACTCAGCAACTGTTTACTGCTTTTGTAACCTTGGAGAAAGGCCTTGTAAATCTTTTAAGGCTTAGTTTTCTGCAGTTTGGTAGTTGTTTGTTTCCCAAGTCTCTAGCCTCCCCATCTCAATCCAAAGGGAATCGTTAGCAGTCCATCTTACTGTTAAATTTTGTAATGTTTTTGAATCTTGGGTGGTATAAACGACCAGCTCTGACTAAGCATTGAGATCCTCTACCACAACCCTCACTTAGCAGCTTTGCTGCAGACCCTCTCGGTCCCTTTGCATCGAACGGGTCTCTGGGGCAGGTGGGCAAGGCATCGGCAGGTGACAGACAGACCAACACATGAGATTGTGTAGAACCTGAATGTATTGTCACAAAGTGAACACCAATCTTATATAGTACAGAAAATACAAAGGGTAGCAGGCAAAGTACATTGAAGTTACCTGATACAAAACAAAGGAATGACTACAAAGGGACTTAAAGGAACCAGGTAGATGTTTACAGTAAAGATAAAGCAGTCCTGCCTAGGGTCAGCTTAGCTACAGGCAAGGATTTCACACTCTAGTGTTATACCTTTGAACCTTGTGAAGGCCAGCACCAGGGGGTTCTGCTCTTAGCAGGCCTCATGAATAATGCAATATCACAACTCCCCTATTTCCTAGGCCTTGCTAAATTCTTATATGAGTGTAACTTTTAAGTATCTGGAGAATCTCCATTTGTCAGAATTCACCAACTTGCTTCTAATATGCAATGAAGCCTGTACTGAAGATTTCTATCTCAGTGGGATTCGCTAGCTCTATTATGGTATTCCCTTGTTTGGGTGAGATTTGCTACTGTCCTTAGTAAATATTTTGCAGACCAGCTCTGAGCTACTGGCTCCATCTTTTGTAATGCTTAAATAGTTACTGAATAGGTAACTACCTTACTGCATTCCTGCTGGATTCCAAGCTCTTCGGCTTCTGGAACCTTGGAACACTGGGGAGACTTAACTCTATCAGAATTTAATCTTAAAGGGCATTTATAATAAAATACTAAGAGAGAGCTCGTAGTTCCATACGCCAGACTAACGCGGGAATAGGGTCTGAGTATATGGGTAAATGAGAAGCTCTAGGAGGTGAGTTTCCATGAAACTCTTTTCCTCATGAGTGCTTCCAGACTTTTCAGCCTGTCAAGCAGACTTGACCGGAGTGCGTGGCACAGCTTCACCAGCGGCTGTGGTCTCTTAGGCACCAAGGTCTTACCATCTAAGCTTTGGCATGAAACCAGGAGCAGTGACAGTAACCTTTATGGTTTGTGGTACCTCAGGGGCCTTCTTGGCCAATAAATTAAAGCAGGTATCCCATCCCTGGCACTGGAACTTTATTTAGCAGTCACTAGGAGTGCCCTCATACAGAATGCCTTCCTTGGTTGGTTGGTTGGTTGGTTGGTTGGTTGGTTTGGTTTGGTTTGGTTTTTTTCAAGACAGGGTTTCTCTGTATAGCCCTGGCTGTCCTGGAACTCACTCTGTAGACCAGGCTGTCCTCGAACTCAGAAATCTTCCTGCCTCTGCCTGCCAAGTGCTGGAATTAAAAGCATGCACCACCACTGCCCTGCCAGAATGCCTTCATTACTTAAACAGTTTAGCTATTAATAACCGACTTTAAAAAAAAAATCTAGCCTCAGTGGATTTATAAGTTAGGTGGATGTGTGATTGCACCTGGCTGTCATTGGACTGGTTCTGTGTGTCAGTGTTAATGGCTCTCCTTATCTCTCGTCTGTTGGCACCTATGCATGACACTGAGTTGGGTAGGACCTTTATGCATGGAAATGCTTATAAGAGGCCTGTGGCAGTGTCCACACAGGTGAGAGCTTATTTACATTCCTCACTGATCAGTGTAGGCACCATTTAGTGTCTCAGTCCCTCGTGGGACAAGTTGACTTCCCATCATAGCATCGATCAAGGCCACCATCAAGAACTAATATGGTGACACCTTGGGCTTTTGGCTAGAATATAAATATACCTTGGGAGAAAACTCTACTGCTTAGAAGTGTTTTCTTCTTACTGTTGAGTGTGCCTATTGCTGTGAATGTGCTGCTGCCATAGTCCTCCATATACATCCTTTGGCCTTCCAGCATGCTCACAATAGCAGCAACTCTTAAGATTCTTCCAGGTCTTTACTGCCAGAATGAGATGGCTCAGGCATCCAGTTTCATAGACGGAAGAGCTACTGGTCAGTCCATCATACATACGCAAAGCCATCATTTGGACTAACCAGCCCCACTGTGTAAGCTCTCCTACTGAATCCCCTTTCATTACACACATACAGTCTATTCATCTGCTCTCCACAGAATCCTTTGTAAAATGATTTTTGGTACAGAAAGGGCTGTAGAGAAACAGAATTGATGGTTAGTGATGTTGTTCTTTTGGCACAATTCTTCTGAGCATGCACAAACATCTGGATGGAGTCCTGTGGACCAAATATACCAGGTAGAAATAAATGCCTTTAAGGAAAAGCAAATTTTAAATGCTTGTTACAAAAAGACTTAAATCTCAAGATACAGCCAAAGAGAAAGGACAAGTCATTCACCATTCATTTAGGGACACCTAAGAGCCCATGATAAGGAGTGTTCTGTCAAGTACTTGAACTATTAAAGACTTTCATTTATTGCTTTTATTTTATTGTATGAGTTTTTTGCCTGCCTGTATGTATATGCACTACATGCTTGCCTGGTAAATCATGTGAGCCATGGGAACTGAACTCTGGGTTGTAGACAAGAACAGCAAGTGCTCTTAACCACTGGTAAAGACCTAATAAAGGGACTGACTGGTCACAACACGGTTTCATGAAACTGGGTTTTGGGGATAGATGAGATCCATGTGTGGGCTGGGGAGGTGCAGAAACAGTAATGTAACCACTTAGTTGGGCCAGTTCCAGGAGACATTGCCATTAAGGACACTTGGTTATCACCAGCTGAGGTCCCAGTGACTATTAGGAACTGGAAGACAGTAGAGGAAGGATACTCCGGAGACCTGTCTGCTGGACCTAATGGAGCTGTGATAGTAGAGAGTTAAAAGATTGATCCAGCAGGGACCTTAGGGAAGGTATGGGGTTCTAGTGTTTTTTCTGAAGCCCAGGGTTAGACAAGACCTTTTTGAGGTAGAAGTGCTGGCCAATTTTATATTTTTTTAATATTTTTTATTGGTTATTTTATTTTTTTACATTTCAAATGTTTACCCCCTTCCTGGTTTCCCCTCCACAAATCTCCTATCCCATTCCCAGTGGCCCCTGCTTCTATGAGGGTACTCCCTGATCCACCCACTCCCACCTCACCACCCTAGCATTTCCCTACGCTGGGGCATCAAGCCTCCACAGAACCAAGGACCTCCCCTCCCATTGATGCCATATAAGGCAATCCTCTGCTACATGTGTACTCTTTGGTTGGTGGTTTACTTCCTGGGAACTCTGGGGGGATCTGATTGGTTGATATTGTTGTTCTTCCTATGGGGTTACAAACCCCTTCAGTTCCTTCAGTCCTCCCCCTAACTCCTCCATTGGGGTCCCCATTCTCAGTCCAATAGATACCTGCAAGCATCCAAATCTGTATCGGTAAGGCTCTGGCAGAGCCTCTCCAGCGACAGCTATACTAGGCTCCAGTAAGCAAGCGCTTCTTGGCATCTGCGCTGGTCAGTCTTATAATAGACACAGAATATATGTGGCAGTAAGGACAGGGAAGCAGGAGTGGGTGGGTTGGTGAGTGGGGGAGGGGGATGGGATGGGGGTTTTCGGAGGGGAAAACAAGAAAGGGAATAACATATGAGATGTAAGTAAAGAAAACATCTACCGGGCGTTGTGGTACACACCTTTAATCCCAGCACTTGGGAGGCAGAGGCAGGTGGATTTCTGAGTTTGAGGCCAGCCTGGCCTACAAAGGGACAGCCAGGGCTTTACAGAGAAACCCCGTCTCAAAAAACCAAAAAGAAAAAAAGAAAAAAAAAAGAAAGAAAGAAAAAAGAAAATATCTAATTTTTGAAAGAAACGGGGGGGGGGGGTGTCTCTGGGTACGACCTACAAAGCTAATGTGGCAAGGCTGAGTCAGTACAGTTCCTAGGGAAAAAGCAAGATGCCCAGTAATGTTCCAGTGAGCTTGAAGAAGACTTTAAAGCCCAAGCAACAGCTAGGAAAAGGAACAAAATAATACAAATGAAACGATAGAGCTTGGCCTAGATGTGAGCAGTTATCCCCCAGAGTATATGACATAAAGTATGCTTGGGTGGATACGATTCACCCAGCCAGGGCTGCTGGAAAGGCAAGGGGCACAGTACTGGCCTGCAGCCTGTCAAAATTAAGGGATCTAGTTCAGTGGTGGGCCTAGCAGTGTTGTAGATGGGACTGCTGCTGCTCTTGTGAACCAGTCTCCTATGAATAAAGGAGACAATCCCTGGGTGAGTAGGTGGGACTTCCAGGTTGGAGGGGCAAGAGAGGCAGCAGGAGAGAGGCGCTTTTGGATGGGCATAGCATAAGGACAAGATGTAATTACAAGTGTCTCCGAGATTCAATGGCCGATCCAGCAGGTTTAGATTTAATAAGGCTTACAAGTTAGGATTTTAGTTGTTGTGCCTGGTGATTGAGTTATCATTGTTTCTGAACTAAGGTTGTGTTGCATTTTCCTCCATGCTGCGACTTATCTGGGTTCAAGAGAGAAAGATACGGTGGCAAAGGGTGGGTTTGCTTGAGGTGCACCACAAAGGTCGTGGGGGTTTTGAAGCATGGGGCTAGCGTGGTAGTGACCCGCCAGAGGGAACTTAGAGAGCTGGGTGGAGATGTTTCAGGAGCTCCGGGCCAGAGAGTCTCTACGAGATAAGAACAGGCAGGCAAGACCACCAGAGCTGAGAGTAGCAGGGTGAAGCTCGGGAACATGCCATTCTTTTTTAATATTTCCCACAACATAGCAAGCTGGATTGAAAACTTGGGCCTGGACCAGTGCACGTATCACAACCTATCCCTGCCCCAGACTATCAGGGATGGGGAGATACAGTTGGCTTTATGAGATGACCATGACCTAATAGGAGTGAGGGGTATAATGTTATTTGAATTTAAAAAAAATGTTCCCTTAGGCTCCTGTGTTCAACACTTGGCCCTCATATAAGAGCAGACATTGAAGTAAAACCCAGATGAATGACCAGTGGTATCGGCGGCAGAGTTTAGGTGTCTACACCTTGTATTTGTGTCCTCCCTCTGCTCTGTGTTGTGAAAAGAGTGTCACCAATTGTATACTAATGTGATGATGGGTGATAGCCATGAAAGTGTGAGCCAAAATGAACCCTTCTCCCTTAAGTTGCTTCTTGTAGGTCTTTTATCACAGTAGTGAGAAGAGAGAAGGATATAGAAACACATTGTTTGCACATACGGAAACAGTATTCACCTCTTCTCACCAATTTTTCAGTCAGGCTCCTTCCAGCTCCCTATCCATCAAGCCAAAACACATAGTAGTGAGCAGCAGCCTCATCCAGGTCAGGCTCATTGACTGACTGGCCTCATAACCAAGCTCATCCATCACATCTGCCACCATGGTCTTTTTGTCCATGGGGCCACTGTGTTATGACAAGTAATAGTATACACATCAGTCTATGATCACTCAACTGGCCAGTAGCCTTAATGAAAATGTAGGATGGGGTACACAAGCCAAATTTCTACCCAATGTGAAATTTCCCCTTCATTATTGTCGCTCAGGGTTGTCCCCAAGAAGGGGGATGGAATGATTCACCTCTCCATTTCTGGGGGATAATTTAACAAACAGAACCACCTGCACACAACTCATAGTTCTCTTCTTCAGTAGGCCAGGAAGATCAAGTCTTTATTGAAAGGCCAAAGAAACCCCAGTCTGAATGACTAGACCATCATTTCAGAAGACCAACTGGTTGGAGATGAGATGGAAAGCTGCCGATCCAAGGCATTAAGTTGCTACTTTCTCAAGCATCTGGTCATCAGAGTCAAAAGAAACTTAACCCAACTCCTGTTTCTGCCCCTTTTTGTTTTGTGTTACTAGGCTGTACAGCCTTTAGTATTATGGATCCATATTCTGGAGTCCTTGAAGGGACAGCTTTTGGGCTATTCGGTAAGTTGTTGGGATAGAAGGAGTCTCATGGCCTGAGACTCCTTCCACTTCACAAGTTGTAGTGTGGCTGGGCATCATGGAGCAAGCTTTTATCTTAGCCTTAGCACTCTGGTGGCAAAGATGGAAACAGAGAGATGACTTTTGCAATTTGGGATTTTTGTAGGAAGCTTGGGAAAAATTCCCTTGTCTGTTTTCTAGTCTTTTATGGTAACCATCCTGGCAGGCCTGGAGGTAGTCTGAAGACACAATTCCTTCCACAGTTAGACTAGTGAAACAGTCATCCCCAGAAATTAATTTCCCAAGAATATCATCCTTGGTGAAGGAAAAGTTTGTGTCAACAGAGGACTTTGTCCCTGGGAAAGAGGGTTCACACAGTTCTAGCTGTAACAAACCCCTAGACTTTAATAGAACTGATAGCTTAGCACAACTGACTCCAGATGAAGTACCATTCAGGCTGTAAAACTCAACATGTAGACAGTACCACCTGCCAAAACAAAAACAAAGACCTAATCCATCAAAGTCTATAGTGCTGGGAAAGTCTCTAAATATACTGATCTTGTTTTGGGCTTCTGTAGTTTGACTTCTGGCTAATTGTTTTTGTTAACTGTCAATCCAGAATGTGTGTGAATGTGTGCTTAAAATTTCACCCAAAAAGTGGGTGGGTTGGAGAGCAGGGTCGGGGAGGGTATAAGGGACTTTTAGGATAGCATTTGAATTCTAAATGAAGAAAATATCTAATAAAAAATTGTTTAAAAAATTCACCCAAAAGATGGCTCAGAGCTATACTGGAATTCCAGACACCCAGTGTAGTCACTGTCCAGCTGCAAAAGACTTTAATAATAATAATAACATTTCAGATGTTGTCCCCCTTCCTGGTTTCCCTTCCATAAGCACCCCACTCAATTCCCCCTCCCCCCTGCTCCCTCACCCTCCCACTCCTGCCTCACCACCATAGCATCCCCCTACACTGGGGCATTGAGTCTCTGATGTCAGATAAGGCAACATGTGCAACTGGAGCCATGGGTCCCTCCATGTGGACTCTTTGGTTGGTGGTTTAGTCCCTGGGAGCTCTGGGGGATTCTGGTTGGTTGATATAGTTCCTCTCCTATGGGGCTGCAATCCCCTTCAGCTCTTTCAGTTCTTCCCCTAACTCCTCCATTGGGGTCCTCGTGCTCAGCCCAATGGTTGGCTATGAGCATCTGCATCTATATTGGTTAGGTTCTGGCAGAGCCTCTCAGGGGGCACCTATTCCAAGCTCCTGTCAGCAAGTACTTCTTGGCATTAGCAATAGTGTCTGGGTTTGTTGTCTCCAGATAGGACTGAATCCTAGGTGGGGCAGTCTCTGGATGACCTTTTCTTCGGTCCCTGCTCCACTCTTTGTCCCTGCATTTCCTTTAGACAGGAGCAGTTCTGGGTTAATATTTTTGAATTGGGTGGGTGGCCCCATCCCTCAACCTAGGGCCATGACTAACCACTAGATATGGTCTGTACAGGTTCTCTCTCCCCTTTGTTGGGCATTTCAGCTAATGTCATCCCCATTGGGTCCCAAGAACCTCTCACATCACTGGTGTCTGGGACTTTCTAGTGTTCCCTCTGTCTCCACCTCTACACTGCTGCATATTTCTATTCATTCTCCTGGCCCTCTGTTGGCTTAAACCTGTGTCTGAGCAATCTTTTCTGGAGTACCCCACAAGAAATGTTCATAAGAACACACTTCGAGAAAACAGAGCTGAGACGACCATGCATCAATAGTGGGTGGTACCAATTCTTGACAGGGACTGTGTGGTCATCCATCCCTCTTGCCCTATATTTAAAACTAAAGTTCTTGTCAGGACCCAGAACAAGGACTTAGGGAATGTCACTGGGCCTCTCTGTTCTCTTCTTTTTTTTTTTTTAATATTTTATTTTACCTTATGTGCATTGGTGTGAAGGTGTCAGATCTTCTAAAACTGGAGTCACAGACAGTTGTGAGCTGCCACATGTATGCTGGGAACTGAACCCTGGTGCTTTGGAAGAAAAACAAGTGCTCTTAACTACATAGCCATCTCTCCAGCCCATCTGCTTTTCTTCTTGACATGGACCCTGCCATACACAGGGGGAAAAATTTCTCCATATTTATTAGAGATGCTGATCTGGGGCTGATGAGATGGCTCATGAGGTAAGAGCACTGATTGCTCTTCCAGAGGTCCTGAGTTCAAATCCCAGAAACCACATGGTGGCTCACCTGTAACAAGATCTGACGCCCTCTTCTGGCAAGTCTGAAGACAGCTACAATGTACTTATGTATAATAATAAATAAATCTTTGGGCCAGAGCAAGCAGGGACTGAGCAAGCGGGGTCAACCAGAGCGAGCAGGGTTGACTGGAGTGAGCAGAGGTCCTAAAATTCAATACCCAACAACCACATGAAGGCTCACAACCATCTGTACAGCTACAGTGTACTCACATACATAAAATAAATAAATAAATCTTTAAAAAGAGAGAGAGACGGGAGGCAGAGGCAGGATTTCTGAGTTCGAGGCCATCCTGGTCTACAAAGTGAATTCCAGGACAGCCAGGGCTATATAGAAAAACCCTGTCTCGAAAAACCAAAGAGAGAGAGAGAGAGAGAGAGAGAGAGAGAGAGAGAGAGAGAGAGAGAGAGAGAGAGAGATGCTGTTTTGGCTTCAGGTAAAAGATGTTGATGGTACTGATAAGTGAGCTCTCATAAGAGAGCTGGGGGTGGGAGGAGACCAGCCCTGATTTTAGCCTAAGGAGCTTCCCATTAAACAAAGCAAATTCCTTCCTTTCAGAGTTTCCTTTGTAGAATTAGTGCTGTAAGGTAATATATGGGTTCGCTGTGAGGGATAGGTGATCTGAGTCCCTAAAGTTGGGTGGAGTAGATACTGGGTGAGGCCATAGCTTAAAGCCTCCGTGGGCTGTGTAGCCAGGCTGTGCTTGGTGTAGAGCAGGGATGGAAAGGGACCCTCATTAGCACTTTGCATCTTATACCTAAACTGCTGAATATATATATATTGTACATGGCTCTTCCACGCTATTTGTCAAGTATCTGATGAACTGCATCAATGTGTAACTTATTGCCAGCTCCCCTAAAACTTATAAAACTCTAATACATTATGAGGTATGAATTCACAGCCCAGGTAGCTTCTTAACGCTGTGTCCCAGAGACAACTGCAGGGAGGCATGGACTGATCAGTGCAGTCTGTGGGATCTGGCCTTTAAAAGTGACCATTAGGGGCAGGCCTATATGGAGTGGAAATTCTGCATCCCTAGAGGACATTGGCTCATAGGTCCTGCACATCTGAGAGGTCCAGTAAGCTAAAGTTCTTCATCTCTGTGATGGAGACTTGCACTTTATCAACTGGACTCCGGTCAGGTGCTCTTGGAATGCATTCATCAGTTTCCTTAGCAATTCTGAAAATAGAGCAGCTGTTAAGGTAGCTTCAAGGTGGGTTGTGTAAAGTGCTGTGTGTGCACCATGGGCACAGGTGAAGACTGCAGGCTTCCCATTGTGTTACTACAAGGTCATGTGCACAGCCCAAGCCAAGTAGGTTCCAAACTTAGTAAACTACTCTCTAGGCATGCATGTCTCCTTTTCATGACATGCCATGAATCTGAAAATCAAATGTTTTTCATTTCACTATTCTTTAAGTATGTCTAGTTATCCTTAGAGATTTTTCTTGGTCCCATATGACTTAGAAGTTTGGGATTTAATCTCTACTTCTTTAGGGATTGTTCCAGTCTCTTATTTGACCAGGTTCTTACAAGATCCTTTAGGGTGTAAACTACCCTTTTATATCTGTGATTTAAAATGCTGCTTATCTTGACTATTCTATGTGAGCTTGGGAAGACTATGTGTGCCTTCACTCATGTGAGTATAGCTCTACATTAAATGCAGATAAATGATCACGCGTCCTTGAATTAAACTCTTTCCTATGTCTTTCATTAGTTGTTGATTGATAGGAATTTTATTGATTTTCTGGCTATTGTGATTTTTAAACCATCCCTGTTTCCCCAATTTATTTTTTGTTTGTTTGTTTTTGTTTTTCGAGACAGGGTTTCTCTGTGTAGCCTTGGCTGTCATGGAACTCACTTTGTAGACCAGGCTGGCCTCAAACTCAGAAATCCGCCTGCCTCTGCCTCCCAAGTGCTGGGATTAAAGACGTGCGCCACCACGCCCGGCTCCCCAGTTTCTGATACAGACTCAGATACTGTAGCTCTAATAGTTGTGAAACTTAGGCCGGCCCTAAGCTTGTATTAAGAGGTCCAAAAACCTTGGGAATTTTTCAATTTTCCAGGAACCAAACTGGGCTCATCAAAGGGTGCCACTGATAATGGATCAATGATGACTCTCAAATAGGGAGGATAGCTCCAGAGCTGACATAGTCCTTTGGACAGTGGGCTGGAAGAGATAATAGGGCCAGACCTGAACTGGTCTCTGAAACTCTTCAAGGTCTCTCACCATATATAATGAAACTAACATAGCAACCAATCAAAATTGTACCAACATCACTGCTTTGCCCCTACCAATCACACTAGAGTTTACTAACCCTTCTAGAAAATTCCTCTAGCCCTACATAAAAGAGGGCCTGTGAGTTCTTCTGGTCAACACCATTTTGATGAATGGTTGACCCCTACATGCTGGTATCTGCAGAATAAACTCTCTTTGCCTTTGTATACTATTTGAGTCTGAGGTCTTCTTTCAGTGATTCTTGGACCCTAACAGTGTCAAGGTTCCTGCCTCAGCATCCTGAGTGCTGATATCACAAGTGTAAGCCAGAATGCCCAGCTGTATTTATCTTTCTGTTGTCTAGCTGTAGAAATCATTGGGGTGAGGCAGGGTATGTTCAGGGTATCATGTAACTTAGGCTGGTGTTGAACTCCCCAAACAGCTGAAAGGTGAGAACTCCTAATTCTCCTAACTCCATTTTCCAAATGCTGGTATCACAGGAGTTCAGTGCCATGATGGCTCCATATCCCTAATGCTAGGTTCCTCCCAACCTTTAGTGAGGATCCCATCCAGGACTGTCCACATGATAGAAAGTGCTCTGCCTTTCACTCCAAACCAAGTACTGTTTTCCCAGAATTATTTTTGTGTGCTATATTTGGAGCAATCTTACTGGGGTCTGAATGGTAGACTGGAGTGACCTAAAGGTAAGAGTCACAAAGATTGGTCAGGTTGACATATCTTCTGGAGAAGCAAAGGGCTGATTTGCTTGACAACTGATTCGCCTGTGATTCCTCCAGACCAGGAATCTACATCTGATATCCTGGGTGGACGTCACATGAAGTGATATATGAGACACAGTAAGAGCTTGTTTTTCTTTAGGGTGGCAACAGTAGTCTTTAGGAATTACTATGCACAGACATCAAACTGGCTGCACTGAGCACTCTCTACAAGTACCTGTCATTTGTATACTTACTGCATCCTGATGCAATATTACTCATGTGTACTGGCTAGTTTTGTGTCAACTTGACACAGCTGGAGTTATCACAGAGAAAGGAGCTTCATTTGAGGAAATGCCTCCATGAGATCCAGCTGTAAGGCATTTTCTCAATAAGTGATCAAGGGAGAAGGGCTCCTCGTGGGTGGGACCATTCCTGGGCTGGTAGTCTTGGGTTCTATAAGAGAGCAGGCTGAGCAAGCCAGGGGAAGCAAGCCAGTAAGAATATCCCTCCATGGCCTCTGCATCAGCTCCTGCTTTCTGACCTGCTTGAGTTCCAGTCCTGACTTCTTTCAGTGATGAACAGCAATGTGGAAGTGTAAGCCGAATAAACCCTTTCCTCCCCAACTTGCTTCTTGGTCATGATGTTTGTGCAGGAATAGAAATCCGGACTAAGACATCACGTAAGACTCAAAAGTGTTGTTTTGGGATATTTAAATATTAATCAGGTAGCATAGCTGCTATTGCATTTGGGCTTGAGTAGAGTATTCACAGGAAAGTGTTAATTAACATGATTCCTTTTCTGTTACCCCATTTTGCTATTTAACAAGCCATGACACCATGTGGGAAGCAGTGCCTACCTGTGAAGCTCACTGAATTCTGGGCCCATTATTATTTATTGAGGGCTGAGGGGAGAACAGGCTGATCCTCTAGTTCTGTCTGTGAACATGAAACAGATTACTAGCCATTCACAAAAGCTAGAAGTTTAGAAAGTGCCTTTGAGTTTATATAAATCACTTAAGCTAGATAATTTACCAGTTTTCCTCATGTGATTTCCAACAAAATGTTCCTTCATATATTGAAATTTTAAATGTTGTGAGGAGGAATTTCTAAGAACAAGCAGGCTCTTGAGTGCTAATGTTAACACTGTTCCGGGACCCCAGAGGGAGGACCGTGAGACAGGAAGTAGAAATCACTGTAGACAGAGGACTGGGGCAGAGCTGCAGCACACTCTATGTCCTGAACCCAGTAATGAGAGAGTGCTGCTACAGTGCCACCCTTCCGCATCCCTCTGTGCTTGCTTGCATGACGGCTTCTGTGTGGTGGAGGACATGTGTGCGTCCCACACAGTGGCACGAACCTGTTGTCAATCAAGCATGTGCCATGTTTAGGTCTCAGTGAGCTTTGAGGACGTGGCTGTGCACTTCACCCGGGACGAGCGGGCTTTGCTGGGTCTTTCCCAGAAGAGTCTATACAGAGATGTGACGCTGGAGACCTGCAGGAGCCTCGCTGCAGCATCTAAGGATGTGACGGGTAAGGATATCATCCACCGCTTAGATGATCCTCTTCTGCGATATAGAATATTGAAAGGGAAGAATGTGGTGAATACCTTGAACCTGGTTATATAGTTCACTAATTTGTCAGAAATTTTTAATCACTTATCATAAATTGTCTGGGACGACATTTGAGGAAACAAATGGGAAAAGCAGAGTACTGAACTCCTAAGAATCCCGGGAGAAGTCTAAGGTATTTTTGTACAAAATGAGAAGCAGAGGTCCTTTGAAGAAACTTGAATGTGCCTCAGAAATTTTAAGAAAAAGCAAACAAAACAAATAAGCACAAGTTAATTTTTTTTCTTTCTTAGGCAAACACCACTGCAACTACAATAATAAGCATAACAATGTAAAGTATTAATCAGTTTTTGCAGAACTTTCCCTTAGGATCAGTGGTAGACCCCACTTGAGCAAACGTTACTTCTCGATCCTCGCTCTGTGGGAGCCACATTTAGCACCACTGTTCTAAGATTTCTACTTGAATTTCAAATCATTCAAACGCTGCAGAAGGCATGTGTTCTGCTGGATGTGGGAGCAGTGGTACCCATCCTGATGAAGTAGTGAAACTGCTGTTAACTAATGGGCTTGGTTATAGTCTTCTGATTTTCCGAGGGTGTTAGGAATACATCAAAAAACTCACAGTGTTTCTCACCCTGCCGATGTGTGAATGTCTAAGGACATCTGTTTATCCTAGTTCACTCTGTGCACATGGAAGAACTCAAGCTGTAGGAAAATGTAACAATGTAACCAATGTGGTGAATCGTTCAGTTCCTCAATATGCAGTCAGTTAAAATATACAGGGGCTACAATACCTAATAAAAGTTGATTCATTCCTGCCAGTTCAGACTGTCGAGCTGTATGACAGGGTGGCCACAGTCTGGTTTTGTGAAGCCTGTAGAGTTTGTGTAAATCATAGGCCCCTTGACCTTTGGAAGAGTTATCTCTATAAACAATCTCTATGGCATTTTTAGATGTAATTTTAGGTAATACCCATGGGGTTTCTAAAAAAAAAAAAACACAAAAAAAAACCCTTAAAAGGGGATCTTTAGAATAATGATTATCTATAGATCTCAAGTTACATGCTAATGCATCCTGTTATTATCATTGTGGAAAAAATAATAAACTATCATTTTATTGAGTGGCAATGATTTCTGTATGCTCATTACCACTAAGTTGTTGAAGATGCATGTCCTTTACGTCACTATAAGGTCTATAATTTCTTGTAAATAAGGAGTTAGAGATCATCATCAATTACAACAGGCATAAGTTTCTATAATACTTATAATGTTCCAGTATGTGATGAAGAGGAAGGAACAATAAGTTACTGATAAGGAAGTCAGGGATTACTTCTATGAGCTGTGGCTTTAACAGCAGCATTGTTCAATAAACTAGTAACTCACTCTGCTTCAGGTGTTTCTTACAGAGAAACATAAGGATTGAATCCAAATCCTTAGTGGTGATAGACAGATAAGAGCATTCCCAAGTCATGGCCCGATTTTTGGGGGGGTGGGGGAAGTAGTTGGGCATATATTGTTTTGGGAAGTTTTAAGCAGAATGGATGATGGCAGAATTGTTGTTGAGAAATAATATATTCTAAATAATTATGGAGTGATTGCTTTTCTATTTTGTCGAGGGCTACATTTAAATTTTGCCCTTATAGTTTATTTACCATGAAAGTTAAATTCTAATTTAAGTATTAATTAGACAAACAGAATAGAATGCCATCCATATACCTTAGAAAATTTACATTGGCTTAAGTGCTTTGTGTATATGATATTGACATGTAGTGGGGCTATTTGTCATCCCCTATGGTAAAACATTCCACTGATATCATTAGCTGTTGATTGTTTAAAGTATAAAGAGAGAATGCAAAATGTTCCTCACCATCAGGATGTAATGGAATAGAGAAAAACTAGTCTTTTAATATACTAGTATAATAATGTCGTTGAAGAATTGTGGTGCAAGCAGGGATCCCTGACTGGAAAGCCTCTATTGTTTTCCTTAGTCATATTTATGACCCTGAGATCATGTAGGGGTCAAATGTTATTCTTTGTCTTTTTATGAATTACAAAAATAGAGGAGTTCCAAGAAATAACTGAAGGTTCAGTATGTTCTAGTTGCAGTTCTTCTTGCACTAGAGGTTGGGCCTATTTTAATTTTCCCCCATGAAGGGGACATTCATAATCTTTAGTGGATCATTCCCACTGTGAGGAGGAGAAAAAAAAAAAAAAAACCTGAGCCCTGATACTCATGAAGTGAGATGACTTGCATCAAGACTTGGTTTAGAGACCAAAGAGGCTGGCATGCACAGACTATTTCACAAAAAAATAAAAAAGAAAGAAAGACAGAGAGACAGAGAGAGAGATAGAGAGACAGAGAGACAGAGAGAGAGATAGAGAGACAGAGAGACAGAGACAGAGACAGAGAGACAGAAACAGAGAGACAGAGAAAGAGAGATTAGCAAAAGAGATTAAAGGAGAAAAGTAGGGAATAAAAACCAACCTAGAATATACATAATTTGGTGGGAATGTTGAAGGTATTTTGTGAATCGGGCATGAGATCTGATGAGCAGCCTTTCCTGCTTAGGGTGAAGATGGCAGAAGAGGCTTGCTGAAGCACATCAATATGAAGGTGATCATTAAATCTTCCCAATCTTCTTCTAAGAGTTCACTTAGGAATATAAGTGAAATGAGGCAGTCTGATGGCTGCACAAGACATTCCAGCACACAAAGCAAGGACAGGATTCGCTTTCTTATGCTACACGGTGGATTTCTCTTTAGCTCTTGTATTAGTTAGGTTTCTCTTGGTGTGGTAAAACACCATGACCCAGATAAGGAAGAGCTTGATG
The DNA here is from genome assembly GCF_978045245.1 of Mus caroli. Lineage (NCBI taxonomy): Eukaryota > Metazoa > Chordata > Mammalia > Rodentia > Muridae > Mus > Mus caroli. The sequence continues at coordinate 59,757,626 of NW_028227265.1, read as the reverse complement.
GGTTTCCCAAGTGGTGTGAGTCTGTAGTAGTTGACAGGAGCTGCGACCTTACATCTCCATGGCAACCAGGAAGCCAAACAAACTGACTGTATTTAGTTACTTAATTTAGGCTTAATCTTGAAAATATATACACTTGTATTCAGAGTGACTATGAACCTAGTTCTGAGCACATTTTTTTTTTTTTTTGGTTTTTTTTTTTTTTTTTTTTTTTTTTTTGGTTTTTCAAGACAGGGTTTCTCTGTATAGTCCTGGCTGTCCTGGAACTCACTTTGTAGACCAGGCTGGCCTCGAACTCAGAAATCCGCCTGCCTCTGCCTCGCAAGTGCTGGGATTAAAGGCGTGCGCCACCACCGCCCGGCCTGAGCACATTATTGAATTTGATCATTTATAGTTTCTGGCCATTAACTTCCAAGTCTTAATTATCTTTAAGTTTATAAGAAGTTAGTGGCTCATATCATATTAGAATTTTACAGCTTTAACCCTGTTAAGTTTGACTCTTAAAATCTTGAGCTGAATGTTTAACTGAAGATCTTTTAGCATAAAAATAAAACTTTATCTCATAGTTCTGAACATAGCAAAACCATAAATACAGTCCATAGAGAGACGGGACTTTTCTAATCCCTTTAGCGTATAAAATTACAGAATATCAGTTCCTTGTATGACTTAGTTTACCTAAATAGCTGAAGATTAACAAAGTTAGCAAAAACAAAGAGGCTAGACATATATTTTCAAGTCAGTTACTGCTAACCTGAATTGACCTTAGGAATTTATCCACCTTATTTATCAAACATATCTTATTCAAAAAACATGTTGTTCCTTACTTGAATTTTTCCAGAAGCCTGGTGTTAAACACTTTTAGCAAAAATGTAAGTGGTTAGACACAGATGCTCTAAGTCAGTTTCTGATAGTCTGAGTAGATCTACAGAACCTTAGGAATTTATCTTAAAATAATCCACTCTACTCCAAAATATCTTAAGAGACCTGCTGTTGCCTCCTTTTATCTATGCACTATAGCTGTCTTCATAAACACCGGAAGAGGGCACCAAATACCATTTCAGATGGTTGCTGGGAATCGAACTCAGGACCTCTAGAAGCACTATGTATAGGTTTTTAACTATCATCTTTTGTTACAAGCTTTAGGCTAACTTTTTGTTAGTTTACAGATATTTTTAACCATACCCAATAAATTTAGAGATCCTAAGATGAAGAGTGTTGATACAATAGTATTAAAAGATTTTGAAGACTGGAAAGTAGAAACCTTTGGGTTTGTAGAACAGAAAAACTTTAGATAGAAGAGATTTGGTGATCTGTCTCAGGTTGCTGCATCAAAACACCATGACCAAAAAGCAAGATGGGGAGGAAAGGGATTATTTGGCTTACATTTCCACATTGCTGTTCATCACCAAAGGAAGTCATAACAGGAACTCAAGCATGGCAGGAATCTGGAGGCAGGAGCTGATGCAGAGGCCATGGAGGGGTGCTGCTTACTGGCTTGCTTCCCATGGCTTGCTCAGCCTGCTTTCTTATAGAACCCACGACCACCAGTGCAGGGATGGCACCACCCACATGGGCTGGGCCTTCCCCCATCAATCACTAACAAAAAAAAAAAAATGCAGGGCATTAGTGGCATACACATTTGATCCCAGCACTAAGGTTGTAGACACGGGTGCATCTCTAGGAGTCTGGGGACAGCCTGATCTACAGAGTGAGTTCCAGGACAGCCAATGCTACACAGAGATACCTTGTCTAAAAAAAAACAAAAACAAAAACAAAAACAGTAAGTGTGTGTGTGTGTGTGTGTGAGAGAGAGAGAGAGAGAGAGAGAGAGAATGCCTTATAGCTGGATCTTAAAATGTATTAGGACTTCCATTGCTATGAAGAAATACCATGACCACGACAACTCTTATAAAAGAAAACATTTGCCGGGTGTGGTGGCACACACCTTTAATCCCAGCCCCACTTACATGCAACACACATTCAAACATATAAGCCTGTGGCTAAAACTGGGCATTGTTGCTGGGTGTAGTTGCACATACCTTTAATCCCATCCTCAGGAGACAGAGGCAGGCGGATTTCTGAGTTTGATCGGGCCAGCCTGGTTTACAGAGTGAGTTCCAGGACAGCCAGGGCTATACAGAGAAACCCTGTCTCGAAAAAAAAAAAAGGAAAAGAAAAGAAAAAAGGAAAGAAAAGAAAAGGAGAAGAGAAGAGGAGAGGAGAGGAGAGGAGAGGAGAGGAGAGGAGAGGAGAGGAGAGGAGAGGAGAGGAGAGGAGAGGAGAGGAGAGAAGAGAAGAGAAAACATTTAATTGGCTGGCTTACAGTATCAGAGGGTCAGTGCATTATCATCATGGTGGGAAGCATGACAGCACACATGCAGACTTGGTGATGGAGAAGCTGACAATTCTACATCATGATCCGAAGGTAGCAGGAGGTTGTAATTCCACACTGAGCTAGAAGACCTCAAAGCCTGCCCCCACGGTGACACTTCCTCCAACAAGACCACACCTCCTAATAGTGCCACTCCCTATGTGCCAACCATTCCAACACATGGGACTATGAGAGCAATTCCTATTCAATCCCCCACAGGAGACTTCATCTCAACTGAGATTCTCTCCTTTCAGAAAACTCCAGTTTGTTTGTCAAGTTGGCATAAAACCAGCCAGCACAGGATCATGTTTCTGCTGTGGCAGAAGTTACTATGCTTTGGGAGAATCTGAAAATCAAGTGTGCCATATTTGGCCAGTGAGTTGTACTGATGCCACACTGCAAAAAGGAGAGTAGTAGCTTGTGGGTTCTTTGTCATGGGTTCTTCTGTCTCCTAACACTTATCTTCTCTGGCTCTACTCTCTTTCCTCTGCTCAGTCGTTCTCTAACCCTACTCAATCTCTCTCAGCCTCTGCACTAACAGTCTTCTCTAACCCTACTCAATTTCTCTCAGCCTCTGCTGGCTTTTTTTATCCTTTCTTTTTTCCAGAGGTCCAAGAAGCAAATAACACTGAAGGTCATAGGATCAAGCAGTTCTAACAGCTAAGTGTTCCCAAAGAGCCATCTGACTGGCAACTGGGGATTCTTTAAAGGGCCAGGCACACAAAATAAATTACACCACAAAGAGGGAATCAGAAGGGAGTATGAAAGAATTCCGGGGGGGGGGCATTGTAGGGTAACTCGTGAGTTCAGTTAAAGGATGGTAGATGATACATAACTCCTGGGGGTGGGGGTCCACAGAGCAGGAAAGTCAAGGATCTTGACACATAAGTTTCTTTGCTTCTGGGAAGTAAACTGCTGTAGTTACAGAAACTGCACAGTTCAACCCAAGAGGCAAAGCTATGAAAATGGCAGAGCCCTGGCTAACATTCCTTTAGTTCTTGCTAGACAGGTGAAAAGTCAGGCAGTTATTGTCCTTACAATTTTTCCGCTGGAAAAACAGTTGCATTCTCATCAACATATCTTTTTGTTGTTGTTTGCAGATCCACCTAGCTCTGCCTCTCGAGTGCTGGGAATAAAACTATATGCCAACACACCCAGCCTTCATCAAAAGATCATGAGGAACCTTTGGTATCAGAAATTTGGAATGAAGCCATTGTGGAGGAATGGTCTCTCCTCAATGGCCTCTAAACCTGCTAAGATCTAGTTACCTAACATTCTTCCCCTGAGATTGAGACTCAGGGGAAGAATGTTAGGTAACTAGAACATGCATTTTAAAGATGCATGCCAAAGCAATCAGGCTGCTGCAGGCTGATCCCGAGGGTGCAGGAAATTGGGGGTTCTGCTTCACGCTGACATTGGGGGCCTAGAAGGGTTTAGGGTTTCTACTCCAAAGCATTGGAAGTTGATCAAGGAAGGAGACACAGGTAATTGAACTTAGATGTGACACGACCGTCTGAGCATGGGTAAGTACAAACAAGATCAAATCAAGACAGCAGCTGAATGTGTGTTTTTGCTTGATTGCAAGAGTATCCTGAAACACTGGTGCCCTGAAAGCACACAGCTCTGAGAGGAAGTCTCAACAGACAAACTGCAGCTCCCAGGGGCAGGTAACCCCAGCTGAGCTGAAGCGCTCCGGAGCTTCAGCCCTGCTCCACTTCTTGGCTTCTTCAGTGAAAGTCACACCAGGCAGAAAAATCTCATGAAAGAGACTTATTGGAGGGTCCTACATGGGGAGGGAGGAATCCAGGGATGGCAGCCCACTGCTCCCAGGAGAGAAAAGCAGGGAATTGGACAAAGGGCAAGGCTAATACAGGATTTCTTAGGGGCCAGAACTTTTCAGGGCAGAGATTTCCAGATTAAGGATTGGTGAGTTTTCCTGTTCAAGGATTGGTCTCGTTTTATGGGAAGCTGGAGGGATTGGTGGTTTGTTGTTTTTCCCCCCTTGTTTAGGGATTTTTCTTGTTGCTCGGGTATTGGTAGCTCTTTTCACCCCCTTTTTTTTCTGCATTGGGCCCATGGGGTAGGATGTCCTCTCTGGCTGAAGGTGGCTTTGTCTGAGAGGCCATCTCTGTGGAGCTGCTGGAGAGGCAGGAGAGAGTTGCTGCCACCGTGGACAGCTCCTCACGACCTCAGTAGGCTGAAGCAGGAAAGGTGGACACCTGCTGAGGTGGGAAAGATGAGCCACCTTGAAGGCTGCAGGCTGAGGAGGTGTCATGGTGGAGCCATTTTTGCATCCCTTTTTTTGTTTGTTTTGTTTTGTTTTGGGTTTTTGTTGTTGTTGTTGTTGTTGTTTTTTCGAGACAGGGTTTCTCTGTGTAGCCCTGGCTGTCCTGGAACTCACTTTGTAGACCAGGCTGACCTCGAACTCAGAAATCCGCCTGCCTCTGCCTCCCAAGTGCTGGGATTAACGGAGTGCGCCACCATCGCCCAGCGAACCCATTTTTGCATTCTTTTTTTTTTTTAATATTTTTTATTAAGTATTTTCCTCATTTACATTTCCAATGCTATCCCAAAAGTCCCTCATACCCTCCCCCCCCACCCACACATTTTTGCATTCTTGACAGCTCCAATGGAGGCATGTTGCCTCGGACACAGGCTGGAGGTGCCACTTTAACACCTTTTGTGTCGTGGCATCATTACCAAGATTGGTTTGTTCTGTTTTCTATTGTTTTTCCTTTTTTTGTTTTGGAGTACAAGTTTTCCCACTATAGTCCTGGCACTTGCTGTGTAGACCAGTCTGGAATTAAAGGTGTGGTGACTGTGATAGACCCAATCCAGTGTTTCCTACAATGCTCCAGAGGTCTCATCTGAAAGTTGTTCATGACTGGGATGGCAGTGTTTGGCACTGTCTTAGTCTGACTTTTTTTCCCCTTGTAAAGCAATGGAGGCATGAATAGAATTAAACCATAAAAAACAACAGTACATTTAAGTACATTTATGGGTAGGGAAAGCACAAAAGTCCTTTAATTAGTGGGATAGCAGTGAGTACTCCATCTGGTAGCCAGCCACCCATACACAGTAGCCTGGAAAGCCGGACTCATTGGTTTTGCATCAAGTGTTTAACTTTTTTTTTTTTTTTTTAAGATTTATTTATTTATTATATGTAAGTACACTGTAGCTGTCTTCAGACACTCCAGAAGAGGGCGCCAGATCTCGTTACGGATGGTTGTGAACCACCATGTGGTTGCTGGGATTTGAACTCTGGACCTTCGGAAGAGCAGTCGGGTGCTCTTACCCACTGAGCCATCTCACCAGCCCAAGTGTTTAACTTTGATTATCCTTTTCTGCCACTGTGCAGTTAGTCAAAACACCCTCACTTTGGTTTTACTTTCTCCTCAGTGGGGCTTAAGAGGGGCTCCTAGCTCCTCTGGTTTTCTTTCATCAGCTGTTCCACATATTGAGTCAGGGCACTCTAGCCATGGCTTCCTGGGAAGCACAGGGAACATGCTCCTGTGTTGACTTGCTTCTATAGCGTAAGCTGGCAATTCCCTCATGGGGCTTCCAGAGCCTCTAAATACAAGAGAACAGGTGATTCTCCATAGCTGCATGACTTTGAGAGATGCCCCCAGGTCTCCTGGAACCTAGCTGGCTTTGGAAGATAAAGATCAAATTACTGTCCGTCCCACTTACACCCTCTGACCACACCAGAGCATTGAACAGAGATTAGTTATACACTAGTATCAACAAATCACACTTTACATTGTGGCTGTTATGTGACACTTAAAAGCTTGGCAGGGGCAGGTTTTTAAATAAACCTGACTTGAGATTTAAGTTTTCAATCAGGTGATGAACAAAGCAGAAATGACAATCACTTTGTGAAAGCTGAAAGCATAGGCTTCAGTCTTTTCCCCTGCTCATCCTAGGAACAGCAGAGCCTAGAGGATCCCCTCCCAGCTGAGAGCAATGATCCGTGAGAGTGGAGCGGTATTGCAGGGACCCAAGAGCCATGGTTTGCCCAAGCAGTGGGAATATTTTTAGAATACATACTGTATGAGAGCTGAGACAATAATTAACCAAGTAACCTCTGAATGCTTGTCTAGCTATTCTTTTTTTTTTTTTTTTGGTTTTTCGAGACAGGGTTTCTCTTTATAGCTCTGGCTGTCCTGGAGCTCACTTTGTAGACCAGGCTGGCCTCGAACTCAGAAATCCGCCTGCCTCTGCCTCCCGAGTGCTGGGATTAAAGGCGTGCGCCACCACGCCCGGCTCTATTCTTAATTTTAGTTACACTGTGAATGAAAAGTAACGAGGATTCACAGATGGCCATATATGAATTAGCCCTATAAACACATGCACATGTAAACATGATGTACACCCACCCATGTGTATATTTTTCTTTTTTTTTTTTTTTTGAGTTTTTCGAGACAGGGTTTCTATGGGTAGCCCTGGCTGTCCTGGAACTAACTCTGTAGACCAGACTGGCCTCGAACTCAAGAAATCCGACTGCCTCTGCCTCCCAAGTGCTGGGATTAAAGTCATGCGCCACCACCGCCCGGTTTATATTTTTCTTTAAACTAGATAAAATAAGAACCTTTAAAAAAGCTTTGACTCTTTATGGTTTGAATAAAAAGGGCTCCCAAGAGTCCATAGGGAGTAGCACTAGTAGGTGTGGCCTTATGGAGTGGGCGTGGCTTGGTTAGAGGCAGTGAGGTCTCAGAAGCTCAAAAAAGCCAGGCTCAGTGGCGGGATCCATGCACTCTTCTGGTGTGTCTGAAGACAGCTACAGTGTCTCATATGAATTAAAAAATAAATAACAATCTTTTTTTTTTTAAAGCCATTAAATGCCAGGCAGTAGTGGCACACGCCTTTAATCCCACAGCACTTGGGAAGCAGAGGCAGGTGGATTTCAAGGTCAGCCTGGTCTACAAAGTGAGTTCCAGGAACTATACAGAGAAACCCTGCCTCGAAAAACCAAAAAAGCCATTAAAAAATGTTGTGACCATGTTATAAATAGAAAACACTACCTTAGCCCTGCACCATCCAATCTCTCTTCATCCTCACCCCGGGGCTGCTAAAGGCCTACTGTGTACCTCCTCACCTCACCTGGTGGGGAAGGGGCTGGTTTGTGTTCTATTATGAGCTTCTAACTCCTACTAGGGTCACACTGTAGGGGTGACATCTCGCTAACCTCACTCTTCCTCCTTAATTCTTCCCATGGGTTCCAGGTTTAGGATCTCAGGAAAGGCTTACTTAACACAGACTTAACCTGTAATTGCTCGTCCTTCCAGAAGCCATCTCTTTCACCTCCTTTTTCTGTACCTTCCCTGCCAATTTGAGGCTAACACAGCAGAGAACCTGCATGTATCTCCTTACAACTGCTACACATGTGGGGAAGCACCTGCTAGCCAACACCTCAGCCTCAGTTTCATGTCTCATTGCCTGCAACAAGGAGCATGCACCTTGTGGCATAGTCTGCCTCACACATGCATCTTTCAGGACTGTAGGATTCTCTAGGCTTTTCAGCCATAGGGGGAGTGCCCCCACATGTGCTCTACCTCATCTTTCACAGAGGTGGCTGCAGTCCACAGGAGTTGCTTGGTAGGGATGATAAGGCCGGCAGTGCAGCAGTACCTTCACTTTGGGAAAGACCCGCAAAGGGCTTACTGCCATGGATGCTGAACCTTCAGAAAGAGCCCTTCAGGGACTGTCACCAGCACTCATGTCAGAAACAAGGCAAGTGCTGCTGTCAAACAACTCATCTCTGGCTCTGCTCTGTGCAGATCCAGGCAGTCTTCGCTTCATTCCTGTGGCTGTGATAAAATACACTGGCAAAGCAATTTAGGGAAGAAAGGGTTTATTTCAGCTCATAGTTTCAGGTTACAATCCATTACTGTGGGCCAGTCTCAGTGGCAGGAGCTTGACACAGCAGTAGACATAAGTCCCAAGGCAGACAGCAAGGAATCTCTGTGCTCAGCTACTTCTGTCCTTTTTATTCAGTCCATAAAACAGCACTGACAGCATTCAGGATGGGTCTTCCTACCTCAATTAATCCTAGTAAGAAAATCCCTCACAGCTGTGTGAAGGCGAACCTAACTCAGGTCAGTATTGAGACTCCTTTCCCAGGTGACACCAGATTGTGTCAAGCTGACAGCTGAAGCACCCATCCGAAACAGAAGCCCAGCACGTTAGGGCACAGCCTTCACCCCTGCTGCATGTTTCAGACGGATGTAAACACAACGTTAAAACCCTGAAGACATTTACGAAGGTCTGCTCTTCCCAGACCGTGCATCGATGGCAGGGACCAAGAATGATTCTACCCAGGTGGGCTTGAGGAACAGCGGGGTCTAATCTGGGGTATTTACAAGAGTACAGGCAAGTCATGGGAAGCCACTGCAAAGGAAATGTCCATCTCCTAGCAACCATTAAATCCCCACGCTCCTTACACTCACAGAACTGCCCACCTTCCAACACTATGAGCATCTTAAACAACTGTGACCGTGAAGGCTTCACAGCTGTTTCCATTTGGAAATTTTTCCAGTTGGAATTCATTCTAGGAATCTAGGGAAACAATGCTATCTCAAGGTCTTAACATACCTTACATTCCCATTTTCTCTCCAACATGACATTTCATCCATGCTAGTGAAAGGACCTGTGACACCTGAAGGCTTTCCACATTGTTTATATTCATGTGGGGCTTTTTCACCACTATGATTTCTTTCATGATTTTAAGGCAAATAGAGATAAATAAAAGATTAACCATATCTTATACATTCATAGGGCATTTGCCCAACATGAATTAACTTACTTCTCTGAAAGGAAATGTGACAATCGACACTTACCACATTGGTAACAAACATAAACTTTGCCCAGCAAGAATTCCTTCTTTGAAGGACACTGTGACCCCTGAAGGCTACGGCCACACTGTTTACAGATAAAAGGTTCCCCCTTGTCGGGAGTTTTTGCCTGTTTTATGTGGATGGGGTAATTTGCTACATTGTTTACTACATTCAAAGGGTTTGTTACCAATCTGTTCTTTCATTCCTTTGAAGGAAATGGGGATAATGGAATTAGATACTGTTCATATGGGCTTTCTCCATGAACAGACTGATGTCTCTTAAAGGAACTATGCCGGCTGAAGGATCTGCCACACTGTCCGCACTGGTATGGCTTCTCCCCAGTATGTCTTCTTTCGTGTGATCGAAGGTAAGAGCGATGTGTGAAAGTTTTACCACACTCCTTACATTCATAGGGTTTCTCTCCAGTGTGGCTTCGTTCATGAAATCGAAGGTAATTGTAACTTGAAAAGGCTTTGCCACAGTGCTTACACTCATAGGGTTTTTCTCCTGTGTGTGTTCTCTCGTGCAGTCGAAGCGAGGACTGACACCTAAAGGCTTTACCGCAGAGCTTACACTCAAAGGGTTTTTCACCAGTGTGAGTTCTTTCATGCACTTGAAGTAAAGAGGGATAAATGAAGGACTTACCACACTCCTTACATTCATACAATGTTTCTCCACCATGAGTTATTTTATGTCTATGATAGGAAGCCTGACACCTGAAGGCTTTCCCACACTCTTGGCATTCATACGGTTTTTCTCCAGTATGAATCTTTTCATGTAACTTCAGAGAAGTAAGCCATCTAAAAGCTTTCCCACATTCTTTACACTCATAGGGTTTTTCTCCAGTATGAATTCTTTTATGTAACTTAAGGGTCCTGTGACTTCTGAAAAATTTCCCACATTGTTTACATTCATAGGGCTTCTCTCCGGTATGAATTCTTTCATGTAATTTGAGGGCCCTGCTATATCTAAAGGTTTTCCCACACTGTTTACACTCACAGGGCCTCTCCTCAGTATGAATTCTTTCGTGCAACTGAAGAGCACTGAGATACGTGAAGGCTCTCCCACACTGCTTACACTCGTAGGGTTTTTCTCCAGTATGGATTCTTTCATGTAAGTGAAGGGCGCTAAGACCTCTAAAGGCTTTCCCACAGTCTTTACACTCGTAGGGTTTTTCTCCAGTATGGATTCTTTCATGTAACTGAAGGGCGCTGGGGTACCTAAAGGCTTTCCCACACTCTTGACACACATAGAGTTTTTTTCCAGTATGAATTTTGTCTTCTTTTTGAAGGGAACCGGAAGTTTTCTCACACTGGTTACCTTCAGAATCATTTTCTTCAGTGTGGCCTCCTCTGAGCTCCTTGTAGTCATAGTTGTGATGTCCGTTGTAAGTTAGGTGGTACAGTCCAAAGGTCTTTAAACATACCTCACACACAGAGGGTCCACTCGAAGTCTTAGTTTCCACGAGGCCTTCAACACTTTTGAGAAAATTAGAATCAGGTGGCTTCTCTTCATATTCCTCACGTTCATACTGTGTGTATTCAGAGTGAGTGACGATGTTCCTATTAAAAGATGAAGGACACGTGAAAATGTCTCCACACTGCTGCTCATATTGACATTGGTGTATGGATAAGGCTGTCCCACCACTCTTCAGTATCATACAGTATCTACAAATATAACTACTATGAGAAATGACAAGCGTATTAGTGACAGGTTTTTTTGTTACTATTTGCTTATTAGACCACTTTGGACAGCCTGCTACCATATAAGCTCACCATCAAAAGAGCAGCATTCCTTAATGCAGGGTCCCAGAACCAGTACCAAAGACCACGCAAGATTTCAAGCTCACATAAAGGTACACATTTGGGATAAAATTTTTCTACTGATGAATAAATTTAAAATTGGGCTTCTTTTGTTAGTTCAATTTTCATGGCACACTAAAATTTCTTCAAGGGATGATTGCTTCCACTTGTGCATGCAAATTACCTTAGATTTATTTCAGGCTCTTCACAATGGTCTTCAATTGTCTCATCTTCCCATTCATATCCTTAAACACAGTCCAGAAGTGTATGATAAGTGATTAGAATGCGCATCGTGACTACACCTCGTTTCATCACCGTGATTCTTCCCTTTCCACATCCAACTTGCAGTGAGTGACACTCAGTGACAGAAACCTCATTCTCTAGTTTACGAGTGGAGGTAAGAAAACATCCTCACCTATGGCAGTGAAGTTCCTGAAGGTCTCCAGCATCACGTCTCCGTAGAGAGTCTTCTGAGAAGGAGCCAGCAAAGCCCACTCATCCTGGGTGAAGTGCACAACCAGATCCTCAAAGCTCACCAAACCCTAAAACATTCCAGATTAGGATATGAAAGAGCGGGTGAGAAAGACACATCTGTCCACAGCTGACAGTATGGCCACTTCTAAACTCAGAAACACCTAATCGATCAGATAGACCCTTCCAAAACTGAATGCAGGCAGCATGATGGCGATTCAGCCTGGGTCTTCCAATGTTATGCTTTTGCATAAAAACCATGCCTGCTCCTGGCAGGATGGAATCTATCCTCTGCTCAAATGATTCCAATTTCACTTCTTGTCTCCACTCTTAGCCTTATTCCTCCCTCATTTCTTTTTTAAAGTTCCAGCAAAGGACTTCTTTTCCTCAAACACACCTGGCTGCTGTACAAATGTGGGTCCAAGAAGGGATACACCAACTGCTACATCGGGCAACCTTACTTTGGACAACCTCAAAGATTCCAAGTAGCTGTTGCCCAAAAATCACAAAATGGTAGTTATGGCTACCTCTTCAGTGGGAGAAATGAAGGAAACAGGAAACAACAACAACAACAAGCATGGTACAAGCAGTTTAGAGATTTGGGGCTGGGGGGAGCTTGTTCTGTGTCCCGGGAAATAAGCTGAAATGTCCTTGGGTCCTTGGTTCTATGTTGGCTTGGAGGCCAGAAATGTCAGAAAGATTAGAGGTGCTTGCTTTGCTCTGGTTGCCAAATGATTCTTCACAGAAAGAAATGTTATGTAGTACTGGAAGCACCATTAAGGGAAAGCTGGCTCCGTCCAGTCAGATAAAATCTAACCCTGGCGGAGGCATGCCATTGTGCCTAACCTTAAGACAGTTGATTCGGTCAATAGCTTGGCCAAGGGATTGAACTTAGGGAAAGCTGAACTAGCTTTAAGCTAGCTAAAGGATGGGAGAAATTATCATTCCTTTAATGAGAATAATGCTTGCTTGCCCCTCAGAAGCACGCTCTCCTCTCTGTGTACAGAGCAGCTGCCAAGAGGCTCTTAGTTCTCTCTGCCTTTCTGCATACTAGGATGAAACTTAACACGTTTCCTTGAACTCTGTTCTATTTCTTCGAGATGCAGGCTGGAGCCTTTGAAATGCTTTCTCTGGTACTTTGGGCTGTTTCCATTTTTCTTTGCAGGCCCCCTCCCTGCCATCTGGATACCTGTCTTCCTGAGGCTAACTCTGCTGGCTAAACTCAAAAGGCATGGGGGTTTTCTCTTCCTCTCCATGACTATTCTCCAGGCAGATGTCAAGACTGATGCCTGCTTGCCCTGGGGTTTTCTTTTACGCTCTCATAAAAGTTTTCTCAGACGCTGGGCAGTGGTAGTGCACGCCTTTAATTCCAGCACTTGGGAGACAGAGGCAGGCGGATTTCTGAGTTCGAGGCCAGCCTGGTCTACAGAGTGAGTTCCAGGACAGCCAAGGCTACACAGAGAAACCCTGTCTCAGGAAGAAAAAAAAAAAAAAGTTTTCTCAGGCTTTCCTCTCAGCTCATTCTTAAATTCATGTGACTAAAAACCCTGCAAGGGCAAAAGTTATGTTCCAAGTTTAAATTACTGTGCTTAAGAGATCCATAAAACAGAAATGCCTCTAACCCTCTAAGCCACTAGCCAAGGAAAAGTAACGCCTGGAATGCTGGGGGCTGCTATTCGTGTATAGTAACAAACCTGTTTTTCACTTCCATAAATGATGTTGGCTGCCCCAACTGCTCAGGATGTGCTTGGTCACAGATGTGGGAGATAACAGGTAAGCAGTATAAACGGCAGCAGGATGCACGTTTGCCCTGCGTGGACAAGGCAGGACGTGCATGACCTTGTGGGTTTGCCTTTATGAACCCTGTCTAGTATAAGTTGATGCCTGGCCAGTGTCCATCATCCTGGCCAGTATTTAATAAAGTTTGCTTCAAATGTGGCTCAAAAATTGTCGTCGTGGTCTTACTGTCACCCAGTAGGATTAACAACTCCAAGAAAAGACCCTAATTTTTGCAGTAACATCTAGCAACTACGGCAGGACTCCCTAAGTTCTGATAACAGTATGTGGTGGTTCTGAGTCATTATTTTAGGCCTTTTATGGTTAAGAAAATGAAGAAAGTATTTTTCTTACATGGCTTATATATGCAGACTATTTAAAAAAAATGGCGATTAAAAATATTTCAGGTGAGTTCATAAGAAAAAGAGGACATAGAACAGATCAGGATTCTCCAGCAGAGGAGAGGTGGAAGAATTAACAGAGATGAGTACATGTTAGAGTGACTTACCTCATCAGGCCTGGAGAGTCCAACAATGGCTGCCTCCATGATGAAGAGGACAACGGGACAGCTTCTTCAGTGGTCTTCAATCCACACCAGAAGGCCCAAGAAGCTGACTCCAGTGACTCCAGGGAAGGATGACGGCGGTGGTGGTGGCAGCGGTGGCAGCGGTGGCAAGACAGATGCACTCACCAGCAAGAAGGCAGGCAAGCAGGGAAGAACACTGCTCCTTCTTTGGACTTCTCAAAGTGCCACCTTCTCTACGATGGTGACAGGGTCTTCTCACCTCAGTTAGTCCTCCCTGAAAGTTCCTGGCAGACCTGCAGAGACAGGCCTCTTAGTTGGTTCCAGAGTCATTCAAGTCTGCAGTAAAGATCAGCCATCACACAAGCAACCAGCCATGTTCAGGACACGTGTGCCCACTGAGAACTACACGCACACACCCTCACAACTTCCGGGTCTGCCTGTCTCCGCCCACAGGCTCCTCTCATGCTCCGCTCACCTCTGACTAAATGTGTCTCAGGCGCCATCATCAGCAACTGCACTTTCTCTAACTATTGGGTTTCCCATCTAACCTTGGCCTTCCTCCCCACCACACCGCTGGCACAATCCTTGCACACACTCAGCTAAAGCCCCTGGGCTCAGAAGGCTCAGATCAACAAGTTAGATCCTGAAAAGTTATACGATAATACTAATACTTAGGGCAGGGGCATAGCAATAAAAGGGGACTGCCGAAACACTGAGATGGGGGAGGGACAACACAACGCACACAGAACAACTGTGACAAGACAACTTCCACACAGAAAATCCAAGGAACGAAAAAAGGACTACTGAAAACTTTTATGACACATCGATATACAAAAGACCATCATTTTCCTACGAGAGCAATGAACTGGATGTACAAATGCCACTTCTACACTGTACATACATTAATAAAAACGGGGGAGGATAAAGTCTTTAGACAAAAATCAAACATTTCTAATGAAGAGAAAAACAAAAAAGTCAGCACCATAGAGGACAAGAGGTCTGCACGTGGAGGACGTTTTTACACATGTTCCATCTGCACTATAAACCCAGCCTTCAAAATCAGACTATGTTATAACCAGAACTGATTGTAAGGGATACTGGAAAGGATAAGAAAAAAGAATGTTCAGCACAACTCTTGAAACACACACACACACACACAGAGACAATACAGGACTTTAAGATTCCCCATAAAATTACCACAATCATGAGAGTGCACTCTCGTTTGATAAGCAATGAACAGCTCATACGAGCAGAAAACCCAGGAACAAACCCAAACAGACCCAATTTTGGACAAAGGAGCAACAGAACCTCACGGAAGAACTAGGCTGCCTTGGCAGAAAAACCAGGTTGTTCCTAGCACTCACATGGTGGCTCATAACAATCTGGAACTCTGACACCCTCCTCTGACCTCCATGGGCACCGAACACATACAGGGCATAGACATACATGCAGCAAAATACTCAAACACAAAAATAAATTCTAAATGTTCTAATTATGAAAACAATTATCACTATGAGTTACAAACATAGAAAGCTGCCGAAGTGTAGCAAGGGTGACTCTGAAGGTGGCACAGGCCTGTCAGTCCAGCCTTCAGGGAACAGACAGTAGGGATCCAAGTTCAAGGCCAGCAGGAGCAACTTGTAAATTTTAGGTCAGCCTGGGCTACAGAGTAAGACCATCTCCAGAAAACAAAAATAAATATTTAAAAATAAAGACAGTACATTGATAAATTATTCAGTGTGCTGAAATTGAAACCTCACAAATACTGAAAATCAGAATGTTTTATTAACTCTAGCAAAAAATCCAAACAAGAATAACTTATAGTAATTTCACTTGGCTAACGACGTCGTAGGTGTCCGTGTGGCTTTTCAGCATCCTCAGCCTCCTGAACTCTTGTTCCTTTATCCTGTACACCCCTCACAGCCCCCCAATCCCCCATGCTCATCCTTTCTCCTGTATACCCCTCACAGCCCACCCTGCACCCCCATGCTCATCCTTTCTCCTGTACACCCCTCACAGCCCCCCTGCACCCCCATGCTCATCCTTTCTCCTGTACACCCCTCACAGCCCACCCTGCACCCCCATGCTCATCCTTTCTCCTGTACACCCCTCACAGCCCCCCAATCCCCCATGCTCATCCTTTCTCCTGTACACCCCTCACAGCCCCCCTGCACCCCCATGCTCATCCTTTCTCCTGTACACCCCTCACAGCCCACCCTGCACCCCCATGCTCATCCTTTCTCCTGTACACCCCTCACAGCCCACCCTGCACCCCCATGCTCATCCTTTCTCCTGTACACCCCTCACAGCCCACCCTGCACCCCCATGCTCATCCTTTCTCCTGTACACCCCTCACAGCCCCCCAATCCCCCATGCTCATCCTTTCTCCTGTATACCCCTCACAGCCCACCCTGCACCCCCATGCTCATCCTTTCTCCTGTACACCCCTCACAGCCCCCCTGCACCCCCATGCTCATCCTTTCTCCTGTACACCCCTCACAGCCCCCCTGCACCCCCATGCTCATCCTTTCTCCTGTACACCCCTCACAGCCCACCCTGCACCCCCTTGCTCATCCTTTCTCCTGTACACCCCTCACAGCCCACCCTGCACCCCCCATGCTCATCCTTTCTCCTGTACACCCCTCACAGCCCACCCTGCCCCCCATGCTCATCCTTTCTCCTGTACACCCCTCACAGCCCACCCTGCACCCCCCATGCTCATCCTTTCTCCTGTACACCCCTCACAGCCCACCCTGCACCCCCCATGCTCATCCTTTCTCCTGTACACCCCTCACAGCCCACCCTGCACCCCCCATGCTCATCCTTTCTCCTGTACACCCCTCACAGCCCACCCCGCACCCCCCATGCTCAAACTCCTCACCCAGAGTCTTCCTGTTGGTTATCTGTGCTACCATTTCCTCCATCCTTAACAGCAGCTCCCTGGTGGCCCTTTCCTTACTTCTTCAAGCTCTGCAAGTTAAGACACAGCAATCTAAGGACGAGTGTGACGCTAACACCTATGGGAGAGGGACACAGGGTGTTCACTGTCCCAGCTCAAACTCTCAGCTGATTCAGCATTTTTATCTAGTTTCATCCATTAGCCTGCAAATTTCATCATTTTGTTTTTTTTCCACAGCTGAATGGAAGCCTTTTATGTATACACGTTTTTAATATCTATGCACCAGCTGGACATGTAGGCTGTTTTTATTTCCTGGTTATTACAAATTAAGAATGACAATGAACATGACTGTACAAGCATCTCCCGGAACAGGCTATAGAGTCCTCTGTCCATGTACACAGCAGTGCTACAGCGAGGTCATGTGTAAGTTAAGACAACAATAAAAACAAGAAGGGAGAGATCCTACAGTGGACGATGCTTCTGAAAGCCGATGGTTACCAAGCCGTAACTCCAGAGCAGGAAAGAACCACCTCCCTATCAGCTCTAGGTCAGGGAGACCTAACAGGCTCGGCTGTTCTTCACGGCTGCCCTCCAGAACTGGCTGTTATTACTGAAGACGCCCCACACACCGGTTACAATGCAGCAAGAAATCAAACTGGCACTGAGCTGAAAGCTTCCTCCCCGTCGGCTGGCTTTCATGATGCTCTGGGCACTAAGCAGGCTGCTGGGAGAGGAATGACAGGCACAGAATGTCTTACCCAGACCTCCAGGACACACAAAACCAACCTGCCAAGCAAGGTGTGTCCACCTGTGCCATAGTGATATAACCGTTCTGAGGATAACACCAGGCGGCTCTCTAACTGGACTTGAGGCTCACTCCTTCAGAGAATCCATGCCTGTCATAGTAAACCAAACCCAAAACCCACATCTGCAGCTGGAGGGATAAACTTAGCACCACTGTTCTAGCTCAACTGTCCTGGCACCCATCTACCTTCTAAATAATGCTTCTACCCACTAACAACTGCTCCTCCCAGTCTGAGGTAGAGAAGCCCCTCCGCAGCAAACGCGGAGATGCACAGCTAGTCAGGACATTTAGACCACCACTTCCGGGGCGCTGAGATCACTGTGAAAGATGAGGCTCAGACGGTGAGTAAGGCCCAGAGACAGTGAGATGGGATGTAAAATGTTGATTTTTCAGCACTGCAGAGCTAATGCTCTGTATGACCTCACTTTACAACAGCAATGCATTGCTGTAACGGACCTGACAAAGGACTGGGCCCATCGTGATTCAGATACCGAGGGATTCTAAACAAAGGCGTTGTTTTCAACTGTGTACCCACTACGGTGCTCGGATGGATGGGCTGGAACCTGGAGTCACACAGATGATCCTGGTTAGAACAGTGGCTCTCAAAACAAAAAAGGAGATGAAGGGGGCAGGAAACATGGATATTTCACAGGGAACTGTAAGCAGGAGAGGACAAAGAGGATGAGAGGGAAACCAGAGGGCGGGACATTACAGTAGTCGTTATACATGTATGAAACTGTTAAAGGGAAAAAGAACATCAGATAGGTGTCACGGTGCATGCCTCTTACATGAAATTATATGTGAAATTCCAGCACTTGGAAATAGAGACAAAAGAACCAGGAGTTCAAGGTCATTCTTGCCTACACAATTTCTATCTCAAAAGCACATACTAATTTAAAGAAAAGTCAGGCTAAAGAGGTGGTACGGTTCAATGGTTAAGAACATAGATGCTGATCTGGAGAGATGGCTCAGCGGTAAGAGCACTGACTGCTCTTCCAGAGGTCCTGAGTTCAATTCCCAGCAACCACATGGTGGCTCACAGTCATCTATAATGGGATCTGATGCCCTCTACTGGTGTGTCTGAAGACAGTGTACTATATACATAAAATAAATAAATCATGAAAAAAGAACACAGTCGCTATTTCAGAGGTCCAATTCCCAGAGTACACATGACAGCTTGCACCATATGTAACTACAGCTACAGGAGATCTGATGTCCTCTGCTAGCTTCCGCAGGCACTGGGCATACAAGCGTTGCAAGCGGAACACCACACATAGGATACAAAAGGATGCATGTCTCTCCCCTGGCCTCAGAAAGGGATGGACACCAAACACTAGGATGGCACGGCCCGAAACCAACCTATCACCCGATACCTGTGTGAGCCAAGGATCTAGTCAGGAACGCAGCTTCAATTCAACTGAGTTCCGGTCACCTCATGTCAGTCTGCCTGTCAAATCATAGCTAGACCACTACAGCCACTTTCAAACCTGACATCCTCGGGCTTCATTCAAAGCTCTCCCCCTGTGGTTCACTAGTCGTGTGTTCTAATTTCTCTCATCAACTGAAACACTGCTTGCATTTCTCTTCGCCAACTTCTGGGACCCTCTGAACTCTGCTGCAGCCTCTTTAACTTATGCTGGTTGTGTAAACAGCATATGTGGATATAATTATATATTTACCGTGTGATATGAAAAAATATTAATAATTAGGATTTGGGAAAATTGAACCTTGGATAGAATATCTTGGAAATATAAAATATCTTGGAAAAATAGCCTTGGCCAGATTACCACCAGAGGCGTGACACCTTTTTACTTTCTATTCAGTAAATTATGACATTGTGGAAATACACAAACATGTTTGTCTGTTTCTGATACAACATTCTCATGACCAGAAGACACAATCAGAAAAATGTCAGTTCCCAGGTTCAATTACAGATTTAAGATAATTCCCACAAAATGCTAAAAAGTTCTTATCAGGAACATAAAAGACATTGCTGAATTTTTATGTAAATACTTAAAAAAAAAAAAAACAAAATGGTTAGCACAATGTAGACGAACCCACAACACACTCGTAACATTTCCAATCAAATACACAAGACAACACACTGTTTAGGAAGAATAATCAGATCGACAAAAAAAAAAAAAAAATTTTTTTTTTTTTTTTAAATTAGGAGACAAGCTGACCTTTGATAAAGTAGTACAATCTTTTCTAGAACTGTTTCTGGGACACCATCCGAAAGAAACTCTTGGACAAAGACTCGGAGAATTTCACAAAATTAACTCACACTTGATGCTAGACCTACGAAGCCCACAACGTCTAGACCACAGCGCAGAGAACACAGCAGTCATAAGTGCGACACCAAAAGCCCAAACAGGGCGCCAGCACTGGGCGGTGACGTCACCAACCCGGAAGCTACCCCCTCATTAGGCGGAGTCTTCCGCTCCCCGCGCTCTGCGCAGACATGGCCAAAAAAGCGGAAGTGATTAGAGTCCTCCGAGACAAGCACTGGCCAGCGACAGGGCCCACGTCGCCCCGTGGAATGCACAGGGTGTCCGCTCGGCCGGCCGGTCCCACCGCTCCCCCAGCCCCGGGAAGGACCTATCACCCCGGCTCACGCGGCTCAGCCGACCGCTCCTCCCCATCTGGGGACAGCGGCCCCGCGCTCACCATGGCGCGGTTGCGGAGCTCGCCTGCGCTCCCCCTACAGCTCCCGGCAGCGGCGATCACACCGCAGCTCAAGGGACCACGCGATGCCTGCTTAAGACTCCGAACAGAATCTGCAGCATGGCGACAGATAGGACCCACCTCTCGTCTCTGTCTGGTGTTCTTGATTGGACATCTTGCCCCGAAGCTTTGATTGGCTAGAGCTGCACCACAAGTCTGATTGACAGGAGTTCCCTAGATGCAGCTGCGTGGATGAACCGATTCCATTGCTCTAATTGGCTAGCATGCCCTGAATGATGAAGCAGTTCCTTTAGGCGCTCTTGAGTGAGTGGCCTGGCCTGAAGGTTCTGATTGGCTAGCACTGCCCTACGAGTGCTTGAGTGACAGGAACAGCTTCGCTTGGTCCTTGTGAATGAATGTCCTGCCCTCAGGGCCCTGATTGGCTAGTGAAATCTGAATGACAGCTCCCATAAGTGGATGAACTGAAATTAAAAGACGTGGACCACACAGCCCTTCCCAACTCTGGCTTTCACCCAAGTTCATGCAAGTCTGCTTCAAGACGATCTGATTGAAGCAGGACTTTCTTGTGCATCCCAGAACTGTCACAGCTTGTCTTCTTGCACTCTGTAGGTACTTAAGGTTCTTCCTCTTGGAAGCCTTGTTTTTGTGCAATCCCCAAGGCAGTGATCACTTTGCCTCACAGCTAGACCAAGGCCCAACCCACCCCCTATCACATCGAAACAAGACTTGATGTCCTCCGGGTTTCAGGAATTTCAGCAAGTCACGCCAAAGATTGCTCAAATTGTAACAAGTTGCACCTTTTCTTTTTAAGCAGAGAAGCGAACCCATTCCAAGACCAATGTGGTGTTGCTTTTTCTGCAATCCCAACAAAGGAGGTGGAAGCCAAAGAACCAGGAATTCCGGATATACTTCCAGAAAAACTTCCAGTATCAATCACAGACTACTCCAGGTCAACAGAAGGTATTTGAGGGAGCCTTACACATTGAAGATGCCTATATCCATGAGGCCACAGAAATGACTAAACCACACTAGAATAGTGAGGGAAGACAGGAGATAGCTAATTTTTAAATAAGTAGATAGCTAAGGAGAGTGGCTCTGGATCAAATCAAACTGATTAGGAGTTCATCCACTTGGGATCCAAGGATTTATTCCAGACTCTTGCCCAAGAGACGCTGCCTCATGGCTGAGGATTTCTCATCTCAAGCACCTACACGGCTAACTTCACACATATACCACACATGCACACATGCACGCTCACTAGCCCCATTCCACTGAGGGTCACTCAACCCACCTGGTAGGCTTGACTGAGCTAACTCCCTCTTGCACTCTGTGCTGTAGGCCACTACTAACAAGGCCAGGTAGGATCTGAAAGCCTTCTTCATAGAAACTTGAAAGATTTTATTCGTGTCTCATTCAGTCAGGTCTTTAATATAATTTAATATGAACCAATTGGCTAAATGTATGTTGGCTGGTCCATTTCTAGAAGGATAAATGCAGTCTTGCAGTTGTGCAGTTTTGCTCCACAATCTATGTGTATGAATAAAGTGTACTTGGGGGAGGTGGCTGGAAAGATAGTTCCAAAGTTTAGAGCACTGACTGCTCTTCCATAGCATCTGGATTCGATTTCCAACACCCACATAATGGCTCACAGTAACTCTAGCCCTACAGGATCCAACATCCTCTTCTGACCTCCCTAGAAGAGGCATGCACACGGTGCACATACATACATGCAGAAAAACCAATCACGACAATGCCGGGGCCTAGCAAACACAGAAGTGGATGCTCACAGTCAGCTATTGGATGGATCACAGGGCCCCCAATGGAGGAGCTAGAGAAAGTACCCAAGGAGCTAAAGGGAACTGCAACCCCATAGGTGGAACATTATTATGAACTAACCAGTACCCCAGAGCTCTTGACTCTAGCTGCATATGTATCAAAAGATGGCCTAGTCGGCCATCACTGGAAAGAGAGGCCCATTGGACTTGCCAACTTTATATGCCCCAGTACAGGGGAATGCCAGGGCCAAGGGGTGGGGGTGGGTGGGTGGGGAATGGGGGGGGAGTGTATTGGGGACTTTTTGGATAGCATTGGAAATGTAATTGAGGAAAATACCTAATTAAAAAAAAAAAAGAAAAAAGAAAAACCAATCACTTGAAATTCATGTAGGGCCACACCCACCTGTTGTACAGGAGACTGTGGCTTTGTGTGAATGTGTGCTTTTTGAGGGAAGATTTTTGGTTTGGGTTGGGGTTTTGTTTTGTTTTTGTTTTTTAAACAGGGTCTCCCTAAATAGCTTTGGGCAGTCTGGAGCAATAAATCTTCTGCATGTAGACTGCAAACTTCATTCTGTAATTTGTAGCTGGTCTTTGCTACTTTGTGGATTCTTCTTTTCCCACCCTTTACCCGCACCCCACCCCATTTCACCCCATCACTAACTAGGAGAGAGAGGGAGGAAGGCAGGGAAGGGGGAGAGAGAGACAATGAATCCCTAAATCTAATGTCTTTCCTTTTGTCTCTTCTTTGACCACAGCAATTACAAACCAACCTCCCTAAATGACCAACAACCACCTGCTCCACCTCCTGGGGAGCTAGCATTTATACAACCTCCGAAAAGTTCTCAGAATTCCGAATGTCACAGAGACATCACAGTATCACACAATATCGCAGAAACGATCTGCAGCTGGCAGTACCATACCACTGCTAGAGCATGAGGCAAATCGTAGTCAGCTGCTTTGGACAGTCTGAAGTGTCCCATATCTCCACTCCTGGGTTTAAAATGAAAACACATTCTTATAATATTTCTGTGTTTTTAAAGAAACCAAAATTCTGAAGTTGTCACTACATTAATTCTTCACTGAATAGAGAAACCAAGGGGTGGAAAGAGAGCTTGCAGGAAACAATAGCAAAAAGGCAAGCAATAGCTAAGAAGTAATTACACAAGCCAGGATTGGTGTCACACACATTTAATCCCAGCATTCTGGTGGCAGGGGCAGGCATTTTTCTGAGTTTGAAGCTATGGTCTACATATTTCTGAGTTCTATGGTCTACATAGCAATTTTCAGACAGTCAGGGTTGCATGGTGAGACTGTCTCAAAAACAAACAAACAAAACCACACCTCTGAAACCACAGGCATAACTGATACAATCATCAGCATACAGAAGAAGGGCTTAAAGGACACTGGAGACACTCCTGAGAAAGCAGACACGGTCTGATGAAAGGCTTCTAAGGAGAATTCATTAGAAGAGACAAACACAGTCGTATTGTGGTGATTAAAGAAAACAATCTCTCAAGAGAAAACTGGGATTCTGCACATGTACACAAAACACCAGCACTCTTTTTTTTTTTTTTTTTTTGGTTTTTCGAGACAGGGTTTCTCTGTGTAGCCTTGGCTGTCCTGGAACTCACTTTGTAGACCAGGCTGGCCTCGAACTCAGAAATCCGCCTGCCTCTGCCTCCCAAGTGCTGGGATTAAAGGCGTGCGCCACCACGCCCGGCTTTTTTTTTTTTTTTTTTTTTTTTTTTTTTTTTTTTTTTTTTTTTTTTTTTTTGGTTAACACCAGCACTCTTAATTTAATAAAAGAAATACTAGCTGGGCGTGGTGGCACAAGCCTTTAATTCCAGCACTCGGGAGGCAGAGGCAGACGGATTTCTGAGTTCGAGGCCAGCCTGGTCTACAAAATGAGTTCCAGGACAGCCAGGGCTATACAGAGAAACCCTGTCTTGAAAAACAAAAACAAAAAAACTAATGGGCTGTAGAGGTACATAGACTGCAACCCAATAGCAATGTCAATACAATACATTTGGGACAAGGCAGGTGATCAAGCCAAAACAAAACAAAAAAAACCATCTAATATAAATATCAAAAGTTGAGATGTACGGAGCTGGAAAGACGGGTCAGTGGTTAAGAACACTGGCTACTCCTCCAGAGGGACCAAAGTTTGGTTCCCAGCACCCACATTATGGTTTACAACCCGCCATAACTCCAGTTCCAGAGGATGTTACTCTCTCTTCTGACCTCCAGAGACGCTAGACACAAACATGGTGTGCATACATATATGCAGACAATGCATTCATACACAGTATGAATTTATATATATGTGTGAATTATATATACTTCCATCAGGGAACTATTCCCTCTGCTTGGCTCCATGCAGAGCAGGAAAAGAAAATGTTCCACTCCTCTCTCTTTTATGATTTATGTCTCCTTTTTAACCAATGACCATAAAAACCACCATTCTCTTAGAAGAGTGTTCTTTTTAATGTGCTCCTGGCCTGGGAAAGAGGAACACTGCCAGACAATGCAACCTAGACAGAATGGGATTTCCCCTTCTGTCCAACACTGACCAAGGAAACATTAGAAA
Organism: Mus caroli; assembly: GCF_978045245.1. Classification (NCBI taxonomy): domain Eukaryota; kingdom Metazoa; phylum Chordata; class Mammalia; order Rodentia; family Muridae; genus Mus; species Mus caroli. Next base: position 59,733,099 of record NW_028227265.1, on the reverse strand, counting down.
ACTTTCAATAGGTTCTTTTTAAAGGATTAAAGATAGCTTCTAAAAAGACTTCCTTTGCCAGGTGGTAGTGGTGGTGGCACACGCCTTTAATCCCAGCACTAAGGAGACAGAGGCAGGCAGATAGATCTCTGTGAGTTTGAGGCCAGCCTGTTCTACAGAGCAAGTTCTATGACAGCCAGGGCTACACCTTGGCTTGAAGAAAAAAAAAAAAAAAAACATAAACAAAACTAAAAGAAAGACTTTCTTTGTCACCCAGTCAGCCCCAGTTATTAGAAAAAGTTATAAAATTTGGAAATGTTTGAAGTTGATGGAAGCAGCTTAAAGGGAATTTAATAACAGAAGATTGGTTGGGACAAGAACTTTTGCATAAACTGACATCCACCATTACCTTCTCTGATGATGAGATATAGACTTACAGATATCCAGCAAAATTTCTTACCCTCTGTCAGAAATAGATGCCCCAGGGTTGGCCCAACACCAAACACCTATAATTGTTCAACTAACCAGTTCAGCTTCTTCCATCCAGATTAAACAATACGCAATGACCCTGGAAACAAATACGGAACTTGCAGACTATATTTCCTGGCTTGAAGAGACAGGCATCCTGGTGCCATGCCAGTCATCCTGGAATCTACCTCTTGTGACTGCAAAGAAACTTGAGACCTCAGATCCTCATGAGTCTGATTCTTCCAGAGAAACATGAACACTGTCTTGGACCTGAACGATGCTTTCTTTAGCCTCCACCTGGCAGAGACCCAGTGGGAGGCTTCAGCAGGCAACATACCTGGAACAGGTTGTCCAAGGATTTAAAGACAGTAAATGCAGACTTCCAGTCCTTCCATTAGAGGTTTCCTGAGAAAGTACATCCTAAAAGGGCCAATGAGTGACTGTTTTAAGAGTTACACCCTAGGCTACAAAATGTTGGCTAAGAAAGCCCAACTTTGTAGAAGATTGGAATCGCCCAAACGAACTATTTCTAAACAGGTTGGCATCCCCCTTTGCCCTATTAACCTTTCCTTTCCACTACCTCTGGTGGGTGCTGGGATAGAAGGAAGCTTAAAGCATTGAAGAACCCTTATTAAAGTAGGTTTTGAAAAATCTAAGCCAGAAGCTCAGAATATACAAGATACAATTTGCAAAACACATAAAACTCAAGAAGGAAGATCAAAGTGTGGATACTTCGATCCTTCTTAGAAGGGGAAACAAAATACCCATGGAGTTACAGAGACAAAGTTCAGAGCAGAGACTGAAGGAATGACCATTCAGAGACTGCCCCACCTGGGGATCTATCCCATAAACAACCACCAAACCCAGACACTATTGCAGATGCCAACAAGATTTTGCTGGCAGGAGCCTGATAAAGCTGTCTCCTGGACTGGCAAGATGGCTCAGAGGGTAAGAGCACTGACTGCTTTTCTGAAGATCCTGAGTTCAAATCCCAGCAACCACATGGTGGCTCACAACCACCCGTAATGAGACCTGACACCCTCTTCTGATGTGTCTGAAGACAGCTACAGTGTACTTACATATAACAATAAATAAATCTTTTTTAAAATGTAGAAAAGAAAAAAAGAAAGAAAAAGCTGTCTCCTGAGAGGCTCTGCCAGTGCTTGACAAATACAGAAGTGGATGCTCATATTCATCCATTAGACAAAGCACAGGGTCCCCAATTCAGGGGCTAGAGAAAGTACCCAAGGAGCTGAAGGGGTTTGCAACCCCATAGGAGGAACAACAATATGAACTAACCAGTACCTCCAGAGCTCCCTGGGACTAAACCACCAATCTACTCATGTCTCTAGCTGCATATGTAGCAAAGGATGGACTAGTCGTTCATCAGTGGGAGGAGAGGCCTTTGGTCTTGTGAAGGTTCTATGCCCCAGTATAGGGGAATGCCAGGGCCAGGAGGCGGGAGTGTATAGGTTGGGAAGCAGGAGGAGAGGGGAGAGGATAGGGGATTTTCGGAGAGGAAACTAGGAAAGGGGATAACATTTAAAATGTAATTTAAAAAAATCTAATTAAAAAAAAAAGAAATGGAGCCGGGCGTGGTGGCGCACGCCTTTAATCCCAGCACTCGGGAGGCAGAGGCAGGCGGATTTCTGAGTTCAAGGCCAGCCTGGTCTACAAAGTGAGTGCCAGGACAGCCAGGACTACACAGAGAGACCCTGTCTCGAAAAAAACCAAAAAAAAAAAAAAAAAAAAGAAATGGAGCCGGGCGTGGTGGCACACGCCTTTAATCCCAGCACTCGGGAGGCAGAGGCAGGCGGATTTCTGAGTTCGAGGCTAGCCTGGTCTACAAAGTGAGTTCCAGGACAGCCAGAGCTATACAGAGAAACCCTGTCTCGAAAAAAAAAAAAAAAAAAAAAAAGAAATGTTCCATATCCTTTGTCATCAGGAACATGTAAATCAAAAGGACCCTGAGATTCCTGCTCACAAGAATCAGGATGTCTAAGATCAAAAATTCAGGGGGAATCAGATGTTGATTAGGATGTAGAAAAACAGGAACAACTCCATTGCAGATGGGAATTGCAAGCTGGTACAACCACTATGGAAAACAATCTGGTGGTTCCTCAGAAAATACAAAGCAGTTCTACCTGAAGACCCAGGTAACCACTGGTGACACTAAATTTCAACAAAGAGTCTACAAGCCTCATTCCAGATGAGAGTCCAACAGGCTGTGTAAGCCAACTACAAATTTTTTTTTTGGGGGGGGGGTTGGAGATGAGGCGTCTAAAGACACATATCAAGCAGCATGCAGTTCCTTCACGTGAATAGAATATCTAATGAAGGTAAAACAGAAGATTTGGAATACACTTTCTCCCTTCAACGCTGGATCAAACCTTTTCATAAATTACAAACCTCAAGACATGTCAGCTATGGTTAGCTTGCTACATTTCCTAGAACTGGTGGCGTGTTTTTGGTTTTTGGTTGGTTGGTTGGTTGGTTGGTTGGTTGGTTTTTGGTTTTTCGAGACAGAGTTTCTCTGTGTAGCCCTGGCTGTCCTGGAACTCACTCTGTAGACCAGGCTGGCCTCGAACTCAGAAATCTGCCTGCCTCTGCCTCCCAAGTGCTGGGATTAAAGGCGTGTGCCACCACTGCCCAGCTTGGTGGTGTGTTTTAAGATTGTACTTAATAAATATACAGAGTGCCTGCAGTGTTTTCAACTGTAAAGACAGAGCAATTTCTATGACAAAAAAGAAAAGAAAATATCTAATAAAAAAAATCAGGAAAAAAAAAAACAAGAAAAGGAAAGAGAAATCTAAGCCTACCGGTGGCTCCCAATGCATGGCTTAGGCATTATAGGGAACTCTGCTTCTAATGTACTAGATGAAAAGGCAGGTTTTGATGGGTTAGCAACGTTATTTAAGGAGGTTGCCAAGATAGCAGCTGCTGCTGCTGCTGGGCAGATTTCTTGCCTTGCTTCAGAGGAAGCTTTTTGGTTTTGCTTCCTAGTTTTCATGTATACTATTTTGAAAAGGTGTATGGGGAAAGCTGACAACCCTCTTCTGTTAGAGGTAGAGGTTAGAGGCAATCAGAGGTAGAAATGCTTGGGAAGAAAAGGAGCCAGAGGGAGAACAGCAGAGTTCAGGCCTGATGTCTGAGACTGGGAATTTACCACACAATGAAAGTGGGAAAGCAAACTATGGTGGAAGGTAAACTGCCACCCCACCATGCTCCACACACTTTCACTGCCACGCACCCAGAGCACCTCAGGGAGACGGGGTAAGGAAGAGCAGGAATGCAGTGCAGTGTCAACAGGTTCTGCCAAGTGCACCACCAAAGGATTTGCTTGGGGTTACACAGGCATCTTCACCTTTCTCAGTCTTAGTTCAGCATATGCCTGCTAACAATGGTGGCCATGCTTATAATGAGTTGACCTGGTGTCAGACAGAAACGCTAGATCTAAAGCATGTTAAAGAGGAGGAGCCCTGATAGATAAATGGATAAAGGAGACACTGGTATTGGTTCTCAAAAGCAATATCATAGGCCAAATCATAGCTCGCAATTTCAGGGATCAAAATGCTCAATGCTTTAATTGTAGTGAGTTTGGTCATTTCCAAAGAAATTGTAAGGCTAGAAGATTCAGAGCTCAAAATAGCAAGTATGTTAGCTCTAGAGAATAAGGTATTCATAGAAGAGAACAAGTAAGGTATGGTTGCTAGGAGTCACAAAGGCTTCCAGTGTATTATAGCTGCTGTGCAAAGGGCAAACTTTGGTCTAAGGATTGTCAGTCTAAGAGAAGCATAAGAAGTACTCTCTTAGCCGGGCGTGGTGGCGCACGCCTTTAATCCCAGCACTCGGGAGGCAGAGGCAGGTGGATTTCTGAGTTCGAGGCCAGCCTGGTCTACAGAGTGAGTTCCAGGACAGCCAGGGCTACACAGAGAAACCCTGTCTCGAAAAACCAAAAAAAAAAAAAAAAAAAAAAAAAAAAAGAAGTACTCTCTTGCCACCAGGAAACAAACCAAAGAGCCTGTCAGCTCACGGTCCTGCAACAAACAATATGAGCCATTTTCCTTTGGTCAGTCAGGTACTACCAAGTAGTCAAGAAAATCAAAATGGAGTATTTCTGATATTACACATGCTATGGAAGGAAGTGCAGCTTTGGAGCTGGCCATAGACAACCCTCTAACATCATCCCCAAACGTTGAATGTTACAAGTTAACCACTGGTATTTGTGGTTTATCACTGGTTTACCCTCAGGGACAGTGGAAATATTCTTAGGAAGAAATGGATTAACTTCTCAAGGATTTATTGTGCATCCAGATATAGTAGATGGAGATAGCAAGGAAGAAATAAAAATCATGGCAAATATGAAAAAAGAGATGCAAATTGATGCAGGGGACAGAACTGTTCAACTGTTGTTGTTTCCTTACATCAAGGGCAAAGTCACTCCAGTAGAAAGGACAGGGGCATTTGGGAGTACTGGAGAATGTGTGCTCTGGCAAACAGAGGTTAAATGATCAGAGAACCAAATTAATAGTATGAATGAATGGTGTTGACCTAGAAGGTTTGGTGGATAGAGGAGCTGATCTTACTATACTTTCCCAAAACTCTTCAAATCCAGATTGGCCACTTCACAAGGTTTACACACAATTTATAGGAATTGGTAAATTATCACAAATAAGACAAAGTGTCCGATGGATTACCTGTGTGGGACCAGAAAGGCAAACGGGGAAGTTGAGACCTTATATGGCTGGTATACCCATAAATTTATGGGGAGAGATCTTTTACAAATGTGGGTTATTCAAATTAATATTCCTACAATTCCAGGGACAGCAAATGAGGAAATTAGGGGTGATATGGTAGATGCGCCTGGAGAAGATATTGATACAGGAGATCAAGAACTACCACAAGTAGTGCCCGTTATCCACATGCAGGGCATCACAGCAGAGATTGAGTTTACAAATTTATAAAAGAAGCCACTGTTGACATACCAACAGCCTTGCCCCTAAAGTGGCTATTAATCTGGCCTGTCTGGCAAGAGCAGTGACCCAGAACAAAAGAAAAATTGCAAGCACTTGAACAACTGGTACAAGAGCAGATGGAGGTTCAACATATAGAAGAGTCTACCAGCCCATGGAATTCCTCCGTGTTTGTTGTAAAAATGAAATCAGGAAAATGGAGGATGATAATGAATTTAAGAGCAATTAATAAGGTAATTCAACCAATGGGTCCTTTACAGGCTGGACTTCCTTTATCTTCCTTGTTACCAAACTCATGGCCTATAATAATAATTGATTTGAAATATTGTTTCTTTCCCTCATTTCTCTTGCATGAGAAAAGTAGGGAAAGGTTTGCTTTCTCAGTACCTAACCTGAACCATAGTCATCCACTATAGAGATACCACTGGAAGGTACTTCCACGGGGAATGTTAAATTGTCCAACTTTATGTTAGTATTTTGTACAACAACCATTAGAAATAATTTGTAAGCAATTCCTTGATCTATCATTTATCATTATATGAATGACATTTTGTTGGTTGAGTCTAACAAAGATGTTTTAGAGAATATGTTTAAAGTAACACAGAGAATTCTTCGATGCTGGGGATAATAGACTGTTCCAGAAAAAAAAATACAAAGAGGAGATTCACTTAGTGAATTTGGGTTATAAAATCTGTCAACAAAAATTCAACCGCAAAAGGTACAGCTGCATAGGGACCAATTGCAAACTCATAACGCTTTTAAAAAATTAATATGGGAGATATTAACTGACTAAGGTCTACAACTGGATTAAGTTAAGCAATGTGTTTCAAACATTACAAGGAGATTCAAATTTAAACAGTCCAAGATGTCTAGCAGCTGAAGCAAAGAAAGAGAGTTAATTTTTGTAGAACAAAGACTGAAAAATGTACATATGGATCAAATTGATCCTAAACTTGATTGTATTTTAGTCATTTTGCCTTCAACTCATTCTCCTACTAGGCTCATTATGCAAAGAGAAGATAATATTATGAAATGGACTTTCTTAGCTCATAAACAAAGTAAAAAATTGAAGACATATAGAAAAAATTTCTGAATTAAGTATAAAAGGTAGAATAAGACTATCTCAATTTTCAGGAACAAATCTGGCCAAAATTGTAGTACTTCTTACAAATGCTGAGATTATGTCATTATGAGTGATCAATGAAGATTGACAAAGAGCTTGTCGTAACTACTTGGGTGAAATTAATAACAAATGTCCAAAAAGAAAACACATAGAGCTTATAGAACTAATTGTATTCTTCCATGTACAGTAAAAAGAACACCAATTCCAGAGGCACCAACATTTTATACTGATGCAAACAAGATGAGATGGCAGATTACAAGTCAGATAAAATAAGCAAGGTGATCAAAAGTCCATATACATCAGTTCAAAAATCATAATTGTATGCAATCCTATGGATTAAATTATCCTGAATCTCTTAACATAATTACTGATTCTTTATATGCAGAAAGAGTTGTTTTGCATATAGAGACTGATGAATTTGTGCCTGATAACTCAGAATTAACTGTTATATGATTGCCATGGCAACAGGCCATCAGAAGTAGACACTATCCATTATGTATTACTCATATTCAGTCCATACAGGTTTGCCTGATCCATCAGCTCAAGGAAATGAGGACATTGACCAATTTCTAATAGGAAATGTGTTTGAAGCCTTGAAATTTCATGAGAAACATCATGCTAAAGGGAAAAGGTTTAAATTTTTTTCCACCACTTGGTGACAAGCCAAAGAAATAATTTAAAAAATATCCAATGTGTTCTCTGTTCAACCAAACTCTGTTACCTACTTGTAGTAACCCTAGGAGTACCAAAAAAATGACCTCTGGTAGACGGATGTGTTCCATTTTGCAGACCTTGGAAAACAAAGGTATATACAGCATACCATTGACAAGTACTCAGGGTTTCAATGGGCAACTGCTTTAAGTTCTAAAAAGGCTGGTTATGTAATTACACACTTATTGGAAATAATGACAATTATATGGATACTTGCACAAATTAAAACTGACAATGACCCCATATATGTATTCAATAAGATGAAACAATTCTCTGCATATTATAATATAAAGCATGCTACTGGTATACCACACAATCCCACAGGACAAGCAGTTATAAAAAGAGCCAATCATGCCTTAAGATAGATGCTTACTGGGCTGGTGAGATGGCTCAGCAGTTAAGAGCACTGACTGCTCTTCCAGAGGTCCTGAGTTCAAATTCCAGCAACCACATGGTGGCTCACAACCATCCGTAATAAGACCTGACACCCTCTCCTCTCCTGGTATGTCTGAGGACAGCTACAGTGCACTTACATATAACAATAAATAAATCTTTTTTTTAAAAGATAGATGCTTACTAAACAAAAATGGAGAGTAGATAATGCTTATTAACAGACTAAATAATGTTCGTTATTTAGGGACAGACTAAATAATGCTTCATTAACTCTAAATTTTCTTGATGTTGGTAAGTAAAAAAGGAAAAACAGCAGCTGAGAGACACTGGGTTATTAAAAAAAACCTGAAGAACTAAGCCAACCGATATACTATAAGGATGTGTTGACATTAGAATGGAAACCTGCAATAGTTTTAAGATAGGGAAGCGGTTATGCTTATGTATCTACAGGGAATGAAAAAATATGGTTACCAATAAAACTTATAAAGATTAGATCTGACCAGAGAAAACCTCTTATCACCTGGAACATGGATGTCTTCACAAAGCAAATAGCCCAAGCGATTCACAGACTGTCTCAGTTACCGATTTCTCCAAAGCAGGCATGAAAACCAACTTCCAAAGGGCTAGCCCAAATGATTGATCACACAAAGACTGGGCAATACATAGACTAGACAGACAACACAGACTGGATAAACACAAAGACTAGAAAACAAATGCTACGCCTAGCTCTTTTCATATTAACCGTTTTTCCCCTTGGGTCCCAGGTAGGAATTCCTCACCCCAATTCAGCAGGAAGCAATTATAAGGCAACCGTCATTCCTCTCCCTTAAGCTGCGATGGGTGGTTTTGGTTCTTTGATGTTGCTGTGGTTGTTATTATTTAGGGTGGTAGGTTGTTTTGTATAATTATTATATAGTGATAGAAATTTAATGTTTTGTTTAATGATGGTATATTAATAGAAATCTAGGGTTGTTTTGTTTAGTGATGGTTTCTTGATGGAATCTTAATGTTGCTTTGCTTAATTGTTGTATATTTATAGAAATTTAGAGTTGTTTTGTTTAATTATTGTATACTGATAGAAATGTAAAGTTGTTTTGTTTGAAGTATTATATATTGATATAAATTTAAGGTTGTTTTGTTAGACTGTTGTTTGACTATCTTGTACATAAACTGTTTATTTAAGGTGTGATTTAATGTTCTAGTTTTGTGGTTCTTATAATTGTTTCTATTGTGTGTAGATTGTTTCGGTTTTATTCTTTTTTTAAAGATCTATTTATGTATTTTATGTATGAGTGCTCTATCTGCACATACACCTGCACACCAGAAGAGGGCATCAGATCCCATTACAGATGGTTGTAAGCCACAACCATGTGGTTGCTGGGAATTGAACTCAGGACCTCTGGAAGAGCAGCCAGTGCTCTTAACCGCTGAGCCATCTCTCAAGCCCATAGATTGCTAATGTTAGAGAAAAAGACAATTTTTTAAACAGAAAGGAGGATATGAAGTGGAAATTCCTGGTTTCTTTGGAGACTCGATTGTATCATGCAATGTTTTTCTGGAGATTGTCTTGTGAAAGGATGTTTTGCTGAAGCAGAGACATGGAGGATGTTTTCCTGAGAACAGGCATGTGGTGTTTTTCTTGAAGTTTCCTGGGAAAAGGGCATGTGATGTTTTGCTGGAGTGGACGTTTGAGAGGACACATGGTGTTTGGAAAGAATATAAGCATAACCCAACAGACAGTGGACCACGCTGTGTAGCATTGGTTTGTCTTGCCACTCTTTGCTGGTCTTCGTTGGGCTTTGATGACACGGGTCTTCACTGTCAACATTGTGGCATTGTTTGGCCTTGCCTTCTTCACTGATCATCATTGTCCTGACTTTTAGAGAAAAATGAACCAAAGAACTTCTCATGATATTCCAGCTTGGGCCAATGGGCCAGTTTCTTTTAGATTGTGTTTACAAGTGTTTACAAGTGGATACAAGGAGCTACCACTGCTGATTCGTGTGAACTGAACTGCTGATATCCTGACAACGAAGATTGGAAGATGATACCAGACACATGGGAGCTGAATGCTTAGTTTAACTAAAACAATTTACACCCGAGACAAATACCTCAGCCCAGAGAGCAGACTTGCTTGATCTGACCCAGACTCTCAGATGGGGAAGAGGAAAGCCCACCGCCATATACATGGTCCATCAGTTGGTATGTTTCACTACCAGTCATGCCCATCGTATATTCTACAAAGAAAGTGGGCTTCTTGCTGCTGGAAAAAAAGAGGGCATTTAAAAAAATCTTGGGGGGCTGGTGAGATGGCTCAGTGGGTAAGAGCACCCGACTGCTCTTCCGAAGGTCCGAAGTTCAAATCCCAGCAACCACATGGTGGCTCACAACCATCCGTAATGAGACCTGACACCCTCTTCTGGAGTGTCTGAAGACAGCTACAGTGTACTTACATATAATAAAAATAAATAAATCTTTTTAAAAAAATCTTGGCCCTTCTAGAGGCTATTTGTCTTCTACAAATTGCTATCCTCCACTACCAGGCTGCAAAGTCCAGACAAACTGACTTCACCAAGATCTGGTCTGCTGGGAAAGAATATAAGTCTTTGCTACTTTTTACAGATATCTTTTCAGGTTGGGTAGAAGTATTCCCCACCCAGGCTGAAACTGCTCAAATACTGGCTAAAAAACTCCTTCGGGAATTGATACCCTGATTTGGCTGCCTCCTTGCAATGGGGTCTAGCAATAACCTAGCTTTTATAGACAAAATCTCTCAATTAACAGCTAAAACTTTAGAAATAGATTGAAAGCGTCGTTGTGCATAATATACACCTCAGAGTTCTGGACAGATAAAAAGAATAAACAAGACATTAAAAGAAACTCTAACAAAACTCTCATACAAGTCTACCAACGGATGGATAGGCCTCCTTCCTTTGCTTCAGCCTGCCACACCCCATATAGGGAGAGATTTACCCTCCTATGAGATTATGTTTGGAAGACCTCCCCAACTGCTTCTGGAGGCTCAGAGACCAGCAATTCACAGAAATAAGTAAATCTCTCTCTCCTCTCTTTCCTCTCTTTCTTCTCTCTCTCTCTCTCTCTCTCTCTCTCTCTCTCTCTCTCTCTCTCTCTCTCTCTCTCTGTGTGTGTGTGTGTGTTGGTGTTTTGCCTGCATGGGTATCTGTGTTGGATCTCACTGGAACTGGAGTTACAGTTGTGAGATGCCATGTGGGTGCTGGAAATTGAACTTGGGTCCTCTGGAAGAGCACCAGTGCTCCTCACTACTGAGCCATCGCCATCTCTCCAACCCCCTGGCAAAACTCTCTTAAGCACTCCTTTCTCAAGTCACTACAGACACTCCCATCCTCCATAAAGACTTCTCACTGAACTGAGAGACCCAGCCGACCTCCCAGTCCACCACTAGTTTCCCATGGCTCTGTCTGCACCAGACAGGTGGCCATGGGGGCCCTGCCATTGACTGGGACAGGACTCTACAGAGTGATTCTCTCCACTCTTGTGGCTGTGAAGGTAGCTAGCATTCCACAATAGATCCACCACACCCAGGTGAAGAAAGCGGGAGGCACAGATGCTGTCAAATGGACTGTCCCTGGACTATGGAGCCATTGAAAGTAAGCTTTCACTAGGTCCCAGGCCCTTCTGTTACCCGCCCCTCTACCACCTGCTGAGATTTATGTCTGGTATGAGTTTAGTGTTATGATCTAACCCCCTCCACCCTCAGACCTGGACTGGAAACTGAGGAAGACAGATACAGACAAGGCATTAATTAATGTGACTACCGTCCAGCAACCCATATTCCCTCTTGCACTTTACTTGTTAATGCTCTCTTTGTCTGGTTGTATGGAAAAAAGAAAGATATAGGATATATCTTTTGAGAAAGGAACACAAAGTTTACACTTCTATACATGTTCTATGGCTGGACCCCCTGATTGCCAAAAACAAGGGAGTTTCCATTTCAAAAATTGGGGTTGTAAAACCAAGGCTTTCTTTAAAGAAATCTTTTTTAAAAGATTCTGACCTTTGAGAAATAGGGGGAACCTGGGCAATCAGACTCTATGCCACAGGAAGGGACCCTGTGCATAGAGTTAATAATTTCCAGCCAGAAATTGGCCAGGGTTGCTGGTTATGCTTAGACACTGGGCCCCCATACTGCATAGGGACAGGAACTAAACAGATTGTCAGCCCATTTACTAACAAAACTGTGACCGGGGACAGCCTTAAAAAACATTAGACATTAAACAACTAAAACTTGTCTAACATCCAAAACCTTTAACCTAGGCACTTCCCCTTATTTTGATGCCTACTATTCTGCCTTATAAATTAATTCATTTGGGTAACAGAAATATTACTGTTGAGACCACGTGGTGGGCATGTACCAACGGTTTGACTAAATATGCCTCTTCTGATGCTTTCTAAACTAAGTAAACAGATTCATATCTAGAGGTATTATAACAATCGTTATATGCCCTTGCAAAAATAGTCCTATCAAATTGAAGAGGCTTAGACTTACTTCTCAAGCGATAAAGGAAACTATGTTCAGCTTTTGGAAAAACCTGTTGTTTCTATGTGAATTGATCAGAAGTAATTTAACAAATCTTGCCATGCTTGAGAAAGAAAAACAAGAGACAAAGACATAAATCAAATAACTGATACCATCTCAGTTCTCTTGGTCCCTGATCGCTAACTACACTGCTATCGGCACTGACTGGGGGGTTCTTAGGACCAACTACACCTCTTTAGAGCAGGATGAGTCCATAATTTGACTCATTCACTAGGACCACTGGGGAATAGAACAGAGCCCCAGACCTTAGTAGGACCTGAGACCTTAGCACAACTGACTCCATGATGGAAGTTCCATTCTGGCAATAAAACTTAGTACATAGCACCACCTGCCAAAACTAAAACAAAGACTTAATCCCACCACCTGCCAAAACTAAAACAAAGACTTAATCCATCTGTGATGGCTTAATAAAAATGTGCCCCCCCCCCGCTGGGTGTGGTGGCACACGCCTTTAATCCCAGCACTCAGGAGGCAGAGGCAGGTGGATTTCTGAGTTTGAGGCCAGCCTGGTCTACAGAGTGAGTTCCAGGACAGCCAGAGCTATACAGAGAAACCCTGTCTTAAAAAAAAAAAAAAAATAGCCCCCATAGGCCTACAGGGAGTAGAACATACCTTTTATCCCTTTATCTTTTTATAATCACAGCTGTAACGTTCAGAGCTGGTGCTGCTGAGCCAGAGAGCAGTGGTCCAGGCCCGGCCTGGAAGTCACAGAGAGAAACTGTCTCCAAGGAGAGGGAAATCTCACCCAAGGGAAAGAGTTCTGAAACAAGGGTCAGGGCAGCTCTGAGCTCAAGAAATCCCTGGGACCATGCAGATGGTCCATCGGTCGGTCGCTCTGGGGGGACGGGGGGGGGGGCTTACCAGATCTGGGCTAGCGAGCATTGAACTCTCGTGGTAGCTGAGGTGGGATGCAAACCTGCAGAGTTTCTAGATCCGAGTCACAGGGCACCAATGTTGTGATTATAAAAAGATAAAGGGTATTAATATATGTCCTGTGGGGGCATGGTGAGGTATGGGTGAAGGGGGTGCCTCAGCGGGCCCATGCCAAAGCATGCCTTCCCCCTGAGAGGCCAGTCATACAACAGTATAGCATAGAATAGAATTTATTCAGGGCATGGGAGGGGAGTTAAGAGGATAGTAGAGGCAAAGAAAGGCAGAGAGAAGAGAGTAGAAAAGTAAAGGCCAGCCATGACCATGTGGAGAGAGAGGGGAAGGCAATGGGGAGAGATGGGGAGCAAGAGGGAAAGAGGGGGAGCAAGAAGGCAGGAGGCAAGAGAGAAAAACAGGAGTAAGAGAGTAAGAGAGGGAGGAGTGGGCAAACAGCCCTGTACTGGCTAGCTTTGTGTCAACTTGACACAGCTGGAGTTATCACAGAAAAAGGACCTTCAGTTGAGGAAATGCCTCCATGAGATCCAACTGTAAGGCATTTTCTCAATTAATGATCAAGGGGGAAAGGCCCCTTGTGGGTGGGACCATCTCTGGGCTGGTAGTCTTGGGTTCTATAAGAAAGCAAGCTGAGCAAGCCAGGGGAAGCAAGCCAGTAATGAACATCCCTCCATGGCCTCTGCATCAGCTCCTACTTTCTGACCTGCTTGAGTTCCAGTCCTGATTTCCTTTGACAATGAACAGCAGTATGGAAGTGTAAGCAGAATAAACCCTTTCCTCCCCAACTTGCTTCTTGGTCATGATGTTTGTGCAGGAATAGAAACCCTAAGACAAGCCCCTTTTATAGTGGGCCAGGCCTACCTGGCTGTTGCCAGGTAACTATGGAGAGGAACATACCTGGCTGTTGCTAGGTAATAGTGAGAGTGAAGTTTAGACAGAATACCAACATCTAGGCTACAAAGCATGAAGGTGCTACTGCATGTGAGGTTTCTTCACAATTGAGGTCTTTGTAGATAAAGGCTCTGACAGAACATATACATAAGCTAACTTATCCCATAAAGGAATGACCAGCAAGCCACATAGGACCTAAGCCTATGAGTGAAGGATGCAAACATGCCCTCACCTGAGTAGAAGCTGCCCAGGGCATCTTACAAGCATTTCCATACGAGAAAGGAACACATGAAGCCACCATCAGGGTATCACCCAACTCAGAAAATTGTCCGTGAATGAGGTAGTCATTCACAAACACGAATGCACAGACCTGGATAAAGACAACCAGAAGCAATGATACTTTCACCTATCTTGAAAAGATACTGGGATTAGGTTCAATTTTTAAAAATTTTTAAGATTTATTTATGTATACAGCATTCTGCCTGCATATATGCCTGCAGCCCAGAAGAGAGAACCAGGTTTAATTATAGATGGTTATGAGCCACCATGTGGTTGCTGGGAATTGAACTCAGGACCTCTGAAAGAGCAGTCAGTGCTCTTAACCACTGAGCCGTCTCTCCAACCCCTAGGTTCAATTTTTTATATAATTTACTTTTAAGAGCATTGGTGTTCTGTCTGTACGTATGACAGTGTGAGAGTGTTAGATCCCTTGGAAGTGGAGTTAACAGACATTTGTGAGCTGCCATGTGTGTGCTGGGGATTGAACCAGGTATCTTTGGAAGAATAGCCAGTGCTCTTAACTGCTAAGCCATCTCTCCAGCCCCAGGTTAATTTTTTAATGGGATATTAAAACAATAGCTTAAAAAAAAAAACCCAACAGCTTTTTAGCTGTTTAAGTATGGGATGCGCCCTAATGACACAAAGCCCATAAGGCTGTCAAGTGAGTACCTCACAGTCAAGGACAGGTCACCTCAATATGAATGGTTGGTCAAGGCCGATCCTGAGGCCACATGCCAGAAACAGAGGATGATGCCTCAATGCTGAAGACAAGCTCTTTGGCAACAGGACATGGAAAACTCATGGAAGTAAGCCAGAGGTTTCCTTCATACTTGCTAGCTTTCCCAGTGACTGGTGTTATGCAGGTTGCAGAGAGAGAATTTTCACTAACAGTGTTGCTCAGGTAGACCCTATGTGGTATGGTACCAAAAAACTAGGCTTGTGGAATGACAGAGTCATGACTACCGTGGGTAAAACAAGCTTTCTCAGATTTAAGGCAACTCTACAGGAGGAAATTCGTGTCTGCTACCATATGCCAGGACAAAGTCCTGTAGCTGGACAAACCATGGGCCCCAGCTATAAAATAACTGTCACTGTTTTAACTGATGGAAGTGATGTGTCTGACCAAGTGCCTTATAAACGTCTGCATGTATGCACATGGGTCATGATGATTGGTATCTGCAGTTTGTCCTGGGAGCAAACTTTACAATGATGGTGTACCTCAGAGATTCATAATCACCAGTGAAACTTCTGATATCAGCGTCACCCTTCCAAGACTCAAAAGGTAACTTGAAAAAAATAGATAGGAGTCCATCACAGGAAAGAATGGATTATTGTCCAGCTATATCCTCTAAGTTGAAACATTCTTCCTAGGAGGAAGGAGAAAGGCTCATCAGACCCAGGAAGTGAATGAATTATCTTCTAAGTCCCAGAAAGCTAAGACTAAAGCATTCGGAGGACTCCTCGAGGTTACGGACCATAAACAACTGCTGACTCTGACCAGCAGGGCTCCCTCCAAGTTGTAGTCAACTAGTCTCGGGGTGTAGTCAAAACTCAAGTTGGCATGGGTGGTTTGCTGATGCACATGCTTGTGAGCTGTCCGTGGTCCTGTAAGTAACCTCAATAGAATCACTGCTTACCAAGCTAGGCCTTAGAAGACCATTTTTGGTTCCCAGCTGAGGTAAATAAATATTATTTCACATCTCCCCAGTTAAAAGTCCAACATGACACTGCTGCTGAAAGTGTGACAGATGATGCCTTTTCCAAATTGTTTATATTCTTAGAGTTTTATTGAGTATGAAAAGAACTGAAGAGATCTGTTCTACACAAATGAGAATATATATATATATATATATATATATATATATATATATATATATACACACACACACACATACAGAGAGGGGGTAGAGTTTTTCTCACACATGAGGTATACCCTATCTGAAGAACACTGTTGTGGGTCGGCCTAGTATTGTTTGTATTTTAATATTAATTTGGGGCCCTTAAGATTGGTTGTCTCAGAGACGACAGAGTGACTTTGTCTCCAAGATATTTTTGATTGGTAAATAAAGATGTTAACGGTTAACAGTTGGGCAAAAGAGACATTGGTTTTGTGGGCTTAGGGTCAGAGAGGGACCATGAGGAGAAATAAGGGTGCAGGAGGAGGAAGGAGAAGCCGCCACGGGTTAGGAGTCAGAAGAATGTAGCCCTGAGGGCTGGCCTATTGGAGTTAAGAGCAGCCCAGATGGGCTGGTGAGATAGCTCAGTGGGTAAGAGCACCCAACTGCTCTTCCGAAGGTCCAGAGTTCAACTCCCAGCAACCACATGGTGGCTCACAACCATCGTAACAAGATCTGGCGCCCTCTTCTGGACTGTCTGAAGACAGCTACAGTGTACTTACATATAATAAATAAATAAATCTTTTAAAAAAAACAAAACAAAGAGCAGCCCAGATGAAACCTAGTAAGTAGTAAGCAATGACTCTGGCTTATAGCTGGGAAAGTAGATTCCAACAATATAGAGAGTAGTATCTGCCCAGCTCTTGTGTTGCTTAAGGCTTACTATAAATATAAAGGTTGTATGTATCTTTCATCCGGGAATAGCAAAGGTGGGGTAGAAACTCCGGGTTAGGATTTAAATCCTTTCGACAACAGAACACTGCAAGGTGTGGCCTTTTGGCCATACTATTTACATCCAGAGGGTTTCCTTCCAGCATGAGTTGTCGCTGTCAAGTGTAATACCTAAGAGCTCTACCACAATGTCCATAGTCATACAGCTTTCACCTGTATTTTTTATGAAACTGAAGATGACAAGCACATCTAAAGACTTCATCACAGTGTCTACTTCATAGGGTTTGCATCTAATAAGAGTGATGTCATGGAAGTGCAAGGTTTTCCAACATTGTTTACACTGACAGCATTTTTTCTCCAGTATAAATTTTTCATGTAACAGAAGATAACTAAGGAGTGTAAAGGCTTTAGCATGTTATTCACATTCAAAGGGTTTCTCTCCACCATGGGTCCGTTCATGTCTCTGAAGATGACTGTGCCGTCTGAAGGCTTTCCCACACTGTTTACACTCATAGGGTTTCTCTCCAGTATGAATTTTTTCATGTAACTGAAGATGATAATGACGCCTAAAGGCTTTCCCACACTGCTTACATTCATAAGGTTTTTCTCCAGTGTGTATTTTTTCATGTAATGGCAAGGAACCAGGAAATCTAAAGGCTTTCCCACACTGTTTACACTTATAGGGTTTTTCTCCAGTGTGAATTTTTTCATGTAATGGCAGGGCACCAGGAAATCTAAAGGCTTTCCCACATTGTTTACATTCATAGGGTTTCTCTCCAGTATGAATTCTTTCATGTAATCGAAGGTATTTGGGATATCTAAAAGCTTTACCACAATACGTGCATTCGTAGAGTCTTTCGGTGTGAATTAGTCCATGTCTTTGAAGGGCAGTAGAGGAGCTCAAGGCTTTACCACATATATTACATTCATAAAACTTTCCCATAGTAGGGCTTCCTCCATGTGCACAAACAGAGTTCTTTCCACACTCCTTGTATTGATAGGGTGTTTTTCCACTGTGAGCCTCTTGATGTATTCCTAATGGATTTGGAAAACAGGAAGATCTTAAGCATACCTCACATTCACAAGACCCATTCCCAGTGTGGGCTTCCGTACACCTTTGAAAGCTGGTAAGAGAGTTCAAGTCATATTGCTTGGCCCCACAGTCCTCACGCTCACGTGGTTTATAACAGGGGAGAGATGTGGCATGCCTATCAGAGGATGAGTGACTCGTCGAAGCCTTGCCACATACATGGGATTCATATGGTGCTAGTCCTGGAAAAACTGTCATGCTTGCATGAAGGTTTGAGATCCATGTCAGAGTTTCTTCAATCTGATCATCTTCTGTCCTCTCACAGGGCGTCTCTGACATGGAACCACTGAAAAAGGACAAGTTTGTTAGAGACAGGTGCTTTACTCCGTACTGCTTATTAGATTTGTGTCATACACTGCTCCCCAAATCAGGCCAAGTATGTGCTTTCTGGCCCATGTGACACCAAATAGGTTGATGGCTTTATAGCATGGCTCCCACAGAAGAGTAATCAGAACAGGAGCATTCACTGATACAAAGTCCTAGGAGCGTTTCCAAGAGAAATCCTCTGCAAACCCTGAGGTGCTCTTATACTCAGCACACATTTTTAGTGTTGTAATGTAGGTATAAATTTTCTAATGATCAAACAACTGAAAGCTGATTTTGGGGTTTTTTATTATTTATTTATTATTATACGTAAATACACTGTAGCTGTCTTCAGACACCCCAGAAGAGGGCGTCAGATCTCATTACGGATGGTTGAAGCTACCGTGTGGTTGCTGTGATTTGAACTCAGGACCTTCTGAAGAGCAGTCAGTGCTCTTAACCACTAAGGCTTCTCTCCAGCCCTGTTTTTTTGTTTTCTTAAATGTTCATGGAATATTAAAATTCCTTCAAGTTCCTTTGCTTCAACTTTTTGATAGAAATTACCTCATATTTCTCCAGGGATTTTTATAATGGTCTTCAACATTCTCCTCTTCCCATCTGTTTCCTATAAGGCATTCCCAGAAAATTTGGGATAAATTATTAGAGATCATTGAAAGAATTAGTTTCTACCTTCAATATCCACAGAAAACATGGCTGATTTGTTCACCAGATTCTTCCCTTTCAATATAGCCCCAATTCCAGAAGAGCATTGATAGATACCAATAGACACTTGCTCCCTAATTTACAGAGTGAAGGTAGGGTGATAGCCTTACCTATGGCAGCGAGGCTCCTGCAGGTCTCCAGCATCACATCTCTGTACAGACTTTTCTGGGAAGGATCCAGCAAAGCCCACTCGTCCCGGGTGAAGTGCACAGCCACGTCCTCAAAGCTCACTGAGACCTAAACATGGCACATACTTGATTGACAACAGGTTCGTCCCACTGTGTGGGACGCACACATGTCCTCTAGCACACAGAAGTCGTCATGCAAGCAAGCACTGAGGGATGCGGAAGGAGCGGCACTGTAGCAGCACTCATTACTGGGTTCAGGGCATAGGATGTGCTGCAGCTCTGCCCCAGTCCTCTGTCTACGTGATTTCTACTTCCTGTCTCACGGTCCTCCCTCTGGGGTCCGGGACAGTGTTAACATTAGCACTCAAGAGCCTGCTTGTTCTTAGAAATTCCTCCTCACAACATTTAAAGTTTGATGGCATGAGGGAACTTAGCATTTCGATAGGGTTCACACGAATATAAAGGATAAATCACTCAACACAAATGATTTGTGCCAATACTAGGAAACTTCCTAAATTCCCACTATCCTTCAGCAAGAAAATTGTGGCTCATGAGTCTAATGAGCTACTCTAGTGGACACTTCATGTGTGGTATCACAACACTTAAACAGGTAAATAAGACTGAGCATGGTGGCTCACACCTTTAATCCCAGCACTCAGAAGGCAGAGGCAGGTAGATCTGTATGAGTTTGTAGCCAGCCTGGTCTACAGAGCAAGTTCCAAGACAGCCATGGCTTCACAGAAAAACCTACCTCAAAAAAATAAAAGTTAAGATAAATTAATTTTTTTAAAAAGATTAAATTATCTACAGGCTGTAACACAGCAATTCTGTCCAACTGGAAACATTCCTTCCTGGATGGAAGCTGAAACTCAGGAGAGTTGGAACGTGATTTCATTGCTTTGGGAAAGCAGGAATTTACAAGATTCACAGGCCGCTCTCTAAATGTATAGAAGTGGCAAATGACTTCCAGGAGACCTGTCCAGTGGTAGAGTGGCCTGCAAGTCCCGCACAGTACATCCTGCACAGTGCTCCGGGATGCAGCTTTCCTGAGTCCTGTGTCAGGACAGGCCTTCCCATGACACTGGTGACCTTCCTCAACCCTGCTCCTCTAGAAAGTTCCTCAGCCACATGCCTCTAAGGAAACCCAACAGAGCCACTGGGTCACCAAGATGGACACTGGTGGAACTGTTACTTTGGTTTGTCCTTGTTCCCCATGTGGAGGTGAGAAGGATTTGTGTTATGTCTCTGCAGGGAAGACTCACACAACATACTTGGCAACAGAACAGGAAATGACAGATTCGATGAGTGTGGGAGGAGTGATTTCATGGTCTTGGCATTGTTAAGAAGGCCTGCAACCGAGGCTGACCAGGCTGAGGGTGAAGGAAATTCTGATAGGGCTGCTCTCCCCTATGTGTTAATAGTAGTGTGCCGTCTCACTATGGTAGACATTGCACATGTCATGGGATAGGTAGTGTAAGATGGAACCCCTGGGGCTGGAGAGAGGCTCAGCAGTCAGGAGCACTGACTGCTCTTCCAGAGGTCCTGCATTCAACTCCCAGCAACCACATGGTGACTCACAACCATCTGTAATGGGATCCAATGCCCTCTTCTGGTGTGTCTGAAGACATCTACAGTGTACTCATATAAATAAATAAATTAAAAAAAAAAAAGAGGAAAAAACATTTTTAAAAGGTGGATTCCCTTCTGGGGGGTAGGGGTAGGGGGCAGAGAATTCCATGCTGTCAGTCTTCTCCTATGTGGAGGAAATGGCATGCTTGCTTCATGACTGGGTTCTGCCATGTGAATACTCTCTAGGAAGAGCTGGCTGCCAGCACAAATACCGTAAGCCCTGCAGAGCAGCACGTACGAGCAGATTGCCAGCAAGCTGCCTGGGAAGCAACCCCGCTTCGTGTAATAAGAAATGTGTCTGCGGCTGAGGTGGCTGTTGGAGGAGGAATTCTAACATGGAACAGACATGTGTTTGCTAGCCTCTACACTAGCCCGATTTGGAAAAGAAAGCAGGAAAGACAGAGAATATGAACTAGCCAACACCTCCTTTTTTTTTTTTGGTTTTTCGAGACAGGGTTTCTCTGTGTAGCCCTGGCTGTCCTAGAACTCACTCTGTAGACCAGGCTGGCCTCAAACTCAGAAATCTGCCTGCCTCTGCCTCCCAAGTGCTGGGATTAAAGGCGTGCACCACCACTGCCTGGCTAAGCCAACACCTCTTTATGAGGAAAAAAAGCATGCAAGTTTTCTGGTACCCAAAACCTTAGAACCCAAGAGACTTCAGTCCGTAAAGAGAAAGCATGAGGGAGGAATGCTGTAATGTAAGCATCCGGAATGAGAGCGGTGCTACAGGATGCCCAGCTCCAGACAAGACGCCAAAGTTCACTGGAGAACTAAAGAAAGATGCTAATTCAGGAACAACCCTGACCATGGTGCAGAGCTTTAGTGGCTTTGCTGAGCTACTTAGAGGGACTCGATACTTAGGATGCAGGAAAAGCATTGAAGGATCTCAGAGATGGGCTAAAGTGGGTCTGTAAAGGAGCTGAAAGAAGGACAGAGCTAAGAACACGGTCTACCCATATCACCTGAAGTAAATGAGGCAAGACTTATGTGAAGCTGTAGTTCTTAAAGAAAGTGGACAGAAAGGCAAGTGCAAAGCTAGGGAACTCCCACAAGGCTGGAAAGCCTTTTGTTTACATTTATTTATTTTATGTATATGAGTACAATGTAGCTGTGAGCCTTCAATTCCTTGTTGGGAATTAGATCTAGGACCTCTACTTGCTCCAGTCGGCCCCACTCCCTCAGGCCCAAAGACTTATTATTATAAATAAGTATACTGTAGCTGTCTTCAAACATACCAGAGAAGGTGGCGTCATACGGGTGGTTGTGAGCCACCATGTGGTTGCTGGGATTTGAACTCAGGACCTTCAGAAGAGCAGTCAGTGCTCTTACTCACTGAGCCATCTCTCCAGCCCCCTGTAAAACCTTAAGAATGGCTCACATGAAGCAAAAAAGGCAAGACAGTGCAAATGGAAAAAACTAAGTTGGTCCAGTGGTTGTGATGAGCTGGGTTTTTCTCTCCAGCATGGAAGTAAGCCCGGAGTGCAAGCTGCTCACCTTCCAGAGGTTCACAGCAGCCAGGTAGGACTGAGGGAGAGACAGTGGTAGTGGCTGTGTGTGTCTACCAGAGCCTCGAGAAGCACAACCTGGTGGGTAGCCCTGGGGAAAGCCAGTAAGCTTGAGCCAGCCATTCCAAGTCATAGGGGTTAGGAAAGGCATGAAGGCCAAATGAAGATGCTACAACTGGAAAGAGAACAGGACAGGGGAGCCACTGAGATTTTAAAAAGTAAGAGTCTAGAGTAGAAAAAATATAGCAGCCAGAGGATCAGGGAGTTTCCTGTGAGACTGGGTCTCCTAGAAATAATCTCACTTACACATAAAGTCAATTCAGACATGAGCTGAGCAAAGATAACACCAGTGGACATGAGAAGCTGGGTAGGGACAAGCCCACAATGCCTCAATCTTACACAAAGGACTACAGGTAACTAAGGAAATCTGGGAGTGGGAGAGATTCTCTTCCCCAGGGACGAGCACACTTCTTGCTTGTCCAGTGCTTGACAGTCAGCCCTGAACACATACACACAGGTAACATTCCATGGACTGAGCAGGTTACAAGCATGCAACAACAATTAATGGAATAAGAAGCAGCCACAAATGTGAAGAAGAGCAGGGAGGATTATGGAAGAAGGTTTGGAGGGAAAAAAATGAAGGGAGAAATGTTTAATTGTATTAGAATCTCAAAATAAAATTGTTAAGTATAACACATAAAATACAAGTCTTTTCAAATAGGAAATTCCAAGACCAACAAAAACTCAAGGAAATAATAAGGAAACTTCTGGGGGCTGGGGAGATGGCTCAGCAGGTAAGAGCACTAACTGCTCTTCCAAAGGTCCTGAGTTCAAATCCCAGCAACCACTGGGATGTGTTCTGGTGTGTCTGAAGACAGCAACAGTGTGCTTATTTATAATAATAAATAAATCTTAAAAAAAAAAACCTTCTTGAATACAAGATTAACACAAGAAGTCCATCTTCCAGTATAATAGCAATGAGCAACTGAATGGTTAGCAATTTCCCCGAGTATGTAGTACCACAGCTCAAAGGAGACACAAAGAGAAGCATATACTAAATTTCACAAAGATCCTTGGATGAAGATAAATTTCTTTTTCAAAAATGAATCAAGCCAGGCACGGTGGCACAGGTCTTTAATTCCAGCACTTGGGAGCCAGAGACGAGGGATCTCTGTGAACTCAATGCCAGCCTGAGCTACATGGCAAATTCCCATACAGCCAGGAATACATAGAGCAGTCACTCTAAACCTTCCTAAAGCTGCGGCCCTTTGATACATTTCCTCATGTTGAGGTGACTCCCAACCAAAAAATTATTTTTGTTGCTATGTGATAATTGTAATGTAACTGAGCAGTATCTCAGTTCCTAAAACCATTGGGAATTGGTGTTTTCTGATTGTCTTAACCAAAAGGTTGAGAACCACTGACACAGAGAGATCCAGTGTCCAGAAAAAAGAAAAAAAAAAAAATCAAATAAGTAAGAATATGCAGTGGCCTAGTAAATAGAAGACAACACCAAGATGTTGCTTTCCTCAATTTACACTATAAATTCAAAACACAATCCCAACAAAAATGCTAACATCTTGTGTAACAGCAGAAAGTCGTTCTAAGGTTTATATGTAAAGGGGGAAAAAAAACCCTCAACGTTCCAGACAATTCTAAATAAATAGTACACAAATAAAAGATTTTATCTTTACAAAGAAATTTAATGATCATAATAGTGTACGGATATTTGGAAACTAATTTATCTACAAAACAGTATTAAACCCAAAAAATAGTCAATGTTTTTTTAAAAGAGCAAATTAAACTCAGGAGAGTAATTGTCTTCACAAATACTATCCAACATAGGCATAAATAAGCAAAAACTTAAAGAGTTTACAACTCCCACAAAAGTATTTCAAAGTGGACTCTCCACCAATATGTGAAGACAACTCGGGGGAACCGGCAGGACCTGGAGTTCAGCACGCAGCCTCCGGGTACAACACAAAAACCACTTTGTGGCCGTGACGCCACCGACACGGAGGGCGGGGCCTCCCCTGCGGCGCCCTGAGCTCTGCGCAGACGCGGCCGAAGGGCGGAGCGACACAGCCGCAGCGACCTAGTCGCCGCCAACCGCAGCGGGCCTAGCTCCGCAGAAGCGGAGAGCTACCGATAGCTGCCACTCCTCTCCATCTGGGACAGCGGCCCTGCGCTCACCATGTCGCGGCTTCCGAGCTGCCCGTGCTCCCCTCACAGCGGCGGCCACAGCGCAGCACACGCACCCACGGGGCCTCCCTGAGCCACGGAGTTCAGTCTACAGCACTGCGGACAGAGAAAATCCGCCTCCCGCCGCCCTACCTCGCTCTTGATTGAGCGGTGTAAGTTTGAAGGCCCTGATTGGCTAGGTCCGCCCAGCGACTGCTGATTGACAGCAGGAGCTGAAGTGATGACCAGGCAGTCTCTGCCCTGGACTGCCTGCCTTTTACTCCAGCATATGGTCAGGAGAATTTACATTGACGCAGAACTTGTTCTTGTTCTTGGAGAGCTGGGCCCTGCTGTCTCGGTGAACTCGGCAAGCACTTCCTAGTCTAACAGGGTATCAGATGGTTCTCGTAAGCAGTCCAGTTACCAACTCAGTGTCTAATACAATGGACCCTGTGCCTCAGACCTAGGAGAGCAGTCAGACCACTCTGGTTCCAGTTGGTACTGAGAGGTTGAGAGCACTTGCTCCTCTTCGGAAGACCCAAGTTCAATTTCCAGAACCCACATCGGGTGACTCCAAACTGTCTGCAAATACGGCTGCTTACTTAAGAGAACCCGGGACCACCAGTCCAGGGTTGGCCCCAGCCACAGTGGGCTTTCCCCCCGTTAATCTCTAATTTAAAAAAATGACCTCACAGGCTTGCTTACAGCCCAAGCTCATAGAGACATTTTCAATTGAGGCTCCCCACTCTGATGACTCAAGCTTGTGTCAAATTGACATAAAACTAGCCAGCACAAATGCACATACCCAATGCAAACAAACAGACAAAATTAGAGATGATAAAAAAAAAAAAAAAAAAAAAAAAAAACAGGAGCTGGAGAGATCGCTCAGTGGTTAAGGGCACTTGCCTGACAGTTACATTTCTGTTGCTATGATAAAACTTCATGGTCAAAGTGACTTATAAAACAGTTTATCCGGGCTTAGAAATGCAGAGTGTAACAGCCCATGCTGGTATAGTTAAGGTTGGCCACAGGCTGCTGGAGCATAGCTGAGAACTCACACCTTGATCCACTGAGAATGGCACAAGTGTTTTAAAACCTCGAAGACCACCTCCACCAACAAGGCTGCACCCAATTCTTCCCAAACAGTTCCATCACTGGGGACCAAAAACTGAAACATGACCTATGGGAGCCATTCTCATTCAAACCACCACCTTCCTCCACTCCCTGGCCCCCATAGACCGTACTATAATGCAAAATGCCTTTAGTCCTCCGTCAAAAGTCTCCATAGACTTTCACAGTCTCAACATTATTTAAAGGCCCAAATATCTTCTAAGGCTCAAGACAATTGTCTCCTTGGCAGATGTCTCATGGCTCTAGGATCTCCACCGAAATCCAGGTTTCAATCTCAAAATGACTCACAATAGCTTCTCAGTACCTTCCATACAGGGACTACATTGCCATAGACTCTCCATAGTTACAGACTTCATGACTCTAAAGTCAGAACCACACAGACATCATGGCCAAATTCTGCTGCCTTCCTGGGATGGAGCCTGGCCCCACTGAATCACATTTGCAGCCGTTTTCCTTTGTCATGGTCTTGGGGAATAGAAATTTACTCAGGCTTTTCCTTTTTACATGTTAGAAGCTTAGCTGGGTAGGGTCTTGTCCAGAGGCACCTGTGGTAGTTTGAGTGGCAGGCCCCCATATGTTCATATACTTGAATGTTTGGTTCCCAGTTGATGGATTGTTTAGGAAGGATAAGTGTGGCCTCATTAGAGGAAGCATGTTGCTCAGGGTGGGCTTTGGGTTTCAAAAGCCAGCACCTGGCCCAGTCTGTCTGTCTGACCCAACTCTCTCTCTGGATGTGGATGTGGGTGTCTGCCTGCCAGCCTGCTTGGTGGCTTAAGGTGGAATACAAGCTATCAGCTACGACTCCAGCACCACGCCTGCCTGTTACCATGCTTCTTGCCACAATGACCACAGACTCTAACCCTTTGAACTATATATAATAAGTCTGAATTAAATGCTTTCTTCTATAAGTTGCCATTGTCATGGTTGTCTACTCACAGAAAGAGAACAGTAACTTCTGTTCTATAGACTAATATAACTATTTCCTTACACAGAATAGAACAAGACAATGAGAGCTTTATCCCAATACAAATTAGGTCTTGCCTTGATCTCTCCCCATCCCTGCCTTCTCTTGGTTGTTAGGCAGGGTTTCTCTGTGTAGCTTTAGCTGTCCTGGAACTCACTCTGTAGACCAGGCTGGTCTGGGATTCAGAGATTCACCTGCCTCTGCCTCCTAAGTGCTGGGGTTAAAGGTGTGCACCACTGCTACCCAGCTCCTCTATTTTTTAAGGATTTATTTTCATATTGTGTGTATGAGTGTTTTGCCTACATGTATGTCTGTGTACCACATGGGTGTCAGCTGTCTAGAGAGGCCAGAAGAGGGCATCATCTGGAACTGGAGAAACAGAGCTGCCCTATGGGTGCTTGACTTAGTAATATGTAAGCATCTCCTATGTGGTATTAGTTTTGGCAGCATGGAACCTGCGAGACGGAGAAAGGCTGAGTACTAGCAGCATGTGGGAATGACACCTAAGTCCTCTGTAGAGGCAGCCAGTGTTTTCAACCTCTGGGTCATCTCCCCAGCCTTGGTCTCCTTTTCTCTTTCAGCACAAACCTTGTTTCCAACACTAATTGTTCTGACATTCTTTTTTTCTTGAAGCTGTATAGTCCATATTTCTTTTGGCCCCACTTGTTCTTTTTCACTGTAGACCTGTATTAAGATAAATAATAACCACACAACAGAATTAATGTTTATTATCTTTTTTGGGGCCAGGCATGGTTGCACTCCTTGAATCTGAGCATTTGAAAGGCAGATGCAAGCAGATCTTAGAATTTAAAGCCAGACCATTCTAAAGTGTGAGTTTCAGGACAGCCAGGACTCAGAGAAACTCTGACTGAAGTGTGTGTGTGTGTGTGTATGTGTGTGTGTATTATTACAGTTCTGCATAAGATCTAATAACCAAATTAGTTTAATTTTAAAGTTAGTCTCAAGCAAATTCATACATGGGCAGAAAGCAGCCATGTTCTTTTGCCAAGAATGGTCTCTAGCCCAGTTTTGCCAATATTGAAACTTCTTAAGTTCTGCCTCCAGTATACAGAGCTCTCAGCATGCTGTTTTGCATCCTGTTAAGACCTGCTTACAAAGTTACAACTCCTTTCCTATGCCAAAGTCCCAGTCTTCTCCATTCCTCCAAAAACCAGCATGGTCAGGGTTCTCTGTCACAGTAAGTAGTGTTATAT
The DNA here is from genome assembly GCF_978045245.1 of Mus caroli. NCBI lineage: Eukaryota > Metazoa > Chordata > Mammalia > Rodentia > Muridae > Mus > Mus caroli. The sequence goes on along the minus strand of NW_028227265.1, from coordinate 59,705,383 downwards.
ACTTTTTGGTACCAAATTTCAGTTCCTTTTCTATTACCGTGACAAAACACCATTACCAAGGCTGAAAATCTATAAAGGAAACATTTAATTGGGCTCAGAGTTTCAGAGGTTTGGAATCTATGGTGGGGAGCAAGTGCACAGGGAGTTGGAGCAGCAGCTGGGAGTTAACACCTTGACCTGCAAGCTGAAGGTGGAGAGGGAATAACTTGAGTCTTTTGAAATCTCAAAGCCCACTGTGAAGGTTTGAGTAGGTATGGCCCCCACAGATTCATATGTTTGAATATTATAGGTATATTAGGAGGTATGGCCTTATCTGGAGGAGGTGTGGCTTTGTTCAAGGAATTGTGTCACTGTGGAGGCAGGGATTTGGTCTTTTTTCTTTGTAAAAAGTTTATATATTCATATACCAAATTACATGCACTGTAGGTCCTTTAGGTAGATAGTTAATAGTATAATTTCTTATGACATTTTTGTTTCCTTATTGTAATATTAACCTCTTTCTTCTCTCTATATTTGCCTTTCTCCTTGTTCCCTAATTAGAACTTTTGGTTCTCCTATGTCCCCTTCAGATCATTTATTTTTCCTTTTTTTTTCTTGGATATTTTCTTTATTTACATTTCAAATGTTTTCCCCTTTCCAGGTCTCCCCTTCAGAAATCCCCATCCCATCCATCTCCCCCTGCCTCTAGGAGGGTGCTCTCTTATCCACCCACTCTAGCCTTCATGCCCTGGCATTCCCCTACACTGGTGCATTGAACACCCTCAGGCCAAAGGGCGCTCTTCCCACTGATGTCCAACAAGGCCATCCTATGCCGCATATGCGGTCAGTGCCATGGGTACTCTCTGGTTGGTAATCCATCCCTGAGAGCTCGGGGGTGGGGGGGAGGCCTGGCCAGGGGCTCTGAGGTCTTAAATGCTCTCACTATGCTCAGTGTGACAACATACAGTCTCCTTCTGCTGACTGTGGGTCAAGACGTAGAACTCAGAGCTCCTACAGCACCATGGCTGCCTAAACGCTGCCATGCTTCCCACCCTGATGATAATCTATATTGAACCTCTGAACTGTAAATCAACAGCAAGTCCATTTTGTTAAATCCAAAGCAGGTTCCAAAATGGCAGTGCTGGTGACAATGTCCTAAAAAGGACTGTTATTGGGTTAAAACATAAAAATTAAAAATCTCCCTTTCCCCTGGATGGCAGCACAGAGGCCACACTGCCACGTACTCCAGTCAAGTCTGCTTGACAGGCTGAAAAGTCTGGAAGCACTCACGAGGAAGAGTTTCATGGAAACTCACCTCCTAGAGCTTTGGAGTTCTCATTTACCCATATACTCAGACCCTATTCCTGTGTTAGTCTGGTGTATGGAACCACGAGCTCTCTTTTAGTATTTTATTATAAGTGCCTTTTAAGATTAAATTCCGATAGAGTTAAGTCTCCCCAGTGTTCCAAGGTCCCAGAAGCCGAAGAGCTTGGAATCCAGCAGGAATGCAGTAAGGAAGTTACCTATTCAATAACTAAGCATTACAAAAGAGCCAGTAGCTCAGAGCTGGTCTGCAAAATATTTACTAAGGACAGTAGCAAATCTCACCCAAACAAGGGAATACCACAATAGAGCCAGGGAATCCCACTGAGATAGAAATCTTCAGTACAGGCTGCATTGCAAATGCTGACAAATGGAGATTCTCCAGATACTTAAAAGTTACTCATATAAGAATTTAGCAAGGCCTAGGAAATAGGGGTGTGTGTGATATTGCATTATTCATGAGGCCTGCTAAGAGCAGAACCCCCTGGTGCTAGCCTTCACAAGGATCAAAGGTATAGCACTAGGGTGTGAAATCCTTGCCTGTCACTAAGCTGACCCTAGGCAGGACTGCTTTATCTTTACTGTAAACATCTACCTGGTTCCTGTAAGTCCCTTTGTGGTCATTCCTTTGTTTTGTATCAGGTAACTTCAATGTACTTTGCCTACTGTGACTTCCTACCCCTTGTATTTTCTGTACTATATAAGACTGGTGTTCACTGGGCTGGTGAGATGGCTCAGTGGGTAAGAGCACCCGACTGCTCTTCCGAAGGTCCGGAGTTCAAATCCCAGCAACCACATGGTGGCTTACAACCACCTGTAATGAGATCTGACACCCTCTTCTGGAGTGTCTGAAGACAGCTACAGTGTACTTACATATAATAATAAATAAATCTTAAAAAAAAAAAAAAAAGACTGGTGTTCACTTTGTGACAATACATTCAGATTCTACACAATCTCACGTATTGGTCTGTCTGTCACCGGCCGATGCCTTGCCCACCTGCGACTAGAGACCCTGTCCACGCAGACAAAGGGACCCAGAGGGTCTGCGGCACCACAAGATGTCTGGAGTTACTGTAAAAGATGTTAACAAGCAGGAGTTCTGAGTCAGAGCTCTGGCAGCCTTCTCAAAAAGTCCGGGACGCTGAAAGTCCCCTAATGGCTAGCCAAACATAAAGAGCTTGCCCCATATGATGAGAACTGGTTCTACACACGAGCTGCTTCTATAAGCTCGGCACCTGTACCTCCATGGTGGTGCAGGGGTTGGCTACAGAGGACGTCAGAGAAATGGTGTCAGGCCCAGCCACTTCAGCAGAGACTCTAAGAGTGTGGCCCGCTGGATCCTCCAAGCCCTGGAGGGGCTGAAAATGGTGGAAAAGGACCAAGATGGGGGCCACAAGCTAACACCTCAGGACAGAGATCTGGACAGGATCGCTGGACAGGTGGCAGCTGCCAACAAGAAGCATTAGAACAAAGGATGCTGGGTTAATAAATTGCCTCATTCATTAAAAAAATAAATAAAATCACCAAGCAGTGGTGGCACAAACCTTTAATTCCAGCACTGGAGAAGTAGAGGCAGGCAGATCTCTGTGAATTCAAAGCCAGCCTAGTCTAAAAGCAAGTTCCAGGATAGCTAGGGCTACACAGAGAAATCCTGTTTCTAAAAAAAAAAAAAAGAAAGAAAAACTCAAAGTATTTCAATGGTGCTCAGTTCTCCATCTTGTTGGAATAGGGTAGCATTCCCATTCTCCAACTTGTTGGAGAAAGTGCAAACAGGCTTTGAGATCTCCTAGTGTGGAAGTTCCACCAGTGTAGAAGAGACTCACCTCTTGGCTGCCCATGAAGACAGTCTCCTTCTGGCTCCTTCAAATCAAGATGCAGAATTCTCTTTCTCCATTGCCATGTTGGCCAGTACCCCGCCATGCTTCCCACCATGATGATACTGGACTGAACCTCTGAACTTGTAAGCCAGCCTCAATTAACTGTTTGCCCTTTTAAGAGTTACCTTGGGGGCTGGAGAGATGGCTCAATGGTTAAAAACACTGGCTGCTGCTCTTCCCGAGGCCCTGAGTTCAATTCCCAGCAATCACATGGTGGCTCACAACCATCTGTAATGGGATCTGATGCCCTCTTTTGGTGTGTCTGAAGACAGCTACAGTGTACTCATACATAAAATAAACAAATCTTAAAAAAAAAAAAGAGTTACCTTGGTCGTGGTGTCTCTTTTCAGCAATGGAACCCTAACTAAGACAAAGGAAAGAAGTAAAAACAAAATCCCGACTACAGATGACATGGTTCTTCCACAATAGACCCTAGCTAAACCCTCCACCACTAAACCCTGAGCTCACAAACATGTTCAGCAAAGTGCCAAAATACAAACTCAGCCCCCTCCCTAAAGACTAACAACACACAGTCTAAAGAAAATCCATTTACAATAAATATGAACAAGAACAAACCTGACCAAAAGAAGAAAACAAGTCTTCTATAATAAAACCTTTAAGACTCCAAAGAAAGAAATGGAGGAAGACATTAGATTTGAAAAGACCCCTCATGCTCACGAATTGCACGAATTAATACTGTCAAGACAGCCATCCTACCAAAAACAACTACAGACACAATCTAGTATCTATCAATCAAAATGCTGCTTATAATTTGTGTAGTAGGATATAGCGACTCACATTGCTTTAAGGACTTTTTTCCTATATTGTTTTGCTTTGCTATTTAGGGACTGCATGCCTAGCCCACACATGCTGTCTCCGACATACAGGCTAAAATCTAGTTAAGATATCTTCTTAAAGGAAAGAGGTGACTGCCTCTCCACATTTCATCTGTGAGATGCATGACTCCCGAGGGGACTTGTTGCTCTGATGGTGCACAGGCTCATTTTGCATGGAGCTATGCTTAACATAACCAAAAACAACCATGCAGCTACATCACCAGCTTGCCTAATGCCCTCATCAAGATGGCGAAAACCATGAAAATTCACCACTATCTCAATGAATGCAGTTACATGGGATGAGCCAAAAAGGTGTTCTCTCCTTTCCCAAGACTCCATTGCTTCATGCTTATCTGCTTCTATTTCTGCTTCTCCAAGCTCCAGCTACCCATCTTGCTTTTGCTTTTACTTTTCAGTTACAATGACTTGTATAATAGTTAGGCGTGGTGGTGTTTACAGTTAATCCCAGCATTCAGAAGACAAAGGCAGCTAGATCTCTATGCATTTACGGCCAGCCTGGTCTACATAGTGAATTACAGGCCAGCCAGAGCCACACATTGAGACCCCATATTTAAAAGGGTGTGTGTGGGGGAAGATGGGTAGAGTCATTGGCCCCTCATTTGAGTATCCAGAGAGGGGGTACTACTTCTGCAGCTAAGGGGAAGCCATCGTCCATAATGTCAGGACTTCCAGTATGGCGGCTTTGGGGTCACCCATGCTGCTATCAGCAATCAGCAGTCTCTCACCTACCCAAAGTCCAATAAACCCACTGCTCGCTCAGGGTAAAGTTTGATGACACAGAACTTTAGTTTGTCATTGTATTTTTTTTTTTTAAGATTTATTTATTTTGTATTTATGAGTGCTCTATCTGCATGTACACCTGCCTGCCAGAAGAGGGCATCAGATCACATTATAGATGGTTGTGAGCCACCTTATGGTCGCTTTAATAAAGAATTTGTGTAAGAGCATTAACATAGCTGAATGTTTCCTGAATAGTTGGCTTACATAAGATATGATGGCCTGAATAAATTATTTTTCTTTTTTTTTTTTTGGGGGGGGGTGGTTTCAAGACAGGGTTTCTCTGTGTAGCCTTGGCTGTCCTGGAACTCACTTTGTAGACCAGGCTGGCCTCGAACTCAGAAATCTGCCTGCCTCTACCTCCCGAGTGCTGGGATTAAAGGCGTGCGCCACCACGCCCGGCTCTGAATAAATTATTTAAGATCTATAAAAATGGATTGGAGAGACGGCTCATCAGATAAAAGCACTGTCTGCTTTCTTAGAGAATCCAAGTTCAGGTCCCAGCTCAACACTGTCTATAATACCAGTCCCAGGTGATCTGACACCCTCACACATCCATGCAAGCAAAACACCCAGGCACATAAAATAAAGACATATTTTAAAAAGATATATAAAAGATAAGACTTGGAGATGATATATATTAGACTTCCTAGGGTCGTAGTTTAGAACACTGATGGTGAAGAAGTATTAAAAAAGTATAGCAAAGTAAAAACAAAATTCGAGGCTTTTGGGCCCAGGCTTGGGAGTGTAGCCTTTGTGGCTTAGTGCTCCAGGTACTGGTCATAAAACAGATAGCGACATTCCTCCACCTACCCGCTTCCTGGGTTCAATTCAAAGAATGGCACCCTGACCATTACTGGAACCTGCAATGCAAATGTGCTATCTTTAGGGGCTCTTAGATTGTTAGGGGCTCTTAGAAACTGTCTTGAGAGATAACCTGACACTTGTGACTTTATACTTCCTTGTGACTCTTAACTGGTATTTTTGGTATTTTCCAACAACGCCCTCCCCACCTCCATGAATTGTGGTTTCTTCCTTTAAATACCCCCTTACTCAGCTACTCGGGGCGCCATAGTCCTCTACCCCTGCGTGGTGTATGACCATGGGCCCGATAACGCTCTCGAATAAAAATCCTCTTGCAGTTGCAGCAAGATCGTTTCTTGTGGGTGATTTTGGGGTGTCGCCTCTCCTGAGTCAGAACGCCTCTCCTGAGTCAGAACGCCTCTCCTGAGTCAGAACGTGAGGGAGTCCTCACGTTGTGGGTCTTTCAATGGTATTAAATCCATGGAGCTACTGATCTGCTCTCAATGACAATTACAGTACTCTTAAGCGCTGGCTTAAGAGCACCGATGTGTGCCTGAACGAATTTAACAAGTGTTTCAGCTGAGCTGTGATGGAGCACACCTTTAATTCCCAGGACGTGGGAAGCAGAGGCAGGGGGATCTCTGTGAGTTAGAAGCCTTCCTGTCTACTTAGCAAGTTCCAGGACAGCCAGGGCTACCCAGGGAAACCCCATCTTGAAAAACCAAGAACCCAAATAAATAAATACATAGATAGATGGCAAACACCTTTAAACCCAGTACTTCACACACAGAGCCAGGGGGAAGTCTGTGAGTTGGAGGTCATCCTGGCTTACAAAGCAGGTTCTAGAACAGCCAAAGCAACATAGCAGACACCCTGTCTCAAAAATATATAAAATGAAATAAAGGAAACTTAAGGCTTTAATTCATTTCTAATATACACAGGAATTTTCTTCAGGTTAAGTCCTTTTGTGATGTCAAAAAGGGAAAAAAACCCAAAGGCCTTTTTTATTCATTCTTTTATGTTCATTAAATCTATATTCATTAAATTTTCACCCATGAGTTTCCCCACATATTTGAAGGGAATTAGGAAGTCTGAATTTTTTCACAATGTATGAACATTCAAACCATTTTTCCTCCAGCATTTTGTTTGTTTTCTGGTTTTGTTTTTTTTTTTTTAATTGTTTTCAAAGAAAGCCACCCTCTGCCAACATCGTCAGCTTTAATTTGGAGATTTGTTTTGCCATGTGAGTACCTACAGACACAGGAGAGAGACATGGACAAGTGAAGGGCTTGTCACTTCCCTCCCCTTCATCAAGCTCCCCTCCCCCACTCGCTTAGTACACTCTGGGTTACCAGGGGCAATACCACACTTTCATTCTCCATGGAGTACACTTATAGAGCAAAAACATGAAAACAATAGGGGCTGCTAAGATGGCACAGAGCCTGAGCTTGGTCCCCAGGACCCAAATGATCTCTGCACACTGAGGTATGCACATACACACAAACACATGCACAAAAAATTAAGATTTCATACAAAAGCAAAACATCTACAGGCAGGTGGATGTCTGCGAGTTCCAGGCTAGGCTGATACATATCATATGTTCTATGTCAGCCAGGGCCATGCAACATACTGGGACTCTGTATCAAATAAACAAGAATAAACAGCAAGACACAGATAGAATTGGTAGGTGGATAGCAAAACATGAGACACTGACAACATCCAGCAGAAGACTGAAAGCAGCATAGTCACAGAGCAAATGGGGGAAGGGGGAGGGTAGGCAGGAGCTAGGGAAATGGTTCAGCACTTAAAAGAATTGGCTGCTCTTCCACAGGACCTGGCTTTGAGTCCCAGCGTATGCATGGCAGCTCACAATCATTTCTAGCTCCAGTTCCTGGGACTCCAATACTCTCTTCTGACTGCCTTGGGCACCAGGCACACACGTGGTACACAGACCTACATATAGGCAAAACACCTAAACATGTAAATTTTTATAAAAATCAGTAAGTAACAAATAATAGCTGAGTGGTGGTGGTGGCGCACGCCTTTAATCCCAGCACTCGGGAGGCAGAGGCAGGCGGATTTCTGAGTTTGAGGCCAGTCTGGTCTACAGAGTGAGTTCTAGGACAGCCAGGGCTAAACAGAGAAACCCTGTCTCAAAAAACCAAAACCAAAAACCAAATAATAGAGAAATAGATGGGTTGATGGATGGATGGGAGGGAAGAAGGGGGGACAGAGGGAGGGAGAAAGGAGGGAGGAAAGGAAGGCAGGATGGAAGGACAGAAGGACAGATGAAAGAAAGAAACCCAGCAGGAGTACACTGGGGAAGCATTGTTGAGGCCAATAAAAAGCATCTAGCTTTTTATTTCCACTGCAATATTGAAACAGTTGGCATTCTATCTCTTCACAAAGATGCTACCGTGCTTTTTTTTTATCATTTTTTTAAAGATTTATTTATTTATTATATGTAAGTACACTGTAGCTGTCTTCAGACACTCCAGAAGAGGGAGTCAGATCTCGTTACGGATGGTTGTGAACTACCATGTGGTTACTGGGATTTGAATTCCGGACCTTTGGAAGAGCAGTCGGGTGCTCTTACCCACTGAGCCATCTCACCAGCCCGCTACCGTGCTTTTTAATACCCATAGCTACTGCTGAACAACTTTCTCCCTGTTATAGGCCAGCCTACCCCAGGATAGGAAGTAACAGAGAAAACTTGAGATTAACAGGTTTCTGAAAAAAACAAGGAGGGTGTACTCTCTCACAGTGTCTGCTCTCAACAAACTTAAGCAACAAGACAGCTTATCAGTATTATAATGCTTATTACAATACAGCGGTGTGAACCTTTTCTGAGGTCTGAATGTCCGTTCATCTCAAACAAGGGCACCAAACACAGACACAAGGAAAGGATCTGACACAAGCGCAGCTTGATGAACCAATTATTTTAATTAGGGTTACTTACAGGAGCATGGGTGAGGGGCACTGACAAAAACATGGGAAACTGATGGATAGGTAACGTTCCATATCCTCCCTCTACCAGCAACAACTATCTGGCTTTGTATTCAAAGGAGGGGGGAGGTCTTGTGACGCCCTCCTGTCTAAGTACCATTAACTACCTAAAGGTGTTCAGGGAGTAGGCTGGACATGGTGGTGCACACCTTTAATCTCAGCACTCAGAAGCAAATGGATAGATCATCAGGAAAGGCTCCAGGGCTCCATGCCAATGCCTCCATAAGGACACTAAAGGTCTAGACTTTGTGTGGGCTTCCTGTAGGCCATCACAGGTACCCGGATGTCAAAAAGATAGGCAACAGCACACTCAGAGGACGGCATTCCAAAACACGCACCAGGGCGTGCCACCCCTTTCTAGAATATGCCAAACCTAGGAGGGGGTGAGAAGTCTCATCAGTAACTACTGCCTACTGCAAAAAGAAGCTGCTCTGCTCAAAAATGACCGAAACAATAATCTACAGGCATAAACACAGAATGTGAGACAGTCATTTCAAGAAATATACCCATCTAGCAAAACACTAGGGCCTTAGGACTGTCTAGCTGTGGGTGGTGATTGGGTCTTACACATGTAAATTGACCCCTGGAGAGCAAAGCCTTAAATGCAACCAGAAAGCAGCTGATTAATGACTCTCATTGAGTCACAAGGCTACAGTACTGGATCTTACTACATTTATCTGTGTATTGTGCAGGGAAGGTGCATGTCACAGCATGAGTGAGGGGATCAAAAGACAACTTGCAGGATTTGTTTCCATCATGTACGTTCTGAGATCTAACTCAAGCTGGCAGCCTTGAAAGCAAGCACCCTCAACAGGTGAGCAATCTCACCAGCCCTAGTAGGCACATCTTGCTTGACACAGTACCATGCAGGGTCCAGAGATGTGGTGCTGAGCCGCACAACCGCCTGCACCTACAGGTCCCATGAATGCTGGCCAGCGAGGACAAAGCCTCCAGCTCAGTCTCAGATGGGTTTCTCTACAGTCAGCAACCAAAGCATGTGGTGTCTTCAGGAAGACGTGCATGTAGTTCTGTGGATAACTAATGGCATTGGCAATCGTCTGTACTGTTCAGGGGACTTCAGGAGCATCCCTGGCTAATACCTCCTGGGGAAGTAGTCTACCTCTGACACTGCATCTTAACTAAATAGCCTATCTTTTGAATGTATCTTTCACACAGGGTGCCTTCATCTAAGCTCTTCAACTCACCTTTTAATGTTTAATGCTAGCCACAGGCTGTGAAGGATTTCCCCTATTCACCTTGTTTGGAAATTCCCATGGGTCTGTCCTGTGCATATTCCTGTCCTTCTGATCATCTTTCAGCTCACCTGGATTGTTTTCTAGATCTGTGGAGCATCACAGGCTAACATTTTATCAGCATGATGCAAGACCCTTTTCCATTTTACACAGAGGACTGGGGGAAAAGGGGTCTCAGGATCACTGAAGGCTTGAAACCCACCATCCCAAACAAGTGCCAGCTGAACTCAGCAGTCAGCAACTAAGGGGTTAATAAACTATTAACAAGATCCAACGGCATGAAAAGACTTGTACCAAGTGTCAAGCCGGGTGTGGTGGCGCACGCCTGTAATCCCAGCACTCGGGAGGCAGAGGCAGGCGGATTTCTGAGTTCGAGACCAGCCTGGTCTACAGAGTGAGTTCCAGGACAGCCAGGGCTACACAGAGAAACCTTGTCTCGAAAAACCAAAAGAAAAAAAAAAAAAAAGACTTGTACCAAGTGTCTTCTCAGTGTTGACCTCTCCGAGGACATAGCACAGCTAAGAGTGCGTGCATGGAGCCTGGGTTAGTTCTGAAGCACAGGAGACCAGATGGGATGGCCCATGCACGCAACCCCAGGATTTGGGAAGAAGAGGCAGGAGGATCAGGACTTTCAAGATCATTGTCATCTATACAGTGCGTTTAAGAGCACCCCAGGCTGTATAAGAATTTTCCTCATGGGCTGGTGAGGTGGCTCAGTGGATAAGAGCACCCGACTGCTCTTCCGAAGGTCCAGAGTTCTAATCCCAGCAACCACATGGTGGCTCACAACCATCCGTAACGAGATCTGGCACCCTCTTCTGGAGTGTCTGAAGACAGCTACAGTGTACTTACGTATAATAAATAAATAAATCTTTAAAAAAAAAAAAAAAAAAGAATTTTCCTCAGGGCTGGTGAGATGGCTCAGTGGGTAAGAGCACCCGACTGCTCTTCCGAAGGTCCAGAGTTCAAATCCCAGCAACCACATGGTGGCTTACAACCATCCGCAACGAGATCTGGCGCCCTCTTCTGGAGTGTCTGAAGACAGCTACAGTGTACTTCCATATAATAAATAAATCTTTAAAAAAAAAAAAAAAAGAATTTTCCTCAAGAAAACAAAGACTAAATTCAAGCCAGTGTGGACACAGTAGAGGAGACGGGAGGTTGCACCCTATCCTGCACCTGATCTGTCATTCCTCATGAGCCATCTTGCAACCTCACCCTGAGTGTAGCTTGGGCCTATGGATCTCCTCACCCCGCGCTGATCTGCTGGGGAAGGAGCTGGCTCCTGTTCTCCAGTGGGTGTAGGGCCAAGGGGAAACCCAGACATGCTCACCTGCTGTATCCCATGGACTGGCAGGGTCTGACAGTCTCTGGGCTCAAGCTGTAGCACACTGCTGCCTCTTCAGTGGATGCTCCTGGCTGCTGAGAGGTCTCTGGGCTGAACAAACAATTTATACACAAACATCCTCTCCTGCAGGAGAGTACACCGCTTGTTCTGTGGGAAATGACCCAGGGAAAGCTCAGACGTTTTAGCTGCACTGCTTTCTCATCTCTTCCTTTGTTCATGTTTTCCTCAAGCCTTCCAGCCCTCCAGAAGCAGAATATTTGCTGATCATCACAAGCTCCTTTGCTGGGCTACTATTTAGGACTCCAACCCCAGGTGTACCCGTCATTTCCCACTCCTGCAGTAGAGGTCAGGACTACAGGGTGAGCTGGGTCTCTTCTATTCACTCCCTTTGATTTTTGTTTGTTTTGTTTTGTTTTTCGAGACAGGTTTTCTCTGTAGCCCTGGTTGTCCTGGAACTCACTCTGTAGACCAGGTTGGCCTCGAACTCAGAAATCCACCTGCCTCTGCCTCCCAAGTGCTGGGATTAAAGGCGTGGGCCACCACGCCGGGCACTCCCTTTGAATAAAGAGTCCTCATTCTTACCCTGCAGAATTTTACACAAAAGCCTCAAGTCTTAGGGTCCCAGTGGGACTACTGAGCAGACAGAACTTCTGTTTCCCTTATGCCATTCCAGCTGTAAGAAACTGAGAGCCAGCAGCTGCATCCCATCCACGCCCATCCTCCCTCCCTCCCACTTGCCCTCCTCTTACTTTTCCTGCCAGTTCAGAGGCCAACACAGTGCATCTTTTCCTCAAAGTAATTCTTCCATTAGAGGGGAAGTTCATGTTGGCAGACAACTAAGCCCTATTGGCATGTCTTATTACCCAAAGCAAGGGCCATGCTCCTGAGGCCTACTTAATCTGTTCGCTTGTGCTAATTACCTGTAATATACTCTTTAACCTGACAGCTGTATGTGGACATCCATCCACTCATGTGGCAAACTCGTCTGTCACAGAAGTGCCACTCCATACTACAAAGGAGCTGCAAGGTAAAGACCACGCAACTGGTACTGCAACACGAAGGCTCATCGTTCCATGGCACACTGCAAAGGACAGCCGGTTTAGAAGACGTGCTGCTGTGCCCACAGAAAGCTTCCCTTCAGAGGCCATGTCTCATCACCCACACAGAGGCAAGGCCCATGCTCCTCTCAAACTCGACTCTGGTTCCACTGTGCCTCTCATTCAGACGCCAAAAGCTGTGTGAACATTTTCTGGCCACATGTGAACTATTCACCCTAGACAGGGCACCAAGACTAAAAGCAAAGAAATGATTCCACCCAAGTGCAGCCTGGGGAGCCACTGACTTTAATTGGGCTTATTGAGCACGGGCAACTTACAGGCAGCTGCACTACTGACAGAAATGTCTGTCCATCTACTGCCAACCAAAACCTACACCATTTTTCTTTGGATAGGCTTTGTCCCACCATTAGTATTTGTACATCTTTGAAAGGAGCTGAGCTTGAAGGTGTTACAACTTTGTTGCCACTCACAGACATTGTTTCCAACAGAAGTTGTTCATAGAATCTATAGGAGCAATGACATCTAAACAGCAAGGGTTTTTTCCTCCAGTAAGATGTCCTTCAAGACACCAAAGGGACCTGCAACTCTGGAAGGCTGCAGCTGTTGACATTTGCAGCATTTTGCACCTTAAGTGTTTCATGTGTTTGAAGCAAACAGGGATAAAAGACTAACCATATTGTTTCCATTCACAAGGCATTTCCCCAACATGAATTAACTTCCTTCCGTGAAAGCCAAGTAAAGACCAATAAAGGGCCTGCCACACACTGCTTACATTTGTAGACACTGTGCCTGGCATGCATTCCTTTGTAACCATATCTTTATGTGGAGAAGGCTTATCCTGTGACAGCTTCTGTTCTTACATGCTTTCACAGGATAAGAATACACTGTAGCACTGTTCACATTCACAGTGTTTCTCACCAGTATGAGCTGTCGGATGTATTTGGAGGAAACAAGGGTAAAGGAATTAGATACTGCTGACACTCATAGGGGTTTTCCACAGCATGAATAGATTTATGTCTCTGAAAGGAACTGTGGCGGCTGAAGGCTTTCCCACATTGTTTGCATTCGTAAGGTTTTTCTCCCGTGTGTGTGCGCTCGTGTAATCGAAGGTAACTGTACCGTATAAAGGCTTTATCACATTGTTTACATTCATAGGGTTTCTCTCCACTATGATTTCTTCCATGCAATCGAAGAGAAGAATGATGTCTGAAGGCTTTCCCACATTCTTTACATTTGTAAGGTTTCTCTCCAGTGTGAGTTATCTCATGTAACCGAAGGGAAGTGTGACGCGTGAAGGCTTTCCCACACTGCTGGCATTCATAGGGCTTCTCTCCTGTGTGAGTTCTTTCGTGCAACCGAAGGGAAGAGTGATGTCTAAAGGCTGTACCACATTGCTTACATTCATAGGGCTTTTCACCGGTGTGAGTTCGTTCATGCATTTGAAGTAAAGAGGGATAAAGGAAGGACTTTCCACACTCCTTACATTTATATGGCCTTTCACTCGTGTGAGTTCGTTCATGCATTTGAAGTAAAGAGGGGTAAATGAAGAGCCTACTACATTGTTTACATTCATAGAATGTTTCTCCACCATGAATAATTTTATGTCTGTGATAGGACGTTTGACATCTGAAGGCTTTCCCACATTGCTTACATTCATAGGGTTTCTCTCCGGTATGAGTTCTCTCATGTAATCGAAGGTAACTGTGACACGTGAAGGCTTTCCCACACTGCTGACATTCATAGGGTTTTTCACCAGTATGAATTCTTTCGTGTAACTGAAGGGCGCTGTGACATCTAAAGGCTTTCCCACACTGCTGACATTTATAGGGTCTCTCTCCTGTGTGAATTCTCTCATGCCTTTGAAGGGAAGTGGAAGAACTCAGAGCTTTCCCACACTGCTGACATTTATAGGGTCTCTCTCCTGTGTGAATTCTCTCATGCCTTTGAAGGGAACTGGAAGAACTCAGAGCTTTCCCACACTGGTTACACGAGTAACATTTTCTTACAGTGTCAGTCCCTCCATGTGTGTAAAGTGAACTGTGGAAACCAGAAGCATTTCCGAATTCCTTGTAGTCACAAACGTTTTGTCCACTGTGGGGTTGGTGACACATTCCAAATGCACTTGGAAAACCAAAGGATTTTACACATACCTCACATTCACAAGGTCCATTCACAGTGTGCGCTCCCATGTGTCCTTGAATACTTGTGAGAGAACTAGAATCGTATGGCTTGTTTCCATATCCCTCCTGCTCATCCAGTAAGTGTTCAGAATCAGATATGACATGCCTATTAAAGGATGAATGAGATGTAAAACCTTCTCACAAACACTATATTCACAGAGCTTAATTTTAGTAGAAAACTTGATGCTTCTACCGAGGTTCGACATAGGGTTGAAGTTTGTGTGACCCTGACTGCCTTCACCCTAAGACCACACCTTCATCGTCTATAATATGCAACTTCCATAAATAAAAAAATTAAAAATAAAAAAAAGAGACAAGCTTGGTGGTACATGTCTTTGATCCCAGTACTCAAGAGGCAAAGGCAGGTGGATACTTGTGAACTAGAGGCCAGCCTGGTCCAGAGTTACATGGTGAGACCCTTTCTCAAAAACAAAAACAACCAAATTAGACTCATTGACTACTTATTATCAAGGTGTAGGTCAGACACTGCTCTCAAGGTGAGGTCGAGTGTACACACTCGGCCACATGTGAATGGTGGGAAACTACATGGATTGATATTTCTACAATATGTCTCCCCAGAGCAATAATCTAACAGTGTTAAATCTCATGATTTAACACTGGGTCCAAGTAGAGTGTGCTGCAAACAGTCAACAGCATTCTTACACTCAAGCACATAGTTTTGCTGACAAATTTCTAATGATGAATAAACTTAAAGTTCTTTTGCTCATTGTTAAATTTATATGGCACATTAAGGTTTCTACAAGAGACAGTTCCTTCCACTTATACATGAAAATTACCTTTGAATTCTTCCAAAATTTTTGCAGTCATCTTCAACATTCTGTTCTTCCCATATATACCCTAAAAAGCAGTCCCAAAAGTTATGATAAATTATTAGAAATTAATAAAAATAAAACTGGATGTGGAGGCATATGCTGTCAACCTCAGCACTCAGAAGGTAGAGGCAAGTGGTGTCTGTGACTTCAAGGTCAGCTGGTTTACACACTGAGACCCCAGCTAGAAAAAGAAAAGGTCAGAAGTTCCTGAAAACCAGGAGGGGGTTAAGGGCACTTACTGTTCTCAAAGAAATATAACTTTGGTTCCCACTTCTCACACTGCTTATTATCACACAACAACCTGAAGCTCCAGCTCTGCCCTCAGATACACACACGCCCCACACTGCCACGCTGCCCTCAGATACACACACGCCCCACACTGCCACGCTGCCCTCAGATACACACACGCCCTACACTGCCACGCTGCCCTCAGATACACACACGCCCCACACTGCCACACTGCCCTCAGATACACACATGCCCCACACTGCCACGCTGCCCTCAGATACACACACGCCCCACACTGCCACACTGCCCTCAGATACACACACGCCCCACACTGCCACACTGCCCTCAGATACACACACGCCCCACACTGTCACGCTGCCCTCAGATACACACACGCCCCACACTGCCACACTGCCCTCCATGGCACTTGCGCTCACATACATGTACATGCTCCAAACCACACAGCATTAGTCACGGCACCTGCGCTCATACACACACATGCCCCAAGCCTGCCCCTATACACACAGGTAATTTAAAATAAATCATTTCTTAAAGGAAGAAAGGGGCTGGAGAAATGGTTCAGGGATTAAGAATATTTACTGTTCTTGTAGAGAACCTAGGTTTGGTTTCTAATACTTGCATGGCAATAAAAGCTACCTGTAAGTCTAGTTCAAGACAATCTGATGCCCTATTCTGGCTTCTGAGGCTCCTACACACATATGGTGCACATACACTCACAAAGGTGCACACAAAAATAATAAAATTATTTTTTAATTTATGAGATGGCTCAGCAGTTAAGAGTACTGACTGCTCTTCCAGAGGTCCCAAGTTCAATTCCCAGCAACCACATGGTGACTCACAACCATCTGTAATGGGATCAGATGCCTTCTTCTGGTGTGTCTGAAGAAAGCAATGGTGTACTCATATACATAAAATAAATAAATAGATCTTAAAATAAAATAATATAAAAGCACTGGGGGCTGGAGAGATGGCTCAGTAGTTAAGAGTCAGTGGACTGGGGGCTGGTGAGATGGCTCAGTGGGTAAGAGCACCCGACTGCTCTTCTGAAGGTCCAGAGTTCATATCCCAGCAACCACATGGTGGCTCACAACCATCCGCAACAAGATCTGGCGCCCTCTTCTGGAATGTCTGAAGACAGCTACAGTGTACTTACATATAATAAATAAATCTTTAAAAAAAAAAAAAAAAAAAAAAGAGTCAGTGGACTGCTCTTCTAGAGGTCCTGAGTTTAATTCCTAGCAACCACATGGTGGCTTACAACCATCTGTAATGGGATCTGATGCCCTCTTCTGGTGTGTCTGATGACAGCTACAGTGTCATATAAATAAATAAACCTTTAAAAAAAAAATCACTGAGAAGTAGTCTCAATATACATTGTAATCATGTCATTTTTCTTAAAATATAAGCCCTGCAAAAACAGAGATTTTCAGTGTGTGTGGTATGGGGGTGCACATGCCACAGAGCACACATAGATGAGAGGACAACTGTGGGAGCTGGCTCTCCCCTCCTATGCCATGGTTCCAGCAGGCCTGCAGAGTGAGTGCCTTTGACATAGTGAGCCATCTCTCCTCCACTATGATGTCACATATTCACCAGATCCTTCCCTTTCTACATCCAAATTGCAGAAGACCATTCCTAACAGGAAAACTAATTTAACCAAGGGAAGGAAAGAAGAGCCTTACCTATGGCAGCGAGGCTCCTGCAGGTCTCCAGCATCACATCTCTGTACAGACTCTTCTGGGAAGGATCCAGCAAAGCCCACTCGTCCTGGGTGAAGTGCACAGCCACGTCCTCAAAGCTCACCAAATCCTAAAACATCCCAAATGTGTGCATAAGAGAACGGCCAGGACTGCAAAGGGATGCTTAGTTGGTAAGATGCTCACATGTGCTACAGTTTCCACACATGTGTTCCATGACAGAGGCACGCTAATGCAAACATTACTGAACAGAAACAGCATGTGATGTAAAAACACTCCTCTCACCGAGTGCCCTGGGGAGGAGGAGGCACAGTTCCTCCTCAAATTCTCATTCTTGTCCTAGACAGTCCGGACACCTGTGCACAAAACAGAGCTGTCTGTCCTTACAGGTCTGTGCACAGAGTGTAAGCTTTTCGGGGTGGAGAGAACAAGATAACGGGAAGGGCTCACAAGTGAAGAATGTCAGTAAGTCCATAATGACAGAGTTATGGATTCGTCTGTTACAAACTCAGACAAACCTTGACGATCAGACCTACTCTCCAAAGACAGCAGACAATGTGTGTAGCGAGCTTCCTGACCAGCGCTACTTCACAATGCTCTCACTACTTGAAAGGGGAGCTGAGCCATAGGCTTCCCGCATCTATGTCTGGCTGCATGAGTGGTGTCACTCAAAGCCAGGCAGTCAGGAGTGATCATGAAGCCTGGAAGGATCAAACACAGCCACTACAATTTAAATCCACTGCTCCTGCCCGTGACCACCAAGAAAGTCATGTTAAGCCATGTCCTTCATAAGGACAGATGTAAAGACATCTGGGAAAGATTAAATAAGGTTACACTTTATATAGCAGAAAAAATAAAAAATTAATTACCTGAGCATGGCAGCCCTAGACTTTGATCTCAGTGTTCAGCAGACAAAGGCAAGTGGATCTCAGAGTGTGAGGCCACCCAAGTATAACAGTGAGTTCTAGACCAATCAGGACTACAAAGTGAGACCCTTTCTCAAAACAAAGTGTCTGTGTGTCTGTGTGTGTGTGTGTGTGTGTCTGTGTGTGTGTGTGTCTGTGTGTAGCGAGGGGTAATTACATTCCTTTACGGGGGCAGGGGTGTGATGTGGAATTCAGAGGACAATCTGGAGGAGTGGGTTTTCTCCCTCCATGTCTGGGTCTGAGGAGAACACAGGGTGTTAGCAGCAGCGGGCATCTACTCTCTAAGCCACCTCATTACTCCTGAACACAGTACTTGGATTTTAACTGAGCAATGCTTCAGCGTGAGAAACTTAAGAGAAAGATGGCCAGGCCTTTTAGAATACACTCAACGTAGCCGCTGTAGCTGCTTTGGGGAATAAACAGAAGGATGGCCTGGTGTCAGCGATCCCGGGCAGACCCTGCCAAACCGTGAGATGCCTGCCCATCATGGGAGGGAAGGGAGGCTGGCAGAAGTGCAGTGCCGGCCGTTTCTGTGAGCTTATCCTTCTAGATTGGCTAAGAGTAACAGCTATTTAGCAACTGTGAAGAATCTTCTCAACAAGAGTGGGCTGTCTTAGCTAAAAGAGTTCAAGAACATACTATGAAAAGGCAAGTTTTAAAAAATTCTCTCTCTGGGCAGTGGTGGCACATGCCTGTAATCCCAGCACTTGGGAGGCAGAAACAGGTGGATTTCTGAGTTCAAGGCCAGCCTGGTCTACAGAGTGAGTTCCAGGACAGCCAGGGCTACACAGAGAAACCCTGTCTTGAAAAAAAAAAAAAAAAAATCTCTCTTAGGAACTGGGGTCTTCAAAATCAAGGCATATTGAAAAGTCAGTTTCACATTATGAACTAACCAGTATCCCGGAGCTCTTGACTCTAGCTGCATATGTATCAAAAGATGGCCTAGTCGGCCATCACTGGAAAGAGAGGCCCATTGGACTTGCAAACTTTATATGCCCCAGTACAGGGCAATGCCAGGGCCAAAAAAATGGGAATGGGTGGGTAGGGAAGTGGGGGGGAGGGTATGGGGGACTTTTGGGATAGCATTGGAAATGAATTGAGGAAAAGATGTAATAAAAAAGAAAAAAAAAAAAGAAAAGTCAGTTTCAGAAAACACCTGAGAAGACCCTCATCTTGAGCCTTGACTTCTCTCTAGGCTCCAGTGAGGGGGACATAAGGGTGAAACAGCAGGAGGAAGGCGGACCCTAAGTCAGCCATCCATAAATCCCTCACAGGTAGCGTTTTCAGCCTTTCTGTTTAGCTCTTCATAGCCAAAGAAATCCGTGAAAAATAACAACCAAATACGAAGTGCATTCTGGAGGCAGACTGCCAATACACAGGTAACAGAATCTTGGTAACAAATACTTTGGAGACACTAAACAAATGGCAAACTGAGCCTGCAACCAAGGAACAGTAACCCTGGAGAAGACAGGCTCATTTCCAGAGGTACTCACTGCACCGGTAAATGCTGTTTCTGAGACAAGGTCTCACTATGTAGCCACAGCTGGAGTGGAACCAATGATTTAGACCATGTTGGCGTCAATCTCCGGTGTCTACCTGCCTCTGCCTCCCCAGTGCTGAGATTAAAGGCAAATGTTCACTTTCTAATGTTATGAAATCACAAAGAATGCAGAGAAAGACAAACATGTGGCTCAAACGTTGGGGAGGGAGAACGGCTTGAGATCAATCTTCTATGAGATTCTTCATTTACTGCACAACCTAACGATGTCATAACCTTGCTGGTGACGTGTGCAAACGCAGAAGCCTACGAAGCTGTAAGAGCTGGAGAGAAGGCTCAGCAGTTAGCATACACTGTTCTTAAAAAGAAGCTGACTCAGCTCCCAGCGACCACAGCAACCTGAAGCTCTAGAGGTCCTGACACCCTCTGACTTCCTTAGACACAAACACACAAATAAACAGGAACAAACAACAATTCTGATTGAAGCTGAGGAAACTAAGCTAAACCATATGCTTGAATGTACAAAAGCCTGGACTCACTCTCCAGTGCCCTAAAAGAAAAACATGCTCAATCTAATACAATATACCATTAACAATGAAGTAGAAAAAATATGATTCTGCCAGTAACTAGAAATATATATGGCAGGAAGGGGTGGAGGGATGGCTCAGAAGAGCACTTGCTGCTCTTGCAGGACCCAGTTTGAGTTCTGGGACCCACACGGCAGCCTACAATCAACAGTAACTTGTTTCGTGAGATCTAGTGTGCCCTCTGGTCTCCACAGGCACCAGCTACGGACACAGTGCACTTACAGTACACTTATATGGCGGCCAAACACTCATGCACATGAAATAAAATAAATCTTTTAAAAATGATCCGGTTGAGGGCCAGGAGTGGTGGAGCATGCTTTTGATCCTAGCACTCTGAAGACACGGACAGACAGATCTCTGTGAATTCAAGGTCAGACTGGTCTACAGAGTTCCAGGACAGCCAGAGCTACATAATAGGAGAATGGATAAACAGAACATGCTGTCAGAGTCCTTTTTTTTTTTTTTTAAAGATTTATTTATTGTTATATGTAAGTACACTGTAGCTGTCCTCAGATACTCCAGAAAAGGGCGCCAGATCTCGTTACGGATGGTTGTGAGCCACCATGTGGTTGCTGGGATTTGAACTCTGGACCTTCGGAAGAGCAGTCGGGTGCTCTTACCCACTGAGCCATCTCACCAGCCCAGAGTCCTTTAATCCTATGAAGGCAATCACTGACAGATCTCTGAGTTTGAGGCTAGCCTCGTCTACACAGCAAGTTCTAGGCCACCCAAAGCTACATAGCAAGACTTTGTAAAACACAGAACATAAAAAGCGGAGGAAGGGATGTTTGGTTTGGTTTGGTTTGGTTTTAAGACAAGGTTTCTCTGTATAGCTCTAGCTGTCTTGGAACTAGATCTATAGACCAGGCAGCTTCGAGCCCAGAGATTTGTCTTCCTTTACTGGTAGCGGGAATAAAGGCATGCACCACCATGGTGTAGCTTGGAATGAGTTTCTTTTCTCTTGCCCTCTCTCTCTCGGTCTTTCTCTCTCTCTCACACACAGCAAGAAAGGGGATTAAGGGTGTTATTAGCATTGAAAAGAAAAAAATAAACTGTTTCCTCAAAATAAATTCCAAGAATCGGGCTGGTGAGATGGCTCAGTGGGTAAGAGCACCCGACTGCTCTTCCGAAGGTCAGGAGTTCAAATCCCAGCAACCACATGGTGGCTCACAACCATCCGTAACGAGATCTGACTCCCTCTTCTGGAGTGTCTGAGGACAGCTACAGTGTACTCACATATAATAAATTAAAAAAAAAAAAAATTCCAAGAATCAACAAAACTCATTGAACCAACAAGATTATAACCAGTAATTCTTAACAAATTATCAAAATGTTTTTTTTTTTTTAAAGATTTATTTATTATATGTAAGTACACTGTAGCTGTCTTCAGACACTCCAGAAGAGGGCGCCAGATCTCATTGCGGATGGTTGTGAGCCACCATGTGGTTGCTGGGATTTGAACTCTGGACCTTCGGAAGAGCAGTCGGGTGCTCTTACCCACTGAGCCATCTCACCAGCCCCAAAATGTTTAAAGATGAGTATAATATCCATCAGCGTCCTGTAAGCCAGCAGTGAGCAGCTGGATAACAATACCCAGTATGGCAACGCAGATAAGAAGAGACATAATGAAATATATACCAATTCAATAAAGTCCTCTAGGTAAGAACTATAATTTTTTAAAAAGATTTTAATTATCTTAAAACCTTTCAAAAAGTTTTATTAAGAGCAAAGAGGAAATACAAATTATAGACATTTCCAAGAAAGGCAATGGGCCTCTTTGAGTAAGAGAATGCCAAGGGGCCTTACTTTGGTTTTTTCACACTTTTTATGCAGATCAGTGTTTTGCCAGCACATATGCGGTGCCTGTGGAGATCAGAGGAGGCCTGGATCTCAAGACTAGTTACAGGAGGTTGTAAATGGCCACCTGAGCACTGGGAACTGAATCAGCATCCTCTGCAAAAAACAACCAGCGCTTTTCACTGCTAAGCCACTTTTAAAGTTTTAAGAGTGTGTGTGTGTGTGTGTGTATGTAGGGGTTCGTGCATTTGAAGGAGGTGCCCTCAGAGGCCAGAAGTGGACATTGGATGCTCTGGTACTGGAGTTATAGGCAGTTGTAAGTCACCAGAGGTGGATGCTGGAAACCAAACTGGTGTCTTTACAAGAGCAATACCCTCTTAAGCACTGAACCATCATTACAGGCTATCCGCCTCATCTTTTTGACAGGGTCTCACGATGTAACCCTGGCTAATCTGGAACTCTGCAGCTATGTAAACCAGGCTAGCCTCAATCTGCCAACCTCTTCCTCCCAAGTGCTGGGTTAAAGGTAGACTGACCAACCAACCCAGCAAGAACTATAATTTTTAACAACAAAAAACAAAACAAAACAAAACCATGCAGGGCAGTGGGAGACAATGCCTTGAATCTTGGCTCTTGGAAGGCAGAGAGAAGCAGGTGGATGGCTATGATTTCAAGGCCAGCCTCTACAGAGTGAGTTTTAGGCCAAAGCAGACCTAACAAAAAACAAAACAAGCAAAAAAGACAACAACAAAACTCCAACCAAACAAAAAACAAACACAAAATAGTGATACCTCATAATTATGGCGATAGGAAGCTTCAGAACTGAACGTCATGTTTCCTCAATCTGCACTAAGATTTAAATAATCACAATATAAATCCTAACAACTTATGAAAAATTAAGAAACCGATTCTCAAGTTTATGTGGAGAGTGGAAAAGAACGAAAATGGTCCACACAATTCCAAAGAAACAGCACACAGACTTAAAGTGTATATATATAGATATTATATCTATATATACATGTTATATACACACATATATAATACACACACATATATATGTGTGTGTGTACCTTTTTTTGACAAAGTAGCAAAGGAAACGCAACAAAGGGCGGAATAGCAAAAGGTTATTGGCAGAACCGATGTCTATAGACAAGAAATTAAATAGAGTTTCACAATATTGGGGCTGGAGAGATGGTTTAATGGTTGGGAAAACTGGCTGCTCTTCCAGAGGACCTGGGTTCAATTCCTAGTACCAACATGGCAGCTCAACAACAGTTCCAGAGGATCTGACATCCTCACAAAGACATACATTTTGGCAAAATACCAATGCACAAAAAATAATATTTTTTTAAAGTTTAAAATTCACAGTATTAACTCAAGTTGAATGCTTTGACCTAAATGTTACATGAAAATTCAGAACTTCTAGAAAGCAGCAGAAACTAGATGACCTATTACAACCTTCTGATGAGATACCCAAAGCAGGTCTGTATAAAACGCCTGCCCCAGACAGAGCACCGACTTTTTCCTGCGCAAGGCGGAGCCTCCGCAACGAGGCTCAGCGCTCTGCGCAGGCGCGGACCACGGACCACGGAGACGAGGACACAGGGCCCAGCTCCACACAGCAATGAATGCCGCTGCCGCCCCGTCCCAGCCTCCGGGAGGATCCACCACAGCTGACAGGGACAGCGGCCCTTGCTCACCATGGCGCGGCTTCCGGACTCGCCTGCGCTCTCCTCACAGGTCCCGGCAGCGGCGCTCACAGCACAACACACCGCACCTCCCTGTGCCGCGGAGCCGAGCCACAGTATGGCGGCCGAGAAGAACCCGCCTCTCGCCGGTCTCCAGTAGTCCTGATTAGACGGCATGGTTCGAGGATCTGATTGGCTAGCAAAGCCTGAGTGACACTAGCTTCCAAAGCCGAAGTGTGGGATTCAAATAACAGCCATAGCCCCGCCCTCCTTGCTTCTAAGCAGAACTTGCTTCTCCCTGGTAAAGCAGTACTCCATCACCCAGTCGTCACTGTGCACACGCTCACTGTACATACCGAGTGCTCATTGCAGCAATCCTGCTGCCTCACAATTAGAAAGGTGCTCAGCTCAGTTATAATTAGAAGGTCAAATTATAACTGGACCTGATGTTCTCCAGGCATCAGGAATTTGAGTAAGGAACATCTATGGTTTATACATCTGTCCCAGGTTGCACATTAACACAAGTATTCATTTCCTCTATTTTCATAGCATGTGTTGTTCTTTCAGTTGAGATCTCTATCCAGCCGGGCAGTGCGGGCAGTGGTGGCACACACCTTTAATTCCAGCACTTGGGAGGCAGAGGCAGGCAGATTCCTGAGTTCGAGGCCAGCGTGGTCTACAGAGTGAGTTTCAGGACAGCCAAGGCTACACCAGAAACCCTGTCTTGAAAAAAACAAGGACTGGTGAGATGGCTCTGTGGGTAAGAGCACCCGACTGCTCTTCCGAAGGTCCAGAGTTCAAATCCCAGCAACCACATGGTGGCTCACAACCATCCACAACGAGATCTGGCGCCCTCTTCTGGAGTGTCTGAAGACAGCTACAGTGTACTTATATATAATAAAGAAAGAAAGAAAGAAAAAAAGAAAAAAACAAAACAAAACAAAAAAAAAAAGCCAAAAACCTCTCTATCCTTCCATCTCACCCCCATTTCTCCTCTCCAGGCCTCTACAGACATTCTAATTTAAACAAAAGCAAAAAATAAATTTAAAAAATTGAAGACGTGGGTCAAGGAAATGACTTAGTAGGTTAAGCCTGAACATAGTAGAAGAAGACGACCAACTCAGGAAAGTTGTCCTCTGGCCTCCACAAGTGTGTTCTTCACACACACATAAATAGACACAGACACACACACACACACACACACACACACACACACGTACATAGCCACTAAATCATCAGAACATTTTATTATTTAATTTTTGGTTTTTCGAGTTAGAGAGTTTCTCTGTGTAGCCCTAGCTATCCTTTTTTTTTTTTTTTTTTTTTTTTTTGGTTTTGTTTTTTTCCAAGACAGGGTTTCTCTGTATAGCCCTGGCTATCCTAGAACTCACTCTGTAGATCAGGCTAATCTCAAACACAGAGGTCTACCTGCCTATGCTTCACGGGTGCTGGGATTAAAGGCGTTCACCCATTTTTACTAAAGAAGAAGCTGGGGCGGGGGGAGTACTGGCAGTAGAAACAATAAGAAGGAAAAACACAGCAAAGCTAATGGAGTCAATGAACAGATCAGTGAGTGGTGTTCAGTCGTGTAATGATTAGTCTTTATTGTCAACGTGATGGGAGCAACCCTCCAGCATGTATGTAAGGGTGTTTCTAAATAGGGTAGTTGAGATAGGAAGGCTCTTCCTAAAAGTGGGCAGTATCATTACCTGGACCACAATCAAGGACCGACTGAAAAGAGGGAAAGAGCTGAGGGCATGGGAGCACTTTCTGCACTTTCTGCTCTTGTAGAGAACGTGTTTGGTTTACACACACACACACACACACACACACACACACACGCCCGTTGGCTCTTAACTTCCTGTAAATCCAGCTCCAGGGGATGCAATTCCTTCTTCTGAGCGCCTTCATCGCTCATGCATACTGAATCACCCATACATGTAAATAAAAAGAAATGTTTTAAAATTATCATTATAGAATATCTTTTCTCCTCCTATGATGGTTCTGATTCTCCCTCTTTAAGATCTCAAATATCTCTGAATTATAACTATTCCTAAGACAAGATATAATATAATAAAAAGAACATACCTAGGAGCCAAAGTTAAAACTCCATGTTAGCGCCAGCTAACCGTCCATGAGAACCAGCTCTCTATAACCTCTTCATACTTTAAGAGAGGACCTCACTCTGTACCCAAGGCTAGCCTCCAACTCACAGGAGACCACTCTGTACCCAAGGCTGGCCTCCAACTCACAGGAGACCACTCTGTACCCAAGGCTGGCCTCCAACTCACAGGAGACCACTCTGTACCCAAGGCTGGCCTCCAACTCACAGGAGACCACTCTGTACCCAAGGCTGGCCTCCAACTCACAGGAGACCACTCTGTACCCAAGGCTGGCCTCCAACTCACAGGAGACCACTCTGTACCCAAGGCTGGCCTCCAACTCACAGGAGACCACTCTGTACCCAAGGCTGGCCTCCAACTCACAGGAGACCACTCTATACCGAAGGCTGGCCTCCAACTCACAGGAGACCACTCTGTACCCAAGGCTGGCCTCCAACTCACAGGAGACCACTCTATACCGAAGGCTGGCCTCCAACTCACAGGAGACCACTCTATACTGAAGGCTGGCCTCCAACTCACAGGAGACCACTCTGTACCCAAGGCTGGCCTCCAACTCACAGGAGACCACTCTGTACCCAAGGCTGGCCTCCAACCCACAGGAGACCACTCTGTACCCAAGGCTGGCCTCCAACTCACAGGAAACCACTGGTCTCTGCTTCTCCTGTCTCCATAACCTCTTGGCTTTAGTTAGTCTGGGAACTTTTGAATTATGTTTGGCTGACAAAAGTGAATCCATGCTTGTTGTCTTTTAAGCAGAGGCTGGACTCAAATTCATGATCCTCCTGCTTCAGTCATCCAAGTCCTGAGATTACAGGTGTACACTACCATACCCTGTGTTGTTTATTTTTTGTTTTTTGGTTGTTTGGTTGGTTTTGTTGTTGTTGTTGTTTTATTTTTTGATTGATGTTTGTTTGTTTGAGTCAAGGTTTCATCATGTAAATATGGCTGTTTTGGAGCTGTGTAGACCAGGCTAGCTCTGTTTACACAGAGATCCACCTGCCTCAGCCTCCTTAGTGCTGAGATTAAAGGCATGCACTACCACACCAGGCCATCCTTGTCTAATTTCTTTTTTTTTTTTAAGATTTTTATTTATTTATTATATGTAAGTACACTGTAGCTGTCTTCAGACACTCCAGAAGAGGGTGCCAGATCTCGTTACGGATGGTTGTGAGCCACCATGTGGTTGCTGGGATTTGAACTCTGGACCTTCGGAAGAGCAGTCGGGTGCTCTTACCCACTGAGCCATCTCACCAGCCCCCTTGTCTAATTTCAATTCAGGAAACATTCTCTGTCATCTCTGGACAGTTCTCTCTGGAGACCTGGCTGATTAGTCAGCTGCTGGGTTGGGGTTGATTGGCCACCAGAGTCCTTCATTATCAGAATGAGATCTGTCCTAATTCATCGGCTATGATTCTACAGTGGGAAACAGACAGAAACACGTGTTTAATTCCCTGTATCCAATGACAACTCACAAACACCTGTCATTCCAGATCCAAGCGTCCCTATATCTCTTTTGGTCTTTGAAGGTCCCAGGCACACACATGATGAATAGGCTTACATGCAGGCAAAACAGTACTACACATGCAATAAAATTAAATTTAAAAATTCAGTCTTGGGAGCTGGAGAGATGGCTCAGCTAATACTGGATGCTCTTCCAGAAAACCCAGGTTCAATTCCCAGCAATCACATGGTGGAACACAATTGTCTGTAACTCTCATTCCAGGGGATCTGACACTCTCACACCAATGAACATAAGTAAAATAAAATAAAAGTTTTTAATAAAAAAAAAACAGGTTTTCTAAAATGCCTAATGTCTCTTTAAAAAATAGTCTCTCTAAAATACCCAAAGTCTCAGATCTACAGTATTCTGTAAAATTAAAAAGCAACTTAAATACTTTCTTACTCCAAAATCGGGACTCAGTCACAGTCTGAAAGGAACCAAACCAAAATTCAACAGTGCAAAATAATTCAGCGCTTAATGTCTGGGACTCACAGTGCTACATGCGGCTCTGAAGGGCCTCAGCAACCTCACGGTTCTGTTACCCACAGCACATGCTGCCTACCTCCCAACCTCAAGCCAGCTCCACACTACACCAGATGCTGTCATTGGCAGTCGTCCTATCTTATCTCCAACATGCTGAATTGCACCCCACCAGTGACCTCTCCCAGCTGCATGTTGGGAACTCTATGCTTGACAGAGTGCTAAGCCTCATCTGCCCTCTATGAGCCATTCATGCCATCAGAACCAGTAACTCTTACATATTACCAAGTTCATCTGACAGTGTGGGATGCAGCCTTGGTCCCCTCTGAACCACAGCTTCAGTGACATGACCCTGAAGAAAGAATGCTCCCAGGATATTTCACATTAATGATACTGTTCTCTTTTCTTTCTTCCTTTCTTTTTCAGAGTCAAGGACTGAATTCCTGTTCTCTTCTTTATCACCACTAATTTCTCAGCTCCATCTACCCAGCATTAGTTATCTCAGTAAAGCCCAATTTTGACTTTAGTAGTTCTGTCTCTTAATAACAACCACTGGTTCTTCAGCCTCAACTGACCAGAAGTACAAATTCTTAATTCAAAAAAATCACATGAACAACTGTGATAGGGTCTTTACTTCCCTCTGAGACCTGACAAGCCAGGCCTCCACTGTCTGCATTACCCTCAGCATTATCTCCAAACTTGCCACAATAGCTCATTAATCTCTGAACACTCACAGGCTTTCAAGATCAAAGTCCCAAAACAACATGGTAAGGTCTGTTGAAGCAATACCCCACACCTGGTACTGATCTCTACTGTGTCTCTATAGTTGCAGTAGTAATACATCATGACTAAACACAGCTTGGGAAGGAAAGGGTTTGTTTGCCTTACATGTCCCAGGTCACAGTCAATTGAGAGAAGCTAAGGCTAGAAACCCCTGTGACCCTAAAGGGATGGCAGGCGATTCCTCCAGTTCCCAGACACTGGGCTCCTGGCACAATGCTGCAGCCCTCAAAGATTTGTGGCTTTCAGTCAAGTAAGGGCAATGCCCCAAGGCCCTTCACAAGTAGACCTGTGGTCATGTAGACTCAAGACAGATCTCCATTTTAATGAGGTACCTAAAGGCCTGGAGGAAGGCTTAGCCAATAAACTCCCCTTCCCAGACACCCCTCCTGCAAAAGGTATTTAACCCCAGGCCGGCCCTGAGAAGTGGGGTATGGTTTTACTCATCCACTTTGTGCTACGACAATAATTGCCTTAAAACCATGGACTGCCTCTTTTCATCAGGATCTGCAGTGGGGAGCAATGGAGAAGCTTTTGCCTAAAGAGCTGCCATCTAATCTCCAGTGGAAGGCCTCTCTGCACTCCCAGCCACCACCAAGACTAAACCCACCACCGCCAACAAGCCAAGTACCTATCCCCCTGGGACCAGCCGAAGCTCCTTTCTTTCCCCCTTGGCCCCGGGCTAGATCCAGCCCATGGGCCCCCACTCTGTTCTCAGCTCTTCCAAGGCTCCCAGCAGCACCTGGGGGTCTGAGAGCCTGAGAAGCAGACAGTCCTGGCCTCTTTGCAGTCCTAGGAACTCCTGAGCCAGCTCTGGCTGTCCCCGAGACTTCAGACTGCACTTCCCCAACCCCAGAGTGATGTTCTGAGGCTTCCCCAGTCAAACTTCCTATGTCCTGCCTCCCTGAGTGGCCGAGCCCTATATCAGAGAAGATGTGGACCCTACTAATCCTACAGCAGGTAGGTCCAGAATATGGTTTTTTAACTCTCAGGCTCACAAGATCAAGGAAAATGTATAAAAGAATGGTTTAAAACTGAGTACTGCATAGATGGCTCAGTGAT
Organism: Mus caroli; assembly: GCF_978045245.1. Lineage (NCBI taxonomy): Eukaryota > Metazoa > Chordata > Mammalia > Rodentia > Muridae > Mus > Mus caroli. Next base: position 59,675,700 of record NW_028227265.1, on the reverse strand, counting down.
TAAGAGTGCTTTCCAATCCTGCAGAGGACTTGAATTCCTGTAGCTTTAGATTTTTTCTCAACCCTAATTTTAATAATAGTTCTTAAATGCTTTAACCTCCCTCCAACCAACTAGTGTTGGAGGTTGGTTATAATGCTTTGAATCTGCGTGTCCAGACACTGAAGGTCCTGATCAATAAAGATGCAAACAGCCATAGGCTGGGCACAGGGCAGGACACTTATAGTAGCGTGGGAGAAGATGCAGAGAGGAACGAGAGAGGGGTGCACTATGACTCGAGGAAGAAGAATGGGACAAAATAGCAACAGGAGATAAAGCCAATCAATATGAGATTTCAGGTAAATGGCCTTTAGGGTGGCAGGGGAAGGTTTAGGAATGTCCAGCCTTTGAGGTAGCCAAGACATTTTAAAACTAAGCTAGTGTGTGTGTGTGTGTGTGTGTGTGTGTGTGTGTGTGTGTTTCATCCCAGGATCAAAAGATAGTTCCTGGGTGGTGTGCATGTACAATCTTCCAGGAGTCAAAGTGGTGAAGCGAAACTCACTGCAACACACCAGAGGTAGTGGAAAAGGAAGGTTATTAGGATATAAGGGAAGTGTACCTGTTTAGAAATTGTTCTTTGAAGCAAATCCCATCTGCGTTGTGAGGAAATCAGTAGTTCAGTTCATAGAAGTCAGGAGCAGCGAACACTTCATAAATACACCAGCAGTCCAGTTCAGTAGTGTTGGTATAGCAAACAGGAATCAGCAGTGGTGGGCAACCTAGTAGAAATAGTCAGGTCTCAGCTGAATTGGCATGAGTCAGCAAGAGTTACCAGGACCACCAGGGACACCAGAAGTTATTTGCTGTGCTCTCAACAAAATATAGAACAGTGAAGACTTGAGACCAAGAAGCGTTGCAGAGCTAGCTATGTGAGCAAGCCAAGCCCCGACCACTGTCAGTTGAGTCCTTTCTATACTCCCTTCAACATTAAACAGCATCGTGTCCTCCATGGGTCTCGACTCACCACATGTCTTGCCTCAGTACATGAATCTGTCTTAGCAAAATTCCACGTGAGTCTTTATCAGCTGATATAACTCTGCCAAACAGCCTGAGTCCAAGGAAACTGCTAGAAGCCAGGGGAACATCACAAGAAGTTTTTTGGTGTGTTTCTATGGACAAATAGAACTCAAAACGCACGTGAGGTGAACCAACACATGCGTGTCATTAGCGAAGTGTCCTTCATCACGCGTCCTTTCACGTGCCTGCTATAGCCTTCCACCTGTGTCTGATTCAGGAAAACTTCCCTTCATGTGTTTGCCGCAGCCAAACACCGCCTGACAAAACTGACTTTTCCAGAGAAACCAGAAGTTTCCATTCCAGGTTCCAGCACACTCCTCAGGCTGCTGACCCATAACTACACTACAGTGGAATTCTTACGCTCTTCTGGCCGTTTCAGACCCCTGAATACATCTGGGATACATTCACACAGAAATGCGCGCGCGCACACACACACACACACACACACACACAAATGAAAATAAAAACTTTAAGAAATCTAAGCAGAGGGCTGGTGAGATGGCTCAGTGGGTAAGGGCACCCGACTGCTCTTCCGAAGGTCCAGAGTTCAAATCCCAGCAACCCCGTGGTGGCTCACAACCATCCACAACGAGATCTGGCGCCCTCTTCTGGAGTGTCTGAAGACAGCTACAGTGTACTTATATATAATAAATAAATCTTTAAAAAAAAAAAAAGAAATCTAAGCAGAAAAAAATAAAAAAAAAATAAAAGAAATCTAAGCAGAGGCAAAGCATGGTGGTGCACGCCTATAATTCCAGCACTCACGAGACAGAAGATGGTAGATCTCTGTGAGTTCAAGGCCAGCTTGGTCTATATAGCAAGCTGTAGTCCATCCTGAAATATTAATGTGACCTGTCTTAAAATAAAATAAATAAATCAAGTTTAAAACTAGGAGAGATGGTTCAGTGGATTAAGTGATTGTGATACAATCCTTAGAACTTGAGTTTAGATGTCTAGCCCTAATCAAAGAATGGTAGCATACTTGAATCCCATCGGTGGGGAGGTAGAGACAGGAGAATTCCTTAGGCTTGGTAATCTAAACAAATCAGTGTGTCCTGTATTCAGAACCAGTCTCAACAACAACAACAAAGGTGTAAGCAATTAAGGAAGAATCATAAAGTAGGGTCTGCAACCAACAGACAAGAACATTATATTTAACAGCATATTGACAGGTAAACTTAGATGTTACATTATGATACAGTGTAATTTAAATTTATTTCTCAGTTTGATAACTTTGTTATGTTGCTCTCACACCGAACAAAAAGAAATTTGTATAGTAAAAAATTGTCCTATGGTCAAAATATTTATTATTTCATTTTATACACACACACACACACATATATATATATATATATATATATATATATATATGAGTGTTTTGACTGCATGTTGTGTACCACGTGTGTGCCTAGTGTCTAAGGAGGCACTGGGAGGTAGAGGTAGGTAGATCTCTGAGTTCAAGACCAGCTTGGTCTACAGAGTAAGTTCAAAGACAGCCAGCACTAAACAGAGAAACCCTGCTTCAAAACCCACCTCCTCCAACAAAAGATTTTTTGTATTGTATGAGTGCTTTGCTCTCATGTATATCTGTGTACCACATGTGTCCCTGGTACCTTTGGAGGTCAGAAGAGGGCATGGGATCCTCTGGAACTAGAATTACAGATAGTTATGAGACACAGTGTAGCTGGGAAGTGAACAGAAGTCTTTTTGTTTGTTTGTTTGTTTTTGTTTTGTTGTTTTTCAAGACAGGGTTTCTCTATGTAGCTCTGGCACTCACTCTGTAGACCAGGCTGGCCTGGAACTCAGAAATCCACCTGCCTCTGCCTCCCAAGTGCCGGGGATTAAAGGTGTGTGCTACCACTGCTCAGCCAGAAGTTCTTTGTAACAGTAGTAAGTGCTCCTAACTGCTAAGCCATCTCTCCAGCCCTTTTTTTAAAAAGATTTATTTATTTATTTTATGTATATGAGTACATTGTAGCTGTACAGATGGTTGTAAGCCATCATGTGGTTGCTGGGAATTGAACTCAGGACCTCTGCTCACTCCAGCCCTGCTCACTCTGGCCCAAAGATTTATCATTATATATAAAAGTACATTGTAGCTGTCTTCAGACACACCAGAAGAAGGTGTCAGATCTCATTATGGATGGTGGTGAGCCACTATGTAGTTGCTGGGATTTGAACTCAGGATCTTCAGAAGAGCAGTCAGTGCTCTTACCCACTGAGCCATCTTACCAGACCTCTCCAGCTTTTTTTTTTTTTTTTTTTTTTTTTTTAAATATGGGTACACTGTAGCTGTCTTCAGATACCCTAGAAGAGAGCATCAGATCTCACTACGGATGGTTGTGAGCCACCATGTGGTTGCTGGGCTTTGAACTCAGGACCTTCAGAAGAGCAATCAGTGCTCTTAACTGTTGAGCCATCTCTCCAGTCCTACCCCTCCAGCTCTTAAAACAAAATTTTATGATTAAAATAAGAAAAAAAGGTACCCTACTTTTGGAACTTGTTCCTGCTGTACAAAAGCTCTGACTTCTGTGTTTTTCTTAAGCTTCCACTCATAATCTTATAGTAAAAGCCCTTTCTAAACTCAAAAATGAAAGAAAGAAGGAAGAAGAGAGAGGAACCCTTGCTGCAGATTGACAAGAGAAACAATACCTTGCACTTAATGGGTGAATACATTATTCAAATATGTATCCCTTCACCTTATACCTTTGAGGCAGGATCACTCCCTGCTGTAGAATCTGGAGCTAGGCAACCACCCAGCGAGCATCAGAGGGTATCTTACTGTCTCTGTCTCTCACAGCACTGGGTCACAATTGGCTTGTTCAGACACACACCTGGATTTTCACTTTGTATATTATTTTTATTCATTCTTTTTTTTGTTTTTGTTTTTTTGTTTTTTGTGACAGGGTTTCTCTGTGTAGTCCTGGCTGTCCTGGAACTCACTCTGTAGGCCAGGATGGCCTCGAACTCAGAAATCCACCTGCCTCTGCCTCCCAAGTGCTGGGAGTATAGGTGTACACCACTACTTCCCAGCCCTTTTATTTTTTTTAAAGATTTATTTAATATTATACATAAGTACAGTGTAGCTGTCTTCTGACACACCAGAAGAGGGCATCAGATCTCATTACATGTGGTTCTGGGATTTGAACTCAGGACCTTCGGAAGAGCAGTCAGTGCTCTTACCCGCTAAGCCATCTTGACAGCCCTCAGCTTTTATTTTTAATTTTCAAAAATATTCACTCACTTTTATGTGAGTGTACCACATCCATGCGGGTGCTCATAAAGATCTGAAAGGGTGTCACATTCACCCTACCTCACCCTGCAAACTGAACCCAGGTCCTCTACAAGAGCAGTATATGCTCTTAACCACTAGACATCTCTCAGGCCACTATGTGGCTTTATGAGAATGGTCCCCAAAGGCTTGGTAGAATAGTTTGGGATGGATTAGAAGAGGTGGCCTTGTTGGCAGACATGTGTCACTAGTAATGGGGGGGTTCTTTGAGGTTTCAAAAGATGAGATTCCCAGTGTCCCTTGTCTGTCTTCTAGTTGCAGATCAAGATGGGATAGCTCTTATCTATCCTTTCTGCCATGCCTTTATTCCATCACCATGAGTTCTAACTCTCTCAAACTATAGACTCAATTAAATGCATTCTTTTATGTTGCCTTGGTCAGAAATAGAAAAGTAACTAATACACCCTATGTTTTGTTTTTCTGTATATATGTTTGTGTGTATGTATAGTCATGTGTATATTCAAAATATATGCCCACAAATGCACATGCCACATGTGTGTGGAGATCATATGACCACCTCAGTTTTAAGAGTTGTAATACATTACATCATCTCCAAACATGAGGTAGATCTTGTTCATCAAAGAGACAGGACACCCTTTACCAAGCAGAGCAAGATGGTCACCCTGGGATTCCCACCACAGATGTCAGATGGCTCACACATGATTGCTTGTCCTATCATCTATGGCAGGAAGCATGCAGCCACCACTACAGCAGGAAAGCATATCACTCTCCACCACAGGGAGAGCTAGCCATAACGGGATTACCCACAGATGTTCTCCCTCACACGAACCAGCCTCAGGCCCAGTCTCAGCGCCCAGGAAGGGAGCAGGCACTTACCTCTCCCTTTATTTGGTTTTATCAGTCCCATTGTGCAGGCACCATTTATGCTGTGTAACAATATTCCTACAGAGATGTGGACAAACATGAACTCACCCCAGAGATGACAGATGAATGTAATAAAAACACTGAAGTTTTGCCGGGCTTGGTGGCACACGCCTTTAATCTCAGCACTCGGAAGGCAGAGGCAGGCGGATTTCTGAGTTCGAGGCCAGCCTGGTCTACAAAGTGAGTTCCAGGACAGTCAGGGCTACACAGAGAAACTCTGTCTCGAAAAACAAACCAAATCAAAACCAAACCAAACCAAACCAAAAAAACACTGAAGTTCAAGTTAATGAATCAGAGAGTTTACTGGAGTTATTGCAGGAATATGGCTTAGGGGCTGCTTAAACTTGGCTGGCAAGGATGACTGAGAGGTAGGTGTGTCACTGAAGGCACACCCCCAAATGGTGATCACTCCAAACTGCAAACCTAGAGTTCTCCGCCCCACTTGCAATGAACTTGTCTGCCGAATAACCTTGGGGAGAAGTGAGCCTTCTGCACCTGCGAAGTTTTCAGGAATTTCTTCAGCCTCTGAATTATTTCCTGGGTCTTAATGGACCTCTCTGTAGAGTCAGGCAGTGAGCAGGCTCAGAGGGCAAGAGCATTTGCTGCCAAGCCCAAGGATTGGAGATTGATCCCCTGGGGTGGGATAGAGGGAAGAGAAGAAAGGAGACAAGGCCTGCCTTTAGAACTTCCTTAGTCCTCTTATCAAACTTTCCTCCAGTCATTTCAACTGAGAGAAAATCACTATGCAACAGCAGGCTGCGGTCAGGGGGCTGTGTGGGTTTTTCTATTTGTTTGTTTTTACAAACAATGAAACCCAGGGTTTCAAGAATGCTAAGCAATGAGTTCGAGGCCAGCCTGGTCTACAAAGTGAGTGCCAGGACAGCCAGGGCTACACAGAGAAACCCTGTCTCAAAAAAAAAAAAAAAAAAGAAAAAGCCGGGCGTGGTGGCGCACTCCTTTAATCCCAGCACTCGGGAGGCAGAGGCAGGTGGATTTCTGAGTTCGAGGCCAGCCTGGTCTACAAAGTGAGTGCCAGGACAGCCAGGGCTACACAGAGAAACCCTGTCTCAAAAAACAAACAAACAAAAAAAAACCCCAAAAAAACAAAAAGAATGCTAGGCAAGCACTCTAACACTGAACTAGCCAACACTTTTATTATTTTTTTAAGTCTGGAAAAAGTCTCCTTAAGTTCTCGGATGAACTTGAAGTTGTCATCTTCCTACTTCAGCTTTGCTTATAAATGAGATGCCGGGCACTACCAAGCAAAATAACATTGAAAAAGAATAAAAATGATCTATGTTGGATCTGGTAGGGTTGCCAGCACTCACAAGTCAGAGGCAGCAGCCACTGTGAGCACTGACTGCTCTTCCAGAGGATCTATATTTAATTCCCAGAACCCACACTCACAACTGTAACTCCAAATCCAGGATTCAGACACATTCTTTTTTTTTTTTTACCCGCCCCTACCTCAGACGCATTCTTAAGGCCCCTGTAGGAACTGCGCGCGCGCGCACACACACACACACACACTCTCTCTCTCTCTCACACACACATACATACTTATATATTTTTTAAATCTTCAAAACCTTCTCATGGCTGTGTTCAAATAACAGTACTTGTACAGAATAGTTGGATAAAACATCATAGTACATTTCATAAGTGCCTAATTTTCCATTTATGTTAATGTGACCTTGTGTACTTATTACCGTATGGCTTGCATGGAAAAGGCACCCTCAACGCTACCTTGCGAAAGCTCCGCCTCCTCCCAAACCAGCCCTCAAAAGGTCCCAAGTCCTAAAGCTCGTATCTTTGGGTAAGCTTTTCTCCTGCCCGAACGGAGGCTCTTTCCTAGATAGATGCCCGAAAAGTTGCTGAGAAGCGACGGGCTCTTCCGTTTCAGAGTCTCTTGCTGATGTCAATCCCGCCCTGCCCGTCTACATCTTTTGCGTTCTTAGTCCGCCGCGGCCGACCTTAGCAAGCTGATTTGGACCTTTGGTACCTTCTTTGTCATGGTGGCGCCCTGAACAGACACTTGTGTTAACCCATCTAACGCTTTACCTAGACGCTTCCTATTCCTGAGGCCCACTCATGGTGGTGCTCAGACCTCACCGGAAGTAATAGACCGGAAGTGGGGCGGTGCCTCTGCCGGAAGCCAGCGCAGCGCTGGGAAAGATGGCGGTGGTGGGCAACGCGGTTCTTTGCGGAGCCCGGCCTGGCGGGGCCCGGGGCAACGGGTCTCCTCAGCCTGGGTCGCGATTGCGGCCGGGCCTAGCTGCCGGGCCAGCGCTCATAGCGAACGGCGACGAACTGGTGGCCGCCGTGTGGCCGTACCGGCGGCTGGCGCTTCTGCGGCGCCTCACCGTGCTGCCGTTTGCCGGGCTGCTGTACCCAGCCTGGCTGGGCGCCGCCGCCAGCGGTTGCTGGGGATGGGGCAGCAGCTGGACCCAGATACCCGAGGCCGCGCTGCTGGCGCTCGCCACCATCTGCCTCGCACACGCACTCACTGTCCTGTCGGGGCATTGGTCTGTGCACGCGCACTGCGCGCTCACCTGCACCCCGGTAAGTGCGCGCGCCCGCCCGACCCCGACCCGGACCCAGGCACAGTGGGGCCTAGCGGGGGCTCCGGGCTGCCGCGGCTTGCGAGTCTCCAGTCTTACAGGCTCGATTCTCCAGCGGCGCCCCCTGCCCTATGGCTCAGGCCTACTTCTGACCCCGCTGTGACTCGCCATGCAGTTGTGGCTGGTTATTTTGATTCACAAGAAACACCTGGAACAGACTTGGAGCAGGACCCATATGCTACTGTTAGTGTGAATTGTTCCTCTTAGCTCCCATATGGTATATTGTTCTGGGAACGGTTCCGCCTTGCTTCTCCGTCATCTCCTATCTTGGTTTTGGTTTTCTTTTCTTACTCTTTTTTTTTTTTTTCCCTGTAAGATAGGATCTCACTATGCAGCCTTGGGTCGTCTAGGACTCACTGAGAACCGCCTAGCTCTGCCTCCAGAGTTCTGGCGTTAAAAGCCTGTGTCACTATTTCTGGCTTCTACTTTTGTGTTGGTCTTTCCTTCTTTCTTTTTTTTTTTTTAAGTGTTAGACTAGACCATTGGGGTAATTCCCCAAATGTATGAAGCCACGTCCTATGGCCCAGTGTTCAGTTTCTGTCTGTCCCTTGCTAGACCCAAAAAAGAGTGTAATTTATTCTGGTGCTGAAGATGGCCAGGAGCTACTTGTAAGTGACTTAAAATAGCGCAGAGTCTCACGTTATCGGTAAGGTAGGGTGGTTAAGATGAGGGCTGTTAGGATGGTGCTGTGATTCTAAATTCAGAACTCTAAACACAGTGTCACTACAGGAAGCACTGACTTTAAGGTACTCTAGGTTGAGGGTAATACCCAGTGACCACACTACAGATCACCAGATTTGAAGCCTGGCACACCAATATCTGTTCTGGGTAGGACTTTAGAAAAGGGAGGCATTGTCAGTGACTGAAGGAAATCCTGAGTACCCTCATATATACACACTCAACGGCTATGTGTGTGCATTGAATTCTCAGTACCAAGAGAAGGCACCCTGTTTCCTTCATTAATCTTTATCCCTGAAGAGGGGCCCAAATTTCTGAGCTTGGCACCCAGGGTCAATAGATGGGGGTGTGTGTGTATGCGCTTGCACTCATGTGCGAGACATTCAGTCCCTAGCCTTCTAGCTGTCCTTTGGACTGTAACTGAGAACTTCCTTTTCTAGAAAGGAGGAGAGGGAAACGCTAAGCAGCCTTGGGTGAGGAGGCAGATCAGGCTTGGCTTCTCTCTAGGTTTCACTGGGTTTCAGTTTCACCCTACTGTACAGTGAAAGCTGAAACCCCTCCCTCCGGGGTCACTGAGGAAAGCTAAGGTAACCTGTAATGGGGGGCACCCTCCGTGGCACCTTTACCCGTCTTCCGCGGTGTTAGTTCAGGGCCACCACCGTGTGGTGCCCTGTGCCTTGAGCCTTATAATACAAAGTAGTGGTCAAGTGAGATATGGCAAGCCTAGGGACATGCCTACACTCTGACCCTATGAGGGACATGTACTTGAGAGGTAAGAAGGGCTCCATAACAGTCTTTGGTTTTTGACAGGAATATGATCCCAACAAAGTAACCTTTGTGAAGGTGGTGCCAACCCCCAACAATGGCTCCACTGAGCTGGTGGCCCTGCACCGTGACAAGGTAGGAAGGGATCTATGTCCTGCAGGGTAGGTGGAACAGGCAGTGTCCCCAGGTCAGGGGACTTCTGCCACAAACACGCCTTCCACCCCAGGGTGAAGATGGGCTGGAGGTGCTGTCATTTGAATTCCAGAAGATCAAATATTCCTATGATGCCCTGGAGAAAAAGCAGTTCCTCCCGGTGGCCTTCCCAGTGGGGAATGCCTTCTCTTACTATCAAAGCAACAGAGGCTTCCAGGAAGACTCAGAGATCCGAGCTGCAGAGAAGAAGTTTGGGAGCAACAAGTGAGTCCCTGTCTTCCCTGTGGCCCACTGTGCATTGCTGCCCTACTGTGCTCCTGGTCACTGAGCCCTGGCAATAGGGCTGAGAGCTCTGCTTTTTAACCCAGAATGCTAAGTGACTATGACCCCACTGGGACAACTTGCTCTGCTCTGCCTTCCTCCAAACTTGTTTGCCAACAGGGCCCTCAGAGAGCCAGGAGCTTGACTGGGGGAAAGGAGGTTATGTATGTGTGTGCAAATAGATGTGGAGGCTGAGGTCAGCTTCAGGTGTCGTCACCAGGAGCCATACACCTTGTGTTCTAAGACGGTCTGTCTGAACTGGAGCTCACTAAACAACAGGCAGCAGCAGTGGTGCTCCCTGCCCCTCCCTCCCCGGGGCTGGTGTTAAGTCCATGCTTGCCTTTCTACATGGATTCTGGTACTTAAACATAGTCTCCATGCTTTTAAGGCAAGCACTTCACCATAAGCCATGTCTTTGGCCTGCCCTCCCCCACAATCATGGAATTAGAGGGTTTTTTCTTTATTTTTCTCCCTTCCTTCCCCCATTTTGAGGCAGGATTTCTCTGTGTAGCCCTGGCTGTTCTAGAACTCATTCTGTAGACCAGGTTGGTCTCAAACTCACAGAGATCTACATACCTCTGCTTCTGCCTCCTGATTGTTGTGTACTATCACCACCCAGCATAGAATTAGATTCTAATTCAAGTGTTTATGCTTATGTGCATCTCAGCACATTAGAAATATTGGTGATGCAGTGAGGCACAGCTCAGCGGGTGAGTGCTAGCCTAATGGACTAGAATGCTTTCACACAGCACTGCAAAGGAAAACACACCAAAACACATGGGTGCCTCTTTTATGCTGCGTAGGACAGCAGATGCTCCACACAGGCTTTCTCCGTTAACCTTTTACTAACACAGAGGTGCCAACGTGCAACTGTAGTAGGACAGCTGAACGCTGGGCACCAAACACCGATATTTGGCATCATGGCCCATATGGTGTTCACCCTTGACAGTGCTCAGTCAGGGAACTTGGGGAGATCTTAGCAGATTGTTTTTTCTCTCTCTGCAGCTGTACATGGAACCTGGTGCCTGGAACATGTCAGATAGGGGCCCTGCCATTGAGTCATACCCCTGGGGTTCTTTCATGATTCTGTTGCTTTTCAGAAAATGTAGATGTTACCATATCCAGTCTGAGAAGCATCATTTGTTGGTCTCTGCAGCCCTAATAGTGACTGCATTAATGGCCTGGGACAGATTTTATGCTATCACTGTGGGTGTTTTTGTTTTTAAACTCCGGGGTACTCCGTGGTTCCCTCTTCTCAGGTCCCACCACTGTGGGAAGCCTGTGAGCATCCTGGAATTTTGAGAGTAGAGCAGAGGAGGCCAAGTCAGACTAGGTGGCCACATGCCACCTAGTGGCCACATGCTGCTGCAGGAGACACCCTAGGGACAAACTACTTGAAGCCAAGGGCTTATTCAGAGAAAATATAACAAATTCCCAAGGCCAGCAAGATGCTCAGTGGGTACAGGCCCTTGTCATCAAGTCTGACAAAATGAGTTTGATCCCAGGACCCACACAATGTAAGGAGAGAACCATCTCCTGCAAGTTTTTCTCCGTCCACCGCACATGCACTGTCACAGGCATGCTGCCCCCCCTTAACATACCCTCCCTTATCATACACACATACACCGCCACACATACACTATCATAGACATGCTGCCCCCCCCAACATACATACACTGCCACACATACACTGTCACAGGCATGCTGCCCCCCCCCAACATACACAAGAAAAATATCTTTTAAAGGTGGGGCCATGCATTGCAGTGTACATCCTTAATCCCAATACTTGGGAGGCAGAAACAATTGGATCTCTGTGACTTACAGGCCAGCTTAAGATCATAGAACCTGTTTCAGGAAAGAAAAGAGGAAAAAAAATTACAGTTCTAGGGGTGGGGGCTGGAGTTATCCTAACAGTGACAAGATCCAGAGTTCCATCCCTACCACCACATGGCCATGGGCCATGGTGGCACACTGTTGTCTTCCCAGTACTCAAAGACGGAGCCAGGGATATCAGTTCAGAGCTCCTCCTCGGCCCTGTAAGGAGTTTGAGGATAGCCTGGGCTACTTGAAAACCTGTCTCAGAAAAAGAATATACAGTTCCATTGGGGAATGAGTTCTGTCACCAGGGTCCTCTTCTCCCAGCCACCCCTATCCTGCTCTTCTCATCTAGCCCTGGGGTGGGTGGTATTGGACAGAGCCTGTTACAGGGCTGAGTAGAGTAGGATGTTGGTGTGGAAGAACTGCCACCCAGTCTGGCTTGCCTGCTAGCAGCTGAGAAGGAACAAGGTCAAATGCAGCCTCCCCACCTTGGGTGTCTTGTTAGAGATGACGGGGCAGGGCCTCCACATCTTCAGCTCACCCAGGAATTTGGGTATGGTTTTTACAGGGCTGAGATGGTGGTGCCCGACTTCTCCGAGCTTTTCAAGGAGAGAGCCACAGCCCCTTTCTTCGTGTTTCAGGTAACAGCAGCTCTGGCCCTTGTGCCAGCTCCTTCTTTGGGACTGTCACAGCCAGAGTGAGTCTGGCTGCCATTTCCAAACCCCAGAGCCTCTCCCTGCCCTTGGGAATCATTGGTATTTGCCAGAATTTCTGGTCACAGGACAGGTAGGCAAGACCTGACAGGCTGCTGATTCACAGGTATTCTGCGTTGGGCTCTGGTGCCTGGACGAGTATTGGTACTACAGTGTCTTCACTCTGTCCATGCTGGTGGCTTTCGAAGCTTCCCTAGTGCAGCAGCAGATGAGGAACATGTCAGAGATCCGAAAGATGGGCAACAAGCCCCATATGATACAGGTGTGACTGGTGGGACAGGTGGGTGGTGACCCTGCCCACCCGAGTGGACACCATGCACGTGCTATGCTGACAGACTCCCCCTGCTCATATTCCCAGGTCTACCGCAGCCGAAAGTGGAGGCCTGTCGCCAGCGATGACATTGTTCCTGGGGACATCGTGTCTATCGGTGAGGCAGGATTCCTCTCAGGTGGAAGTCTTTACCTTAGCCAGTGGTTGACTCTCTTGCCTGCACCTTGCAGGCCGCTCGCCCCAGGAAAACTTGGTGCCCTGTGATGTACTGCTGCTACGGGGCCGCTGCATTGTAGACGAGGCCATGCTCACTGGAGAATCTGTGCCACAAATGAAGGTAATGAATAGGATCCATAGTATACTCCCAGTTCATGAAGAATGACATAGGGCAGGAGAGGCCAGCACCCAGGCGATCCCTGCCATACATAAGTGGCAGAGGCAGGTGGGCTGAAGTCATTGCCATAGGTGTCTGGAGCCAGGTGGAAAGAAACCAGGATATTCCATCGGGGTGGGTATAGAGAAGGTAGGAGGATTCTCTTTGTATCATTGAGGAGGCCTAATGCAGGTCACAAGGCATTAACTCAACAAGTACTGTGGTGAGGAGGCACCTGCTAAGGTGAATGGAACTTGTTGGCCTAGATAGGGGGCACTCATGGGAATCAGGCAAGCCCTTGGGGGAGGCTAAAGTGAGGCTGTCATCCCAATCTGATGTTTCTTTTCGCAGGAGCCCATTGAAGACCTGAGCCCAGACCATGTCCTAGACCTGCAGGCCGATGCTCGGCTGCATGTCATCTTTGGGGGCACCAAGGTGGTACAGCACATTCCCCCGCAGAAGGCCACCTCGGGCCTGAAGCGTAGGTGCCTCAAGGGTGTCTTGGGTATCCTGCACCTGCTATAGTGTGAAGGAGGTGGGACAGGGTTGCTAACAGCAGGTGCCTCTGCTTGTTCCCTCAGCGGTCGACAATGGATGTGTGGCCTTTGTCCTGAGAACTGGGTTCAACACATCCCAGGTATGGTGCTGGATTCCACGTAGGAGGGCCCAAAGTGTGTGACAGCTCCTCCCAGAACTCACCCTAAGGCTAATGTAGGCCTGCTTTCCCTAGGCTGAGATAGCAGTGGATATGACCAAGGTAGTCAGGCTATTACCATTCCCAGGAGATTGTTGTTAAGTGAGGTGCTCTGGTAAATGCTTCAGGGTTCTACCTGAGGGGAGATGGAAGCCTGGCTTCCCTGTGGCCCTGTGGCTGGCCTTCTTGGAAGTCTAATTCCTTGTCAGCCTACAGTGCTCTTAGGCAGGAATTGCTGTTTACTAGAAAGAGAGGCCAGCCTCGGTGCTTTCAGGGAGCAGAGGGCACTCTTCCCCACAGAGCTTTCAGGAAAGGCTAAGTCCTGCCTATCCCTGCAGGGCAGACTACTGCGTACAATTCTCTTTGGGGTAAAGAGGGTCACTGCAAACAACTTGGAGACCTTTATCTTCATCCTCTTCCTCCTGGTGTTCGCCATTGCTGCAGCTGCGTATGTGTGGGTTGAAGGTAAGCACCCTGAAAGCTCCTGCTCTGAAGCCTCGTCCCTGCCCCAGGCTGCCAGGCCCTGTTTCCACAGGGACCAAGGACCCCAGCCGGAACCGTTACAAGCTCTTTCTGGAGTGCACCCTCATCCTCACCTCTGTTGTACCCCCTGAACTGCCCATTGAACTGTCCCTGGCTGTCAACACCTCCCTCATCGCCTTGGCCAAGCTCTGTGAGTGCTGAGTGATTGGTGGGGCATTGCATAGAACAGGCAGGAGCCTGGAGGGACCCCCTGACCCCAGGTCCCACTCTCCACCCCCAGACATGTACTGCACAGAGCCTTTCCGGATCCCCTTCGCTGGCAAGGTCGAAGTGTGTTGCTTTGACAAGACGGGTACCTTGACCAGTGACAGCCTGGTGGTGCGAGGCGTAGCAGGGCTGAGGTGAGCATAAAGAAACCCTGTCTAAACCCCCCCAGCAAACAGACCCAAGCTTGGTGTGAGCCTCCATTGAAGTCCTGCCTCTGAGATTGCATTACAGAGGATCCTATGTGATGATCAATATGAGCGGCATCAGAAATAGGAGCTGGGCGGTGGTGGCGCACGCCTTTAATCCCAGCACTTGGGAGGCAGAGGCAGGCGGATTTCTGAGTTCGAGGCTAGCCTGGACTATAAAGTGAGTTCCAGGACAGCCAGGGCTATACAGAGAAACCCTGTCTCGAAAAATAAAAACAAAAACAAAAAAAGAAATAGATAGGAAATTAGTTCAGTCCCAGAACAGTCTGCCACAGACCTGTTACCTCATCTGTTGGGAGCTCAGGAGTCATCCCTGAGGCCAGTAGTCTCACCAAGGTACCCTTAGTGAATAAATAGCACATTGAGTACTAGCCGCTTGAGGTAGTCTCTGGTAGTAGTCACTGAAGGATCCCAGGTCCCTTGGTAGAGGTACAGTTCACCCACCCGCCTATATCCACCTTGAAACCAACTGTCTTGTCTTTGCAGAGATGGGAAAGAGGTGACCCCAGTGTCCAGCATTCCCATAGAAACACACCGGGCCCTGGCCTCCTGCCACTCGCTCATGCAGCTGGATGACGGCACCCTAGTGGGTGACCCTCTGGAAAAGGCCATGCTGACAGCTGTGGACTGGACGCTGACCAAAGGTGAGGGACTGGCATCCAAGGTCTGGCATGGGTGGCCTCGT
Organism: Mus caroli; assembly: GCF_978045245.1. NCBI lineage: Eukaryota > Metazoa > Chordata > Mammalia > Rodentia > Muridae > Mus > Mus caroli. The sequence continues at coordinate 59,660,425 of NW_028227265.1, read as the reverse complement.
GTCCTGGACAGGCAGGCTCATGTTAGTGACATTCCTCCAGGCTAGTGCCCGGGCTGGCTTCACATCGGTATCTTCTTGGGTCTGTTGTCCAGCCTTCTCTGCCTGATCCACTGTACTGGGATGATCCTGATCACAGCATCTAGGGATGCTGGGACGGGAAAACTGGGCAGGGGGGTGGGGGGGCTTGGCTACCTCTCTGGAGCAAAGCCCCTCAGGACTCGTACTTATTTGTTTCCAGATGAGAAAGTATTCCCCCGAAGTATTAAAACTCAGGGGCTGAAAATTCACCAGCGCTTTCATTTTGCCAGTGCCCTAAAGCGAATGTCTGTGCTCGCCTCCTACGAGAAGCTTGGCTCCACTGACCTCTGCTACATCGCGGCTGTGAAGGGGGCCCCCGAAACCCTGCACTCTATGGTGAGCCAGCCCCAACCCTGGGGTTAAGGGGTAGGCAGGGATCAAGCAGTGACATCCTCCTCTGTTCCCTGCAGTTTTCTCAGTGCCCACCTGACTACCACCACATCCACACTGAGATCTCTCGGGAAGGAGCCCGTGTCCTGGCTCTGGGATACAAGGAGCTAGGACATCTCACACATCAACAGGTAAGGGCCTGCCACACTCAACAGCCCTGTTAGCCCACCACACCTTTCATGGCACCTTCTTCCTCTGCTGTGGGATGTCCTAGGCACCTCTTTTTTTTTTTTTTTTTTTTAAGATTTATTTATTTATTATATGTAAGTACACTGTAGCTGTCTTCAGACACTCCAGAAGAGGGCACCAGATCTCGTTACGGATGGTTGTGAGCCACCATGTGGTTGCTGGGATTTGAACTCTGGACCTTTGGAAGAGCAGTCGGGTGCTCTTACCCACTGAGCCATCTCACCAGCCCCCTAGGCACCTCTTAAGGGGAGGCCGGAGACATCCCAGATCCCACCATTCTTGTCCTTGCCACCTGGAGATCAGGGGCCATAGTGGATCCATACCCATCACTTCTAACCTTGATCTCTTCCCCACTGCCTTCTAACCTGCTTCTTGGTCCTTGTCCAGTCTGTTCACCCCCTACAGCCAGCCCTACCTCTAGAACGTAATGTCAGCTGAGAGCCTTGACTATAGAGGCATTAGAGCCAGGACTTGGCCTCTGTCCTCCTGCGTTGTGCCTCCCTAGCTGCTGTTCTGGAGAACCCTGTATGTCCCAAGCCTGTCTGTCCCCCTGGACCTGTTCACCCTGAGCCCCAACTTTACTCTTCTATGATCTTCACCCGCTTTCCTTGGTACTTTATGGTTGCCCCAAGGGTAGTGGCCTTGCATGGTCCGTGTCCATAGTCATGAGGTGTAGCAGGTACACTTAGGTCTAGACTCCATCTTCAGTAGCTGCACCCCACTTTGCACCTGCCTTGCCTCCCCCCTCCTGACTCTTGACCTTTCTCTTCTTAGAGGTTAGGGCCTCTCCTCCTGGCACCAACACACATGCACAGTGGCTCTGGTTGCTGAGGCACTTTAACTGCCTTCCTCCCTGTGTTGTGCTCTGGGAGATGTGAAGAGGCTGGTTGGAAAGGCAGACAGTAAAGCTAGCCCACATCTGTCAACAGGCCCGGGAGATCAAGCGGGAGGCACTGGAGTGCAGCCTCAAGTTTGTGGGCTTCATCGTGGTCTCCTGTCCGCTCAAAGCTGACTCCAAGGCTGTGATCCGAGAGATCCAGAATGCATCCCACAGGGTATGAGCAAACCGAGAGGTCAGGGCAGGGAGGTGGCCACAGACGACTGTGCCACCCTCTGGGTCTCAGCAGTGAGGAAACCACAGGTTCTCAGCTGGGATTGGGTATAGCTGGCGCTCTCAGAGTTAGGTAGAGAATGCTCTTTAGCATGGCACCTCACAAAACGCATCACCTATCTCCTCTCCAGACTGATGAGAAGGAGGTAGAAGCTTGGGGTAAGAGATCTTGAGGCCATGCCTGGCCTCGTGAACAGTCCCAGCAAGAGGCAGGTAACAACTGGTCCCCACTGAGTCCTCATAGGTCACATCCCACCTTCCTCCCTTTCCTAGCCCTAGAATGTTCTTTGTACAGTTACAGATCCTGGGCACTGACAGCCAAGGGCTAATTTTTAACTTGTGTTTTAAGTAAAAGCAACTTAAGAGAACTTGCCATTAAAAGAAAAAAAAAGCAAACACAGGAGTGGATGTTCACAGTCAGCTATTGGATGTATCACAGGGCTCCCAATGGAGAAGCTAGAGAAAGTACCCAAGGAGCTAAAGGGATCTGCAACCCTATTGTTGGAACAACATGATGTACTAACCAGAACCCTGGAGCTCTTGTCTCTAGCTGCATATGTATCGAAAGATGGCCTAGTCGGCCATCACTGGAAAGAGAGGCCCATTGGACTTGCAAACTTTATATGCCCCAATATAGGGGAATGCCAGGGCCAAAAGAATGGGAATGGGTGGGTAGGGAAGTGGGGGGCGCTATGGGGGACTTTTGGGATAGTATTGGAAATGTAATTGAGGAAAATATGTAATAAAAATATTAAAAAAAAAAAAAAAAAAAAAAAAAAAAAAAGCTGGGCATGGTGGCGCACACTTTAATCCCAGCACTGGTTGGGGGGATGGGGGGTGGTGTGCAGAGGCAGGCAGATTTCTGAGTTCGAGGTCAGCCTGGTCTACAAAGTGAGTTCCAGGATAGCCAGAGCTATCCCACAGAGAAACCCTGTCTCGAAAAACCAAAAAAAAAAAAAAAAGAGAGAGAGAGAGAGAGAGAGAGAACTTGCCATTCAGTCTACAGTTAGGATCCTAGTACCCACAAAATACTTATAACCTCATCTGTGAGGGACCTGACATCTTTTCTGCCTTCATATTCAAAGGCATACATATCAAAAAGTATATTATTTTAAGAAGCAATGCACTGGGACTGAACTGTGGCTCAGCATGTGCTTGGTGTGTAAGCAGCCCTAGATGCCAGCACAGCTCCATGGTTGGCACAGCCCTGCCTTGTATAGCACTCCCTGGGTTGGTAGGCTGTGGTTTCCCATAGAGGTGGCCTTTTGCCTCATACTTTCTTAGGAGGAACTGTGAGTCCAAGGTAAGGGTTCTGTCCAACAGGTCTTCCCTGCTAAGCCCTGCACGCTGTTCCCTGTCCCCTGTCCCATAGGTGGTCATGATCACAGGAGACAACCCCCTCACTGCATGCCATGTAGCTCAGGAGCTGCACTTCATTGACAAGGCCCACACGCTCATCTTGCATCCTCCCTCGGAGAAAGGTAAGGCCAGGTAACTGGGCCCCTAGTCCCAAATCAGCGTGTTAGCCACTATTCACTGCTCATCCTAATTGATGTCAACCCCACTTTGAGGAGGCCTCAGTTCATGGGCAGAGTCATGGTTCCTGAGTCTTCCATGTTTGTTTATAACAGGCCTCATGTTCACTGAGAAAGAGGGCTCAAGCCTCATTCTTGCCCACCTTGTGCTGGGCAGGTTACTCCTGTGCCATTATCCAGGAAGTGCCAGGTTCCCAACACCTGATTAGGCCACCAGTTACCCAGTGCTGAAAGTGCCAGATCCTGGGTAATACAAGGCATGGCATGTTGTTAGCATATCTGTCTGCCCACCCCTGCACCATAGGCAGTTTCCATGAACACTGTAGAAGAAGACTTGAACTGTTAAACTTGTTGGCTTCTTGCTTTAAGTAAGGAGGCTGGGGACTAGGTAGATGTGAGGGTGCACTCCTTTTTTTTTTTTTTTTTTTTTTTTTTTTTTTTTTTAAAGATTTATTTATTTATTATATGTAAGTACACTGTAGCTGTCTTTAGACATTCCAGAAGAGGGCGCCAGATCTCGTTGCGGATGGTTGTGAGCCACCATGTGGTTGCTGGGATTTGAACTCTGGACCTTCGGAAGAGCAGTCGGGTGCTCTTACCCACTGAGCCATCTCACCAGCCCGAGGGTGCACTCCTATTAGCCCAGGAAGAAGAGTGCTTTTAGTCTAGACCAGCTTAGGCTACACAGTGGCTTCCAGGCCCAGTTTTGCATACATGCTTTCTAAGACCAGCCTTAGACCCTTCCTGCAGAGGTAAATGAATCCACTTCTTGCTCAGGTCTCTTGATGTCTTTAAGAGCAGGACCTATGTGAGGAACAGTGGGTACTCCAACACAGGGTGGCAGAATGCACACAGGGCAGTAGGTGCATTCAGCTAAAAAGGCTTCTAGAACCTTCCACTGCCTCTCAGAGAACTTGGTCACCACTCTAAATTGTTCGCCCAGGTCTCCCTCCATTCTAACCTTGTGTACCATGTTCTTGGACCTAAGGGTTGTTTGTATATAGGTGACCTTAAAGTGATGATCGTAACTCTTGCTTTATGGGCAGGCCCTGCAGGTTGATGAAACAAACTTCCATCTTAGTCGGTATAGGGTGGACTGGTGAGCTACCTCCCCCAGCCTACTCCTGGATCTGAGCTTCAGAAATAAAAGCGGGTCCCATGAGGTTAGCATGGGAGGACTCTGGTTCCTAGAGTGCTGGTATTTAGGCTGGTAGTGGAGAGATCTGTTAGATGAGGGACCAGCATCAGGAGAAGGCGGCTTGAGGTCCGAGACCAGGCCTTCTGTGTTTGCATGCAGCTACTGGAGCAACGCTCAAGTTCCGCACTTGTATTGGAGGGTCTTGTGTTTGCTCCCTGTGGAATGTCCAAAGCAGGGCCAGATTCTGGGTGAAACTGGTGGTGTTGGCCCAGGAGTCACAACCCTAACCAAAGATGTGACCCACAGGCCAGCCATGTGAGTGGCGCTCCATTGATAGCAGCATCGTTCTGCCTCTCACCCCGGGCTCCCCCAAGGCACTGGCCTTGGAGCACGCGCTATGCCTCACAGGCGATGGCTTGGCTCACCTGCAAGCTGTGGACCCCCAGCAGCTGCTCTGCCTCATCCCTCATGTGCAGGTGTTCGCCCGTGTGGCCCCCAAGCAGAAGGTATGTGCAGGACCCTGGGGCGGGGCACTGGGGGTCTTGGGGATGGCTGCAGACCCATCAGTGTCATGTCTACCATGCAGGAATTTGTCATCACTAGCCTGAAGGAGCTGGGTTATGTGACCCTTATGTGTGGAGATGGCACCAATGATGTGGGCGCACTGAAGCACGCTGATGTGGGTAAGCTCCAGTAGCTGGGGGCTTTGTCTCCTTCACGACTAGTGTGGCGACATCTCACCTGTTGCTTGCTGGCCTGGAACTCGAAAAACAATGTCCCCAACTACCTCTTTCCTCCTACCTTCTGCTCCTCATGCCTATACTCTTCAGGTTTGAAAGGAGTTGGTGGTGTGGCTTTGTGTGTGAATTCTGCCTGGAATCCTTTAATGAGAGGCAGGGGGTGTGGCTTAGCAGTAGATGTCTTCCTTATATGTACAGAATCCTGGATTTCACTCGAACACTGAAAAAGTAAGTCATTTAGTTCATAACCTCCTAGGCAGCAGTGCTCACCCAGGAGGGGTCTGTCATCCAGAGCACAAGAGAATCAGGGATTCAAGTTTATTCTTGCCTGTGCAGTAAGTTTAAGGCTAGACTAGTTACATGGAACCATCCCCCCACCTGTCTTTAAAGAAGAACTCTTGAGGCGCTTCAAGGTGAGAGAAGGGTATAGGCATGAGGAGCAGAAGGTAGGAGGAAAGAGGTAGTTGGGGACATCGTTTTTCAAGTCCCACAACCAGGTTTGGTTGCCACAGGTCACTGTCAGGATAAGTGTTGACAGTCCTTTTGCTTTTTTCCATCTTCCCTGCATTGTCTGAAGTTCTTGCCCTCGTAGACTTTTCTCTCCAGTAAGTTTCTTTGGGGGCCAGCAATTTTCAGTTTAGGGTCTGAGACTCCCCTACCAACCCCGCCCCCCCCTTCATGAAAAGGTTTCTCTGTGTTGTTCTTACACTAGACTGGCCTTGTACTCCCAGCTGGCCTGGATCCACCTGCCCCAGCCTCCCAAGCACTATGATTAAAGGCATGCACCACTACTGCCTGTCTAAGGTTCTGATAAGATTTTTGTGCTCCTTTGGGCATGGATCTCTGTGTTGCATGGCCTAGAACTCAAGATCCCTCTTGCCTCAGATTTCAGAGGGTTAGGATAACAGGTGCGCCTCCACCCGCATGGTTTTTGACACATCTGACATCGGAACTGGTGTTTTCTTTTTTATTTATTTATTTATTTATTTATTTTGTTTGTTTGTTTGGTTGGTTTTGTTTTGTTTGTTTTTTTTGTAAAGGTCAGAGGACAACTTTATGGAATTGTTTCTTTTCACATTCACATGAATGCCAGGCATGTGTGGTAAATGCTTTAATCTGTCAAGCCATTCACCAGCAAAACAAGATGACCAGTTTCTGAGGGCCCATAGGGTAGTTAGGTGAAATGAGAGTACCTTGGAACTGGTGGGAGGTGGGCAGGTGGGCAGCCTGGTGTCTGTCTGGCTCTGCAACTGAACACTGGTACCTGACCGTGGGCCCTTTCCATTACTCCTTCCCAATGCATTCTCAGGTGTAGCCCTCCTGGCCAATGCCCCTGAGAGGGTTGTAGAACGGCGACGACGGCCAAGGGACAGCCCTGTTCTGAGCAACAGTGGCCCCAGAGTCTCCAGGTCCACCAAACAGAAGTCGGCACTCCTCTCTCCTGAGGAGCCACCAGCCTCCCACAGGGTGAGTGTTCAGATCGGAAATACCCACAACCCTTGCTAACCAGGGCTGACCCCTGTTGCCCACCCCACAGGACCGCCTGAGCCAGGTGCTGCGGGACCTGGAGGAGGAGAGCACCCCCATCGTGAAGCTGGGGGATGCCAGCATCGCAGCACCCTTCACCTCCAAGCTGTCCTCCATCCAGTGCAGTGAGTCCCTAGCTCCTCACCCTGCCCTGCCTGGAGCCTTGCTTGCCCACCACCCTGCCCACTCACTCCCCACTTTCCCACAGTCTGCCACGTGATCAAGCAGGGCCGGTGCACATTGGTGACGACGCTGCAGATGTTCAAGATCCTGGCCCTCAATGCCCTCATCCTGGCATACAGCCAAAGTGTCCTCTACCTGGAGGGTGTCAAGTTCAGTGACTTCCAGGCCACACTGCAGGGGCTGCTGCTGGCCGGCTGCTTCCTCTTCATCTCCCGCTCCAAGGTGGGCCCTGGACCACCTAGGGCTGACCATAGGGCGTTTCCAGAGCTCTTGTGGGTTGGAATTGTCATCCCCAAGATATAGACAGAGACCTAGAGCCCAAAGGCAGGAGTGTCCCTGAGATTGCGCAGGATCTACAGACAGGGTCAGGCCTGGCTAGCTGCTAGTGATACAGGTTAGGGTATACCACTGTCTGAGTTTGGGGTTCAGGCAAGTCACAGTCCTAGGGCAGAGGAAGTGAGGAATGAAAGCAGGCAGATGACACTCAGCCCTGTGAGGGAGAAAATGTCACAGGCTTCAGGGCTGGCCTCAGGGACAGCCAAGGAGGCCTTCTGAGGAAAGGGTGCTGCCACAACCAGGAGGCTGCACTAGTTGCTGAGGTGGTGAAATAGATACCCCAGGGGCCAGAGGGTGTCTGTGTCAACTTCCCAGTAAGGTGAGGAAAGGCTCACAGGACAACTTAAACAAAAGATCTGTCTTGGCTTAGGCGTCCAGAAGTTTCAGGCCATATTTAGAGCTATTCACCCACAGTAGCTAAAAGAGGAAGGCCTGCGATTGTCCCCAAGGCTCTGCTCCCTTTATGTGGGCCCCACCATCTAAGCTTTTACATGTCTGGGCATGAGGTCAGAGCCTTAGGTCACTTTCCAAAGCCCTACCATAATATGTCCCTTGAGTCTTCTAGGGACATTTCAGATCCCACTCTAATAAGGAATCAATAGACCTTAGATCTAATTAGATTAGATTCTAATAAGGAATCTAATCAGGCTCAATAGACCAGGCCCAAGGCTATGAATGCATTTGTGGGAGTAGAGACTAAATCTGTCTCCTGACAGCCCTCCATTGCTACCATAGCATACAGACTATTTTGGACATAGGCAGCCCTTAGATCCGGACCAAACAAGATGCCTGAGGCAGGAGTATCGCCTCACTGTTGAGAGTATGCTGGCTGACTGTCAAGTCCTGCCCCACAGCCTCTCAAGACTCTTTCCCGAGAGCGGCCCCTACCCAACATCTTCAACCTGTACACCATCCTTACGGTGATGCTGCAGTTCTCTGTCCACTTCCTGAGCCTGGTCTACCTGTACCGTGAGGCCCAGGCACGCAGCCCTGAGAAGTAAGTGGGGTTCCAGGAAGAGGAAGAGGCAGCGGGAAGCTACAGTGGGTGCCTGAGCAGGAGAAGGGTACTGACACCCACATACCCCTGCAGGCAGGAGCAGTTTGTAGACCTGTACAAGGAGTTTGAGCCGAGCCTGGTCAACAGCACTGTGTACATCATGGCCATGGCCATGCAGATGGCCACCTTCGCCATCAACTACAAGGTGAGGCCCTGTGCCTGTCCACTCCCACCTGGCCTAACCTGCTCAGCCCACCCTCCCCAAGTAGCTGTGTCTTTTCATTGCAGGGTCCACCCTTCATGGAGAGCCTTCCTGAGAACAAGCCCCTGGTGTGGAGTCTGGCAGTGTCATTGCTGGCTATCATTGGCTTGCTCCTTGGTTCCTCACCTGACTTCAACAGCCAGTTTGGCCTTGTGGACATCCCTGTAGAGGTGAGTGGTTCTGAGCAGTGGCCCTGGCTCAGCCTGGCCCAGCTCAGCCACAGACCCAGCTCAGCCTGCTTCCTCCTTGACAGTTCAAGCTGGTCATCGGCCAGGTCCTGGCCCTGGACTTCTGCCTGGCACTCCTGGCTGACCGTGTCCTACAGTTCTTTTTGGGGACTCCGAAGCTGAGAGTGCCTTCCTGAGAAGATGGTGCTGGTATCCACTGCCTACCCTGGCTGCCACTGAACAGGAAAACCACCGCTGCCCCAGGAGGGAGCACTGCTCCCATCTCCACAGTGAGGCAGCCCTGCCTTGCTTTTGGAAGACTGAGTTGGGACCCTTGTGGGCATCCGCTGGCCGGGCTAGTAGAAGAGTCCTGGCTAGCACCTTTGGTAAATAAATCGGCGTCTGCAATTTTATAAAGCTTGCTTCCACTTATATCTGTGCCACACAGGGCCCCCTGGAAATTGGAGGGGCCAGGTGGTCACTCAAGGGCCTAGGATTACCACAGGCCCAGAGGAGAGAGACCCCCTCTGCAGGCATTCCTGGACCTAGGACCTCAGGTTTTCTAGTGTCGCGTATATCCTCTCTCTCGTCAGGCGCGCCTTCCGAAGTGCTGGTGGAATACTGTCCCAGAAGGCACAGATCTCACTCAGTTTGTAACCACCATCTCATATCACAAATGTGGCTGTCACTGGCCACCATGGATAGCCTCCTTACATGCATGGAGGTCACAGTGCAAGGTGTTTGTGGCCTTGCCTGCCCTAAAACCACTGACTGCTTTGAAAGGGAGCCGACCACCTCAGGAGCCTCACCCAATTAGACAATGGTTTGCACTTTTACTTGAAGATTTATTTTATTCTGTCTTCAGGCTGAACCAGAAAAGAAGACATTAGATCTCATTATAGATGGTTGTGAGTCACCACGTGGTTATTAGGGATTGAACTCAGGACCTCTGGAAAAGCAGACAGTGCTCTTAACTTCTGAGCCATCTCTCCAGCCCTGGTGTGCATCATTAATGGCAGCATTCAGCAGGCAGAAGCAGGGGATCTCTGAGTTGGAGGCTAGTCAGTCCCACACACCAAAATCAAACCAAGCCAGGCCACTTGAGTGAGACACTTGTCTCCAAAACAACAACAAAACAAACAAAAGAAGCCTGCCCTGGGGATTTGGGGTTTATTGCAGTCCTTCATTGCAGTTCTTCACAGGAGTGCCCTGGATCTAAAAGCCTAGGCAGGGTGTTAAATCTAGACGCTGGGTGTGGAATGTTCTGGGGCAGGCATCTCCGGCTTGCTGGAAGAGTGCTACAAGGACTTAGGGTGCCACAGAAATCTACAGAAGGGACCCCTGGCTCGCTGGGGCTCCTCTACCGGGTAAACTCTGGAGGCTAGTCAGAAATGCGATGGCGACTTCCGGGAGGGGCGTGGTCGTCTCGAGGCGTGGCATAGCTGGGGCGGGGCGACACCTCTGGGTCGGCAGAGGCAGGAAATCGGGGCTGGTCCCGGGCGGCGCGCAGCCCTGTCCCTTTCTCAGCTCCGCCGTGCGTTCCCCACCCCACCCCCTGCCCCCCCGGGCATCGCCATGGACTCAGCGGAGACAGGTACAGGGGTGGGGACCGAGGGGGGCCTCCCACCACCGCTCCTCAGTTCCTAAACCAGAAAACCCAACTTACCCGAGCTATCTGACAGCCGGGAAAGGAGTACTGACAGGGGAAGGAACGAGGGGATCCCCGAGCACCTTGGAGACCCCCGAAGCGCACAGTGCTCACGACGCCAGCCTCCAACCCTCGGATTGCCCGCCAGAGCGGGCACCCCGGATGCCTGGGGGAAGGGGCCCAGGAAGGGGAAGTGGCCGCTTCTGCTTCTGATCGTAGGATGGATGGGGGCAGGGTGTCATGGCTAGTATTCCTGCAGGTAGCCCCGAGGCATCAGGCCAGGGGGCGGCGGCAGAATTATGGCTAGAACTGGGTTATGTTTCCGGCTGTCTTTGTGTATCGAGTGTCATTCAGTCCTGTCCCTCGTGGTTTCAGCGGACTCGCGTGTGTTTATACCGCAGGCTAAGTGCCTGTGTGTCCCACGTGCTTTTCCATCTGCCTGGGGTCCATGTGGCTCCATTGTCAAGCCAGCCCTCTATTCCAGCATTCATATGGCAGCTGCATCTGTTTCCTTCCTTTGCTTATGGGTCCTCCCATGCATGGTGTCCCTGTGGCTGTGAGCAAACGCTTCTCTGAGATTTTACCTGGATCCATCTGTGGAATCAGAAATGACCCCACAGAAACTCGAGCTCTCTCTCCTCTCTCAATCTCTCTCTCCCCCCTTCTTCTCTCCCGCCCCCTTCCCACCTCTGCTTGAGAGTGGTTGGGGTACATTTGGATTGCTTTGCCTCTGGTTGGCTCATGTTTTCTTACCCTTCCCTCCCCCAGAGCTAACCCCAGCTCCTGAGGGCAGGAAGAGATACAGTGACATCTTCCAGAGCCTGGACAACCTCGAGATATCATTGGGAAACGTGTGAGTCTGAGCCTGTGTCACCACATTGGGCAGAGCTCCCCAATTATGTGGGTATCATGCTGTCCCACATCTGGACACCCTGACTTCCAGCCTCCTGACTAAGACAGGAGCCCCCCCCCCCAAACACCTGGGCCCTCTGGTATTCTAGATACATAGGTATTTGGGGTCTATCTCGAAGACAAATGATCCTGAGACACACACATGCAACCTCGTGATTCCTTAAAAAATGGTAGAAGCTGCTATGAGTGTCAATTCTGTGAGCCCCTAAATTGCCTATGGCCCTTCCAACCCTTTCTCAAGTCTTACTTTTAGGAAAGAACCTCACCTGGGGATGTAACAGGTGCATAGCATTCCCAAGGCCCAGGATTTAATCCTGCCTGTGCCACATTAGGGAAGGGGCAGGGGGTGAGGTTCAATTGATAGGATGCGGCTCTGACATACACAAAGGCCTGGATTCCATCCATAGTACTGCATAAACCAACCAGGGTGTTGCTGCATGAATGTAATTCCAGCACTTAGGAAGCAGAGGCTGAGAATCAAGCCAACACTGAGTTGACGGCCTGCCAGGAGACAAGAGCCTCTGCTTCAAAACAAACTGCAGCCTCGCCTGGCTCCCCTTACATTCTCAGATCACACCTTCTAAATCACAGATAATAGCAAAGATTACCTCTTCCTTCTCTCTAAACTGTCCTAGTGCCCCAGGACTTTTCCCCAACAAAGGAGAGTTTGGACAGAAATGGCTTCCTGACACCAGTATCTTTCCCACCCCCAGAACTTTTGATCCCCTGGCTGGAGACCCTGTACTCAGAGAAGACCTGGAGCCTGACAAAGCTGACACAGCCACAGTGGTGACTGAGGAGGTAGGGACAGGATCAGGGTGCTCCATGCCCACTTGCTTGCTGTTTTGCTCCCTCTTGATGCTGTCTCTCATCCTCTTACCCTAGAACAGTGAAGCCAGTGGTTGGCGGGATCTCTCCCCAGAAGGTCCTGCACCCCTCACAGGTAGGGGAGGGTGTCAGACAAGAGTTGGGGAGTAAGATCGTTCCTTCATTGAGACATCTCAGAACTTGTTCTGTGCCAGATGCAGGGGACAGGGCAAAGCCCACAGTGGATCCACGCCCCTATCCTAAAGGATTCCCCAGTCTTAGTAGAGAATTTATAAATCATCATTATGATTCCAAAGGGAGCTTTAGGGAGCCATGAAGTATGGAACAGAAGCCATGGGTCTGGTCTTGGGGTTCAGGGAAGGCTTCCAAGGGGGAGGGGGAAGCTGGGCTCAAGGATTTCCCTATTTATCCCAGAGGAAGAACTGGATTTGCGACTCATTCGGACCAAGGGTGGTGTGGATGCTGCCCTGGAGTATGCTAAAGCATGGAGCCGCTATGCCAAGGAACTGCTGGCCTGGACAGACAAGAGAGCCAACTATGGTGAAGATTCCTTCTGCCTGGCCCTTGATGGCAAGCAGGACCCAAACCCCAGCTGCTTGTAGACCACTGTCTCTCCTCCTCCTCCTAGAGCTCGAGTTTGCTAAGAGTATCATGAAGCTCGCTGAGGCTGGCAAGGTGTCCATTCTCCAGCAGGTAGGTACCAGCCCTCTCCAGCCTGACCCCCCCACCCCAATCCTCCTCCACCCCCATCCGGTCAGTTCCTGAGCTAGCCCCGCACTCCACCCCAGAGCCAAATGCCACTCCAGTACATCTACACCTTGTTTCTGGAGCATGACCTCAGCCTGGGAGCCCTGGCCCTGGAGACAGTGGCCCAGCAGAAGAGAGACTACTACCAGGTACGCCTCCCCTGCCACCCAGGAGGAGGGAGCCCAAGCCCAGAGATGCTCAGGATCTTAGCCAGTGTTCCTTCACTGAGATTCAAGCCCCGCGTTCTGTGAGGCTGCAAAACACACACACAGAATGGTGCTTTCATTTGAGAGGGCATCAGGGAGGATTGGTTTCAGGGAGAGCAGATAACTCAGAAGGTAAGGAGCTTATGGCCGATCTTTGTGGCTTTGTGGGTTCTTTTTCCCACTCTTTACTCCCAGCACCCTCGAGCCCCGCCCCCATTTGTTCCGCCTAACATAAGTTAGGAAGAAAGAAGGAGAGGGGGGAAAGAGAGATCCCTAAATCTAATTTCTTTCCTTTTGTTTCTTCTTTGAGCACAACTACTAACAAACCACAACCCCCCACCCCAGAATGAGCAATAGCCACAGACCCCACCTTTTGGGGTGCTAGCATCTAAATACCATTTGAAAAGTTTCCAGAACTCCAAACATCAGACAGCTACTGAAACTATCTGCAGCTGGCAAAACCATGCTTCTGCCTGAGCACGAGGCAAAGCACAGTCAGCTGCTGGGGACAGCCTGAAGCAGCCCCGCATCCTCTCACACCTGGGGTGAAAAGGAAAACACATTCTTGTAATAGTTCTGTGTTTTTTAAAGAAACCAGGATTCCAGAATTCTCACTCTAGGTGTTTGCTGCCCAAGTCTGAAGACCTGAGTTCAATCCCTGAAACCCACATAAAGATAGAAAGAAGGAGAGCTGGAATGCCCTCTTTGGATGTATCTGAAGACAGCTACAGTGTACCTACATATAATACATAAATCTTTAAAAAAAAAAAAAAAAAGAAGAAGAAGAAGAAGGAGAGCTCCAACTTCAAAATGCCCTCCTCTGCCCTTCACATGCAAATCACGGCATGCGGCCTCTGTACACACATCGGATTAACAAATAAATAGCTCTTTTTAAAGGAAGGGCTGGAAATAGGGCACAGTAGTAGAATACTTAGCTAGCAAGGCCAGGGATTCAAATCCCCAGTAACAAAAAAGAAAAGAAAAGAAAAGAAAAGAAAAGAAAAAGAAAGAAAGAAAGAAAGAAGAACCCATCAAGGTAGCTCACCTGGTGAATGTGCTTGTCCCCAAGCATGGTGACCTAAGTTTGATCCTTGGACCCCACATGGAGGTATGCTCTGACTCCCACATGTCCTCTGTCCTCCACAAACATGCCACACATACACAAACACAATAGAGAGAAATAAGGACAGGAACCTAGTGAGACTCAGTGGTAAGAGCACACACTACTCTTGCAGAGGACCTGGGTTTGGGTCCTACCACCCATGACTGGCAGTCCACAACCACCTGTAACTCCAGCTCATGATGCTTCTATAGGTACCCAGAGGTACCCACACTCACGTGCACATGCATGCACACATAGACACAATTTAAGATAATAAAACATTTTTTTCTTTTTTTTCTTTCTTTCTTTTTTTTTCCTAGACAGGGTTTCTCTACGTAGCCCTGGCTGTCCTGGAACTCACTCTGTAGACCAGGCTGGCCTCGAACTCAGAAATCCGCCTGCCTCTGCCTCCTGAGTGCTGGGATTAAAGGCGTGCGCCACCACTGCCCGGCAATAATTAAAAATTGTAATTGAAAAAGTACACCAATAGAATCGTCAGGATGGGTGTTTCTCAAGAATAAAACCTCGGGATGTCTGGGTTCCTGAAGAAAAGATGGGATGATCGATCAATCACATAACTTTCTGCTCATGTACTTGGACCTAGGGTAAAAAGGCCTGGTTAGAAAAAAGAAACAAAACCCAACAGATTGAGACAAGGGTTCATGTCTAAGGGGTCAGGCAGGAAACAGCAGATGGGGCTCCTGAAGCTGCTTTCCCTCCCCATCCATGCCCATCCTCCACTCCACAGCCTCTGGCGGCCAAAAGGATGGAAATTGAGAAGTGGAGGAAGGAATTCAAGGAACAGTGGCTGAAGGAGCAGAAGCGCATGGTAAGGCCAGGCGTGGGTGGGCCCTGCCCGGAAGAACAGAGTCCTCTGCAGGCCAACGGCTTATGGTCCTCTTACTGCCTCCAAGAATGAAGCAGTGCAGGCACTGCGGCGCTCCGAGCTCCAATACATTCAACGGAGAGAGGACCTGAGGGCACGCTCCCAGGGGTCCCCTGAGGACCCTCCTTCCCAGGCATCTCCCGGATCCAACAAGCAACAGGAGCGCAGGCGGCGCTCCCGAGAGGAGGCACAGGCCAAGGTCGGAAACACGGTACCGAGATTCCCTAACGTCTGGTCGCTCACCTCTCTCTAACTCCCGACCACTTAAGCCTTGGTTTCCCCAGGCACATGAGGCAGAGGCTCTGTACCAGGCCTGTGTCCGGGAGGCCAATACTCGCCAGCAGGATCTGGAGACCACCAAGCGGCGGATAGTGTCACATGTGCGCAAGCTGGTGCTGCAAGGAGATGAAGTGCTTAGGCGGGTAAGGCCCTCCTCCACCGTCACTCTTGTTTCATTGTCCTTAGGCACCGTGTATACTCCTTTCCTCTGTTCCTAACTCAGCCCTGAGTCCCCAGAACACCATCTTTACTGTAGGCCCCATACCCTGATGACAGCCCAAGCCTAGTCCTACAGCCTACCAGTGACAGACCCTGCCCTCAGACATTGACTGCTTTGTAAGGGTTAGGCACAGCCCCCTGGAATCTAGGTCAAATATTCATCCTTGCAGGTGACGCTGGGTCTGTTTGAGCTGCGAGGGGCACAGGCAGAGCGAGGACCCCGCTCCTTCTCTGCTCTGGCTGAGTGCTGTGTACCCTTTGAACCTGGCCAGCGCTACCAGGAGTTCGTTCGGACACTGCAGCCTGGGGCCCCACCGCCGCCATCTCCAGCCTTCTGCTTCCAGGAGTTCACAGCTGTGGTGCACAGGTGTGCCCTAGGGCTGGGCTTGGAGTTTTAGTATATACTATACCTCACCTCCATTACCCTCTCTTGTCCCGCTCCCACCCCAGATGAGTCCCTTACTTTTCTAACTAGTCTCCATTGACTTCAATGTTTTGGAGATGTTTGCTTGTTTGTGAGATAGGGTTTCTCTGTGTAGCCCTGGCTGACCTGGAACTCGATCTGTAGACCAGGCTGGCCTCAAGCTCAGAGAGATCCTCCTGCCTCTGCCTCCCAAGTGGGATCAAAGGCATGCAAGGTGACTGCCTGACCCTGGGATACATTTGAAATAGGGTATCTCTAGGTAACCCTGGCTGGCCTAGAACTCACTTAGTGTCTTTTTATTTAAAGAATTATTTTTATTGACAAGTGTGTGTGTGTGTGTGTGTGTGTGTGTGTGTGTGCGCGCCACCTGTGTGCAGGTACTCTCAGAGGCCAGAAGAGGGCGTCAGATGCTGTGGGCTAAGCAGTTGTGAACCACCAATGTGGATCCTGGGAACTGAATGTGGGTCCTGGAAGAGCAGCCAAGAGCTCATAACCACTGAGCCACCCCTCCAGCCCCTCGTGTGTGTGTTTGTTTGTTTGCTTGCTTTTA
Source organism: Mus caroli (assembly GCF_978045245.1). Taxonomy (NCBI): domain Eukaryota; kingdom Metazoa; phylum Chordata; class Mammalia; order Rodentia; family Muridae; genus Mus; species Mus caroli. Next base: position 59,643,971 of record NW_028227265.1, on the reverse strand, counting down.
AATGGTTCAATGGCTTTCATTAGGGGTGCTTACAGGATCATGGGAGACTTTTCATGAGTCATCCCCAGTCCTAGGATCTGGGGCTAGGACACTTAAGGGACCAAGATGGTCCTGGACACCAGAGCTTTCAGTCCTGTATCCTTAGAGTCGGGACCCAGACGCCATGCACAGTCGCTGTCGCCCAGGCCAGTTTCTGGGGATCAAGCCCTCAATCCTCTCTTCTCCCAGTTTCCCTCAGGACACAAAAAAGAAGTTTCCGGGGCCTCTACCTCCAAGGCTGGAGGAGGAGGGTTCCCCTGAGCCTGGCCCTTGGGAGGTTGCCAGCTTAGGCAGCCAGGGTAAGTTCTTTGAGGTCTGTGGGTAAAGGGCCTGGGCTTGGGCCAGCCTGATTGACCTGTTCTCACGCAGGTATCCCAGGCAGTGATGTGGACAGTGTAGGTGGTGGCAGTGAGTCCCGGTCTTTGGATTCTCCCACTTCCAGCCCAGGTGAGGGCAGGACCTGACCCTCCCACCCACATACACACCTGTGCCCTTTCACCTCCCACTCTCTGTCCTCCCGCTTGTAGCCAAGCACTGACCTTTAATCTCTAACCTACTTCTTGGCCTGATCTACCACACACTCTGATCCTCAAGTGTAGATGTACTCACTGTCTTGGTGGGAATTTCCTCTAAACCACCAGACAAAGGCCTGGCCCATTCCTAAACTCTTAACCTCTGGTCCCCGACCCTTTCTCCCAAGGATATCTGGGAGTTTTTGAAAGCCCTGAAAACCAAATCTGCCTCCATAGACCTAACCTGTCCCATGACCACCATAATCCTACCTTTGTGCTCCTCTGAGCCCAGGTGCTGGGGCCCGCCGGCTTGTGAAGGCTTCGTCCACAGGCACGGAGTCCTCGGATGACTTTGAGGAGCGAGACCCTGGTAATGCTGGACATGGGTGGGCAGGAGGGCTTGCAGGGACAAGATGGTGACCGTGACAGCCTTGATCTCTCTCCTTGCAGATCTGGGGGATGGGATAGAGAATGGAGTAGGCAGCCCATTCAGGAAGTGGACACTGTCCACAGCTGCTCAAACCCACCGACTGCGGCGGCTGCGGGGCCCAGCCAAGTGCAGAGAATGTGAAGCCTTCATGGTCAGCGGGACAGAATGTGAAGAGGTGTGGCCTAGACTGGGGACCTAATGACCTTGGCTGACTTTCACTAGATACACAGGCTCAAGATCCCTACAGCCTGTTTGCTCTAGGGCCTACCTTTGTCTGAAGATCGCTCACTCCTTCTCTCCCTTGCTCCCTCAGTCTCAGTGTTCATTTGTGTGTGTCTGTGGCAGAGGCAGGGTGTGCATTAGTGTCATGCTGTGAGTGAGTCTTAGAGGAGAATTTAAAGGAGCCATTTCTCTCCTTCCTCCATGTGAGCCCTGGGAGTCAAACCCAGGTCGTCAGGTTTGGCAGCAAGCACCTTTACCTGCCGAACCGTCTCTTTGGTCTCTTAAGCATCCTCTATTCCCTGGCTTTCTTGCTGACCTCCTGATAACCTTCCTGTCTCCAGCTGACCTCCTAACCCTGTGACCTCCCCCCTCCTCCAGTGCTTTTTGACCTGTCACAAGCGCTGCCTGGAGACCCTCCTCATCCTTTGTGGACACCGGCGGCTTCCGGCCCGGATGTCCCTCTTTGGGGTTGACTTCCTACAGCTCCCCAGAGATTTCCCTGAGGAGGTTCCCTTTGTGATTACCAGATGCACAGCTGAGATAGAGCACCGTGCCCTGGGCTTGCAGGTAGGTGACATCCTTATTCCTGATAGTCCCCACAAGTGACCTGTCCCCACTGATGGCCAGATCACAAGCCAGGTATCCCTTATCCTGCAGGGTATCTATCGGGTCAGTGGGTCTCGGGTACGTGTGGAGCGGCTGTGCCAGGCCTTTGAGAATGGCCGAGCACTGGTAGAGCTGTCTGGGAACTCTCCTCACGATATCACCAGCGTTCTCAAGCGATTTCTTCAGGAGGTAGGTGGTTCCAGGCCAGAGGTGGTGGGCAGAGCCATACCACCTCTGGTTGAGGACCCTCAGCAGCCCACCCACACTCCTGTCCCCACCAGCTCACTGATCCCGTGGTCCCCTTCCACTTGTACGACGCCTTCATCTCTCTGGCAAAGACCCTGCATGCAGACCCTGGGGACGACCCTGGGACCCCCAACCCCAGCCCTGAGATTATTCGCTCGCTGAAGACCCTCTTGGTGCAGCTGCCTGACTCTAACTACAGTACCCTGCGACACCTGGTGGCCCATCTGTTCAGGTGTGCATGGGTCCCTAAGCTTGGAATTGTGGCCCTCTTTCCCTGAACATGTAACTGCTTACCTGTGTGGTTCATATTAACCTTTGACCTTTCATATTTCCTCTGAACTCTGAACTGTGGATGCCCACACCTAACTTTAACACTGTCCATGTAACTTGCTGGTTTCTAGCCATGACCAGAGACTTTTTTGCTGTGGCCTGGCTAAGTCACCAGTCTAGCTTATACAGGTCCTACACTTATCATCTACTGATGCTTCCGATTCTATGCCTGACTCTTCTCCCTACACATCCTCAGGGTGGCCGCTCGGTTTGAAGAAAACAAGATGTCTGCCAACAATTTGGGAATTGTATTTGGGCCTACACTGCTGCGGCCACCAGATGGACCCAGGGCCACCAGTGCCAGCCCTGTGGCCTGTCTGCTGGACTCCGGTCACCAGGCTCAGCTGGTTGAGTTCCTCATTGTGCACTATGAGCAGATCTTCGGGATGGATGAGCTCCCGCTGGCCTTGGAGCCTCTGACCCAAGACCCTGGCTTGGCTCCTGCACACCTCGGATCCAGTCCCCAGCACCCAGCCTCACTTCTTGCCCAGGACACACAGCCCCTGACCATAGCCTTGGATTCCAGCCCAGACCCCAAACACCATAGTACCCTGGAGAAGTGCCCCGAGGTCACACCTCCTGAGGTAGGAATCGGCTTGCCCCGCAGATGTGAGGAGGGCCCTGTCTGTGTTTAATTCTCCTTCTTTTGCACAACTGGATATTGACTCCAGGGCTTGGTGTGCATTAGGCATGTGCTCAGCTCTATGTTACACCCCCAGCGCTCTCTTTAAGTTTCTTTTGGATTTTTAAGAAACATTCATTTAGAGAGTATGCAGACACATGCATGTCACATTGTGAGTGTGAAGGCCAGATGGCAACCTGTCCTTTCACCCACTGGATCCTGAGGACCGAATTCAGGTCCTTAGACTTAGTACCTCTAGCCACTGAGCCAGACCAGATTTCTCTTATTACATCTTAGTTTATTTATTGTGCGTGGGAGGGGAGTGCCATGTGATGGTCAGAGACTACTTGTAAGAGTAATTTTCCTTCTGCCCTGTAGGCCCTGGGAATTATTTGCCAAGCTTGGTGGGAGATGCCTTTACCTATCCAGCCATTTTTTTTTTTTTTTTTTTTATCTTGGGACAGAGTCTCCTTGTATTGCCAGATTGGCCTTGAACTCATTCTATAAGCAAGGGTGACTCTTCTGCCTCAGCCTATTAAATAGCTGGGATGACACACTTGTCTTTTTTTTTTTTTTTTTTTTGTAATGTACATTGGTGTTTTGCCTCACGTATCTCTGAGGGTATCAGATCCCCTGGAACTGGAGTCATAGTTTTTGAGCTGCCATGTGGGTGCTGTGTATTGAACCCGGGTCTTCTGGAAGAGCAGCCAGTGTTCTTAGCCATGGAACCATCTTTCTAGCCCCAACTTACTGACTTACTTGCTTGTTTATTCTGGTTTGTTTTTGTTTTTGTTTTTCGAGACAGGGTTTCTCTGTGTAGCCCTGGCTGTCCTAGAACTCACTCTGTAGACCAGGCTGGCTTGCAACTCAGAAATCCGCCTGCCTCTGCCACCCAAGTGCTGGGATTAAAGGCGTGCGCCACCATTGCCCGGCTATTCTGTTTTTGTTTTTGTTTTGTTTTTTTTTAATATTTTTTTTATTACGTATTTTCCTCAATTACATTTCCAATGCTATCTTAAAATCCCCCATAGCCCCCCCTTCCCTACCCACCCATTCCCACTTTTTGGCCCTGGCGTTCCCCTGTACTGGGGCATATAAAGTTTGCGTGGGCCTCTCTTTCCAGTGATGGCCGACTAGGCCATCTTTTGATACATATGCAGCTAGAGTCAAGAGCTCCAGGGGGTACTGGGTAGTTCATAATGCTGTTGCACCTACAGGGTTGCAGATCTCTTTAGCTCCTTGGATACTTTCTCTAGCTCCTCCACTGGGGGCCCTGTGATCCATCCAATAGCTGACTGTGAGCATCCACTTATGTGTTTGCTAGGCCCCAGCCTAGTCTCACAAGAGACAGCTATATCAGGGTCCTTTCAGCAAACGCTTGCTAGTGTATGCAATGGTGTGTTTTTTTTTTTTTTTTTTTTTTTTTTTTTTGGTTTTTCGAGACAGGGTTTCTCTGTGTAGCCCTGGCTGTCCTGGCACTCACTTTGTAGACCAGGCTGGCCTTGAACTCAGAAATCCGCCTGCCTCTGCCTCCCGAGTGCTGGGATTAAAGGCGTGCGCCACCACGCCCGGCGCAATGGTGTGTTTTTTGTTGTTTTTTTTTTTTTTTTGAGACAGGGTTTCCCTGTATAGTCCTGGCTGTCCTGGAACTCACTCTGTAGACCAGGCTGGCCTCGAACTCAGAAATCCGCCTGCCTCTGCCTCCTGAGTGCTGGGATTAAAGGCGTGCGCCACCACCGCCTGGCTGTTGTTTTTTTTTTTTTAAAGACTTATTTATTTATTTATTTATTTATTTATTTATGTGAGTACACTGTAGCTGTCTTCAGACACACCAGAAGAAGCCATTGAATCCCATTACAGATGGCTGTGAGCCACCATGTGGTTGCTGGGATTTGAACTCAGGACCTCTGGAAGAGCAGTCAGTGCTCTTAACCGCTGAGCCATCTCACCAGCCCTATTCCATTGTTTTATCTGACTTTGAGATATGGCCTTTCTCTGTGATCTTCCTGCCTTAGTGCTTTGAATGCTAGGATTGCAGTTAGGTGTGCACCTCCTTTCCGATCATCTCCCTTTCTCTTCAACATTTATTTGTTAGGCTACGCATGGTGATGACTTTAATCCCAGCACTTGGGAGGCAGAGGCAGGTAGATCTCTGGGAGTGTAAAGCCTGCCTGTTCTACAGAGTGAGTTCCAGGATGCAGAGAAACCCTGTCTTGAAAAACCAATGAGAGAGAGGGGGAGGGTGTATTTTCTTAGTGTGTGGCAGTACGTGGGTGCCGTGACATGATGGAGGTCAGAGAAGAGTCTGCTGAGTCTCCTGAGGGCTTCCCATCTTGCCATAGAAGAGCTGACATTATGGGTGTTTACCCCCAAACTCTAGGGCTTTTTAACTTATTTATTTAGTGGGAGGGGGCACAGAGGCATAGGTGTGGCGGTCAGAAGACAACTTTCAGGAATCAGTTCTCTCAGTCTACCCTGTACAGTCTGGAGATCAAATTGATATTACCAAGTTCAATGGCAGTTACTTTTACCCACTTAGCCATTTCAATGGGTTTATAATAAACAGCAGGGCCAACTCAGCACCCATTGTTAGAAGTATCAAGTACCAGGCCTTGCAGGTACATGAGTGAGCTAGATAGATGTTCAAAGACCCCTCCCTCTTTTGGTGTCTGAGTCCGAGAGGAAGAAGACCAAAAATCATCATGAAATTGGGCACATGCAACATTCTAAGGTCCTGTAAAGAAAGGAAGATGGAGTAAGTGCTGCCCATGGTGAGGACCAGAGGGGTTTGCAGCAGGAAATATAATATGGGCAAGTCTTTTGGGACAGGTGGATTTGAGCAAAGACTGGCATGGCATGGGGGCAAAATGAGGCATGGTCAAATCTGGGGAAAGCTGTACCAGGCAGTAGAACAGCCCAGTGCAAAGGCCCTGGGGTGGGAGCCATCTCCAGTCCTATGTTATACTGCCTGGGTAAGAGAAGCAGGAAGGAATCAGAGCCAGTCTGCAAATGAGTCTCTGTGGCAACGTGAGAGGCTCTGGGTTTGCTTCTCAGCACCAGGAAAGAAGGGATGGCTCTGCTAGTCCCCGTGAGCACAAGGGGAGCAGCAAATGACCACTGGCTACATGCAGACAGTGCATTGAGATAGGATCACTCATTGAACTTGAAGCTGAACTGGCATGCCAAAGAGCTCCCAGGACCCCTGTCCCCACCCCACAATACAGAAGTTACAAGCACCCAGCCATGCTTGGCATTTAGACTTGGAGTCCTCATGCTTCCACAGTGAATCCTCTTAATTTACTGATCTTATCTCCAGAAATCCCTAAACTGGGACTTTACTATTGGGAGTCACGTTCTGGGTTTCTTCCTGCAGCTTGCAACCCTGCAGAGGGAGGAGGAGGTAGAAGACACCAGAGATGGGGCAGGGGATGGTGAGTGTCTAGAGAGCCCTCACTTCGCCCCAGGGTTGCTTGGCGGGGAGTACATCCAGAGAACCTGGGGATGCCTAGCACTTACCGCTCCACAGGGTCCAGCCACTGCCCTGAGGACTTGGCCCTGGGAGCACAATCCCGGGGCCACTTCAGCCGCCAGCCAGTGAAGTATTCCCGGGGAGGTGTGCGGCCAGTTACTCATCAACTCTCCAGCCTGGCTCTGGTGGCCTCCAAGCTGTGTGAGGAGACTCCTGTCACTGTCTCAGCAGTGCACCGAGGTAGTTTGAGGGTACGAGGTTTGGGCCCTGTTGCTGCCTGCCCTGAAGGCAGCCCCCTGCGCCGGAACCCTCTGCCCAAGCACTTTGAGATCACCCAGGAGACAGCCCGGCTTCTCTCCAAGCTGAACAGTGATGCTGTGTCCAGGACCACCTGTTGTGCTGACCCAGAGCCTGAGGAGTCTGAAGAGCACCTCTGACCACCTACCATCCTGAGGGACCCAGAACTGAATTGATGGTCCCTGACCCAACCTGGTGACCAAACCAATTCAGTGGGGTGTGGGGAGAGATGGGGTTACCAGTAAGTTCCGGTAATGAAGATTACCTACCTGTGGGAGTCCCAAGACACTTGGTTGAAGTGTCCCATCATCTCCCTGCCAGAGGAGATTTAAACAGCGAGGCAACACAGGTGCAGGTGTTTCGGGGTCAAGACTCAATGGTCAATACAGATCCATGGGGACTACCCGAGTCTCTGACCTCTGAGACGGTTGTCTTGACTATTTCAGTCATAATGGCTCCTGGCCCTACTACACTTGCAGCCATAACAGACTCCAAGTTAGCAGGTGGCTAACAGGTGCCTGCAGCCCAGTCCTGTCTCCTTTTACTCCTTCCTTTCGTTTGTTTGTTTGTTTTGAGCTAAGACTCATTGTGTAGCTCTGGCTGGTCTGGAGCTCCCTTTGTGAGCCACAAATCCTCTGCCTCCCAAGTGCTGGCCAAATCTGTGTTCGTACAACCTCCACATAAAACCATATCCTGCTGCCGGCAGGAGGGCTGACCCGCAGTAGTGCTTGCTGTAAAGCTTCACCTTTGTTGGACCTCCCAGAGCCACTTAGTGGAAGGAGAGAGCCCATCCCTACAAATTGTCTGACCTATGCACATGCACAAACAAAAGAAAATTTTAATTAAAAAAAAAGTCCGCTGGGCGGTAGTGCCACACACCTCTACTTAATCCTAGCACTCAGAAGGTAGAGGCAGGAGGATCTCTGAGTTTTATGCCAGCCAGATGTACAGAGAAAGTTCCAGGACAGCCAGGGCTACACAGAGAAACCCTGTTTCAGAAAAACAAAATAAAATAAATCTTGTCTGTTCTTGCCCATTTGTCTTTGTGCTGGAATGCTAACAATAAGTCACCAGTAAGAGCAGCGTCTTTAACCCTTTATTAAGGGCCAGATGAGCGAACCAAGGCTTCTAAAACACACCCTTGGAAACCTACAGGCAATTAGTGTAGGGCCTGGAGCCTAAGATGAGTCACTCAGCTCAGTGTCCCTGATCCGGTTCTACACAATCAAATACAACTCGGTGCAGATAATCGGGACAATGGGGCTGTGTGCTGGGAACCGGGGGAGGTCAGGGGAGGAGGCTGCTGCAGGCTCGAGCCAGCGGCAGGCTGGGGCGAGACCACGGGAAGCAAGGTAGTGTAGCAGCAGTGGGGCGAGGGTCCAGCGGGGAGATTGACCATGGAACAGTGGGGCGGGGCTTGCAGCTCGGTAAAGGATTGGACAGAAACAGGGGGGCGCCCGCAGAGGCCCCCCGCTGTGGATCTTTTCAACTGCCAGGTGACTCAGCCCCAAAGGCGCGAAAGGGCAAGCACGTGAGATGTGCGGGGGGGGGGGGGGGGACGGATGGAGTAGAAAGGGTGCCCCACGTGGGAAAAGGGGGCCGTGGGGAGGCGGTGAAATGACCACAGTTTCAGGAGATCACACTTCCGACGTGGGGGTGGGACTCTCCAGGGGGCGGGACACCCCCAAGGGCCAAGAGCTAGGGCAGGTGGGGGCGTGGCTTTGAGGCCCCGCCTCTCCCGCCTCCTCAGCCGGGGGCTCCAGGAACACCGGACGCTGCTGCGCAACCGCTCGGTTGCCCGGCCATGGGTCTTAGTCCTGCTTCAACCCACCGCGAGCCCGCCCCATCTGCCGCTTGACTGGATGTGCAGGTAAGACCAACACCAACCGGTTTAGGGTGGGTGCAGGCCGCTGAAGAAAGCGAGGCGCGGCCCCTTCTTCTCCACAATCCTTCTCCTAGCCCAGGGTTGTCTGCAATACCCTCTTTTGTCCTGGAGGCCTTCTTGGCCCTCGGTCCCACCCAGGAATGGACTGCTTTCAGAGCTCTTGCGCGGAATCCTGCCTGTAACTCAAACTTCTGGGCGGTCTCTGTCTACTCTGCTCGCGCTAAGTCCCTTCCGTGCCTTGGCACTGCCCTCCGGGTGTTGATCACGGACCTCGCTCTGGTGTGCACACGCCCCCCGGCCTCTGCACTGTGCAAGGACCCTGGCACAAGTTTGATCTTAAGGCTAACCCCTGCAGCTCACGCCGCCTTTGTGCTGCCCCAGCCAACCCACCCACACCCATCGGAAACCACAGGTGTCCAACCCGGTCACGGATTAGTGGCACGTGGCACAGAATTGCAATGTGGATGCATTTGCTCTGGGTTCTTAAGATTTAAAAAGGAAAAGAAAAGTCGATCCGAAAGCCGTTTTAAATTGTTATGCCAGCATTCAGCAGAGGCTCTGATTTTGAGGCCAGTGTGGTCTCAAAGCAAGTTCTAGGTCAGTTGGGATGCATCGAGAGACCCTGCTTTATGAGTAAATAAATAGAAATTACTTTTTTAAGGTCACTTTGGCCTTCACCACAGACCTCTTGCACAGAGGGCCTCTGAGCCTGTAGGTTGCACTCACCCAATCTTGATTCTAGTCTCTGGCCACTGCTTTGCTCAAGTGCCCGTCCATCAGGGGCCACCTGCACTGATCTGTCTTCTGTATCCACAGGCGGCCATCATGGGCCGGTGCTACTACAACGAGACCATCGGCTTTTTCTATAATAACAGCGGCAAGGAGCTCAGCCTTCACTGGCGCCCCAAAGATGTGGTGGTGGTGGCCCTGGGACTGACAGTCAGTGTGCTGGTATTGCTGACCAATCTGCTGGTTATTGCAGCCATCGCCTCCAACCGACGCTTCCACCAGCCCATATACTACCTGCTTGGCAACTTGGCTGCGGCTGACCTCTTCGCTGGCATGGCCTACCTCTTCCTCATGTTCCATACTGGCCCACGTACTGCCAGGCTCTCCATCAAAGGCTGGTTCCTGCGACAGGGCCTGCTGGACACCAGCCTCACGGCGTCAGTGGCCACACTGCTGGCCATCGCTGTGGAGCGGCACCGCAGTGTGATGGCGGTACAGCTACACAGCCGCCTGCCCCGGGGACGTGTGGTCACACTCATCGTGGGTGTGTGGGCGGCTGCACTGGGTCTGGGGTTGCTACCTGCACACTTCTGGCACTGCCTCTGTGACTTGGACAGTTGCTCACGAATGGTGCCCCTGTTCAGCCGCTCCTACTTGGCTGCATGGGCCCTATCCAGCCTGCTTGTCTTCCTACTCATGGTAGCTGTCTACACACGAATTTTCTTCTATGTGCGTAGACGGGTGGAACGCATGGCGGAGCACGTCAGCTGCCATCCCCGCTACCGAGAGACCACACTCAGCCTAGTCAAGACGGTTGTCATCATTCTGGGTGAGTGGGTGCTCTGACAACAGCTTTAGGAGGGGACTTGCCATAGGTCCCTGGGACCCTGAAGCAATAAGGGGGGGGGGGTTTCCCAAGCAGAGACTCCAAAGAGGAAAAAATGCCAGCCTACTAGAGGAGAAAAGGCTAGCCTCGGTTTTCACCTGTTTCTCAAAGGAAACCACTTAGCGGTCTTTTTTGTTTAATTGATTGTGTTTCAGGCAGAGCCTCACAGTAGCCCAGGCTGGCTTCATGACCTTATCCTTATCTTTTTGCCTTTGTCTATCAAGGGGTAGGGCAGGCTAGCATTCTTGCAACCAGTTGCCATCCTCAGCCCTGGTTGGTGTTGTTTTGTTGTTTTGTTTTGTTTTGTTTTGTGAGATAAGGTCTCTGTAGCCCTGGTTGTCCTGAAACTCAATCTGTAGTCCAGGCAGGCTGGCCTTCAACCCAAAGTTCTGCCTCCTGAATGCTGGGATTAAAGGTGTGGTTCACTACATCCCCAGCCTTTCTTCAGATTTATTTTTTATTTGTGCATGTGTGTTTGTGTGACTGTGAGATTGTCTTTGGGTTTGTGCAGATGTGTGCGGGTGCATGCTGAGGCTAGAGGCATCCTAGGCCCTTGGAGCTGAAAGTACAAGCAGTTTTGAGCTGTCTGATGTAGGTGTCGGGGACAAAACTCTGGTACTCTGAACCATTAAAGCCATCTCTCTCTAGCCCTGGTTGTTACTTTTGCTTATTTGTTTATTTGACTTTCTTTTGAGATTGGGTGTCACCGTATAGTCCAGGCTGGCTTGGAGCTCACTTGGTAGACCAAGCTGGCCTCCAACTCAGATACATGCCTCTGTGCCCCCCTGCCCTCCACCCCCGAGTGCTGGGATTAAAATAAGCACCATCACACTGGGCTGGCTTCATGAAGTTCAGGGGGGACCTCAAGCTCTCTCTGTAGCTGAGGCAGGCCTCAGAGCCCTGATCTTCCTATTCCTGTTTCCCTGGGGCGATGGGTATGTGCCACCACACCTGGCTCCCCTTTGGGGTTTATTTATTTGTGGGGGGGAGCTAGAAAGATGGCTTGGTGATTAAGAGTACTTCCTGTTCTCCCAGAGGACCCGAATTTAATTCCCAGTACCCACATTAGGCAGCTCATAACCATCTGCAGCTCTAGCCCCAAGGGTCCTGATGCTTTTTTCTAGCCTCCAGCACCCACATACATGTGGTCTCTGTCTCTCTCTCTCTCTCTCTCACACACACACACACACACTTATGCACACATGTGAGTAAGATAAATCCTTTTGTAATTTATTTTGTGGGTGTGCACGCACACACTACAATTTACCTGAGGACAGCTCCTGGGAGTCAGTTTTCTCTGTACTCTATGGCCCTTGGAATTGAATTGGGTCCTTAGTCCCTCTGTGGGGCTTTTAGTAAGGGCTAGTGTGGTTACTTTGGCTTTGGGGTACAGGAGGACCACTATATCACTATTCCCATCCAAGATTGATTCTCCCCAGTGATACCTGTCCCCACCCCCACCCCTACTTGTCCCATCCCTTAGTAAACAAATCTTCATGCCAGGCAGTGGTGGCTCATGCCTGTAATCCTAGCACTTGGGAGGCAGAGGCAGGTGGATTTCTGAGTTAGAGGCCAGCCTGGTCTACAGAGTGAGTTCCAGGACAGCCAGAGCAACACAGAAAAACTCTGTCTCAAAAGAGCCAAAAGAAAAAAAAAAATCTTCTATAGAAGGGTCCCGGGATACTTTGTCCCAGTTAGGAAAGGTATCACACTGGCAGGCGAATAAGGGAAAGTGTCTGTCCCCTCTTAGCAGGCCAACCCATACAAGTAGCTTGTGTGGTTTGTGCCACTCAGTTGGCCACTGCCTGAGCACAGAGCTGTTTGGGCAAGTCTCCTGGTGGCTCACATAGTCAGCCCTCAACTCCGACCCCGCTAACGCCACTCCCGGCCTTTGTCCCGCAGGGGCATTTGTGGTGTGCTGGACACCGGGCCAGGTGGTGCTGCTCCTGGATGGCCTGGACTGTAAGTCCTGCAACGTTCTGGCCGTGGAGAAGTACTTCCTGCTCCTGGCTGAGGCCAACTCACTGGTCAACGCCGTGGTGTATTCCTGCCGAGACGCTGAGATGCGCCGCACCTTCCGCCGCCTTCTCTGCTGCGTGTGTCTCCGCTGGTCCAGCCACAAGTCTACCCACTACTCAGCTTCTGCCCGCACGGGCGCCAGCACCCGGATCATGCTTCCTGAGAATGGCCGCCCACTGATGGACTCCACCCTTTAAATCTTGGACTGAGGCAGGAAGGAGACTGGAGCTTCATCTGCAGCCTATGGTCACTTGCAGAGCCTCTGACTCAAGCCAGCCCAGCAGATGCATGGCTCTTCAACACTCGTTGCCCCAGGGACAGAGAGTCTGCCTGCCCCTGGACAGAGGGACTTGGGGACATCTCCGTCCGTGCGCCTGGGGAGAGCATCCTAATGGGACTTGGCCGTCTGGCTCTCAATCATCTCAGGTTTTAGGGTTTTTTTTGGTTTTTGGTTTTTCGAGACAGGGTTTCTCTGTGTAGCCCTGGCTGTCCTGGCACTCACTTTGTAGACCAGGCTGGCCTCGAACTCAGAAATCCGCCTGCCTCTGCCTCCCGAGTGCTGGGATTAAAGGCGTGCGCCACCACGCCCAGCAGGTTTTAGGGTTTTTAACAGACATTTTCATATTTTTGCTGTGTTATCTCTGGATGTCTGTGGACTGCTGCTTCCTACATGGTGCTGTAGCTATTGGGACAGAAGAGGTGAGAGCTGTCCCAGGCTATACCACCTACTGTTACAGGGTAGACTGTAGGGGTACTGTCTTCCTGAGGCGGCTTTTGGTTGTTTTGTTTTGCTTTTGAGACAGGCTCTCATGTAGTCTAGGCGGCCTTGAATTCACTGTGTAGGTGAGGATGGCCTTGAACTCTTGATGGTCCTGACTCCAAGTGCTAGTACTGAAGCTGATTCCTTACATGTGCTGAGCAGCCTGAGGGCTCACCTGCCTCCCTTAGTATGAGGGACCCCATGACACAGAGCCAGCCTTTCCACCCTGAGGTTGCAGAGGTGGGGTTTGGTTTGGTTTGGTTAGGATTTTTTCTGTTGGTTGGCAGGCGTTTTGCCATTACTTCAGTCAGTCTGTCCCAGTGTCCTGGAATCATGACTCAAGGCTGCCAAGAATCCTTCAACATGAAATCCCATGGCCCCAGCCAGCCTTGAACTTGCTGCATAGACTAGACTGTTCTTGAACCCATTGTCCTGCCTCAGAATCGTAGATGCTGGGATTAGAGCTATATGCTACCATGCCCAGTTTCTGTCTCTTCCTGGAGTCTTACAAAAGTTTCTTTCCTTTTGCCTCTGTCCTACCCAGCTCTCTCTTAAAGAACCTAGGGTGATTTCTAGTTTGTGCAAACCTTCTCCTTCTGCCTGCCTCACCCCCTTTTTTTAGACCCAGAGTCTCACAGTGCAGCCCAGTCCACCCTAGAGCTCACTGTGCCGCTCAGGCTAATGTCATACTCTCAGGTCTCTTCCTGCCTTGGCTCCCTGAGTGCTAGGAATGACAAGCCATATTGCGCCTGTGTCTGACTGCCCAGCTTGGAAAAGCACAGCTATGCAGAGGGCACCAGAAAACTCCATGAGGAAGGGCTTCAGTGTCCCTTGGACTTTCTACTTCTGAGTCCCCCAAGACCTCAGATATGCCAGGCCTGAGGTTAACTCCCTCCCTCCCTCCCTCCCTCTCTCCCCAGAGAAGCCTCCTAGCAGGCAGTGTGAGCCATGAACTTGGCTCCCTGCTCTGGGTTATGTTCTCACCTCGGATTCACAGCCGAGGAACAGCAGGAACTTGAACCTCTGTCTTATCTGAGGCCAAATTCTTAAGGCATTAAAGCATTAGTTTCTTAAGTCCTGAAAACGTCTCTCTCTCTCTCCAGTCAGCGTCCGGCTTTTCCCATGGCTAGGACCTTGCACACTCTAGGCAAGTTCCCCAGCACAGATCTTCTATCACGTGAGCCATGTCCAAAAGGAAAACAATGCAGACTGAACTGAAGGGCTGGATTGCAGTGGGCCTTTGCTTCTTTGTGGGTTCTTTTCCCCACTCTTTATGCCTCTGGTTTCACCCCATCAGTCACTAGATAGAAAAAGAAAGAGGGAGAGAGATACTGAGATCTGTGAATCTAATTTCTTTCTTCCTTTTTCTTCTTTGAGCACAACTACTAACAAATCATGACCAACCAACCACACTGCCTATGGGGCCCTAGCACTCATACACCCTTGAAAACGTTTCCAGAACTCGAAACATCACACAGCCACAGAAACTCTCTGCAGTTGGCAAAACTGTGCCTCATGTTCCAAGGTGACTGCCCAGGAACCTCTGCAGCCAGGTGTCCATGAAGGACAGTGTCCCTGCAGCCAGGTGTCCATGAAGGACAGTGATCCTGCAGCCAGGTGTCCATGAAGGACAGTGTCCCTGCAGCCAGGTGTCCATGAAGGACAGTGTCCCTGCAGCCAGGTGTCCATAAAGGACAGTATCCCTTCCCTACCTCGTAGGAGCTCCAGGCATACTAGATATGGGTCACTTTAGGGATGGGTGGAGGCAGCCAATTGAATCCTGACTTGGGGACTTCTGATGGCCTGCAGAAGTTCAGCTCTGTCACCTGTCCTTAGTGGCTGTCCTCCGTCAGCACCGTCCAGATGCTATCCAGGGATTTAATCTTGTCAGCCTTTACGTTTTATTTTCCCTTTTCCACTTAGAGGCATTATGCTTTTTTGTTTCTTTGAGACAGGGACTCACTGTGTAGCACTGGCTGGCCTCTAACTCACAAAGATCAGTCTGCCTCTGCCTCCTGAGAGCTGGGATTAAAGGAAAGTGCCTCGTCATTTACAGATTTCTGCACTTGTGTGGATGCACCTCTGCATGTGGAGGCTGGAGATGTGTCAGAAGTCAGCCCTGAAGGCAGGGTCACCTTAGTCAACATAGCAGGGTCTCTGTCACATCCAGAGCTCACCAATACAGCTAGTCTCACTAGGCATCTTGTTCTGAGCAATCCCCTGTCTCTGCCCTCCAAGGCAGGAGACATACTCAGGACACTCTGCTCCTGCCCCCACTTTTATGTGGATTTTTGAGGTTCTGAATTCTGGTCTTCACACCTGAGTAGCAAGCGCTTTAAAAAGTACTGAGCCAGCCGGGCGTGGTGGCGCACGCCTTTAATCCCAGCACTCGGGAGGCAGAGGCAGGTGGATTTCTGAGTTCGAGGCCAGCCTGGTCTACAAAGTGAGCTCCAGGACAGCCAGAGCTATAAAGAGAAACCCTGTCTCGAAAAACCATAAAAAAAAAAAAAAAAAAAAAAAAGTACTGAGCCATTCATTGCCCTAGCCTGGCTTTTCCTTCTTGACTTCTCTGCTGTGTGACATCAAGCTTTTGTCTCTTTTAGGCCATTGGAACTTACAGTCTTCTCCCTCCCCCAGATCAGGCCTGTGCAGTGCTGGGCCACTGTCTGACCTTTTGTACACTCTGGGCCCACCTTAAAGGCTTCTATTACTTCCTGTGGCTGGGGCCAAGCCTAGGGTTTTCCTTGTGCTTACACATTTGAATTTCTTGCCAGGCACCCTGTGAAGTCTCCATCTTCCCCATGCTCCGCCCCCCCCACCCCGCCGCCCCCATGCACACGTGCTGCTTGAGTTTCCTCTTCAGTAAGAACAAAAGGCAGATGACTGACTTTGCAGTCACACTGACCCTTCACCAAGCCTTCACCTGAATTCTGTCTCTGAGCAAACATTCAGGGAGGCTCTGTACCTCTGGAGAGGGATTTGTGCCCCCCCCCCCCCAATTTGAGGACTCCCAAACGAGACAAAAGGCCTGTGAGAGTTCTCTGTCTTGGGGTACACCTGAGGATTGGTATTCGGCAAAGTCTTCATTCTTTAGCCATGTGCTAGCATTTGCTAGACCTGGAATGCTGGGGTTGGAAGGAAGGACTGGATCAAAAGAGCTCAGCAGGAAGAAGCGCTGGCAACAAGTGTTCAATCCCTGGACTCATGGTAGTAGAGACCCAAGTCCTGAAAGTTGTTCTCTGACCTCCACACTTGTGCTATGATGTGCAAACACATCACACTTGTGCTGTGGTGTGTAAACACATTGTGTGTGTGCATGCACACACACATACACACAATGACAAAATTTGAAAAGAACAAACAGGTTGAGGTCACTCCTACGTTGGATCTTGATAAAACAATATAGTTAACTTCCCCAGGGGAGAAAAGTACTGGATTCTAGTTTCCTTCCTGCCATCTACACAAATCCACACTTTTCATCTGCCCCCCCCCCCCAGCCTGATAAAAGAAAAGCAGAAAGGTTTAGGGAAAGGCACAGTGGAGGGAGAACCTTTTTGTGCGCTGTGTAAAGAATGTCTTCGTTTTACCCAGATGCTGATTCCCTCTCTCCCCTTCTGACTGGTTTTAATAAAAAGCTGTTGGCCTATAGTGAAGCCAGAGACTGCCAGCAGGACTTGCAGGGAGAGATTGAACTCTGAAGGAGTCAGGCTCTAGAAGCCCAACATGGAGGAAGAAGCAGGCTCCAGTATTAGAGACCGAGAGGTCACAAGCCATGAGGCAGACATGGAATAATATAAATGTGTTAGTAGAAGTTGTACGAGCTAGTTGGGAACAAG
Organism: Mus caroli; assembly: GCF_978045245.1. Lineage (NCBI taxonomy): Eukaryota > Metazoa > Chordata > Mammalia > Rodentia > Muridae > Mus > Mus caroli. The sequence continues at coordinate 59,627,083 of NW_028227265.1, read as the reverse complement.
CCTAGCTATAAGGCCTAGGCATTTATAAATAAACATGTCTCTGTTTATTATCAGAGTTGGGGTAAACATGGAAGGTCCATACGGTTATAACAGGATTCTGGTGACCAGCCAAATGCTCGAGGGCCCAGGACTTTTGGGAAACAGTCGTATCCCTCCAGGCTGGATACGGTCACTGCCATGTTGAATCAAGAACTGCGTTCATTCATGCATGACCTCACAAGTTTGGACCACTAATATGCTTTTGTACAAACACAGGATATATGCATGGGACCGCTCTCCTCAATAAAGATTATAGACCCATAATGAAGGTGGGGAGGGAAGATGATACATTTCTGCTGGAGCTGCCCATGTATTGGGGAGGAACTTCAATAAAGTCCCTGGTTCACAAAACTGGACTTGAGTGAAGTTGTTTCTTTGGTCAGGTTAACCACTTATCCCAGAGCAGTTCCCCAGAAAAAGTCACATAATGCAGACATTGATGCTCTTGAGGTCAGAAGAATTTTGAGGAGTCATAGAGTGGAGTACCCTGAGGGCTGCTGGGAGAACCCCAGGGCGGGTGTGTGTGTGTGTGTGTGTGTGTGGTGGCTGTGAAAAGGAGCAGAAATTTTGCGGAGCCTGGGACTCAGGTGTGCGAGGCCTTGAGGAAGAGGCAGGACTGGGGAGTGGGAATTCTGAGGAGCTGTGGGGAGCTATGAGGAGGACCCACAGTTCTGAGGAAGTAGCCAGGGCAGTGAGGGGAGGGGAAGGCACTCTCAGTTACCAGTGAATTTGATATCAGTTTGGACTGTATGAGGCACTGACCCAAGACGCTGAAAACTTAGGGTGCAGATGTAGTTAGGTTGGTAGGGTTTTGTCTGGTATGCTTGCTGCCCTGGCTTCCATCCTCATCACCACACAAACAGGGCCCTGTGGCACACAGCACTCATCCCAGCACTTAGGAGGTAGAGGTAGAAGAAAGTTTGAGATCATGCTCCAATCATAGCAAACTCCGGCAACCTTCATTACATAACAAACTTGAGGACAGCATGGGCAATAAGAGACTCTGTCTCAAGTTATTTTTGAAACAAGGTCTCTCTGCATAGCCCTGGCTGTCTGGAAACTATGTAGCCTAGGCTAGCCTAGAGCTCACAGAGATCCATCTCCCTGGTGTTGGGATTAAAGGCATGTGTCACCTTGCCCACCCACAAATTTTTGAAATTTTTGAAAAGTATGAAGATGGGGAGCAAACAGTGAGGATGCAGGCCTCTGAGGCAGTAAACTCAGATGTGAATGGCTGTAAAGAATCCGGGCCCTGTGAAGAAGTGATAACCTAAGCAGATCCAGGACTGAAGAGAAGGCAGAGGCACTGGAGTAAGCAAGGGATGAGGGCCTATGATGGGGAAGGTAGCCATAAAGTGCACCAGACTTAAGCAGATGCAGGCGGTAGTCGTTACCATGGCAACCCCAACCGGGTTTTACTGGCAGTTGAGAAAGGAAGTTTCTAGCTAGTCACTGAGGAGGGGGAACAGTGCATGGTGCTGATTGGTGACGGCGCCCACAGGGGGCGTGTCCTGAGAGGTGGGAGGATCAGAAGAGAATTCCTGTTTCCTAGACAACCCTTAACCATCTGCAGCCGTTGAGAAGCTGTTTGGGGCGCATCGCGAAGGAGAGGGTGATGCACGGCGAAGATAGATGAAAAGGGCGTTTTATTGGCTAGTGGACTTGAAGGAGGCGTGGTCCCTGGGTCTGCGGCGGTTGGCTGCTGCGCAAGCGCGAGAGCCCGGCGGGACCTGTCCCTTTGCGCTCGCTCGGACTGTAGCCCATGGCCGCCCCTCTGCGTCCCGTGCCGCCACAGCCCGCCCCGCGCCGCCTGCCGCCCACAGCTCCACTAGGCCATGACACGAGCGACGTCCTGCAGCAGATCATGGCCATCACCGACCAGAGCCTGGACGAGGCTCAGGCCAGGTGCGGCTCCCGGGCAGGATGGGAAGGGGCGGAGGCGGGATGAGGATGGACAGGTGCAGCTGAGCTTGGAGTGATGGACAGGCGGAGTGATCTTGGGCCAGAGGGAATGAAGGATACAAGAATTTGTCCTGTACTAAAGGGTGACTTCGTAAGGAAAGAGGGTATCAGAGTTATGGGGGTAAAAGCCCGGCCCTGGGAACATGAGACATTGGAAGGGTTAAGTGATCTATTATTGGCGGACGCGTAGGGTTGGGGAAAGACCGCAAGTTTGCAAGTCACACAGTGGAAGAGAAGCTACTGAAGAGCCTGTACTAGAATGATCTGATACAGGATCCGTTGAGAACTTTCAGGAACGGATATGGGGAGCTGGGTGGACATAGAGGGCACCCATCTTTTTATAGTTTTTATTTTCTCGTTGTGTGTATGTGTGTGTGCTCCTGACATGTGAGTAGAGAACTCCAGTTCTTTGGAAGTGTAGCGAGTACACTAAACCACTAAGCTATCTCTGCAGTGCACCCACCTCCAACCTGGCAGGAGCTTTTATCACCAGGCTTGCCTCAAACTCATCTTTTTTTTTTTTTTTTTAAAGAGTCAGTTATTTTATGTATATGAGTACACTGTAGCTGTTGTCTTCAGACACACCAGAAGAGGGCATCAGATCCCATTACAGATGACTGTGAGCCACCAAGTGGTGGCTGGGAATTGAACTCAGGATCTCTGGAAGAGCAGTCAGTGCTCTTAACCACTGAGCCCTCTCTCCATCCCTCACACTTATTAAAAGATAACCTTGAAAGGATCTTTGAGTTCGAGGCCAGCCTAGTCTGCAAAGTGAGTTCCAGGACAGCCAGGGCTACACAGAGAAACCCTGTCTAGAACCACCAAGAGACTCAAACAAACAAACAAAAGATAACCTTGAACTCCTGACCATGCAGTCTTTACCTTCCGAGTGCTGGGATGAGAGTCAGACGCCACCCACTAACCACATCCCAAGGATCCCTTGTCTTTATATTTATTTGTCTGTTTGTTTGGGAGAGGACCTCATGTTTCCCAGGCTAGCCTGAAACTCTCCATACAACACATACAGTCCAGGATGATCTCCTGCCTCAGCCTCCCAAATTGCATGTACCAGCACACCCAGTTCGTGTGATGCTCAGGCTGAACACAGGGCTTTGTTCATGCTAGGCCAGCACTCAGGGACCCATTTTAAAGCATTTCTTTCATGTATGTGTGTAATGATGTGGCTTAGTGTGTATGTGCATGTGTGCATGCTGGTCCACATGGCGCATGTGTGTATTGAGGTAAGAGGTCACTATCAGCGGTCTTCCTCAATCATGCTCTGGCTTTTGCGTTTACATTTATTTATGGAATGAAGCATGTATGTGAAGTCTCAGAAGCCCTGAGAAAGTCAGTTCTTCCCTTCCACTCTGGTTCATGAGGTCAAGTTGGGATTTGGGTTATTTCCCCGCCTGTGTTCTGTAGACTTGGAGTGGCTGCAGAAGTGCTGCTCCAGAGATGTAGAAGGGGATTAAAGGCGTCCATTCTTGCTCAGGTCCCCAAAGGCTACCTCAGGAGCTGTTGTTTGGTGCCCACACCCTGCCTCCATTGTTGTGGGTCTTTTCAAGACAGGGTCTCTCTGTGTAGCCCTGGCTGTCCTGGAACTCCTGAAACCAGGCTGGCCTCAAACTCAGAAATCTACCTGCCTCTCTCAGCCTCCCAACTACTAGGATTAACGGCATGCACCACCACTGCCCGGCTGTACCTTGCCCTGCTTAATTATTGTATTTTAAAGACAGGATTCCACTGAGCACGGAAATAACAGATTAGCTGAAGTGAGTTCCTGGCATCCTTCTGTCTCTACCTGACCTTCTCCCCCTGCCCCCGCCCCCAGCATGGGCTTTAGAGATGCCATTACAGCATGCCAAGCTTTATCGTAGCGACAGACTCAAGGGAACTCAAGGCAGCCACTGACTGAGCCTTCCCTCCAGTCTCTGAACAGACCCTCCTTTTTTTTTTTTTTTTTTTTTCCTGGACAGGGTTTCACTGTATAGACCAGGCTGCCCTCAAACTCAGAGATCCTCCTGCTCTGCCTCCTGAGTTCTGGGATTAAAGGCATACGCTACCACATCTGACTTGAGAACCCATTTTTATTACTTTTAACAGAAACTTTTTTTTTTTTTTTTTTTTTTTTTTTTGGTTTTTCGAGACAGGGTTTCTCTGTGTAGTCCTGGCTGATCCTGGAACTCACTCTGTAGACCAGGCTGGCCTCGAACTCAGAAATCCACCTGCCTCTGCCTCCCGAGTGCTGGGATTAAAGGTGTGCGCCACCACGCCCGGCTAACCGAAACTTTTAAAGATCATTTTATTTTCCATGTATGAGAATCTTACCTACATGTGTTGATGTCTACCATACACAGTCCTGGTGCCCAAGAGGGTCAGAGGTTATCAGATTCCTTAGAACTCAAGTTAAATGGTTGAGTGCTAGAAATTGAACCTAGGTCTTCAGCAAGAATAGCCAATTTTTTTTGTTTGTTTGTTTTTCGAGACAGGATTTCTCTGTATGGCCCTGACTGTCCTGGAACTCACTCTGTAGACCAGGCTGGTCTTGAACTCAGAAATCTGCCTGCCTCTGCCTCTCAAGTGCTGGGATTAAAGGTGTGTGCCACCCCTGCCTGATAGCCAATGTTCTTAACTGCTGACCATCTTGCTAGTCCCATCTTGCTAGTCCCAAGTTTAAAATGAACTTGCTTAATACCTGTTGGCACTTACTATGTGCAAGGCACTGTACTTGGGTACTGACATTGTCCTTGCTTCCAGCACTGTTAGCTTGGGGATTTGGGACAGAGAAAGGAAGTAGAAATATATGCACACACATAAATTGTGGCGAAGCTATAAGGAAAGGGTTGGCATGCTGTGGAAAGCCAGGTGGGAGAGTGACAGACCTTCTAGAGGTCCCAGGAGCCAGGGAAAAACATGTTCCCAGGAAAGAAAGAAGTCCTGGAGTTTTATAAAGATTTATTTTTAAATTCATGAGTATTTTACCCACATGAATGTATGTATATCAAGTATGTGCCTGGTCTCCATAGAAGTCAGAAGAAGGCATCTGAGCCCCTGGAACTGCAATTGCAGACAGTGGTGAGCTGCTGTGTGGATGCTGGGAATGGAACCGGAATCTGCAAGAGTAGCCCGAGCTCTTCACGGCCAAGTCATCTCCCCAGCCACCATTCCAGTTTCCACAGAGAAAAACAAACAAACAAAGCAGTTTTCAGACCACCTATCTCATGTCCCCAAATCCAGTGTCAGCTAGTCAGAGTTGCTGAAATGCACGTTATGAGGCAGCTTACTGGGAAGCTTACACCTACTGGAATGATTAGAAAATAGAAAAAGGTGCTGAATTCCTTTTGGAGAAAGAGGCTTCATTGAAAGGGTCTGTTTTGAGGTGAGGGGGATTCCTTGGGGTCTGATAGTGTGTGTGCTCTGGAGCCCTACAGTGAGATTAGTATACTAAGGGAAACTGTAAAAGAATCGTGGGCTTGGGAGTACAGCTTAGCTGAGGAGAGTCTGTGCTTCCGGTGCACATGCAAGGAGCCCTGGGCTTGGTCACCAGCAGTGTAGACCTCTTGTGGCAGTGCACACCTTTGTTACATATTGAGGCCAATCTGAGATTCCTGAGACCCTGCCTACAAACAAGCCAACAACCCATCCCCACTTGTGCTGTACCAGGACCTTGTGCTCCTGCTGGACAAAAGCAAACTTCCCTTGCTTAGCGGGGAATGCTGAGTCTGGTGTTAGAGTCTCTCTCTGGAGAGTTAGGAGTGCTTCCATTCCTCCAGCTCTTTCCATCCCGCTTTCAAAACTGTATCTGTTATTAGGATGTGTGTGTGTGTGTGTGCATGTGATGATCAGAGGACAGCACTGAAGAGCCTGTTGTCACCTTCTGCAGCAGCTTCTGAGGAGTGAACTCAAGTCATCAGGCTTGCAGGAGCAAGTGCTTTTACCCCAGCCCCAGCCAGTATTCCACACAGCAGCCCCGGGTTTTCCTACATCTCATTTTATGCTCAACACATACATTATATGTCACCCCTCACAGCCCCTACCTTCCTCTTTCTTGCTCTCTGAGTACCAGTCAGGTGCTGGACAGTCAGTGGTGACTCTGGTGCTCCAAAGAGGAAACTGAAGTCAGGGCAGGAACATCTTTCCTGGGGGTGCCCTTTGGTTAATCTCTAAGAGGGCCTTTGTTGTTTGTTGACTTCTCATAGTGTCTGGTACTAGGCACTTGGAAAAATGCCAATGAAGAGAGTCTAAAACAACCTGTGGGTAGAACACCAGATTATCTACATGATGATCCATAACAGTAGAAACATTACAGTTATGAAATAGCAACGAAAATCATTTAATGGTGGGGGTCACCAACTGTACTAAAGGGCCGAGCATTAGGAAAGCGGAGAACCACTAGGCTGGAAGAGTAGGCTCTGAGGAGAGAAAAGATGGACCCCAAGGATGGGCACCACTAAAAGAACACTTGGGTGTGTCCTGGGGAACTAGCTGTGACCTGTTCTGGAAAGACCTGCTGAGAGCTGAGCTCTGCCCGGGTGTGGGCCTCAGGCATCTGTGACCCAGCACAACCCCAGATTTGAGATTCTGGTGGCCCCAGGTGGCCAGTGTTCACAAAGGAATTCAGTCACTCCTGTCTACTTGACAGTTTTCAAAGAGTGCTTATTTTAAGGCTAAGAAGTTAATTTTTATTTCTTTTTTATCCTGTGTGAGTATGCATGCTTGTGGCACGTGGACAGCATACATATGGAGGTCAGAGTACAGTTTACAGGAGTCAGCTGTTTCCTCCCACCACGTGGGTCCTAGGGATCAAACTCAGGTCATCAGGCTTGGTGGCGAGGGCCTCTATCCACTGAGCCACTCTCACTCTCGCCACACCACCCCCCACCTCTTTGGGGCTGTTGTTTTTTGGAGATTTATTTATTTTTATTCTATGTGTATGTGTTTCGTCTGCATGTATATATATGTATGTATGCATGTATGTATACCGAACACATGCATGACGCCTGCAGAGTTAGAAGAGGACATTGGATTCCTTGTGACTAGAATTACACATGGTTGTAAGCCACTATGTGAACATTAGGAACTGACCCTGGGTCCTCTGCAAGAGCAGCCAATGCTGTTCATCTCTGCACTGCCTCTCTAGCCCCTTTGCTTTTTATTTATTTGTTTGTTTTGAGATAGGATCTATTATATGACACTAACTGGTCTAGAACTTCCTATGTAGTCCAGGATGGCCTTGAACTCACAGCGATTGTCCTGCCTCTTCCTCCCAAGTACTAGGATTAAAGGTGTGTACCACTAAATTTGGTCTCCTACCTCTTTATATAAAGGTTTTTTTATTACTTAATCTTTTACTTATTAATTTATTTTTTTACACTCCAGATTTTATTCCCCTCCTAGTCCACCCTCCGACTGTTCCACATCCCATACCTCCTCCCTGTCTCCACAAGAATGTCCACACACACACAGACACACACACACACTCTTATATAAAGTTTTAAAACATCAATTTTTTTTCATAGCCAGGTTTTGTTTTGTTTGGTTTGGTTTGGTTTTTTTTTTTTTTAAAGATTTATTTATTTATTATATGTAAGTACACTGTAGCTGTCTTCAGACACTCCAGAAGAGGGCGCCAGATCTTGTTACAGATGGTTGTGAGCCATCATGTGGTTGCTGGGAATTGAACTCTGGACCTTTGGAAGAGCAGTCGGGTGCTCTTACCCACTGAGCCATCTCACCAGCCCTTGGTTTGGTTTTAAGGCAGAGTCTCCCAGTGTAGCCCTGACTGTCCTAGAACAAACTCTATAGACCATGCTGGCCTCAAACTCAAGAAATCCTCCTGCCTCTGCCTCCTGAGTGCTGGGATTAAAAAAGATATGTGCCACCACTACCCACCACTACCCGGCTCATATTGCCAGTTTTTGCTTTGTTTTGTTTTGTTTTGTTTGTTTGTTTTGTTTTTTGAGACAGGGTTTCTCTGTATTGCCCTGGCTGTTCTGGAACTCACTTTGTAGACCAGGCTGGCCTCGATATTGCCAGTTTTTAATCCTGAGTTGGGCATGAATACTGGAGCAGGAAAAAGTGTAGTTCAAGGCCAACCTCTATGAAGTAATAGTAGTAGTAATAGTAATAATAATAATAATAATAATAATAATAATAATAATAATAGGAAAGGGAGTATTTTTTTTCCCCAAGACAGGGTTTCTCTGTGTAGCCCTGGTTGTCCTGGAACTCACTCTGTAAACCAGACTGGCCTCGAACTCAGAAATCCACCTGCCTCTGCCTCCCAATTGCTGGGATTAAAGGCGTGCGCCACCACTGCGTGGCGGGAGTATTATTCTTTATCTGTTAAAATAACTGTGGAAATTGTCCCCGACAGCTATGTGTCACTTTTGAGATCTTAACGGCTCAGGTTTCCTTTTCTTCTATGACCTTTTCCTGATAGAACCTCAGAGCTATGAAGATCACCCAAGGCCTGAGAGAGCGTCAGTCCTTAGTTGTCTCCACTCCAGAGGAACACAGCTTGGCTGGGCCTTCTCCTCACAGTATAACCCACCCTCTGCTGTGGGGGTTCTGCATCCTCAGACTCAACAGACTGGCAAAATAGGATAGCAGATCAGGATGTCTGCTGCCAAGCCTGGTGACCTGAGTTCAGTCCTTGGGACTAAAACAGTGGAAGAAGAGAATGACGAATGTACCACTGTACATTTACACACACACACACTGTCAGTGTTAGTGCCCTGAATGGTATGAGGAGAAAGCAGTAAGCAGCAGGCCCCGGTCCTTCCTTGCTTCTCCTGACTGGTTGTGGTGTAGCAAGCCTTCCCTGAGACAGAGGACTGCAATCCGGGGTTGTACGGATGTGGTGAGTGCATTTCCTCTCCTCGGTTGCTTATGGTCAGTGTATTTTATCATAGCAACAGAAATGATGCTAGAGCAAATACCACACACACACACATACCACAAACACACATATACACCCCCACACACACACCACACACACCACAATACACATACACCACACACACACACACACACCACACACACACACATAAAGGAGACAGAGACAGGATGAGGAGGCCCTTGCCTGTTGTTACCTCAGCACTAGAGGCTGATGCCAACAGATGAGGAATTTCAGGTCATCCATAGCTATATAGGGAGTCCCAGCCTGGCCTGGGCAACTACACAGGGAATTCCAGGGAAGTCCAGTTAATCTTAACTTGCTGTTCCCCAACCCCCCAAAAAAGGAAGCAAATTTTCTACATCCTGACAGAGCATGTACTTTCTTTTCCAACAGTTCCCTAAACAGCAGTGGATATAACAACTGCGACACCCACCTGGTGGCTCACAGTCATCCACGGCTTCAGTCCCAGAGAGCCCAGGATCCTCTTCTGACCTCACCAGGCACAGGCAGGCACATGGTGCAGATACAGACATGCAGACCAAGCACCCACACACAGAAAACAGTGTCGTTTTTAAAGTGCATAGCAGGGCTGGAGAGGTGGTTCAGAGGCTAAGCGCTCTTGTGGCTGCTGTAGTGACCCCAGTTTGGTTCCCAGCATTCATGCTGGGCTGTTTATGTGTGCCTCCCTGTCCAAAGCATCCTCTGTTCTCTCTGGCCTCTGCACGTGCACGCATGCTGCATGCCTACTTACACACGAGAAATAAAAATGGATCAGGAGTACACGGGAAGCCGTGTGAAGGGTGTGTGCAGGTGCTCCAGAGTCTTGCAGAAGGGGCTTGAGCAGCTACCTCTAATCATTTGGATGCAAAGACACAAAGACTACAACCTGATAGCCTGTCAGTGTGGTAGATGGAGCCGACTTCATCTCTCCTGGCTGGACCAAGTCATCAAGAACTTCTCACTTCCCACCTCACTATGTGAGGCCACTCATCTTTATTGTCCTGGCAAATTTGATTTTTTAAATTTTTTTTTTCTATTTTTTGTGAATTTCCCATCATGCATCCCAATCCTACTTGCCTCCCCATCCCCTCGCACCTGCCCTCTGCCCTGCAGCCTCCCCACCAAAAGAAAACAGTCTCCTTGTGGGTACTGCAGTATGTCACAATGTGCCCCACAGTGCACCCTCTTGTCCACACTTCTTCACTTACAAATGTTCATTGCAGTGAATCACTGGCCTGGTTCGAGGCCTCTGGCTTCTCACCAGGACTTCTCAGAGATCCTGTTGATGCCCCGTGACACTGACGTAGAGATCCAGCAGCTTTGGGTCTGCTTTTGGACTGGTCCCTTCATGTGCTCCAGCAGTTCACAGATGGGGTAGATGTTGAGGTAGGGGACTCGAAAGCCCTGGATGTGGACCTGGGTGGTAGCTGTGTTGGTCAGCCTACCAGCTGTCCTGCACCTTCACCTTCATGGCGAGCCCTCCAGCACCCACCTGGCTAGCTCACTCAATGCCCCAGTTGGCAAAGGGCAGAGCCAGCTCTCACCCTCTCATAGAGCTAGGGGACCCTTGCCCACGACAGCAGGGCCAGCTTTATTGTTCTGCCCAGATGAGGCACAGGGCCTGCTCTCCTGAGTGTTGCAGTACATGAGGGGCTGAGTCAAGTTTGTTTAAAGACAGGAAAATGGGGATTGGTTTTTTTATTACCAATAATATTGGTAATAAATTAATATTATTGCAGTGGCTCAGCAGGTAAAGGCACTTGCTTCCAAGCCTGATGAGCTGAGTTGACTTCCTGGAACCCACTTAGTAAAAGGAGAGAACCCACTCCCCCAGGTTAACTTCTAACTTACACAGAGAGAGAGAGAGAGAGAAAGAGAGAGCGTACACTAAATACAAAATTGTTAAAAATGTAATAGTATAGCAGCTAAAATAACCAAGGGAGTTATTTACTAGAAAGTGAGGCCACAAAATGAAGTAGAGACTAGAGCCATGGCTTGGAGGCCAAGAACATGCTGCTCTCATGGAGGGCCTGGATCCATTTCCAGGGAATCCAGCACCTTCTGGCCTCTGTGGCCACCAGGCATACACATGGTACACACACACACACACACACACGCAGGCAAAATACCCATACACACAAAACACATCTAAAAACATTTTCAGAAAGATTTTTAAAATGAAGTAAATGTGTAATGAATTTTAAGTTCATACTAGCATGCATATGTGTGTGTATGTGTATACCAGTGTGTATAATAACATATATATATAAATATAATAAAATGCCTCAGAGCTACATTTTGTGACAGGATAGACAGCGAAGGACAGTGGAAGGAAGGACAGACAGAAGGGTGTGAGTGTTAGTTGACTGTGACCCATATATAGCCAGGGTTGAATGGACTAAACTGGCTGGCTCAGACAGTGTCCCTTCCCATCTTCCTCCATATTGGCCTCTCCCAGACTGGAGGAGTGCGCTCCTGTCTCCAGCATAGAGCAGCTGCATCCCCTGCTAGACCCTCCAAACAAGCTCCGGGGATGTTTGTAGAACACAGGATCCATGACTAAGACACATCTGCTCATGACAGGCTGCTGCTTGTGGGAAAAAGGAAAATGGATTCTCTCTTTTAGAGCAGGTCCTGTCCGTTGGGGTGAGGTGGGTGGCGGTAGTTTTGTCTGTTTACATTCGGCCATTTATTTTATGTGTGTATGTGAGCACTTGCAAGTACAGGACAAAGGACACCTTGCAGAAATGGGGAATTGACTCAGGTCCCTTGCATAGTGACAGGATCCTGTACTGCAGGAGCCACCTCACCAGCCCAGGAGCTATCCCCAAGCTGTCCTCAAATTCACCATGTAGTCAAGGATGGCCTTGAACTCCTGTCCTTACGGCCCCAGGGCTGGGAAGTGGTCTACACAGTTCAGAATCGCTTTTTCTGTTTCTGTGAAAACTGCTGATGGAATTTTGGTGGGGATTACATCGAATCTCTAGATTGCTTCTTGCAGTATAGCTATCTTCACCTCACTCCACCGAGCCATGCACATGGGAGGTCTTTCTGTCCTCTGGTTCCTTCAGTGTCCATAGGATATTGTCCTGACTACTCCCCACTAAGGTTCTCTCTTAGGACTGAGGACTCTCCAGGCTCGCCATCTGTGTTTGAGTCATAGTCTCTATGTGTGCTGGCTGCATGTTCTTGGGACTCGTCAGGCAATGAAAGCTCGGAAATGTTAAGGTTTCCAGAGGCTTCCACTCAGCCAGAGCGTGCAGACTCAGCGGGAACGAACAAGCTGCTTTAAGAAGGCAGAGTGAGACCCTAAGTTTGGGAATTGCTCACAGGGGTAGGGGGTGGGGGGCTCCAGGCAACCTGGTAGAAAGAGAAAGTAGCAAGCTTGATGGGTTGTCTGTACCTCACACTGTGGCAAAGGCAACTTATCTCAGTCTATCTGAGCAATCTGACAGACTTCCCTAGGTCACAACAATGAAGGCAGCTGCAGATTCCAGGCCTGGGGAGGGAGGGCTGCTTCCTGCTTCCGGACGACTCAGGGGCAAGGTGTTCTCTGGTGCCTCACCTGCCCAACACCCCCTCTTCTCAAGGGAACCCTTTAAAATATATTTTTTGGGGGTATAGAGTTTGAGACAGGGTTTCTCTGAATAGCTCTGGCTGTACTGGAACTCATTCTGTAGACCAGGCTGGCCTCAAACTCAGAAATCCGCCTGCCTCTGCCTCCCAAGTGCTGGGATTAAAGGCATGTGCTACCATTGCCCAGCTTAAATTTTTACTACCATTGCCCAGCTTAAATTTTTTATTTTTTTACTTTTTTTGGTTTTTCGAGACAGGGTTTCTCTGTATAGCTCTGGCTGTTCTGGAACTCACTTTGTAGACCAGGCTGGCCTCGAACTCAGAAATCTGCCTGCCTCTGCCTCCCAAGTGCTAGGATTAAAGGCGTGCACAACCACGCCCGGCTTAAATTTTTTATTTTAAATAAACATATAATATGTTAGATATTAACGCCGTTCTTGAACTTGGTATGGTTTTGTGGGTTTTCTTCTTGTAGCTAGCATCCTCACCCAGGGCTCTGCCCCTTCCACCCCTCCTCATTGCTGTGTTCTTCCCTTCCTGACCTCGGGAGCCAGGCTTCACTCACACCGGTTTTCATTACAGGCTAGGATCTGAGGAGGAAGGACAGACACCCTTTTGTCTTTATTTTTTAGACTAATAAAACATCTACCCACTTTGGAGGGGTTGGGTGTGTGTGCAGTCAGCAGACGCTTTGCTCTGGAGCCCCATCTCCTGCTACTGTGTGGATCCTAGGGCTTGAACCCCTGTTTCTCTGAGTTTGTTACCCCTTTCCCGAGCTATCCATTTTCCTGCAAAATTCACAATTTTATTGTTCTTTACAGCTGAATAATAATCCATTGTGTATATTATGACTTTTAAAATTTTTTCAGTTTTTACTTTACTCATTTTTTGGTTTTTTGTTTGTTTGTTTTGTTTTTGTTTTTCGAGACAGGGTTTCTCTGTGTAGCCCTGGCTGTCCTGGAACTCACTCTGTAGACCAGGCTGGCCTTGAACTCAGAAATCCACCTACCTCTGCCTCCCAAGTGCTGAGATTAAAGGCATTCACCACCACCACCCGACACTTTACTCATTTTTTATTGTGTGTGTCTGGGTGTGTCGCCTGTATGCATATCTGTGCACCACGTGTGTGTGCCTGGTGCCCAGGAGGAGGCACTGAATCTTCTGAAACTGGAGTTAGATGGTCATTAGCCACCATGCGGATGCTGAGAGTTGAGCCTAGGTCCTCTAGAAGAACAACAGCTAGTGCTCTTAACCTCTGAGCCATCTGTTCAGCCCTACACTACATTTATCTTATCCATGTTTCTGTTGATGGGCACCTACATCATCTTGCCATCATGAATAGGGGAACTGTGAACATGGATGCACGAGTGTCTCTGTGTTAGGGTATGGACTGTTAGATGCCCAGCAGCTGGGTCATATGGTAATTCTATTTTTAATTTTTGGAGGAAGCTCTATAGATTTCTATAATAGCTATACTAATTTAGTCTTCCACCAGCTTCCTTTTGACATTTATTATTTGTGTGTGTGACTCAGCACATATACAATCAGAGGACAACTTACAGATTGCCTCTTTCCTTGTGCTGTGTGGGCCCCAGGGATGGCTGCAAGCATCTAGGCAACTGCAGCGCCTCTTCACCCTAGGCTTGCTTTTCCAAGGGTGTGGGCCTTTGTAAAAGGCTTTACACTCAGGAAAAGGCTCACCAGCCCTTAGTGAAGCCTCACTTTCATGCTGTGAATGGGCAGTAGATTTCTGTGGGTGGGTAGCTGAGGGACAGAGCATGTGTCTGCTGTGGTTAGGCCCTCTGTTCCATTCCTAGCACCACAAGGAAACAAAAACACCCAGAACATTCAGTCTACATCACAGCTGCACAGGGCTGTTCCCTCCTCCAGCTTCTCTCTGTAGCACCCTATCTGATCCATTGCATGCAAGTTCACCAGAGAGCTGTCCTGCCTGACGTACCACCGCATTGTCTTTTAGATATTATTTAATGCTTTAGTTTTTAGGGCATGACAGACTCTATGGTTCAGGTTCACTTCAGAGTTGCCTTCTGCCTCAGCCTTCCCAGCTCTGTGATCACAAATCTGTGCTACCCTTTCTCTGTGTAGCCCTGGCTGTCCTGGAACTCACTCTGTAGACCAGGCTGGCCTTGAACTCAGAAATCCGCCTGACTCTGCCTCTGGAGGTGCCTGAGGCAGGGTCTTACTCTGTAGCCCAGGCTGGCCTTGAATTTGAGGTCCTCCTCCTGCCTCTGCCTTGTGAATCTTGAGATTACAGGTGTGCAGCACCATTCCTGACTAGGTTTTGCAGGTTACTTTCTAAGGTTACAGTGCCATCTCATTCTCCAGTGGTTCATGAAGAGGCTGGACCAACATCTGCTGATGCTTTTAAAAGCAGGTTCCATCTGTGAGATTTTTAGCCTATAAATGTGATAGACTACATTGATTTTTTACTTGTGTTTTTTTTTTTGTTTTGTTTTTTTGTTTTTTTGTTTTTTGTGAGTCTATCGGCACCATCCTCAGAAGCCTGAAGAGGGCAGTGGATCCTATGCCACTGAGGCTCCTGTTATTCATCAGCTTTGTGACAAAAGGTGACCTCAGGAACTGACCTCAGGTCCTCTGCAAGAACAGCCAGTATTCTCAAGACCACTAAATCATCGTTCTAGGCTCCTGACATCAGTTGACTTTTTTTTTTTTTTTTTTTTAGTTTTTTGAGACAGGGTTTCTCTGTGTAGCCCTGGCTGTCCTGGAACTCACTCTGTAGACCAGGTTGGTCTCGAACTCAGAAATCCGCCTGCCTCTGCCTCCTGAGTGCTGGGATTAAAGGCATGCGCCACCATGCCCGGCATCAGTTGACTTTTTAAAAAGGTACAACATGCCGGGCAGTGGTGGCGCACACCTTTAATCCCAGTACTTGGGAGGCAGAGGCAGGCAAATTTCTGAGTTTGAGGCCAGCCTGGTCTACAGAGTGAATTCCAGGACAGCCAGGGCTATACAGAGAAACCCTGTCTCGAAAAACAACAACAACAACAACAAAAAGCAGTAAGCCCGCAGTGCAGGCTGCATGCACATAAGCATGCATGAACCCACTTCAGAAAAGGAAATCAGGCCGGGCATGGTGGCGCATGCCTTTAATCCCAGCACTCGGGAGGCAGAGGCTGGTGGATCTCTGAGTTCGAGGCCAGCCTGGTCCACAAAGTGAGTTCCAGGACAGCCAGGGCTACACAGAGAAACCCTGTCTCGAAAAACCAAAAAAAAAAAAAAAAAAAGAAAAGGAAATCAACTGGGGGAGATCTCCACCTCAGCTGCTGTTCAGCTGAAGTTGCTAAATGAGAGCAGAAAACATTTTTTGAGGCACACACGCATGTGTATGTGTAGGCCAGAGGAAGACATTCTCTACTGGATTCCTTGTAGATGGGGTCCTCACTGAACCTGAAGTTGGCCATTTTGGTTCCACTGAATGGCCAGTGAGCTCCCAGTCTGCCCTCCTTTGACCTTTAGCCCTGGGCTATGTAGCCATGCCTAGGGTATAAATGCATTTCTTTTTATTTATGTGTATATATGCTATGTGTAGGTAACTGTGGAGGGTCCTGGTTCACCCCTGCACTGAAATGTCTTAGACACAAATATACACAATAGGACTCTAGACCCTCCTGCCTCACTTCCCAGTGAAAGACTAGGAAAGGAAAGTGTTCCCATGAGAATCCTTTCCAAACTACTGCGGAGCTGCCATTAAAAAACCCAGGTATAAAGCCAGGTGTAGTGACACATACCTTTAATCTCAGCACTCAGGAGGCCGAGGCAGGTGGGTCTCTGTCAGTTCAAGGGCAGCCTGGTCTTCAAAATGAGTTCCAGGACAGCCAGGACGACACAGAGAAACCCTGTCTCCAAAAGAACAAAACAAAACAAGTTCTAAAATTATATATCCAAACTACTTAGCCTCACATAGAACAATGGTGAGAAATGAAGCTTGGTGCTCTGTCCCCGGCAGCCCTAACTTCCTCAGTGTCCCTGAGACATCATTATGACAAGGCTGCCACATGCAGGTTACAGCAGGACCGAGGAACATTCTCCATCAAACGTAAGCCCTGTTCTACCAACTGTAGATCACAGCTCCTGATTTTTACCTGTAATTTCCAAACAATTCTAAGCAATTATGTGGCAGCTTGCTTTTGTTGGGGAGGTCCAATTTTAAGTCACTGGGAGTCTGAATTTAGAGATATGTGCAGAGTTCTTGCCTCTGAATGACCAGCAATCCCTTAGCAGGCCTTGTCAAGTGTAACAATGTTGCAAAACAAACTGAAATCGGCTAATTGTTCATAGTTAGGTTTTATGAAAGAGCTGGTAAGATTAAATAGAGATGACAATTAGAAAATGCCACGTGTGGAGGGTCAGATGGGAGTCCAAGCCTCTGTTCTGCTGGAGATAGCTTTCCAGGTGCATACTTGCTCACTCTCTCTCTCTCTCTCTCTCATTAGCCCAGTCTTATTCTACATATCAATCCAGTCATTTACTCCAGGTTTCCTTTTGTTTATCCTATGAACTAGCATTCCTTGATCCCAGCCCCTAATTCTCCCAAGACAGCAAGCACACATTTCCTTTTGACTTTGCAAAAGTATTCAGAAATCAGCCTGCCTCCGTTAAGATATCTTGGTGGGACTCAGTCCTGAAATTACCAATTTCTACCACACCTGGGCTTGGATGCACTTTATCCCAGGCTGACCTTGAACTCAGGAACCTGCCCACCTTTGTCTTTCTTTTTTTTTTTTTTTTTTTTTAAAAGATTTATTTATTATATGTAAGTACACTGTAGCTGTCTTTAGACACTCCAGAAGAGGGCGCCAGATCTCGTTGCAGATGGTTGTGAGCCACCATGTGGTTGCTGGGATTTGAACTCTGGACCTTCGGAAGAGCAGTCGGGTGCTCTTACCCACTGAGCCATCTCACCAGCCCATTTTGTGGTTTTTCGAGACAGGGTTTCTCTGTGTAGCTCTGGCTGTCCTGGAACTCACTTTGTAGACCAAGCTGGCCTCGAACTCAGAAATCCGCCTGCCTCTGCCTCCCGAGTGCTGGGATTAAAGGCATGCGCCACCACGCCCGGCTTCACCTTTGTCTTTCTGATAAGCTGGCTCATTAATGCAGCTGCTTCTGTTCTTTTAGATTTGTGAATCTCCTCATAATTCATATTTCATCCTTATTTTTTGCATAGCTGAGAAATTATATCTTTTCGAATTCATGTTTTTAGAGTTCTTTTCCATAGCTTTAAGGGCTGTTCTGAAGGTCCCAGTATTTACCATTTTGCTGAGACATTAGCCACGCCTTTGACTCCTGGACTTGTTCTGTCGGATTATCATGGAGGCAACTGTAAGAGGGAGGACATTCCTTAAAGGAGGAATGTAAAATATGTACATTACTATATAAACAAGCTTTATGTCTATAGCCCTTGACACTCCTGGAGGCCCATGTCTGCTGGCCCTGTCCCAGGGACAGGAACCATGTCATTCTGTCCCCACCAAGGCCATGCCAGACCTGGTATCCTAGCACTTGAAGGCAGAGAACTTGGAATTCCAGGCTAGAAATTCAGAGAGAGAGACAGAGACAGAGAGAGAGAGAGACCGACTCTGAGATTCCAGCAGGTAAGGACACACACCACTAGGGGTAGCTGGTGACATCCAGGCCGGCAAGGCTTAGCATCAGCCCTGTTCGTTCTTCTCCCTCCCAGTCGACTCACTGGTCTGAAGTCAGCTGAAAAGCATCAGCTTTCTGTGCTGTAGAACAAGTCTAATGTGAACCAGTGGCTGAAATCTGCATGCATGGTAGTGGGGTGCAAGGCAAGGGGGTGGCTCTAGCCTAACAAGCATAAGGTCCTAGGTTCCATCCCAGTACTACAAAAAGATAGGTTAATAGGCAGATGTGCTGGCACTCACCTATTACCCCAGCACTTGGGATGCTGAGGCAAGAGAATCGCCATTAGTTTCAGGAAAAAAAAAGATGCCCGAACAAAAACAAAATCATGAAACCTCCTTAAATATTATTTTGCTTTAATGTGTATAGATGTTTTGCCTGTGTGCGTGTATGTGCCACATGTGTGTCTGGTGCCCAAAGAGGCCAGAAGAAAACACTGGATCTCCTGCAACTAGAGTTAAAAAGGTTGTGAGCTGCCATTGTGGATGCTGGGTCCTCTGGAAAAGTAATGAATGTGCTTTCCTCTGAGCCGTCTCTTTAGCTCCCCCAAAATGAAATAATTAAAATAGACCATACATTGTGATCTCAGAGTTTTGTTGTGTCAAGAATCTGGGCTCAGGATCCCACAAGCTGGACAGAAAGAGTCCCTACCTCGTCCTCAGACCCTTGTAGGTATTGACAGTTCAGTTCCCTGCAGTTGTGAGACTAATGTCCCTGACCCTTAACCCTTCGCTCTTAGATGCCACCCAGTGCTCTCTGCTGTGGCTGTCTTGAAGCAAGGCACCTGGCCTTTCCTCAGCTCAGGGAACTGTGAGATAACGTGACAGCCACATTTCGAGTCACAGGTTTGACACTTTGCTTTGAGTCAAGGTAAGAGTGTGAAGCCAGTGGCTCAGCTTAGGGTTTGCCAAGTCATGGTGAGGGATGAAGTCATTCCTCCCGGTAACTCTTCACTCAAAGGCTGTTTCACTAGACTGGCTCGGCGATCTGTAGGCAGCTGCTTGGGACATGGGCCAGTGATAAGTACAGGCTTAGAATTCCTCCAGTGAGAAGGGCTGATGGGTGTGGCTCAAGGAGAGCCCTTCCCAGAGTCTTCCAGTGAGGGACTGGGGCATGACTCATCGGGAATGTCCCTGCATTATCAGAAGGCTTGTCTGGGCTTAGCCCTTTATCTTGTTCACAGTCATCCTCAGCTACTCAGCTAGTGAGCGCACTAAAGACCAGGCTGGGCTATATGAGACCCTGTTTTAAAAGGGAATGGGCTGGAGAAGTGACTCAGCTGTTGAGAGCACTTGTTGCTCTTGCAGAGAGCCAGGTTCAATTCCCAGCACCCACATGGGGACTCAAAAACATCAATAACTCCAGTTCCAGGGAATCTAGTGCCCTCTTCTGACTTCTGTGGGCACCATCTATGTGACATGGTACACATACATATATACAGGCAAAACAGTCATACACATAAAATTAAGAGTACTTATTTTTTTAAAATCCATTGTGGGGGGGCTGGTGAGATGGCTCAGTGGGTAAGAGCACCCGACTGCTCTTCCGAAGGTCCAGAGTTCAAATCCCAGCAACCACATGGTGGCTCACAACCATCCGCAACGAGATCTGGCGCCCTCTTCTGGAGTGTCTGAAGACAGCTACAGTGTACTTACATATAATAAATAAATCTTTAAAAAAAAAAAATCCATTGTGGGGCTAGAGAGACGGTCTTGCTCTTTCAGAAGACCCAAGTTCACTTCCCAGCACTATATACAGATCATAGTTATCTGTGCTGCAGCCATGTGGCATGGCCATAAAGTAGAGGTTCCAGGGAATCTGACACCCTCACATAGATATACACTCAAGAAAAAACACCAGTGCACACACACATAAGACACATCTTGCTGCAAATGGTGGCTCAAGCCTTTAATCCCAGCACTCAGGAGGCAGAGGCAGGCAGATTTCTGAGTTTGAGGCCAGCCTGGACTACAGAACAAGATCCAGGATGGCCAGGGCTACACAGAGAAACCCTGTCTCAAAAAACAAAAGCAAACAAAACCACCAAAAATAGAAACATTTATTTAGTGTGTATTTATGTGCATATGTGTGCCTTGTCTCTGTGGGATGTATGGGAGTGTGAGTGCAGTGTTCCCAAAGGCCAGAAGAGGGCGTCGGATCTCCTGGTGCTGGAGTTCCAGGTGGTTGTATTGCCCAACATGGGAAGGAAGCTTGTGCTGTCCTCTGCAAGAGTAGTGCAGTATCTTAACCTGGGAAACCCTTCTCTCCCTCCATCCTGATTGGATTTGTAGCAGATTTGTTAGGCTGACAGGCATGGAAGCAAGCACCTTTTTTTGTTTGTTTGTTTTATGAGACGGGGTTTCTCTGTGTAGCCCTGGCTGTCCTGGAACTCACTCTGTAGACCAGGCTGTCCTCGAACTCAGAAATCTGCCTGCCTCTGCCTCCCAAGTGCTGGGATTAAAGGCATGTGCCACCACGACCGGCTGGAGGCAAGCGATTTTGAAGGAAAGTTTGCTTACTGCTCCCAAGAGGGGGGAGCCACACATGGCCATGCCCATAAAGTAGGGGTGTATCGGTTTCTCAGTGCCTATGTCTATCTGTCTGTCTGTCTGTCGTCTGTCTGTCTAGGCAGAGGCCAAGAGCTTTGGTAGGACTTTCTCCAGAGTGAACTGGCTGGGTTGGGCAGACCGGTTGAGCCTCCCGGGAGAGAGCTGGATGGAGGGACGCTGCTCTGGTCTGGGTCATAGCAGGTCTCTAGATGTCTAGGATTTGGCCCCGTGGTGACTGAGATCAGGGAAGGCCTGGGTGTTGTGTGAGGTGAGTTGTTGGGGAGGATTTTGAATTAGCTCATGTGCTTGTGGAAGGCAGGTGTTTGCTCTGTCTGGGAGGTAGCTCATCCCAGCTCTGCCAAAACTCTGAAAACGGAGTAGAAACCAAGCTGCCTATACACCTCATGCTGGCTCCTGCTGCTTTCTTTCAAGACACAGCACTCGGGAGGCAGAGGCAGGCGGATTTCTGAGTTCGAGGCCAGCCTGGTCTACAAAGTGAGTGCCAGGACAGCCAGGGCTACACAGAGAAACCCTGTCTCGAAAAACCAAAAAAAAAAAAAGACAAGATGGCTGAGTGCAGAGCTGCTGTTTCTGCTTCCTGCACACCTCCACCCTCTCCCCACGCTATGTGCTCCACCCTCGGCTGAGTCACCCTGGTGCTCTGGGAGGTCCCTTGACCTGCACGCTTTTCCTTTGCTCCCCCTCTTTGGCTTTTAGGTTTCACTGCCTCCCATGTGACCTTTCAAAGTCCTTGAACTCCAGCCTGGGTCCCCATCTCTTCCTGTGGAGATTTCCTCAACTCCCCGGTGTTCAAGTATCATCCGCTGGCCAGTGATTACTCAGTCCTGTGCTAGTTCAGCTCCAGCCTGGAGCTATTGGCCCTGCCTAGGAGCTCAAGGGCTGCGCCTGCTACCGGCTGAAGCCTCTGTGGTTACTGCTTCAGGGCCCAGCATCCAGGCAGTGCTGGTTACTTTGTAGTCTTCTTTATTCCTAAAGTTTTCACTCCTACACCAAGGTCCTTCAGATTCACTCTCCAAATTAAAGGTCTATTGTGTCTAAGACCAGGCTGGCCTTGAATTTAGAGATCCACCTGCCTCTGCCCCTGCCCCTGTCCCTGTCCCTCTGCCTCCTGAGTGCTGGGATTACAGGTGTGGGCTAACACATTCAGCCCACAAAATAAATTTTTAAAATGTGTTTCAGACTGGCTGTGGTAGTATGTGCCTGTAACCCCAGCAGGTAGGAGGCCGAGGAGGCTGAGACAGTTGAGTTCAAGGCTAGCCTGGGCAGTTTAGCAAGATGCTATCTCAAACTGAAAATAATAAGTAAAAAGGGTCCCCATTAACTCAGTGTAGGCAGCTGCCAAGTCTGTGCAAGGAGGGTTTTGGGTTGCTTTCCAACACACACACACACACACACACACACACACACACACACACACACCTCACTTAAGGCCAGGCAAACAGACCAGTAGAACAAAACTGACCCAGGACCCCATCTCACCACCGCATCCCAGGGTGACCTTGAATTTCCCATCCTCTTGCTTCTACTCCCTAAATTCTGCATTAGAGCTGTGCACCCACACACCTAGCTTGTGTGGTGCTGGGGATCAAACCTAAGGCTTCTTGCACACTAGGTACATGCTCTGCTGACTGAGCTATGAGGTGAGTGGTGTTGGACAGGTCTACCAAGACTTTGGGTGGGGAAAAGGTGGACTCCTTAGCAGTTGGTCAGTCCCACTGCAGAAGGAGACTGGGTCTGTCCTCGCTGGGTGTCTGGGTGTCTACTGCTATGATAAACACCACAGCAAAAAGCAGCCTAGGAAGGGGAGTGTTTATGTCATAGCTCTGTCAGTCATGGAAGTCAGGGCAGGCGCTGAGGTAGAGCCATGGAGGGCTGCTGCTTCCTGCCTTGTTCCCCATGGTTTACTCACCTGTGTTCTCATACACTCCCACATCACCTGGCCAGGGGTGACACCGCCCACAGTGGGCAGGGCCCGCATCAGTCATTAGTCAAGAAAATGCCCTTACAGTTTTACCTATAGGTCAGTCTGATAGAAGCATCTTCTCAACTGAGGATCCCCTTCACAGATGACAGCAGCAAGCCGGGCGTGGTGGCGCACGCCTTTAATCCCAGCACTCGGGAGGCAGAGGCAGGCGGATTTCTGAGTTCGAGGCCAGCCTGGTCTACAAAGTGAGTTCCAGGACAGCCAGAGCTATACAGAGAAACCCTGTCTTGAAAAACCAAAAAAAAAAAAAAAAAGACAGATGACAGCAGCCTATATCAGGTTGCCAAAAGAATGCCCAGTTAGTTCCCCGTCTCTTCTTGTACCAGTGCTCAGCTCGGACACTGCACTGGGATGGAGATCCACGGTAGAGCACTGGTGTAGCATATTTGAGAGTCTGGCTTTAATTGCTTGCAACACGCATGCGCACGCACACACACACACACACACATACATGTACATGAAAACTGTGATGAATTATCTAAGATCTTACCTTGTACTATTTAATTCTCTGTGACATCATCTTAGTTCGGGCTTTCCTGACATACAGTGATGCATCTGCCTTACTCACCTGCATGTCATAATTAGAGACATGAGCCACCACACCCAGCCAACTTGTAGAACACCCAGCCAACTTAGAAGAAAATGTTGATACACATCTTACCCTGGAATTAGACAATGATTTATTAGAACTGAAATTTAACTGTAAATGGGGGACACACTTTTTGTTTTGTTTTGTTTTTGTTTTTCGAGACAGGGTTTCTCTGTATAGCCTGTCCTGTCCTGTATAGGCTGTCCTGGAACTCACTCTGTAGACCAGGCTGGCCTTGAACTCAGAAATTCGCCTGCCTCTGCCTCCCAAGTGCTGGGATTAAAGGCGTGTGCCACCATGGCCTGGCTGGGGACACACGTTTAATCCCAGCAAAGGTAGGAGGATCCCTGAGTTCAAGGCCAGCCTTGTCTACAAAGTGAGTTCCAGGACAGCAGAAAACCAAACCAAACAAACAAAAGGAATAATACTTAAACCCCAATTGAAAAAACAAAATAGGTCAATTAGATTTCATCTAAAAGGAAAGGTCTGGACCCAGGCAAGGGAGTATGTGTGTTGTAATCCTAGCACCCGGAGGCCTAGTTGCAGGATTGAGTGGTAGAGACCAGCCAGATGCTGTCTTGACAATAGTTAAAACAGATTGAAATCTGGCCTCTGACCTCCACACATGTAGCCACACTTTCCTCTCATACACAAACACATATACTAATGGTGATAAAATAAGTAAGTAGGGGCTGGAGAGATGGCTCCATGGTTAAGAGCACTAACTAGCTGCTCTTCCAGGTTCAGTTCCCAGCACACATTGCATCTAACAAACAACATCTTCTGGCCTACTCAGGCTTCACGTACATACATGATGGCCAAACACCCATACACATAAAATAATAAAATTTAAGTTAATGAACAAAACTTCATCCAGAAAGTTAAAAAGCCCCTTAGAAAGGAAGAGATGTGTGTATCATGGCCACATAGCCGAGAGGCCCAAGCCAAACTGACCTCAGTTCTTGCATCTCAGTGGTAAGAGAGACATTAAGCCATCTGAAAGGTGGCAGGATGGGGGCAAGGCTTCCTAAGTCTAGTCTCACGGCATCTGAAGCCCTCTTTTGGCATTCTCGGGCACTGCACACATGGTACACAGATACGACTGCGGACAAAATGCTCACACATAAAAAATAAAATGTAAAGAGTAAAGTTAAACCAGGCTTGGACGGGCACACATCTAACCCTGGCATTCACAAGGTAGAAGCAGGTAGATCTCTGTGCATTCAAGGCCGAGCTTGGTCTATATATGGAGCTCTAGACCAGCCCCGGCTACACAATATGACCCTGCTTCAGAAAACCAAAAAATATTCTGAGTTGGAAGTCAGCTTTGTCTACAGAGTGAATTCCAGGATAACCAGGGCTACACAGAGAAACTCTGTCTCAAGAAACTAAAAAATGGGCTGGAGAGTTAGCTCAGTGGTTAAGAGCACTGACTGCTCTTCTGAAGGTCCTGAGTTCAAATCCCAGCATCCACATGGTGGCTCACAACCATCTGTAATGAGATCTGATGCCCTCTTCTGGAGTGTCTGAAGACAGCCACAGTGTACTTACATATAATAATAAATAAATCTTTAAAAAAAAAAACCAAAACTGCAATGACCTTAACCATGGACTTGCCGTGGTCAGCAGCTCTCCTCCAGCATGTGTTCATAAGAGCATTGTGTGTAATATCCCAAAACGGAAACAAAGCAACTCTATCAAGAGATGAATGGGGGCCAGGCAGCTCATGTGTAGAATGCTTAACCTGGCATGCACCCGCCACCTCACAAACCGTGTGCAGTGCACACCTGTCACCCCAGGATGCAAGAAGTAGAGGCAGGAAGATCGGGAATGCAAAGTCATTCTTGTTAAAAGCCAGCTTATACATGAGACCGTATCTGAGGTCGGGGGAGCTGAACATTAAGAGGTGTGGTAACACAGAGAACATTAAGAGGTGTGTGTAACAGGTGTGGTAGCACAGACATGAGATTCCAGAATTCAGGGGGTAGAGGCAGGAGGGATCAGAAACTCAGTGTCGCCGGGCAGTGGTGGCACACGCCTTTAATCCCAGCACTCGGGAGGCAGAGGCAGGCGGATTTCTGAGTTTGAGGCCAGCCTGGTCTACAGAGTGAGTTCCAGGACAGCCAGGGCTACACAGAGAAACCCTGTCTCGAAACAACAACAACAAAAACCAGAAACTCAGTGTCATTTTCAGCTACACTTAGAGTTTGAGGCCAGCCTGGACTACAAGAGGCCAGCCTGAGAAAAGGGTGGGCAATTGGGCAAGGCCAGAGGGTTAAGGAAGAAGAGCTGGTCTCATACACATCGGCAATCCTCGCACTGTGGGGCTGAAAACAAGGGCATTGTTGGGGCTTGATGGCCACCACCCTAAGGAGGGGGGTGAGCTGGGAACACACACACCCCAGGTTCTGGGAGAGAGAGAGCCTGCCTCAAAGGAATAAGATGGCACTAGATACCCGACCTTCCTCTGACCTTTGCACAGCAGTGCTCAATATGCCTCTCTCTCTCTCTCTGTCTCTGTCTCTCTCTCTCTCTCTCTCTCTCTCTCTCTCTCTCTCTCTCTCTCACACACACACACACACACACACACACTTCTACTCACAGACTCACACAAAGAGAAGCAGTTCCTAAAAACAGATATGGGAATGGGTGAATGAGCAAGCTGTCCTCTGCTCACAGGATAAAATACTAGGCAAACCAGGACAAGGAATGGACTATTGTCCATGTTATCAGGAGGCCATGTGCTGTCTAATTCTACCTGTGTAAAAAGTTCCCAGGAAGGGCATCCACAGACAGACAGACAGATTGATGGTTGCTCGATACAGGAGAGCAGGGGCCAGCAGTAGTGAGCATGGGCTGCACCAGAGACCGGGAGGCTTCAGGAGAGGGAATGCGGGTTGGGGAGATGGCTCGGCTCCGTGGGTGAGAATGCCTGGTGTGCTTACATGAGCCCCAGGTGACACTAGAAGGACATCCAGGGGCTGCGGGAAGTGGGCCTTATGTGCATGCCTGTGCCCAGGAGGGTGAGTGTTGCTTCTGACCTTGAGGTTGCTGCTGTCGTCCTCCTCTTCAACACATTTTTAGGTTTATTTTATCATTCTGTGTGTGAGTGTCTTGCCCCACACAAATGCCTGAGGGATTGCTGAACCTCCACTTGGGAAGTGGAAAATCAAACCCAGGTCCTTTGCAAGAGCAAAAAAGTGCCCTGAGTCAACGCTCCAGCTCTGAAGCTGGCTTCTGGATGAGCTGTTGGCAGCATGTGAGTTTCTCTGTGTAAAGGGAGCTGTTGTATTTGTGAAGCATCCTTCAATGTCCAACAAGAACTGGTTCCAGCACTGACTGCCCACTCTGCTGCAGAGGGGGAAAGCACAGGTGTCAGGTTGCTTACGAGCTGTGTGACATCTGTGTGGAACCTGTGATGTCCTCAAGGACACTGTGACTCAGAACACCTGAAGCTGTCCAGGTGTTTTGTAAGCAATTTTTTGTTGTTGTTCATTTTTAAGTGACATCAGTGTGTGCGTGTGTGTGTGCGAATGCCTGCCGCCGTGAGTGTGATCAGAGCACAACATTCAGGAGTCAGTTCTCTCCTTCCACTGTGGGTTCTAGGTATCGAATTCCTGTTTTTAGGCTTGATGGCAAGAGCTGTTCCCCCTGAGCCATCTCTCCTGCCCTGTAAATAGTTATTGTACCAGTACTACTTGTGCTATATACTGTTTATTATACTATAATGTTATTTAAAAGACACTGACATAGAGCTGGAGCGATGGCCCCTTTTTATGACGAGCACTGGCTGCTCTTCCAGAGGACTCAGGTTTAATTTCCAGTGCCCACATGGTGGCTCACAACCATCTGAAATTCAATTG
Organism: Mus caroli; assembly: GCF_978045245.1. Lineage (NCBI taxonomy): Eukaryota > Metazoa > Chordata > Mammalia > Rodentia > Muridae > Mus > Mus caroli. The sequence goes on along the minus strand of NW_028227265.1, from coordinate 59,599,917 downwards.
CAATGAATCCAACACCTGCTAGTCTCCATGGGCACTGGGCATACCTGGGATACACAGGGATACATGCAGGCAAAAGCACACATATAAAAACAAAAAAAGAATGGTGGCACACGCCTTTAATCCCAGCACTCGGGAGGCAGAGGCAGGCAGATTTCTGAGTTCAAGGCCAGCCTGGTCTACAAAGTAAGTTCCAGGACAGCCAGGGCTATACAGAGAAACCCTGTCTTGAAAAACCAAAAAAAACAAAACAAAACAAAAAAAGAAAAAGAAAAAAATTATGACAAAGGGGAAGAAGCCTGTACAACCATTTAGTGACCAAACTCTTTTTGTTTTCCATCCCTAATGAAAATGACTTTGGTTAGTTTGTTTGCTGGCAATGGGAGGCAGGGCCAGGAGCATGCTAGCTAGGCGCCTTCCCACTCTGCCACACCTTTGTCCTCCCTGGTTACTGGGAAGCATGGAGCCAAGCCTTGGATCTAGCAGGGCCAACAGTGTGTTAGTTACTTTCTCAACGCATCGGAGACAGTGTCTGATGGAAGCAGCTAAAGGTTGGAAAGACATCCTGGGCTCAGAAGTGCCTGCTGCCATGACAGAGGACATGACAGCAGGAGGCTGTGTGAGAGGCCTAAAGGGTGTCTACTTGGCAAGTAGCACCACGGGCTTGGCCCCCAGGCCTTCCTCCAGCCAGTCACATCTGCCTACACCCCCCACCCTCACCCCGACAGTCAGGAGAGGTACTCACTGGAGGCTTTGTGATGGGATCAGATCACCTCTGGAAATGGTGTCACAGAAGCAACCCAGCCAGCTGCTCTATCCCTGGATTATTCCTGTTTTGCTCTTGTTATTTGTTTTTTTTTTTGTTTGTTTGTTTCCTTTTTCGTGTTTTGTTTTGTTTTCAAGACAGGGTTTCTCTGTGTAGTCCTGGCTGTCCTGGAACTCACTCTGTAGACCAGGCTGGCCTCGAACTCAGAAATCCGCCTGTCTCTGCCTCCCGAGTGCTGGGATTAAAGGCATGTGCCACCACGCCCAGCATGTTTTTTTAAGATGCATTTTTAAATGACATTTATTTTGTGTGGGTGTAGTTGGGTGGTCACTCCCGTGAAGGTCAGAGGATAGCTCGTGATAATTTTGCCACTGTGTGAGGTTAGGGATTGAACTCAGGTCAGGCACTTGGACCCAGTGAGCCTTCTCACCAGCCCCTTTTGTGGTTTTTGTTTGTTTGTTTAATTTTTCTTCTCTCTGGGTGTAAACACAGACGTGAGCATGTCACAGCCCATGTGCAGAGGACAGAGGACAGCCTGCAGGCTCGGTTTCTAAGGTTGGGACTGAAGCAGTTGTGTTTGCACTGCTGAGACCTCTCTGTTTCCTGTTGCCTGTGGAGTCTTTGTTTTGTTTGGGGTGAGATCTCCTGTAACTCAGGCTAGCCTCAAACTCAAATCTTACTGTATAGCTGCAACTGGCCTTGAACTCCTTGGTCTTCCTCCTCACTCTTCAGTGCTAGTGTGACACGTGTTTACCATGGGTATTTCTTTACGGTTTGCCTCACAGCCTGGCTTGCCTGGACTTATTATGTGACCATGCTGGCCTCAAACTTACAGAAAACTATGCCCAACATTTCTTTTCTTTTCTTTTTTTTTAGTTTTTCGAGACAGGGTTTCTCTCTCTGTATAGTCCTGGCTGTCCTGGAACTCACTTTGTAGACCAGGCTGGCCTCGAACTCAGAAATCCACCTGCCTCTGCCTCCCGAGTGCTGGGATCAAAGGCGTGCGCCACCATGCCCGGCTATGCCGAACATTTCTGATGTTGTTGAGACAGCCTTACTGTTGTAGCCCTGGCTACCTTGGAACTCTAGGTAGACTAGGTAGCTGTGAACTAGGATATCTGGAGTCTTTGCCTCCAGAGCGCTAGGATTAAAACCTCATGCCACCATGCCCAGCTCCTAACATTTCTTTTCTTTTCTTTTTTTTTTTAGTTTTTCGAGACAGGGTTTCTCTCTCTGTATAGTCCTGGCTGTCCTGGAACTCACTTTGTAGACCAGGCTGGCCTCGAACTCAGAAATCCGCTTGCCTCTGCCTCCCGAGTGCTGGGATCAAAGGAGTGCGCCACCACGCCCAGCTCCTAACATTTCTTGGTCCAGTCAAGTTGATAATCAAAGTTCAGCATTCCAGTTTGCATGAATCCAAGCAATGTGTCATGTCTTCATGGGGTGTGGCACCTGTGTCAGATTGGCTGGTAGGCCTGGTTTCTTGGGAAGGAGGCCCTGCTCCCTTGATGAGCTAACATTCTCACCATACCTTTGCTGCCTCTTTCAGAAAGCATGCCCTGAACTGCCATCGGATGAAGTCTGCTCTCTTCAGTGTGCTCTGCGAGATCAAGGGGAAGACTGGTAGGCACCTCTAAGACTGTCTGCTCTGGCCTCTTGTGGGCTGCACTTGTGGCCTCTTCACAGCTCTCTGACAGCACATGGTTCTGCCAGCTTTCAAAATTCAAAAAAATTGAATTTTATTCTAGCTCAAGAATTCAGGGTTATCCCCATGGAATTCTTCAGCCTCTGCACATATGGGGTGGGCGGCTGGCTGGATAGCTCAGTGGATAAAGGCACTTACCACCTGATGGATGGGTGACCTGAGTTCCATCCCTAGGACCCACATGGTGGAAGAAGAGAATTGACTCTAGCAAGGTATCCTCTGACCTCCACACATGTTTCATGGCACATGCCCCATCTCACAAATAAAGAAGTATAGTAAAACAAGTTAAATGAAAAAGAGGGCACTCCCAGCACTTGGGAGGCAGAGGCAGGCAGATTTCTGAGTTCGAGGCCAGCCTGGTCTACAGAGTGAGTTCCAGGACAGCCAGGGCTACACAGAGAAACCCTGTCTCAAAAAACAAAAAAAGAAAGAAAGAAAGAAAGGAAGGAAGAAAGAAAGAGAGAGAGAGGGAAAGAAAGAAAGAAAGAAAGAAAGAAAGAAAGAAAGAAAGAAAGAAAGAAAGAAAGAAAGAAAGGAAAAAAGAAAAAAGAAAAGAAAAGACCATTAAGTAAAGGCAAAGGCAGGACCAGTGACTCACGCCTTTTATCCCAGCACTTGGGAGGCAGAGGCAGGCAGATTTCTGAGTTCAAGGCCAGCCTGGTCTACAGAGTGAGTTCCAGGACAGCCAGGGCTACACAGAGAAACCCATCTCAAAAAACAAACAAACAAACAAACAAACAAAAAACATGGACCTCCTGCCTCCTAAGCCTGAGAGATGATATCAGCTTCCATCAGTTTATGGCTCCAGGCGCTTCCTGAGAGGGGGACTGCAGATTGCTGGTGCTCTTGCACCTGTCTGTTTCAAGGAGGGGAAAGGCTTCAACATATCTGTTGTAGCTTATATAATTTTGTCATGACTGAGAGGCCCAATGGTTTTCTACTGTGTGCTTTTTGTTTTGTTTGAGACAGAGTCTTATCCCAGGCTAGTCTCAAGCTTATGTAGTTGAGGCTGGCCTTGAACTCTCAGTCCTCCTGCCTCTGCCTCCTAGTGCACGGATGCCAGGAGTGCATCCCTGCAACAAGCTTATGCAAACCTGGTGAATGCAGGACTCAGGCCTTAGACAAGGGATCCACTGACTGCGTCCCCGCCGTGCTCCTCTGTGTGCACAGACCACATGTTGTGTATCACATGTTGTGTGTCTGACAGATACACGGATATGCCCTTTTAGCCACTGTAATCAGTGCTAACGATGCCAGGTGTGTGCAGACGTCTGTCCAGGTCCCTCTGCTTCTTATTTTTGTCTTTTTCTTTTTGGCAGTGCCCAGAGGGACCTAGGGCCTCTTGAATGCTGTGCTGTGTTAGTTCTCTTGCTGCCATGGTAAAAACCCCTGGCTAAAGCCATGTGAGGAGGAAAGGTTTGTTGTGGCCCTTGGTTTAGGGGACACAGTCTACCATGATGGAGGAGCTGGCTGGCAGGAGCCTTTCAGCACTGTAGAGGGCACGTGAAGCAACTGCTTACACTTCCTCATTTCTACCGCCTCGCAAAACATCACTGCCAGCTGGAGATTTTGTGCCTAGACATAGAGGTTTAATACCTGGGACCCAAATGACCCAAATGGTGGACAGAAAGAACCAACCACACACACACACACACACACACACACACACACACACACACACACACACACACGGGGGAGGGGGGTTAAAGAGAAGTAAGAAAACATTAAGAGGATTTTGTAAACTGGTGAGCTTGCAGGGCATGTTTGACATTGAGACCTCTCCCCCTGTGCTCATCCTCGCTCTACTGAGTGCAGTGAGGCCCTGCTTGGCTTGTATAGTGCCTGCCTGTCATCCTCAGGAGGTAGAGACAGAATGATCAAGAGTTTAAACCTAGCCTGGGCTACATGAAACACTGCCTCACCACCACTCAAAATTAATAAAAGCTGGGTGTAGTGGTGCACATCTTTAATCTGAGCACCCAGGAGTCAGAGGGAGGGAGGTCTCTGAGTTCGAGGCCAGCCTGGTCTACAGAATACCAGGACAGCCAGGGCTACACAGAGAAACTGTCACAAAGCAGGAGAGCAAAGGAGTCGCAGTTCTACTGCACCAGAGAAGGCCAAGGCTCATCTCAGAGAATCTTCTCCATGGTCTGACCTCTGATGCCCACAGCCCGTTGGCCAGGGCTCCCTCCAGTCATGGTTAGGACATGTCATAACAAAAGACAGAGGACACAGAGGGAGCTCCGCTGAGAAACATATAAAACAGTGGAGCATGTCCACACTGAGAGGTGGACGTTTGCCTGCATGCATGTTTGCATCTTGTGCATGCCTGGTACCCAAGGGTACCAGGAGACAGCACTGGATCCCCTGGAACTGGAATTACCGATGGTTGTGAGCTGCAGTATAGGTGCTGGGCACTGAATCTGGGTCCCCTGCAAGAGCTGAACCATCTCTCCAGCCCTGTTACTTATTTTTTTGTATGAAGATGGCGCATGCTGTGCGTAGGTCAGAGAACAATGTGACAGGAGCCTTGGGCTTGGCCGCAGGCTCCTTTATTTCCTTGCTGGACACCTCACCGACCTGGGAATGTTCTCTGAGGTTTTTAGAATTTTGTTTTGTTTGTTCTGTTGTGATTTGGTTTTTCAAGATGGGGTTTCTCTGTGTAGCCCTGGCTGTCCTGGAACTCATTCTGTAGACCAGGCTATCCTCAAACTCAGATATCCAACTGCCTCTGCCTCCCAAGTGCTGGGATTAAAGGTGTGCACCACCACCACCTGGCCTAAAGGTTTTCTTTTTATAGTTTGTGTGTGTTGAGTGTATGGCATGTGTTTGTGTGCAGGGTGTATATTTTATGTGTATTGTGGGTATGCATGTCCCTGTATGTAGTGTATATGTGTACATGTGTACATGCATGTGCAGGAGTATATATTGGAGGCCAGAGGTTGATATTAGATGTCTTCCTTGATTGGGCTTCCCTTATTTTTGTTTTGAGACAAGATCGCACTGTGTAGCCCAGGCTGGCCTAGAACTTACTTTATAGACCAGGCTGGCCCTGAAGTCTGACATTGACTCTCAAGCTGACTTGGAATAAAGGCATGCACCACAGCACCCAGTCTTTTTTTTTTTTTTTTCCTCTGTGTAGCCCTGGCTGTCCTGGAACTCACTCTGTAGACCAGGCTGGCCTCGAACTTAGAGATCTGCCTGCCTCTGCCTCCCAAGTGCTGGGATTAAAGGCGTGTGCCACCACTGCCTGGCTTATTTATTTATTTTTAAAAGATGGTTATATTTATTTGTTGTGGGTTGTTTTAGATTTTATTTTTTACTTTATGTATATTAGTATTTTATTAGTATTTGCCAGGATGTATGTTGGCATCATGTGTGTGCACTGTTGGAATTACAGACAGGAGCCAGCTCACTAGCAGCTGGATCAGTCATTTCCTTTTCTAATTTATACGAGTACTATCCCACCACACACACACACACACACACACACACAGACGCATGGACACATGGACACACATGGATACAGATGCATGCATGCACACACATGCACAGAGAACATGGACACATGGGTATGTAGCAGAACCCATCAGTGCAATACTGTGCCTGGTCCCCATGATAAGCTGTTGCCTTTACTATCTTTTCACCTTTATTTATCTTGTAGGAGGGAAGGGAGAGGCACATGTAGATAGAGGGTCAGCTGCAGGACTTGGCTCTCCTTCCACCACACGGGCTTGGGGATTGGTTCTACGCCATCCGGCTTGGCAGCAAGCTCTTCTCCCCACTGAGCTGTCTCACTAGCTCTGTGCCTGTCTCTGCATCTGCACCCACACCAGCATGGCCCCTCCCCAACACTTAGGATGCTCTGCTCACTCAAGGCACCTACCCTGAAACCCACTCAGCCTGGCTGTGTTCTCACGTGGTTGTCAAGTTCTGCCCACACATGCTGCCGTGTCCCAGTGTCCTCTCCTCAGCCAGGACTGTGTGCTTGCATTGCTGTCCCAGTGGGTCACTAGGTGTCTCTGATCCAATGTGGAAATAAAGAAACTGGAGGATGGCTTAGAGGTCAAGAGTGTTTCCTGGTCTTGCAGAGGACTGAGTTCAGTCCCCAGCACCTACACTGGGCAGCGCACAGTTGCCTGTGAACCCAGCTCTAGGGGTCAGCATGGACTTCCTGGACTCCCAGGGCACCTGCAGTCACACATGCACATGCCTACACACAGATGCGCACATAATTGATATTTTTAAGTGATGCCCAGCCATGGTGCCAGTGCCACTTGGTCCTGGCTACTTTTCTCTTCAGAGAGCACATCCTGGTCTGCCTCTGTTCCCTCTAGCCGTGAGCATCCAGTTTCAGGAAGAGGACCCTCCCGATGCCCAGCTGCTGAGGTTGGATAACATGCTGCTGGCTGAGGGTGTGTCCAGGCCAGAGAAGAGAGGCCGAGGAGCAGCAACAACAGGCAGCACAGCAACATCAGGTGGCTGTCCAAATGACAATAGCATTGAGCACTCAGACTACAGGGCCAAGCTGTCCCAGATCCGACAGATTTACCACTCTGAGCTAGAGAAGTATGAACAGGTGATCTTTCTACACGCAAGAGTTTGTCATGTGAATGTGCACTGGCCACAGACAGATGTGGACACGCGCGCCCTCCTCTGTGGCAGAGCAGGGACAGCCCGCCACAGTCAGTCACTGCAGAGGGGCTGGTGTCACTGAAAGCGCTTTCGTCTCACTCCTCAGAGCTGACCTGAGTGTGAGCTGTGGGGGTGGCAGATGTGGTCAGCTGTGGAGCCCACTGCCCCGCGCCACTGGCTGCTGAGTCACAGGCTGGCCCATCTTTTCCCACCCCAGGCCTGTCGTGAGTTCACCACACATGTCACCAACCTCCTCCGGGAACAGAGTAGGGTGAGGCCTGTGTCTTGCAGGGAGATGGAACGCATGGTGAACACCATCCAGAGCAAGTTCAGTGCCATCCAGAGGCAACTGAAGCAGAGCACGTGTGAGGCTGTGATGACTCTACGCTCACGGTTCCTGGATGCCAGGTGCGTGCCACTGGCGTCCCCAAGGGTTGGCCCTTAGATAATAGAAGCAGGATCAGAGTAGGATAGCTCTGATGTTTGTGTCATAGTGTTGCAAGCGCTAATCCCATGTTCTCCCTATCACTGAGCCCAGCCAAGCTCTGTCTTGTTTTTAAGTCTGTCCAGAGGGTCCAGCCAAGGCCTCACGTAGCTTCTTTGTGAGAAGACCCAAAGTACAGACTGCTGGTTTGTTGTGTGTGTGTGTGTGTGTGTGTGTGTGTGTGTGTGTGTGTGTGAATGGCTGGTGAGTGTGTCATGGCACAACGAGTGGACAGCAGAGGACAGCCTCAGGGTCTCTGCTGTTTTCCACTGGGTGTGTCAGACCAGCTGCCCAGTTTCAGAGGATTTTCCTGTCTACCTCCTGTCATGCCTGCCTTAGGAGCTCTGTGACTACAGACATGTGCTGACATTATGGCTCCACATGGGTCAGGGAACCCCGACTTGGGTCTTCTTACATGTTCCTTACCTACGGGGGCATCTGTAAGCCCCTGATTGACCGGGATTGCTCGCTGAGTTAAGTGTTGGCTGTGCAGACAGAAGGACCTGAGTTTTCACACCCAGCACCCACATAAAAAGCCAGAAATGGGCCAGCAAGATAGTTCAGGGGGGAAAGGAACTTGCAGCAAAAGTCTCAAGACCTGAATTTGATCCCAGAAATGACCTGAACCTGCAGGAATAAGGGTTCTAAATGTTGAAGTGATAAGTGGGAGAGTCGAGAGCAATAGCTGGGACCAGGAGACCTGCCATAAGTGACGACTTCTGCTAAGTGAGTTTGTTCAGAAGTATATCACCCTATATACTATTTTCAGAGGGGAAATGGCAAGGCTGGGAGAGAGCAAAATCAAGCAAAGAGTACATAAGGTGCTCAGACAGAGCTGCTTAAGGACCGACAGCCACAGCCTGCGGGAAGAGCCAGGTCCCCGGAAGCTGCAGCCTTGGCTTCTCTGAGGCTCTGGACAGGCACACAGAGCTAGTGTTCTCTTTGTCCTCTCATCTGGGTCTCTGGTGTGTGCACACACACAGACACACATACACACACACACATATACACACACAGACACACACATATACACACACAGACACTCACACACAGATACACACACATGTATACACACACACACAGATACACACATACACACACACACACAGACACACACACATGTATACACACACATACACAGACACACACACACACACACATACACACACACACACACACAGAGGCTTTTTTTTTTTTTTTTTTTGGTTTTTCGAGACAGGGTTTCTCCATGTAGCCCTGGCTGTCCTGGCACTCACTTTGTAGACCAGGCTGGCCTCGAACTCAGAAATCCGCCTGCCTCTGCCTCCCGAGTGCTGGGATTAAAGGCGTGCGCCACCACGCCCGGCTTCACAGAGGCTTTTTAAAGCCAGGAGCTGCTGCAACCCAGGCACTGGAAACATGGAGACGGGCTGGTCCCTAGACCTGCTGATCACCTCTGCCCAGTGAGTGAGCGCCAGGTTCAGTGTGAGACCACACCTCAAAGAAACAAGATGGAGAGTGATGGAGGACACAGGCACCCACCTCTGGCCTGAACATGCACAGGAGATTAGGGACATGAGAGATGTGACTACCCCAGCAGGAAAGCACTGCAGACTGGGAATCTCTGTCTGTAGGCGCAAGCGGCGGAATTTCAGCAAGCAGGCCACAGAAGTGCTGAATGAATATTTCTATTCCCATTTGAGCAACCCTTACCCCAGTGAAGAGACCAAAGAAGAGCTGGCCAGGAAGGGTGGCATCACAGTGTCCCAGGTGAGCCCTTCTGCCCTGGGGTGGGGTGGGGGTGGGGCCTCAGACTCCTGGAGGAGTTACTTAATGTATGGGGAGGACTCCTAGGAAAGTTAGTTAATATGGGAGGAGGGAAGAGTCCTGGGAAAGTTACTGCTGTGTGGGGAGGACCCGTGGGGAAGTTCCTCACTGTGTGGGGAGGACCCGTGGGGAAGTTCCTCACTGTGTGGGAGGACCCGTGGGGAAGTTCCTCACTGTGTGGGAGGACCCGTGGGGAAGTTCCTCACTGTGGGGGAGGACCCGTGGGGAAGTTCCTCACTGTGGGGGAGGACCCGTGGGGAAGTTCCTCACTGTGTGGGAGGACCCGTGGGGAAGTTCCTCACTGTGTGGGAGGACCCGTGGGGAAGTTCCTCACTGTGTGGGAGGACCCGTGGGGAAGTTCCTCACTGTGTGGGAGGACCCGTGGGGAAGTTCCTCACTGTGTGGGGAGGACCCACGGGGAAGTTCCTCACTGTGTGGGAGGACCCGTGGGGAAGTTCCTCACTGTGGGGGAGGACCCGTGGGGAAGTTCCTCACTGTGTGGGGAGGACCCACGGGGAAGTTCCTCACTGTGTGGGAGGACCCGTGGGGAAGTTCCTCACTGTGTGGGAGGACCCGTGGGGAAGTTCCTCACTGTGTGTGGGGACTCTGCTCCCTCTCCTAGAAGAGGAGTGTGAGAGTGTCATGGCACCTTAAGGTGCTGATGTGAGCTCTAGGAGACTGGCAGCTCAGCTCATGTTGCTGGTGCCAGGTCCTCCAGGGAACAGAGTAAGCAAGGTTCAAAGGCCCTGCTACATTCCAGGGCCACTCCTATTGGGTGACCTGGGCGGGCCCTGGGACCATCCCCACCAAATGAGTTCTGTGCTAGAAGCTTCACTCCACTTTGTCACATCCCCTAGTGGGTGACAGGATCTACTAAGGTGGCCTGCCATATTAGTTAAGGGAGGTTTTGAATTTGGGGTACAGAGGAGTAGGCCATGAGGTGCACCTCAGCAGAAGTCAAGAGCAAGGAAACACCATTAGGGCACCTCAGGCTGAGGAAGCCCCAAGGGAGCTGAGCGGAGGGGGATGTAGGGTCGCTCTGTGGAGATGAGTTTCCTGCCGGCCACCGAACCCTCTTAGCAGTGTTCATATCCACACTGACACTCTGATCTTTGTCTAGAGCCATGAAGAGTTGAGTAGCGTGTGTCCCGACTATACAGGAAGGTCACTTGAACCCAGGAATCCCAGTCCATCTGGGTAACACAGTTAGATCCTCATGTCAAAAAGAAAATACAGGACTGGGGGGCTGGTGAGATGGCTCAGTGGGTAAGGGCACCCGACTGCTCTTCCGAAGGTCCAGAGTTCAAATCCCAGCAACCACATGGTGGCTCACAACCATCCACAACGAGATCTGGCGCCCTCTTCTGGAGTGTCTGAAGACAGCTACAGTGTACTTATATATAATAAATAAATCTTTAAAAAAAAAAAAAAAAAAGAAAATACAGGACTGGGCCTGGTAGAGCATTCCTTCAGTCCCAGCCATCAGGAGATGGCAGGCATCTCTGTGAGTGCAAGGCTAACCTGGTTTACACAGAGAGTTCCAGGACAGCCAAGGCTATACAGAGAAACCCGGGGGGTGAGGGGGGAGAGAAGAGGGTGGAGGGGGAGGAGGAGGAGGAAGAGGAAAGCAGTAGTAGTGGTATAGTAGTGGTCATTGTCATAGACATCGTCATAGACGTAGTCATGGTACTATAGTGGAGTTAGAGAGCTTGCTCAGAAGTTAAGAGTACCGACTGTGCCGGGCGTGGTGGCGCACGCCTTTAATCCCAGTACTCGGGAGGCAGAGGCAGAGGCAGGCAGATTTCTGAGTTCCAGGCTAGCCTGGTCTACAAAGTGAGTTCCAGGACATCCAGGGCTACCCAGAGAAACCCTGTCTCAAAAAAAAAAACCAAAAAACCAAAACAACAACAAAAAAAAAAGAGTACCGACTGCTTTTCTAGCCTACCTGGGTTCAATTCCCAGCACCAGCATGGCAGCACACAGCCATCTTTAACTTTAGTTCCAGGATGTCCCATGCCCTCTTCCCACCTCTAGCAGCCCCAGACATGCACATGCATACATGCACAGGCACATATGCACATGCATGCATGCAGGCAAAGCACACAAGCACATACAACAAAATGAAAGCATCTTAGAGAGCACTAAGCACCTGGCAGAGGTGTGGCCCTCCCTGCAGGACAGGACAGAGCCCTGCATATACCTGGGGCCTTTTCCCTGTTTTGTTCAATTGGGTGAAGTTGTTTAGCTGGATCTCACTCCAGCCTAGGCTGGCCTTGAATTTACAGCAATCCTCCTGCTTCAGCCGCTCAGAGTCTAGGGTAACAAGTATGAGCTATTAAGCTGGTACCTTTTTGTTGTTGTTGTTTGTTGTTGTTGTTTTTGTACTAGGGTTGGTATTATTGTTTTTTATATTTGTGTATTTATTTGTGGGGGGAGGTGCATGCATGCATGTGTGTGTGTGCAGGCTCCTCTTGCACCAATCCGTGCATAGATCATTGTGCGTGTGTGGTGCCTGTCACTGCAGAAATGGAGAGATCTGAAGACAGCTTTGGCAGTTATTCCCCTCTCCTGCCACTATGTGGCTCCTCAGAATTGAACTCAGGTCATCAAACTTGGCAGCAAGCACCTTTAAACCATCTGGATCAGCCCCTGAGAGGAAAGGTCTCTAATCCAGTCTTCCTACGGTTTGTCCCCAACATGGCCCACACCAGAACAATGTCATTGTCGGTCCATCTATCCACAGGTCTCTAACTGGTTTGGCAACAAAAGAATCCGGTACAAAAAGAATACAGGGAAGTTTCAGGAAGAAGCCACCATGTACACGGGGAAAGCATCCACAGTCCCCAAGGCCCGGCGTCCCAGGGGTCAGAGCAGCTGCCAGTCCACATCCAGCCCAGGTGACGAGGCCATTGGCTTTCTTTCTGTCTTTCATTTTTTTTTTTTTTTTTTTAAGATTTGTTTATTTATTATATGTAAGTACACTGTAGCTGTCTTCAGACACTCCAGAAGAGGGAGTCAGATCTCATTATGGATGGCTGTGAGCCACCATGTGGTTGCTAGGATATGAACTCAGGACCTTCGGAAGAGCAGTTGGGTGCTCTTACCCACTGAGCCATCTCACCAGCCCTGCCATTGGCTTTCTTTAACTTAAGCTTTCTGTGGGGTTAGGTGTGACCTAAGCTACCCGATCCGTGTAGACAGCCAGTGCCAGCAGAGGGACAGTCAAGAGTGTCTTAATTTCACAAGCCAGCATCACCCACACAAGGCCAGGGGAAGTACAGGTGGCTGAATTCTTTAGGGGGTCAGATCCAGAATCTGTCTGTCTGACTCCCCTTTCTTCCAAGACAGGCTTTCTCTGTGTAGAATTCACTCTGTAGACCAGGCTGCTTCCCAAGTGCCACCCCCACGTGGCTCAGAGTCTCTCTCGATGAGGGACTGAGCAGATGCTACCCAGAAATCCCTGTGACTGCTGACCCAGATTCTGCTGTGACACCCCCAACTGACTGTCCATTTCTCACAGGTCCCTGTGGCCCCTTGCCACTGACCAATGGAAGTGACATGGTTCTCACTCTGCGGACCCTGGCCTTCCTCCAGCCCCCCACTGGGGGAGTCTGCCTACAGCCCCTGGTGAGTCAGCTGCAACCGCCCTGGGACCCCTCCAGGGCTTTGGGGAGGTAGAGGAGCCCTGGCGTTGGATCTCTGGGGAAGGAAACCCCAAGGAAAGGTGCGAGCATTTAACCCCTGGACTCAGACCCACCTGTCACTGGGGGCTGGAGACCTGGTGGAGTGGGGGTGGCTCACACTGAAAAGGCATCTCTGCCAGGCCGGAATACACGTTAGTAACTGGGGTCTAGACAGCCAAGTTGCCTCCAGAACTTTGTCAGGGTGACAGCTGTGTAGAGCCTGTGACCTCTCAGTCTGTCCTGGATGTCGGATGAGGGCCCTGCATAAACAGAGCGGGCTCTGGCATGGTGGCCCCATGAGCCTAGCAGCTTCCCGGAAGCTCCCTTAGAACCAACCCCCGGGCTTGGAGTAGTGCCCATGGGGATCAAGCTGGGTGAGCCTGGCTCTCTCAGGCCCTGCCTGCCACCACCTTGAGTCCCAGCCTAATGCAAGCTTCAGGCTGTGGAGCAGAGTCTGGGCCTGCTTCTCGAACACCTGAAGCTAAGGTGCTCTGGGACAGAGCCATCAAGAGTGAGGGAGTGAAGCACCAGCCTGCTCTGCTTTGCCACACCTGCCCATTCCAGCACTGAGCCAAGAGTCAGGCTGTGCCATGCCCTGCAGGCACCCACCTAAGTCTCCTGTAGGTACAACATGTCCCAAGCACACCCTTTGTCATGTTGTTTGTTTGAGATGATCTCTCTACATACCACTGGCTATCCTGGTATTCACTCTTTAGACCAGGCTAGCCTTGAATTCACAGAGTTCTTCCTGCCTCTGTCTCCCAAGGGCTTAAAGGAATATACCATCATGATAGACCCATGCCAACACCTTCATACCCATTCAGCTGGCTCTTCTTAAAGGTCACTCTGCCAGCATGGCCACTGTCCTTCTATCCAGCTGCTTCAGCATAGGCCTGCCATGGCCTCACTCATAGAGCCTCTAGCACGCATGCCTTGCCTGATACAGTGGACAAGGACAGTGTCCTTTGAGCTTAGCACATCCATCCAGCTGTCCTTAGACAGATGGGCAAAGTAGTCCCAATGTGTGCTGTGGTCATGCACACTGCAGACAAGCAGAGGCTCCTGCCCCTGTGAGGAAGGAGCCCACAGCCATGGCCCTGCCACAGGCCGCTGGTTCTGACATCCCCAAGGCATTTGCTGGAGGGGTGTGGGCTCAGGGCCCACCTGGCTCTTTCTGGAACTCCTCTGCTAGCATGTTCTGTGTACCTCTGGGGACACAGGAACTGGGTGGTCACCCACTCTCATGCTCTTATCTTTCCAGGTCCATAGTAACTGGCAGAGGGCCGCCCCACAGCCAGCCTCATCACCTGCGGGAGAGTCTGGCAGCTTCAACTCGGATGCTGCATCTAATTAAGTTTCTGGCACCTGGCTGAGTGCCATAGGTGACTGGCCCTGTGTCCTGCTGATGACCTCAGAAGTCCTGGCTGCAGCTTTGCCCTTTTTCAGGCCACTTGCCTCCCCACCTTGGTATGATTTTTTTTTTTAAAGAATCATCAGTTAAGTGACTGACAGTGGACTGTTCATTCTGAGCATCCCATTAAAGTTTTGACCTGTTTGCATTCCAGTGTTTTCAATACAGGCTTGTCTAAGTGACAGGTGACAACCTAGATGCCATTATCAGCTCTAAAACCTTGTGGGAGCTGTGGCATGGCCTCTGCTCTTATTGGGAATGGGTTTGGCTTTGTGGTTCTGTTTTAGCTCTTTTGTGTTTGGTTTGGGGATTTTGAGAATTTGGGAGAATTTGAAGCCTTGTCCCATTTCCCCTCTGCAGCAACCAATAGGGCCTTCCCTCCATAGCCTATACCCTGGAGCCACTTGTCAGGCAGTGTCCTCATGGATGTGACCTCATCCTATCAGCCACTATCACAACAGTAACAAAGTGCCCCTTTTCTTACATCCGGGGAAGAACCCATAACAGGTGGGGACCACCTTATCCCTGGGACCCGGCCAGGTGCACCCTGTCACTGCCTGCTATGTGAGTGTCACCATGTGCTCTGCTGAGCCTGAGGGCTGTCCAGTGGTTAGCAGCCACCTGTAGTGACTGGACACTCTCATCCTCCAAAGGCACTGTCCCCACCACATCTGTCCCCACGCACATCTCCAGGCCCTGGCAGCCACTTATCTGGGTTCACCTTCTTCTGTACAGCGTCAGTGGCCACACCCCACCTGGGATTCTGTATCTAGCTTCTGACAGGGGCACTTTTGAAGTTTTGCCATATTATAGAATGGATCAGGGACTGGAGAGATGGCTCAGCAGTTAAGAGCATTGACTGCTCTTCCAGAGGTGTCCTGAGTTCAATTCCCAGCAACCACATGGTGGCTCACAACCAGCTATAATGAGATCTGATACCCTCTTCTGGTGTGTCTGAAGACAGCTACAGTGTACTTGCATCTAATAAATAAATCCTTAAAAATAAAATAAAAAATATTTTATGTAATAGGCCATTCTGCCTGCACGCATGTTCAAGTACCAGGTGTGTAGCAGAGGGTGAGCGGAGGGAGGGTGCCAGGTCTCTGGGAACTGAAGTTATGGACAGTTGGGAGCTATGATGTGGTGCTGGGAGCTGAATCCAGGTCCTCTGGAAAAGCAGTCATTGTTCTTTTGGTTTGATTGTTTTGTTGTTGTTTTCTTGAGACAGGGCTTCTCTGGGTAGCCCTGGCTGTCCTGGAACTCACTCTGTAGATTTGGCTGGTCTCAAACTCAGAGATCCACCTGCCTCTGCCTTCCAAATGCTAGGCTTAAAGGTGTGCTCCACCACTACCACCGGGTACAGTCAGTGTTCTTAATCACTGAGCCATCCTTCCCTTTCCCAAAGCCTCACCCTTTTCCACAACCAATTAATATATCACTGAGAAAGGTGTCTTTGGAGACGAACCCCACTGACGTGCAGAGAAGCTGAAGGCAGTGGCCACTGACACTCTACACATCCCTGCAGTGCACAGCCACTCACATGCTACAGAGAAAAAGCTTGAGAATCTGGAAGCTTCTCTGGCTGAGGTGAGGCACATGAATAGGTGGAGAAGGGTATTACCTGCCCAGAAGCCTGGCTAGGGCCAACACCATCCTGAGCCATTGACAGACCGGTATTTGAGGCTCCCACCGTCCCTGTGAGCCCTGCTGGGACCACAATTGTCTCAGCCTCTGAATGGAGAATGGAGTGGCAGAGAGAGAGAGAGAGAGAGAGAGAGAGAGAGAGAGAGAGAGAGAGAGAGAGAGAGAGAGAGAGAGAGAGAGAGAGAGAATGAGAGAGTCAGTCAGTCTCAGGAACACTGGCTCAAGGAAGGAAGAGCAATGGGTGAAGAGCCATGGAAAGGAAATGGAGGGATAGGCCTGGATCTTACTGGAGCGGGCAGGTTTTACCTTCAAGAGTTTCAATGATAACCCGGTGTAGATGCATTCAAGCCCCCCTGATGCCTCTGAAGGGACTATTGGAAGCCATGGACAAAGAGCGAATGAGTCAAATCAAGGAAAAAACAGGAGGGACCTTAGGGGACCTCACACAGGGCTCTGTTGCAGTTACGTCTTTTGCCACGAGGAGGCACAGTCAACCTAAAAAACTAAATCCGGTCTCCAGAATTCTAAAACAATCTAAAAACTGGAAGGAAGTCTTCTGAGCCTCAGTTTCCCTATCTATAACGTGGGGAGGTCACAGGAACAACCGTTCTGGGGGAGGTCTGTGAGCAGAAGCCAGGAAAAAGTGTCAGCATCCAGCACACAGATGATAAGCAAAGCATAAATACTGGACTGAACCCATAGGATCTGAGGACCAGCAGAGGCCCGGGTGTTCGAGGAGAGAGGATCATGGAGGTGGAACTTCCCTTCAGGTACTTGAAGGCCAGCAAGCCCGCACTTCCTGTGGGAAGGAGATCCAGAGTTTAACAAGGTCATGCAAACAGATTGGAGGTATGGGGGAGATGTGTTCTCCCAGGACATCCAGGGGGCTAGTATCAGGTTGGCTGCAGTAGCCCTGCCCAGCAGCAGGTGCCAAGGCCTGCCAGCGACATTCCTCAGTGCCCGGCGCCAGGCAGCCGCTCCTGCCGGATGAAATGTAAGCTGGGCCTGGCCGCGTGGGCCTCGTGTTTTTCCAACGGCTTCTTCAGCCACAGCCTGACCACAACCTAGATTCCGTAAGGCTAGCCACTCCGTGTTTGTGTTCAGCCTGGCCAGACAGTAGCAGGGCCAGGCCGGGGGCCTGGGCCTCCCAGATGGTCTGGCTGCCTGGCCTGAGGCCTGAGGCATGTTCTCCTCCACCGAGAAGCCCTGGTTATAGCTACTCAGCTATTCTTTCCTTTCTTTTTCTGTTTTTCATTGTTTTTGTTTTGAAACAGGGTCAATGTAGCTCTGGCTGACTTTGAACTTACTACAATAGCCTAGGGAGGATGGGGAATTCCTGATCTGTTTCTACCCCTCAAGTGCTGGGGTGATAGGTGCCAACATGCCGGAATTGGCTTTCAAACCTTAGAGTCGGGCTGTGTGTGGTGGCGCACGCCTTTAATCCCAGCACTTGGGAGGCAGAAGCAGGCGAATTTCTGAGTTCGAGGCCAGCCTGGTCTACAAAGTGAGTTCCAGGATAGCCAGGGCTACACAGAAAAACCCTGCCTCAAAACAAAACAAAACAAAACAAAATAAAACAAAAACCATAGAGTCAACTTGGGATGGGGTGGCATCCACTGCTGTAGGTTCAGTCCAAGGTTGTGTGTAACTGGCCCACCTGTCGGGCCGCCCCAGCCTCCGTCTCATCTCCCTAGCTGTGAATTAGGGATACCATGAAAGCATAGGCATACAGCTTTAATCCCACCCCATGGAGCTGAAGCAGGAGGCTCTTAAGTTCCAGCTCAGCCTGAGCTACATACAAACCCCTGCCCCAGCAGACATCAAGCAAGCAGACATAGCCTGCGTTCAGGTGTTGGCAGGGTCTAGCCCAATCTAACCCATGAGAGTGCCGGTTTGAAGCCTTAACAGGGTTAGAAGCCTGAGCAGGGCTTTGCCTTATGCACCAGACTTAGAGCTCCTAGGGCAGATGCTGATCGTTGAGACAGAGCTCACCACCCTCAACTCCCCCTCCTGAAACCTTACAAACAAAAGGAAAACTCATTTTAAGACTTTCAGTCTTCTGGGTCTGGTTTTGGAAAACTCCTATTCACCTTTGAAAATTCCCTGTCTTCCAAAGCCCTGGCCCTACAAGGAGTTTTTGTGCCTGTTTCGCTTTGACTTTCGAGGTTCCTGGGGTCTTTTATCTAAGCATAGCTCTCCACGTATTATCTTGGCAGTGAGGTGTGCTTTGTGTGTGTTCCACACAGGATCCTCACAAGAGCAGGGGTTAACCTATAGTCTTCATGAAGCAGGGGCTAGCCTGGCCCTCGGTGTGTGTGAGGGTCATGTCTTCAGAATACCTCAGGCAGGAAGAGGGGGTGGGAGCTATGGCCTCACCTCTGCCTGGCTGGTCCTCAGCCCAGCTCTGCCGTGCTCCAGCACCGTCTGGGGCCAGACAGCCTTTGAGGACATAGCTGAGGTTTGGCCGTGCTGCCTGTTTCAGGCTGAGTCAGCACAGGGAGGGATTCAGGCCTCTACTGCAGAAGCAGTTGGGATTTTGGAGGCCCGGGGTTCCCTCAGTCCACTCCTCCCTTGGGCTGTGAGAGGGTGAGATGTGCCCAGAGCACCCAGATGTGGATAGCCGGACTCTGTAGGACAGACATATTTGGAGAAGGCCTGAGGCAAGCCATCCACCATGCGAGGGAGGCTGGGTGACTATGGGGCACAGGTGGGTGTGGTGTGGGCCCGTGGCATGGGGCTCCATGCTAGGGCGTCCATTCCCCCGTGAGCCAGAGGTCACAGTGCCTAAAGCATTTGCAGGTGTCCTGCGATGACAGACCAAAAGGTGACCAAAAGGTGCTGGGTGGTAAAAGAGGGAATATTTGACTGTAAGGGACAGAGATAGGGTGTGGCCAGGAAAGCCTGACCTTGGCTGATGACTGGCAGGCGGGTTGGCTCTGACTGACACCTTGGCTCTATGGCCTGGGCAGAGAGGTCTTGGGTGAGGCTATGTCTGTCTTCCTGTGTTTACCTCCAACAGCTGGGAGTCCTCTCTCCCCATGCTGGTCCCCTCCCTATCACCTGCCAGGGCCTCCATCTGGAACCTGGGCCTGGACTCTGTTCCCAGCCCCAGGGTATCATCCCTTTACCCCTATCCCCAGTGATGTTCCTGCATCCTCTGCTAACTGAAGCCAGTGCCTGCCAGGCCAGCTCCAGCCCTTGGGGTCTAAGACTGGGACAGACCCACCTCTGAGACTGATGAGAGAGACAGACAGTGGGGAAGTGGTGGGTGGCCACGCCAGGCCCACGAGGCTCCTACAGAAGAGCCAGATATGTTCTGCCAGGACTGAGCTTCGAGAGAGAGGGAACGCTGGGCCAAGTGGGGAGAGCAGCCCCTGTGCCACCCGAGGAGGGAGTCCCAACGGCTGGGGAGAGCTCCTTGGTTTGGGGGGTGGGGCAGGGAGAGAATCTGTCCTAAGACATTGTGTAACCCAGGCTGGGCCAGCAAGACTGCTCCGTGGGTAAAGGTGCTTGCTGAACAAGCCTGCAGTCCCAAGTTCAATCCCTGGAACCTGCATGAAGGAGGAGAGCGAAAAGTAACTGCACGTGCTCTCTGGACTCCATCGTCATGTTGTGGCATAAATGTGCCCATACATACACAAATGCCCAAACGAAAGAAGAAACCTATCTCTAAATTTTGCTCCACCTAGAATCCGCCTCCCTCCCTCGGGGTCACTTGCTTGCCCCTCCGTGTTGCATCCCCCCAGCCTTAGCACATGTTGTGCCAGCTGTCTGCCTTGCCTTTCCTACCTCACTGTCCAGCCAACATGTCCTTCAAGACCAGTTCCTAGCAGGGAGTGGTGGCTCACACCTGTCATCAGCTCTCAGGAGGTAAAATCAGGAAGATCAGAAGTACAAGGCTATCCTTGGCTGCATAGTGACTTTGAACATGAGGTCCCATCTCTAAGGAAACAACCAAACCAAACCAAACCCAGAGATAGCTACTTCACCCCCAGGCTAGTGTCCATGACAGCTGTGTGACCCAAGCAGTCATTCTCCTGAAAACAAATCTTGGGACCCAACACACTATGTATACACTATGCACCCTCAAAGCAAGTGTGGTCTCAGGGCCACATCCCAGCAGCCCCCCTGCATGTCTGTCTTGCAGCCCTTCCTCTTGGATTCTGCTATTTTCAGGCTTGTTTTAAGCATTTTACTGGTCCAAGATTTTTCTCTATGCCATGGTGTGAGGAATTTTAAGAACCCCTGGTTCTAAAATTATAAAATCTAAAGTGTCGGGGGCAGGACATTGGGCCTCCAGTGCCCCGAGCTGACCTCAGGAAGGCAGGAGCAGGGTCTCTGGGGGGGGTCTTGGCCCTGATCCCCCCCAACCCCAGCCAAGGGGCCTGTCCTGGCAGCCCTGCTGGGGGTGGAGGGAGGTGATGGATTTTCCAGAAGCTATGACTGAGGTTCCAAGAGGGAGGGCTGGGACTGAGCACCAGGACAGAATGAAGGCAGAGCCGCTGCCAGTGCAGGGTAACTCTCCCTTCTCTGGAGTCTTAATTTCCTAATGTAAAAATTGGGGGTGAATTCTGCCCTGTCACTGAATAGACTAAGAGGGAAAGAGGTCCACAGCCCTCTGGGCCTAGCTAGAGACGAGTTCCCATTAGCCCTACTCCACACTAACAAAGACACCAGGGATAGGCCAGTCATCCCCCCCCCCCCAAGCCCAGCTGGCTGCCCCAGCTGGCAGCCAGAGAAGCCCCAACACTTTCTCAATGAAAGGTATTTGGAAAGAAGGCTGGACACCTCATCAGGGGCCTGGACTTCACAGTGGGCTCCCCATCCCTTTGTGGGGAGCTGCAGCCCTGGATAATCCTTGGACCCCCCCAAGCAGCCCTGCAATGCTGAGTGAGCTGGGCTCTAAGCCTCTGTCATCTATAGCTCCAGCAAAGCCCTGGGGTTATCCTTATCTCAAAGGCCAGGGTCTGGACTTAACAGCTTTTTTCTGAACCCTCAGGATGCACATCCCTCAGGGTACAGGAAGGTGTTCCTGCTATGGGTGAAAATGGCCCCTACCAGGAGGTGCTCACCACACGGGGGAGGGGGGAGGGGTGCGGGGGGGAGGGGGAGGGAAGTGCTTGTTAGTGGCCAGACTGAAGTTCAGAAGTGAGTTAAAATGACACACCTGGGTATGGTGGCTCGAGGACTAACTGGGCACCGAAAGAGCTGACCCCCAAGGGGCCCCCATGTGTACAACCGTTCATGGGCTCATTAGTTACCTGTTGCCCAAACATGCAAGGTGAGCAATAAAGGGGGGGTGCACAGGCCCTCAGTGAAGGGGCACCCTGCTCTACTCTGTGACAGGACCCTACTTCAGGGAGGGTGGGCATAGGACCCTCTCCTTTCTTGGAGTTAGAGATGAGGTTCAGTTGGTAGAGCACTTGCCGAGCATACACAGAGCCCTGGGTTCTGTCATAAACAGCACGTCTGCCACCCCAGTACTCAGCAATGGAGGCACGAGGATCAGGAATTCAAGGTTATCCTCAACTACATGGGGAGTTAGAGGTCTCAAGTCGAAAAGACCCTTCTCCCAGGGACTCACTGATGTCTCCAGGCTAGCTGTTGTGGGGGGCATGAGGGGCCACTGGGGAGCCCCACTCCTGTAGGGTCTCACAACTCAGCAGTTTCCCTGGAGAGTGGGTGTGATCAGAAGCACACCTGTGCTGTGGAGTGTCCACCTGCCTGTGCACTGGAGTTGGGAGCAGGTCTGCCACGTCCTGATCTCTCATCATTCTGAAGCTAGTAGGTCCCCAGTGGAGCCTTATCCCTGTGGTTGGTCAAGGTATGCCTGGGCCTCAGCACGGAGGTAGGTGCTCAGGCCAACATAGGCCTACACTGAGGAAGTCCAAGGCAACAGTGGTGGGAATGGCTACACCTGTCCCAGGAACTTTCCCAACAGGCTCCTCCTTGCCCTGTAATTCTGAGCCACTAGCCAAGCCCAGCAGCTGTGGAGCTACTATGCTCTGTAGTCATCGACATCTCTATACCCCCACACACACACCCACACCACATACACACACTACACACACACACCCCACACCCTTTTCAGCCAGGCACCTGACAGAGGTGTGCCATACCACGCAGGAATCCCTTAGCTGCTGACACACAGGACCCTGTGTGCCTCCAAGCCCTCTCTTCATGTTTGGTGGGTTTTGGTTTTCAGAAACAACTGGCTTTGTAATCAGGCTGGCCTGGATGCTCCCGCCTTTGTAGCATGCTCCTGCCTCAAGCTGTTGGGATCACATCCCGAATCAGTCCGGGCGTGTGGCTCAGCCCCACCCAGCCTTCATCCTTTTCAATTGACACAAAGGGTTGGAAATTATAGCATTTTTAATTGAGCCCAATAGCACCTGCCCTCAAGTCCGGAGGGCATTCCAAGCACCATGGAACCATCCTCTCTGCCACCCTAGCTTCCCCTGCATGGCAACCCCAAAACACCCTTTCTCCACATCCCACGGGCCCAACCTGTGCCCGGATTCACACCCACCCACTGGGGTTTTATCTCAATAAATACGACCTCAGAACCAAAGCTGGGACAGAGGATTTCACAAAGGCTGAGACTCAGGCCTTAGGTGGACAACCACGTCCCGGGTCCTGGCTTCATCTACAGCTGGACACTCTGTTTCTGGTCACAGAGCCTCAGCTTCCTGCCCAAAATTTCCACCAGAACCCTTAGTTTTCATCTTGACCAAATTCTTGGTGGAGAAGGGGGAAGGGGACCCAGAAGCCTGGGAGCCAAAGCGGGGAGGCTTTCCAAAGATACAGGAGTCTAAAGCAAGGCAAAGAGTGAGGTCGTGGACCAGGTCACTGTCCAGGGCCGAAGGGGCCGGTGTCTCCAGCCTGGGTTTGGTTAACCCGGGAATAGCGGGTGGCTTGACCCATCTCCCTACGGATGTCGCCAAGCGCTGATGAAGGGTTCTCTAGCAGCCGCTGGAAGAGGCTGGGTCTGGCGGGCGGCTCTCGGCACTGGAAGGTGACTGCCGTGCCCGCGTCCGCTTTCATCTCCCGCGAGAAGCCGTCGGAGGAGCCGTCGAAGCAGCGGCCGATAGCAATTTCCTTGGCCAACCGTGGGCTCTGGTCGGTGACCGTGTAGACGCCATAGTTGTGGCCCAGAGCGTCGAGCGGAGCTAGCATGGCGAAGGCGGCGGGGTCATCAGCAGGAGCGAGCGGCGGGTGCCTGGCTAGATAGTCCTGCAGAAGCGTGTTGACGGCCACGCGGCGGCAGCTGCCCTGTGGGGTCACAGTTACCAGTGTCCTGTCCACCTGGCGCTGGTCAAACAACATGCCGCCGCACTTGAACTCCACGCAGGCAGCCGAGGCACCGGGGCGCTCAGGGTGGCGCACGCTGCGGGTGTCGCGCAGCCCGTAGAGGCGGCCGCGTGTGGCTTCGTGGGTGCCACCTGCGTTGTGCGAACGCACCATGTACTCCTGCGGGCCCTGCAGCCGCACCTTCAGGAAGCACGCGCGGAACTCCTGCGGGTTGGGCCACCAGGCCAGCAGGTCGCCGGTCCAAGAGGCGGGCGCTCCCTCGTGGAACGGCACCACGTCGTACTCGTACTTGTCCGCCTCCACGCGCGAGAATCGGAAGTGACTGTCAGTGACTGGCGCGTCCTCGCAGTCGCGCAGGCGGCGCCACGGATACACGGGCCCGTGCGCCTCGGACTCGTGGCCTGCGCGTGGACGCGCAAGGTTCAAGCGGAAGCCAGTGCGCTTGAGCGCAGGGTCGTCGTGATCAGTGCGCTGGTAGCCTAGGCGCTCCAGGTAGGGCTGCGCCACGCCCACGGCGGCCGCGGTCGCGCGTGGCCGCGACGGCGCGGCCTCCAGCTCCTCGCCTCCCAGAGCCGCGGTCACAAAGGCTGTGTAGGCGTCGGGCTTCTCGGCGTCGCAGAAGGCCGGCACGCACGCGCCGTTGGGCCCTGTGACCGCGCTGTCGAAGCGGCCCCACGCGCGTGGGTTGGCCGTGAAGCCGGGCGCGGGCTCCAGGTTGAGCAGCGTCACCACCACGCCCTGCACCTGCTCTGCGGGCGCGAAACGATCCGTGCCGTAGGCGCGAACCTTCACGAAGCACCGTCGCCGCTCAGGCACGTCTAGGTTAAACAAGCGGCGCTCGCGCATGGTGAGCGCGCCCACGAGGAACGCGCGCTCCTCCCTGCGCACGCGCGCCGCCGCCGTCTCACGCCGGAAGCCACCGCCTCCTTGCTCAGCCCCCTCCTCCTCCCACAGGCCGGTCTCCGGGTCCAACGACCAGAGTGCCAGGGCCTCGGCGTGACCGGGCATGCGCACGTGGTCGGCGTCCACGCGCACGTCCGCGCGCGCCACGTGCAGCTGCTCCGGGGAGCCGGGCGCGCGCAGGTCCACTGCAAACATGCCATAGGTTCGGAGAGGCGCCAGCTCACCCGCGCTGTCCAGAAACCGCAGGTCGCTGGACGCCGCGGACGCCGACGCCAGGTCACGAGGGTCCACGAAAGTGACACGCGCCTCCACGGGCCCCGCGTAGGGACGGCCGTCGGGGTGGTGGAAGGTCCCGGGCGGCAGGACTAGCTCGCCTAGCGCTGGCGCCTCCTCTGTGCTGCCCAGCGGGATTTCACCGCCCCGCTCCGCGTCCAATAGCACTGCGGCCGCCTTGCGCAGCGCGCGGATCTCGTGGTACACACCGGCTCCGCGAGGGTCGAAAGGCAGCACGCGGACGCTGTCTACGAAGTCGCCACTCGGGTCCACGAAAGTCACCACGAGGCGCTCGGTGGCCGGCGGCACCTCGATGGTGAAGTCGCCCTGGTAGGAGGTGAAGCCGATGGGTGCGCGGCCCAGCAGTATCCTGGCGAAACGCAGGGGCTCCCCGGAATCCGCAGCCACCACGCGGCCCCGCACCAGTCCCCGACGGGGCAGGCACTTGCGACAGCCACACTCGGCCACCACCTTCACCGGGAGCACGTAGCCGGAGCAGCGGATGTCCCTGCTCTCTAGGCGCAGCACTGAGCAGCAGCGAGAGCCCGCGTCCCCACAGCGAGCGCCTGAGCCTACAGGGCCCGGACAGCGCGTGTCCGCGCACAGACCCACGTCTAGGTACGTGGGGCCGCCTCCGGGCTGGCCGCAATCGTCCGGAAGCTTGATCAGGTGTTCCTGAGGTCGGGGGTCACAGGCCTGCTGGCCAGGAGCTGGGGATTCCACACAACCAGGTCATGGGAGGAAGGCTGAGGTGGGGAACTTGGGCTGGGCTCAGGTGGGGCAAGACTGGATCACACTCACCGAGTATCGTGAGGAGGGCGGCGCGGGATCGCACCGTGCCCGCCTCGTTCCAGGCCTTGCAGTGGTACTCCCCTGCCTGCGCTTGGTGAAGCCCCTGGAGCTCTAGGTGTGGCCCAGACCCCTGCTGGCGTCGGTCCAGGAGAGTTCCGTTGTGGAACCTGAAGAAGGCAGTAAGTTCACAGCATCATGGGGATCTTAGGAATGGTGGCTGGACTGCATCTGTCTCTAGGAGGGAAGAGCTGGAGACTGGCTTCCTGGAGCCAACCCAGCCTCATCCTGAGCCTCTGCACTTTTCAGGGGAGACAGAAGGCAGCATTCACTTCTAGGTTTTTGTTTCGTTGAGACAAGGTCTTCTACACTTTAGGCTGTATAGTGAAGGCTGATTTCAAACCCCCATCCCCAGCCTCTACAGGCCTGCCCCGCCCACCTGCTCTGCTTTCTTTGGCGACATGGCTACACACACACACACACACACATACACACAACGTAACCATCACTAGCGACATGGCTACACACACACACTCAATGTAACAGTCACTAACTACCTCAAGTTCCAACAATTTTGCCTCAGCTCATGATCTCAGCGCTGGGATCCCGTGCTTATCCTCACACCTTAGTGTTAGAAAGCTTTGGAGTACCACCGGGTACCATCCCATTCAACCCAAAGCTGGCCGAGCTCCCTGAGTTCGTGTGGACACTCACCAGGAATATTTCTTGGGCATGGGTGTCCCCGAGGCCTTGCAGCAGAAGGTCACATTCTGACCTGCCTCTCGAACTCGAGACTCAGGGTGCTTTACCAGGTACGGCTTCCCTGAGGGGGTCAGAGTTGGCCAAGCTCATGACCCTGCTATACCCCAGGAACCCCTTTTTCGAATTCTCTCAGGAACAGCCCACCTCATTCTGTGCTGTCAACAAGTGAGTCACAGCTTGTTTTTTTCCCCTTGGCCTGGAACATCCTCCTCTGTAACTCACATGTTCTTGGCTGCAGGGACACTCACCTAACTCTTCAAGGATGATGGTGACTGTGGCTGTGTTGGAGCTGTTGGCGTGAGCCTGGGCTGTGCCAGCAGAGAACCCCTTCATCTGGGCACTGACACTGGCCTTGCTGTCCGCGCAGACTCCGGGCACTTGGAAGGTTCCATGGGTACCGCTGGTGGCTATGGTTCCAGGTCGGGTTCGCAGGGAGATCCTGGCTCCTGACAGCGGTCGCCCAGATGGGGTGACCACCGAACCCAGGAGGATGTGGTTGGGGCACCCGCAGGTGTCGGAGCTACACCCTAGGGGGACATGGAAGCGGCAGGCGCAGAGAGAACTCTTGGGGATAGCTTTGCACTCAGTTACAAACATAAGTGACCCTGCCTCCCATCAGTTCCCCACAAGCTTCAGTGTGGCTGGACTTAAGTCAGTCTGGAGACAGGGATAAGTGGGCAGAGCTGGAGCAGTGTAAGGAAGGTGGGTCCATAGATGCAAGGGAGAAGCTCCAAGAGGGGACCAAAGAGGCTGATTCTTAAGACAGTGAGGACTCATGGGGCAGGTGTTCCTAGGTGGGGCTGGGAGCGAGGGGCCATCTTGGACAACATCTGTCACACTTCCAACGCTGCTGCTTCTCCACAAAGTGGAAAGTTCCAGTGGAAACTTCAGGGCAGAGGCACCGGGTGGGGTCCCCACCATTGGCGACATCGTGCCCCAACTATATGAGGGCCCTGTTGCAGCTGTCTGCAGATCATGTTTGTGGAGCCCAGGCCCGAGTGGAATTTCCAGTCCCCTCCTGGCTGGCCTGCTGTCTGGCACAGGGAGGGCCTGGGCATCGTGTCTGCGTGGGCGAGCAGGACAGGCAAAGACTGAAGGCTGAATTCGTGCACGCAGAGTGAAGGCAGAAGCCTTCACAGGGATATCTTAGTGTGCACACTAGGTAAAATAACTCTCCAGGTCTTCCCATGCCTGCCCAGCATCCACCGACTCCCTCTGTATAGTCTTCTTCCCTAGCGTGTGCATGGCCTCCACTTCAACTGGTCCAGTCCTCTGGACCCCTTATGTAAGCCCCACCCCCGATCATCCCCTCCTCAGGCCCTATCCCTCCTACCTGGACAACGGGATCTCACGCACTTCTGCGCCTCCTGGGGGCTCCCGGGACACGTGTCCCCAGAGGAGCTTTGGCAGCTGCGGCGGCGCAGGCGACGACCTAGCCCGCAACTCTTGGAGCAGAGGCCCCACGCTCCCCAAGCGCCCCAAGCCGCCTCTGCAGAGCAAGGTGGGAGATGAGGTGGATATGCCCACCTTGGTCAGCGGGCTTTCTGAACTATGTGGGTCTTGTTACCCCGGCATACACCCTCCCTGACTGCAGGGACAGACTGCAGGCAGTTCTGCACAGAGCTCACCTGCACGCACGTGCACACACACACACACACAACTCCTTGCAGGATGCGGTCCTAATTAGCCTTGCTGTTCCCTATCGGACTTCAATACAACGAGGCTTAAGGCGTCCCCAACACCGAGTTGTTCAGGATGGGCCAATGTAATTCTGGCATGTTAGTGCATTAGCTACTACAACCTGGGCACAGCTCCTTGCATCCTCACTGTGCTTATGGGTGTGTCTCTCTAAGCCACGCCCGTGCCCTGCCATCATTGGGCCTTGCCCCTTAGGGTCGTATTGTACCCGCCCGCTCAGGCCTATGGGTCCCGCCCTTACCCAGTGGGCAGCGGAAGCGCACGTGGTAGTTGGAGCAGCGGCGGCCTCGCGGCTGCTCACGATTGAGACACCAAAAGCCACGCTCTGGGTTGGCGTGCACCCTTTCGCCCATTGCAGCTGGTAGCGCCCAGTCGGTGGTGCGCGCCTCCAGTGCCAGTGGTCTCGGGCACACCCGCGCGGGACCATAGTAGAATCGAATGGCGGCCAGGCTCTCGAAGTCGCCATCTCCTCCCGGGTGATCCACGTTGAACCACGATGTCCACTCGCTGGCCTCTGCGAGCATCGCACGCTGAGCCCGGGTCCCACCTCCCGCTAGTCCATCCAGCTTGGAGCCTTGAGGTCCAAGGACTCCTCATTCTCCCTCCCCTCCCCACTGACCCCACCAAGCCCAGATCACACAGGCGGGTTGCTGAGGTGACTCACCCTCCCAGTCTTCCAGGGCTGGTGAGGGCTGACCGGTATCTGGCGGCCGTCCCTGAAGACCCCTGGCGGTTGAAGTGTGCTCCTCGGTGGGGGTGGCATCTGTGGGAGTTCGAGGAGGCACAAGATAGGGATCACTGAGACCCTTCTTTTGGTGCAACAGGGGGAACATTTCACGGGATATAAAACTGAGGATCTGAGAGGCCAGCTCTAGCCCTGGGGACTGCAGCAGCGCCCACTCCAGGAAGCCTTCCCATTACTAGCAGCGGACCCTGAAGCCCTGTCACTCCGCAGATCTGGCGACTCTGTCCCACTACACCTCTAGGCTCAAATGTTCATCAAACACAATGAGTGCATTAGGCTCTGCCTCTACCCGCAGACAGCTGCACTCTCCTCTTGGAAGTCCCCTCCTGCCATATACTCTCCCGGGTCTTTCTAGGTGGGACGCAAGGTGCCAACAGGTAAGTCCTTGGTTTCTCTGGCCTTCCATCTTTCCAGGGTGGACTAGGAAGGCAGACAGGTTCAGACAAACCCCTTCTTCCTGGAGCCCCAGCCTTCTGAGAAATGGGACTGTCACCAGCCCGGCAGAGAGACAGCTACGACCCCTTGGCACAGATTTGGAAACCTGATGATTTACAATTCAAAGCCTTGGCCGAGTGAGTGGACCTTCCTGGGACGATGATGGAAGAGATTTCTTTCACCGGCTCTCTGGGACGCTCATGAGGTGTTCCCCCGCCCGCTTCTGTGCGCGCGGCTGTCGTCCTGGTGTGTGTGTGTGTGTGTGTGTGTGTGTGTGTGTGTGTGTGTGTGTAGGGGGTGGTTCCCAAGGTATCTCACCTCGCGCTCCCGCTAGGTGTAAGGCCGCAAGGCAGAGATAGAGCAAGGGCAGAGGTGATGCCATCGCCAGGTCCGAACTGCTGTGCGAAGCTCTGAGATCTGACTGGGGCGGGCCTAGCGGCTGCTTGGACCTAAAAGGGTGGAACCGGGCCACAAGCCACGCCCCCCCACACCAGGCTGGGTCTTCTATGCCTCCCGCGGTACCTCCGCCCTTAGACTGCCCGGTGTCCTGCGTTCCCCCCTCCTTCTCCAACTGGGTCCCGTGCTGTGTGCCTGGCTCCCTCTGGTCTGAAACTTGAAGCTGCTGGCGCCCTAGGATGCTGGACGTTCTCTATATTGTTTAACTTTGGTCCTAAGTACTGCAGGCCACCCCCCAGCAGGGGTCTGCTCTCCATTCTAAGAAACTCCACGGCGCAGCTCCTCCCCGCAAACCTGGAGGGAAGTCCCCTCTCCACCCGCCCACCCCCTGGCCTGATGCACAAAAGAGGCAGGGGAGAGGTGGTGGAGATGTTTATTGGTGCGGTTCACAGTGAGGCCACGCAGTCGGTGCCAGTATATTTTGGCAGGTGCAGGCCAAACTTTCGGCGGACGTCGTCAGGCACGAACCTGCCGGCTACAAAGTGGAGACGTCCGGAGAAGCGGTCGGCGCAGCTCTTGGGCGCTGCAAGGGACACCAGCACATCGGGCTGCACCGCGTCCTTTGCGTCTCCGCCAGCCTCCGCATCCCAGCCTGAGGGTGGAAGAGGGGGAGCTGAGGACCTCCCGCCCGGGACCAAGTCTGCTCTGCCTCCCTCCACCCGCGCGGGTAGCGGTCAGACCTGCTAACCGCAGAACCGCCTCCACCCTCCGACTACTCCATTTCCACTGCTAGTCTGCCAAGATCCAGCCTCTGCCTTGAGCCGTGTCTCCTTCCACAGAGGTCAGGAACTGCCGCCTTCTTAAATCAGACCTTCCTCACCCACCTCGGGTCTGACCTCAGCCTCTCTACCCCACCCTGTACTGTGGCCCGAGACCCCCCTCCTTCTGAACTGTGCCCCCACATCCCCATCAGATTTGATTTCCCCCTCCGACCTGAGACATCTTGGCTATCTGACCCACCTCGTGGTACTTTTGTCAGGACTCTGCCCTCTCCCCAAACCACCAGGAGTTTCGGCTCCACCCAGTTCACAAACCAGCAACCTGGACTTCTCTCCTGCCTCAGGCACTAACCAGAGCCACCGGCTCCTCTCTCTGATTAGAGGCTTCCAACTGCAGGATCCCTCACTTTTCCGGGACCACCTACTGTATCCCCCTCGGACTAGATATGCCTCGGCTTTGGTCCGGGATTGTCCTGGAGCCATGTAGCTAGGGGACACCCCCGCGCAGTCCCCACGGGAGGCTGAGCGCTGTTTGTCCCTAGCAGCTCTAGCCTGGCAGGCGTGGCCTCTGCCGAGTGAGCTCACAGGGCTGGTGGTGGGTGGTGCCGGTGGAGCT
Organism: Mus caroli; assembly: GCF_978045245.1. NCBI lineage: Eukaryota > Metazoa > Chordata > Mammalia > Rodentia > Muridae > Mus > Mus caroli. The sequence continues at coordinate 59,569,079 of NW_028227265.1, read as the reverse complement.
GAGCACTCGGACCAAGGGGACACCGAGTCACTTGGGGCAGCCACTTGTATCGCTCCCATCCTCAGGGCCGGTGTGAAAAACGATGGGGGCAGACGCGGAAACCGAGGTTGAAAGAGTTGGACAAGGAAAACCGAGTTGGGGGAGGGGAGTGCAGAGGGGGAGAATTTAGGATGGATGGAAAAAAACAGGCTAGAATAACCAGGCTGTCCCTGGGTGGCGTGCCTGAGGGGACGTCCAGGCTCACAAGCGGGATGGAGAGTCGCTTCAGCGTGGCCAGCGCGCGCGCGCAGTGCCCGCCTGCTTCCGCCAGCCGCACTCCCGGCCCAAGCACTGCGTCCACCACCAGCCCGTACGCGTCGTCGATGAGCCGCACCTGGGGAGAGGGGCAGTGTCAGGGGCTGTGCTCAGACGGGCCAGGGCAGGGGCAGAGTGGGTGCATCTGACCTCGGCAGGCAGGAAGGACAGGAAGGGGATGTCCATCTTCTCGCACTGCGTGGTCAGGTCACGGTGCAGCGCGTCGGCCGAACGCGTGGGGCAGAAGATGCTGGGCTGGTATTCCTGGGCGGCGGGGGGGGAACCCGGGTTCGATGATGGAAGCGGGAAGAAGTCCCCCTCCTGTTCCCAGCGGGACCCCAGTCCCACTTCTGTCCCCCACATCACAGCCCTGTTACTCACGAACACCCGCAGGTGCCGGGCACACGCCAGCCCCACGGCGCCATTCTGCTCCGGGCCGCACACGACCAGCACCGTCCTCTGCTTCCGCGACAGCGAGGGCAAGGGGAAGGCCTAAGACATAGCAAAGCAGGGCGGCTGGATGGAGGCGGGTTCTGGGGCAGAAGGATGAGGCCATGGCAGAGGGGTGGTCTGCATGCGGGGCAGGCAGGCGGACCTCGCTCAGGTAGAGTGCGAACTGGCCTCTGCGCCCAGTGCGGTTTGTTTACTCTGTCTGCACTTAGGACACACTCCCACTTCCCTTGCCCAGCTCCTTCAAAAAGGTGAAAAAGAAGAAAAGAGAGGAGTCTACCCCACTCCTGCCTTTATCTTTTGGCATTTCCTATCTGTCTGCTTTCTATTTCAAGCCATCAGTCTGGCATTACTTTTGTTGTTTTAGAGGTCCTCACTCTAACTCAAGCTGGTCTTGAACTTGCAGCAATTCTGCCTCAGCCCCCTAACTGCGGAGTTAGCAGCATTGTGAACCACCATGAGGGCAAGCTCCGCTACTGAGGAAAGCCAGCTAAGTGGCTCAGCTGATAAGAACTTGCCACCAAGCTGGGCGTAGTGGTGAACGCCTTTAATCCCACTCGGGAGGCAGAGGCAGGCGGATTTCTGAGTTTGAGGCCAGCCTGGTCTACACAGTGAGTTCCAGGACAGCCAGGGATATACAGAGAAACCCTGTCTCGGGCTGGTGAGATGGCTCAGCAGGTAAGAGCACCCGACTGCTCTTCCAAAGGTCCTTAGTTCAAATCCCAGCAACCACATGGTGGCTCACAACCAACCTTAACAAGATCTGACTCCCTCTTCTGGTGTGTCTGAAGACAGCTACAGTGTACTTACATGTAATAAATAAATCTTTAAAAAGAAAAAAAAAAAAAAAAGAACTTGCCACCAAGCCTCTGAAGGCACAGTAGTTTCCTTCCTGAACCCCACATGGTGGAAGAACACCAGCTCACAACTAGACTCACACCTAGGGGGAGGGGTAAAATAAATGGAATTGTAAACCATGGGAGATAGGGCACATGCGGTGCTGGCAGATGCGCGTGCTCCTTCCTTGGGCTTCTACGTGGAGGATCCCAAGACCCGCTCAGTGAGCCTCATAGCAAGTGCCTCTCAACAACACCCTCCTGTAATCTTGGGGGTGGGGGTGGGGGTGAAGGTTTAGCAGGGCCAGATATATCAAGTTTGGCCCTTCTTCGGAGCTCATTTGGCCCACTGTGCTCCCACCCTGTCCATCTTAGAACCTCTTTTCTCACTGGGCATTTTGGGGTGTGCAGATGGCAGCGATATCTGTCAAGCAGGTCCAACCTCTGAGAGACCCAGGACTGTACCTTGAAAGCTTCAGCCCCACCCTGAAGGTGCCTCCCCCCCCCCAACTTGAGTCTTTGGGGACCCCGCTTCTGCCTTGTCTGATACCCTGAGTCTGAGTTCTCTGGTCTGGTCTGGCGGTGAGCGCCCTTGTACTTCAGTTTCCGGACTCGAGTGATAGGGGCTGGTACCTTGGTCACAGCCACTGCACTAGCGTGCCCACATAGCTCCACCAGCTGCTGCCGCCCAAAGCGGTACTCCTCCAGTAGCTCCCGTTCCAGAGCGGCCGCCTCCGAGGCACTGCAGGCAGAGGTGGGCAACATGCTCAGAGGCGCAGACAGGGAACAGACTCGAGGATGGCTGCCCAGACCCGCCCGAAGACCCTCACCTTGTTGTTACCCAAGAGGCGTTCCAGTGGCCTTGAGCCCCATCTCTTACCCAGTTTTCCCATCCCACAAGCATGGTTTGAAATGGCAGCTGCAGCCTGAGATGCGCGAGCCCTCTGGTGGTGAAAGATTGAGCCCAGAGACTCAGAGATACGAAGGAAAGATCAATGTATTGAGCCCCTTGCATGCTGCAAGGTCTCATTGCAAAGCCCAGGGTATCTTCGCGCCTTATCCTCCTCTCAGATTTATAACTGGTGAGCTCATTCTCCCCAAACCTTAAAAGAATTGGATTTCGGACTCAGGGGCCAGTAAGGAAGCTAAAGCGCATTGGAGAGGGACTGTTAAGTGCGGCTTGTCAAAGTGGTTTTGGGAGTCTGCAGAGATGTTTAACAGATCATTCAAGAAAACAGGAGGGGGACTTCAACTGGACAATGAAATTAAGATACTCCTTTAATTCCAGAACTTGGGAAGCAGAATGATAAGCCAAGGGTACATCATAGTGAGACTTTTGTTTGACTGTTTGGGTTTTTCTTTTGTGGGTGTGTGTGGGGGGGTTGTTTTTATTTTGTTTGGTTTTTGTTTCTCTGTGTATCTCTTACTGTACTGTTCTGGAACTCGATTTGTAGACAAGACTGGCTTTGAACTCACAGACATCCACCTACCTCTGCCTCCCAAGTGCTGGGATTAAAGGTGGCTTGTGCCACCATGCTTGGCATGAGACCCTATCTTTTTTTTTTTTTTAAAGATTTATTTATTTATTATATGTAAGTACACTGTAGCTGTCTTCAGACACTCCAGAAGAGGGCGCCAGGTCTTGTTGCGGATGGTTGTGAGCCACCATGTGGTTGCTGGGATTTGAACTCTGGACCTTTGGAGGAGCAGTCGGGTGCTCTTACCCACTGAGCCATTTCACCAGCCCCCATGAGACCCTATCTTAATAAAGAAAACTAAGATATCTGAGACTAGAGAGACGGGCTGCTGGACTCTGTGGCTTTTTGAGGACAAGAACAGATTACATAATTCATGAGTCTCTGTTCAAAAGTCATTAGCAATTTAATGTTGGATATGGCTTGGCAGAACACCTGCCAAGCATTCATGACGCCCAAGGTTCCACAAAGAGCATCAGGAAAAAAAGGGAAGTTTTAGAAAGGAATAGCAAGTGCGGAGCACTTCCAAGGACAGGTGTCAGGACGGGGCTGGGGTGCCTCCGCCTGCTGACAGGGCTGGCAAACTGCACTACAGAACCAGGGCTCTGGGTAGGACAGGGTCTACTTGGTGGTGCAGGGTGCATACTGCCCAGCAAGCACTGCCAAGACATGGACGTCAGGCAGGGCATCCTAGAGGAAGGGAGGAGCGTGAAGGAAGGCCAAGGCAGGGAGGAAGAGCACCTGGAGCAAGTCTGGAATGACCCAGGTTAGAAACCGCTGGGACAAGGTTAGCATCTGTGGGGAACAGGGTAGGAAGGGCTCGATACCACACCAAGACACACTGTCAGAGCTGGACAAAATACTGCACGCCTTTTGTCCCAGTGCTCAGGAGGCAGAGGCAGGTGGATCTCTGTAAGTTTGAGGCCAATCCGGTCCACAGAGCGAGTTCCAGGATAGCCAGGGCTACACAGAGAAACCCTGTCTCATGGGGAAAAGAAAAGAAAGCCGTCAGGCTGTTCAGTCAGGAAGATGGGACCACAGGTGCGGGGTAGGAGACCTGCAGGAAGGAGGAGTGTGTGGTGAAGGAGGATGGAGAAGGCACCGGCCACCTGGCCAGCTTCTGGCACAGCACATCCAGCTTGTGCAAAGCGTGGGATAAAGCCCAGACACAGTGGCACACACTTGAATCCCAGCACTTGGGAGAGTGAGGCAGGACTCTCACTAGTCCTGCTTCCTGAAATTCTGTTTCAAAAACAATGCTGGAGGGATGTGAGATGTCTCAGTTGCTAAGAGCCAGAACTGCTCCTGCAAGGGCCCTGAGTTCAGCTACCAGCACCCACACTGGGCAGTTCCAGCTTCAGGGGACCCAATGTCTATTTCCTGTACAGACACCTTCACAATAAATTCACAGACATGCCTTAAGAGTCGACAAACTGCTGCCTTTGCAATCAGTTTAATTCCTAGAACCTGCAGAGGTAGGGTGGGGTGGATAAACAGCTGGGCACAGCAGTCTGTGACCCAAGCACTGTCAAGGGACAAGCAGGAGGATCTGTGGACTTGCTGGCCAGCCAACCTAGACAATCAATAGTCTAGGTTTAGTGAGAGACTCTTAAATAATAAAATGGAGGAGACTTGAGGAAGGAAGACCTGATGGGAACCTCTGGCCTCCACTCATAGGCATCACTGTGGAGAGGCTCAATCCCACTTTGGTCTGACAGCCATGGTTGCTGACTCTGCAGGGGTGGGTGGGGTGCTCTTTTCCCTGTCTTCACCTGAAGCTGACAGCAGGGACAGTGAGCAGTCTTAGAGAACCCAACCAAGGGGCAGTGCTGACCCTGGTGCAGAGTGGATGCGAGCTGGGGAGGCAGCCCCCCCTGCCACTTGAGGCCTGGTATTGGGAGGTCCCCCTCAATTCCAGCTCCTAGGACAGGAGCAGCCAAGCTTAGATCTCTTTTCAGGTCCAGTGTTGAAGGGGATTAAGCCTGAAAATCCCAAATTACTTCTAGAAAGGCAAGAAACCATCCAGCTAAGGCACTCGGTGCCCTCCCCATCACTTGTTCACAGGCATCATGCATACATTCTGTACTCCAAAATGTGCCGGGGCTTTGGAAAAGCATCCTGAGCCTCCTGTGGCTCCCAGTGGCAGTCGATATTCAAAGCCTCTATGTGACTCCAAGCCCCTGACCATATCTCAATCCATTTCTCTGACAATAGAGAACCTGGTGGGTGACTATGAGGGCTGGCTTGCCTGGAATGCAGTTTCCTTGGCAACTCAGCTTTGGATGCACCTGTAAGTTCCCAGCAGACCTTAAACCCCAGACTCACCTGCCTCCTGCCTGCCACCCTGGCCACGACCCCTTGTCACCCACTGACCTGAGAAAGCGCCTCTCCTCCGGCAACTGGACAGGGCCCGTGTTGTTGTGCACACTGCTGCTCATGGTCGCATGGGCAAGCTGGCTCCGCGATGCCTTTTAAGTGTGGCCCGGGGGGCGGAGCCCTGTGACTAGACACCTGCTAATCTGAGGCCACTAGGGGGCGCTGCATACAGCCACTGTCCAAAGCACGGGGTGACTTAACTCTGTGATGACTGGGCCGCGGGCCCAGCGTGTAAGGATCCACAATAGAGTCACTATAGAGTCAACAGTTTATTTGACCACTCTTTATTATGTGCCACGGCTGGCTCAGGCCCTAAGTGTACCAGGTGAAGCCGAAGTTGGCATTGCTCATCTCCTCCTTGGTGCGCAGCCCATACAGCTCGCCAATGAGGGGTGGTACCCATCGTGTGGTGTGGAACATAGACTCGCCCACCTTCCAGTTGGGCACATCTTTCATGATGATGGCTTCCTCCTCCAGGTTTTCCCGAAGAATCTGCAGGGTCCTGTGGCCACAAGGCACGGCTAAGCTCAAGGCAAATCACTCTGTCTCTTCCTCCCAGTCCCTGATAGCTCCACTGGACCTCCCACCCTAGCCTACCTCCGGTCCTTCTCTGCCTGGAAGAGCGGCATGAGGGCAATCCTGGCCTCCAAGTCCTCAATCAGCAGGCGCCTGGAAAATCAATACCCAGTGGGGTCAGATGTGGCCATTGGGAGAGTGTGGGACACAGACGTGATAGGGTTACAGGGCGCTGGTGGGGCTGGTGGGGAGGGGGAAGCTGGGGCCAATGCTGGCCACCTGAGTTGGGACAGGAGGGCAAGCTAGGGCACAGCTGGCACAGGCAGGCTATAGCAGCTATAAAACTGTCATCTTCACACTTTCCTTTCAAATAAACATTTTTTAAAAATCCTAAAAATAGCCCTGCTTGATGCTCTGGATGGAGGGGGACACTCATCACTAGGCTCTGGGCTTTACAAAACCAATTCCCTTTGTTCTCAAAATAGCAGGGGGCTGGGCCTGCCGGCCTTCTTCCACTGTTCCTATTTATCCCCACAGGAAGTCGAACTTCTCAACTTCAGGGGCTGAGGAAACAGGAACCCAAGAAGGATTCTTTCCAGGGACACTTTTCATCTATGACACTCATGGTCTTGGGCTCTCTGGTACCTGCCACCATGTACCAAGGCCAAGCCCATCACCTGCTGGTTACCACCCACAGTGCCAGCTGTGAAGCCCAAGTCCAACAGCTGAAGGCCTGGTCTCAGCGTTTTGCTTCAGGACAGGAAGTAGGAGTTCCCTCATCCTCACAGAACCCCTGGTGGTGAGCAGGGCCTACCTGCGCTCCTGGTTCCACCTCATCATTCTCCAGTAGCCAAAGATCAAGGCCCCGATGCCCACAGCAAACATGCTGTACCCTGCAAGAGAAATGAGACCCCCCCTCTCAGCATGGTGCCCTCCAGGGCCCCACTCAGGACACTGGGTCACTGTATCCAGTGAAGTACCTGCTGGCTCTGCCTTCTACACCCTCCATAGGTAGACTGTCCTTCCTCAGCCACTTCCCCAGGGCAGTCTCTGTCTCTTCTGCTGTTAGGGTACTAGGCAGTCTGGGCTGCCACACTTTCTGGAAGGTATAGGTCAGCATGGACACAGCAGAGCCCCAGAATATAAAACAACAGTTCTCAACCTGTGGGTCCCATATCAGACAATTGCATTACAATTCATAACAGCAGCAAAATTAGTTATGGAGTAGCAACGGGATAGTTTTACGTTGGGGGTGGGGTCACCACACCATGAGGAGCTGTGTATTAAAAGGGTTTCAGCATTAGGAAGGTTAAGAACCATTGCTCTATAAAGACAAGGCTGGTCCCCACCAGAGGCTGGAAGTGCCCTGGGGTGCCACACAGCCTGCTCCTGACTCCAGGAGTGGTGTAGGCACTGCAGGTTCAGCGGGGCAGACCACCTGCCCTACACCCAGGGGAGACAGGGGCCACCATAAATAATTCCTGAAGACCAGCAGGGGCAGTGCCAATCTTGACTGGCAGGAAAAGCCCCAGGGGTCACCTACCAGCGACTATAGATGGCATGGAGGCTGGGCCACAGCAGGGTAGGACAGGCTCTGGGGTGCAGCCTGATAGGCCCTGGATCTCAGCAAGGCTCTAAGGGTTCCCTGGATCCTCAGCTTGCCAGGAGCCAAACATTTCTCCTTAAGCCAGATCAAACCTTAAGGCTTGTGTTCAGAAGCTAGGTCCTCCAGCCATGGACACGGAAGTGTGTGGGTCCAGGCTGAGAGGTACAAGCTCTCTGGGAAAGCCCCAGGCATTTATGACCATCTCTGGCCAGCTGACCATGGTGTAGAGGCAGCGCTGTGCTCATTTTCAACAGCTAAGAGAATCCTAGGGGCCACAGCTTGAGACTCAGCCCTAGAATATGGCTTGAGCAGATTTCTGACCTGCAATTTCTCAAAAGAACAAATAGGCCCTTGTGAGGAGCTCTGGTCCTTACATGTGGGCACCCAAGTGTGCCCTGGCTGCATCTAGAGTGGGAGCCTGGGATGAGGGAGTCACATGCCAACACCCAGTCTTTTCCTGCACCTAGGTGGCTACAGTGATCACTGGGGTGGGCTGAATTTTAAGAGGTGTCATGGGGGATTGAGGAGGTGGGCGGAGGAGCAGAAGTCACATCCTTCACTTCAGCCCCCAAGTAGCTGATGTTGTAGAAGGTATTGTCATCCTGTGTCATTCATTCTCTGCTGAATCAATAAGCTTGTGAGTGGGTGGCAGTGCTCCCCCGCACTGCGTGCAGATCCGACACAATCACCATCGGAACCACAACCTTTTTCCCCTTGCAGAAACCCAGATAGGTCATGAAATTCACGTGGAAGAGACAAGGCTGCTTTCAGGAGCAAAGTTTCAGGATTCCAACTCGACAACTTCAAACAGCTGTGTGTGCAGAAAGATATGCTGGCATGGGGACAGTCATGTTTGCTAGTAGGACAGAACCAGGCGTTCACGATCCACAAATAAACCCTCACATTTTATGGTCAATTGGCTTTGTACAACGATGTCTCAATAATTAATGGGGGACAGAAGTAGCCCAGGACCACTGGCGGCCTGAGATGCAGTGGCCCTGCTTCCCTAGGGCTGGCTCAGCTGGTAGAATACTTGCCTACCTAACACGATGACCTCCTGGGTTCCATTCCTAATAATACAAACCAGGAGTGGCGATGCATGTCTGTGACCCACCACTTGACTTGGGAAGTGGAAGCAGGAGAATCAATAGTTCAAGGTCATCCTTGGTTACATAGGGAGTTTGGGGCCATCTTAGGCGTAGGCTGGGAGTAATATAGAAAGGCTTGAGTGGCAGAGGCAGGTAAACCCCATGAGCCCCATCTACATAGAGGTCTAGACCAGCGAGCGCTCCTACAATCCCAGCGCTCAGGAGGTGGGTGGGGCACAAGAACCACTGTCTGAGGCTTCCCCAGTTTACTGCAAGCTCAGCCCAGCCAGGGATACAGAGTGAGAACTTGGTTCAAACAAATAGAGGAGCTGTATACAGCATAGTACAGCCCCTGACCCAACTCACAATGGATACATAAAAGCACTCTAGACGAACACAAATGCAAATTCCTTAAATAAGAGAACCATTCCTGTTGTAAAGGACACCATTAGCTCAACAGGCCACAGGGAATCACAATATTTGCAGAGATGACACAGGAGCCAAGATACAGACTCAAGTCACCAATAATGAAGAACACATACGCTGCCTGGTGCAGTGGCTCAACACCTTTAATGTCAGCACTCAGGAGGCAGAAGCACAGGAATCTCTGAATTCCTGGGCTACAATGTAAGTTCCTGCCCAGCCTGGAGCTACACCGGGAGACTGTTTCAAACCCCCAAACAACAACAGTGAAAGAGCTGCCTGGTGCAGAACACCAACTGGTGCAGCTGAGGGAGGCACAGAACAGAGGCCGGTCCGAAACCAATCTGGGAGACGCCAGTTTGAGGTCTGCACACAGGGAGGCGCCTCCTCACTTCCCCAGGCGACAGCGGTTCCTGGCGATCAGCTAGTCTGGGAGCTCTTTGGGAAAGAACCAGCCATGTGCAGTTAGCTAGGCTGGAACTCAGGACGAAGGCCACCCGTGACTACACAAGAAAACTTCCGCAGAGCTGGAGTCATGGCTCTGAGGTTAAGCGCAGGGACAGAGTTCTGTGCCCCAAACCTATTCTGGGTGCCTTACAGCCACTTACAACCCCAACCCCAGTGAATTTGATGCCTTCCTCCAGCCTCCATGAGCACCTGCATTCCCGTGCATATACAGACACTTCAGTCTTATCCAGGTGTGCTGGGGCTCTTCTTCAATCCCAGTACTTGGGAGACAGAGACAGGCAGATCTCTGTGAGTTTGAGGCCAGCCTAGTCTACATGGAGAGTTTCAGGCCAGCCATGGCTATATAGTGAGACCCTATCTCTAAATGAGGCACATGGCTGAAGTGGTAGACGGCCAGCTAACAGGCACAAGCCCTGGGATCCCTATTCACAGTGAAGAAGCTAGGCTTAGTGACACACACCAAGTGTCATCCCAGCATTCAGGAGGCAGAAGCAGAAGAATCAGAAACTCAGGGTCATCCTCGTCTAAAGGCTACAATGAAACCTTGTCTCTAAATAAATGCAGGAAGACAAACATAATATGCCAGGCAGTGGCGCACACCTTTAATCCCAGCACACAGGAGGCAGAGGCAGGCAGATCTCTGAGTTTGGTGCCCAGCCTGGTCTACAGAGTGAGTTCTAGGACAGCCAGGGCTACACAGAAAAATCCTGTCTCAAAAAAACAATAAACAAATAAGTAAGCCACCCTGACTTGAGGAAACCACCAGTCTAAGTGCACGCCTGAGTGGGCCACACTTCAGAGAAAGTTGAAAGAGAGAGGCTGACAAAAATGGCTCAGCTGGTAAATACTCACTGCAGAATAGAACCCACAGAAAGACAGAAGAAAACTGACTCTGCAAAGCTGTTCTCTGACCTCCATATTCCCACGCTCTCCACAGACATCCAAGCACAATAATAAATACTAAAAAGTAGGGGGTGGGGGGAAAGCCAGGCAGGGTGGCACATGCCTTTGATCCCATGAGTTCCAGAATAGCCAGGGCTATATTGGGGTGTGGCAAGGTGGGGGTGGGCGTGGGTGGGCACTTGCTGTTCCTGCAGAGGACGCAGGCTCAGTTTGCAGCACCTACATGCCAACTCACATAACTTCAGTTCCAGGGAATCTGATGACCTCTTGTGGTTCGCACAGGTACCAGGCATGCGTGCAGTATACATGCATAGATGCAAGAAATCAGAACCATACAGATTTTAAATGTTTAAGGAAGAAAGAACGAAGATAGAGGCTGGCAAGATGAGTAAAAGGGCTTGTTGCCAACCTGAGAACCTGAATCCCCAAGGGCAGAAGGAAGCACATTCCTCAAGTTGTCCTCTACCCTTTATGTGCAAAAAAGGCACATTCACAACTGTACTAATTCACACGCAAAATGTAAGAAAAGAGAAAAAAGGAAGAGACAGGAGGGAGAAGTGGACAGAGGATCTGCCCCACTGCCAGAACAGCAGGTGAGGCCCTGGGAAGGGGGAGGGTATTCTAGCCTGCCATCTGTGTCTCAAAAGTCCTGGAGGGGGCTGGAGAGAAGGCTCAGTGGTTAAGAGCACTGGCTGCTCTTCCAGAGGTCCTGAGTTCAATTCCCAGCAACCACATAGTGGCTCACAACCATCTGAAATGGGATCTGATGCCCTCTTCTGGTGTGTCTGAAGACAACTACAGTGTACTCATCTACATAAAATAAATAAATATTCCTCTTTTTTTTTCTTTCTTTTTTTGGTTTTTCGAGACAGGGTTTCTTTGTGTAGCCCTGGCTGTCCTGGAACTCACTCTGTAGACCAGGCTGGCCTTGAACTCAGAAATCTGGCTGCCTCTGCCTCCCAAGTGCTGGGATTAAAGGCGTGCTGCACTACTACCCGGCACAATAAAGAATTTAAAAAGTCCTGGAGCAGCCAGGACTACAACAGCTCACCATGACCATGTACATTTGTACTAGGCTGTCCCAGCAGCCGAAACACTCTTAAATCCAAAAAGGCCCGGAGTGTTTTTTTTTTTCTTTTTGGTTTTTGAGACAGGATTTCTCTGTATAGCCCTGGCTGTTCTGGAGCTTGCTCTATAGACCAGACTGGCCCTGAACCCAGAGATCCATCTGCTTCTGCCTCCTGAATGCTGGAATTAAAGGTTTGTACCATCACTGTCTGGCCAGTTTTTGTTTTTTGTTTTTTTTTTTTTAAATATTTATTTCTTACTATATATATAAGTACACTGTAGCTGTCTTCAGACACACCAGAAGAGGGTGCCAGATCCCATTACAGATGGTTGTGAGCCACCATGTGGTTGCTGGGAATTGAACTCAGGACCTCTGGAAGAGCAGTTGGTGCTCTTAACTGCTGAGCCATCTCTCCAGCCCCCAGTTTTTGGGTTTTTAAAACCAGTTTCTCACAACATGTTCCTGGCTGGCTGGAACATGACATTTGGATTTGGACCCTGGAACAAGGGACAGAGGTTCATATTTTACATACCAAAGCAGTGTGACCTGGCCTCCAGGTTCTCCCAGCATCCCTCAGTCTGTACCTGGCACATCTTGCCCACAACTCTCAACTATCTAGCCCAGGGTCTGGGCTGCCCTTCACCAAGAAGCTCTTCTCTATATAATCTAGACCCAAACACTCTCCACATAGCCTAGGCTAGCCTTGAACTTGTTGTGACCCATGTCTAGAATCACAGGTGAGCCATCACACAGGACCAGAACGTTTTGTTTGCTTAGTTGAGGCACAGTTTGTATAATATGCACATTAAAGTCTGATGAATTAAAATCTAAAAATCTGCATTTGCAGAAGGTGGAGTTAGCAAACTCAGGTCCTTTGGAAGAGCATCAATGCCCTTAACCACTGTGCCATCTTACAGTCCCTAAGCCCATTTCTCTTTTCTTCTAGGGTGAGATGGTATCATGTAGTCCAGGTTGACCTATGTAGCCCAGGATGACCCTAAACCATCAATCCGTTCTGCTTCAGCATCCAAAATGCTGAGATGATGGGTGTGCACCACCAAGTCCTGTTTCTGCAGTGCTAGGGGTGTGACCTAGGGCTTTGAAAGGCTAGGCAGGCACTCTACCAATTGGGCCCCAGTTGCTAACCACTGTATTTCTGTAACTCTGAGCACTGACAGTGGGGACTTTAATTTTCTTTATATTCTTTTCCTGTTGAAATCGATAATAAAATTCTAAATGTTACTTAAAACACTTTTAAAAATTTAAAAACACAGCCTGGTGGGCCCATGCCTGTCATCCTGGTACTATGAAGGCAGAGAGTTGGGGTGTTCATAATTTCAGGCTGGCCTGGGCTCCATGAAAGCCGGTGGGAGTGGGGGCTGGGGGTGGGCAGAGAATGCCAGAAGAGGAACCAGCACTAGGGAAGCTAGAGTTTAAGACTAGCCTTCTATGCTATGTTACAATCAACACACATCTTGCCTTGGGTGGACCTGTCTGTCATCCCAGCAATCCACTGGCAAAGGCAGGGTCGCCACGAGTTTGAGGCCAGCCTGGGCTATATAGTAAGTCCCTATCTGCAAAATCAAAATAAATAAGTAAATAAAAACATTAAAAATATACGTATAACGGTGCATACCTATCAGCATAGCCTATCTTCGGAAGTGAAGGCAAGAGATTAGGAGTTCTAGGTTAGTCTCTGCTACGGAGTTTGAGGCCAGCCTAAAACAAAACAAAAGCCTCCAAATTCCAGGTTAGCGCTTCTCGCAGGCTTAGTTTCCAGGCCCGTGGAAGCCAGCTGGAAACTAGGGGACATGAACAGTCTGGCTTCCGGGATGCTGCACTAGAAAAGATTCCAACTCAGCCTCCGCTCACACTGTGCACTCTGAAGCCCACAGGCTGCCCTCTCTCGACTGACCGCATCACAGAAGCCTGATCTGCGACGAACAGGACGACACTGAGACACTGACCCGACAGTCCCCGGCGGGGCAGGTTCCGCTTGTAGTCGATGGGGCCGTAGCCCCCTGGCGGGGGCATGTCCTGCTTCACCTTCGACGCCGCCATACTTGCAGGACCCGCAACTTCCGGTCACCAGCGGAAGTGAGGCAACGCGCGGCCGCCATTTTGAGTGTGGCGGAAGTTCCGTCACCCGGGAGGTTCCTTATAATTCGGAAGCGTTCCGCTAGCCTTACTGCGATCAGGAAGTCAGTCCTTCCTCCCTCTGGCCCCAGGCAGGGCGTAACTGTGGTCCTCATCTAGAACTCTCTCGGGCGTGTTTCTTGCACTAAAAACCTTGGAGTTCACCTACTTTCTTTCGTGAGCCATGGTAGCCAGGCTCGAGGCAACAGGCTGGTTCCCACCCACCTGAGCACCATCACTTCAGAGAGGGACTTGTCCTGTTCCACATCAGTGGGCAGTCCCCTCGCCAGTGGCTTCTCACGAGGAACTGACCATTAAGGACGATTGAGTCACAAAGCCTAAGAAGGGTTTAGGGAGCCCGCGGGGCGGGGGAGGGAGGGTCCCCGCCCCAAGGCCGAGTGACGCCCGCAGTCACTTCACAAGGCAGAAATTGTTACCCGGGCAATAAAAGTCATCGCGGCTGTAGGGCCTTGGGAGTGGGCACATGGGGGCACGGGGGTGCAGGTGCCAAGCACCATGGGTTAGGCCCGAGATTGGAGTCCGGCCGCCCCCCGACAGCAGCCGCCTCCTGCTCCCCGCGCGCCCCGGGCGCCACCATGTCGGGCGACAAACTCCTGAGCGAACTTGGCTATAAGCTGGGCCGCACGATAGGTGAGGGCAGCTACTCCAAGGTGAAAGTGGCCACCTCCAAGAAGTATAAAGGGACGGTGGCCATCAAGGTGGTGGACCGCCGGCGAGCGCCTCCGGACTTCGTCAACAAGTTCCTGCCTCGAGAGCTGTCCATCCTGCGGGGAGTACGGCACCCGCACATCGTACACGTTTTCGAGTTCATCGAAGTGTGCAATGGGAAGCTGTACATCGTGATGGAGGCAGCAGCCACCGACCTGCTGCAGGCAGTGCAGCGCAACGGGCGCATCCCGGGGTCGCAGGCGCGCGAACTCTTCTCGCAGATCGCGGGCGCCGTGCGCTACCTGCACGACCACCACCTGGTGCACCGCGACCTCAAGTGCGAAAACGTGCTGCTAAGCCCTGACGAGCGCCGCGTCAAGATCACGGATTTCGGTTTCGGCCGTCAGGCGCACGGCTACCCAGACCTGAGCACCACCTACTGCGGCTCGGCCGCGTATGCGTCACCTGAGGTGCTCCTGGGCATCCCCTACGACCCTAAGAAATACGACGTGTGGAGCCTGGGCGTTGTGCTCTACGTCATGGTCACCGGGTGCATGCCCTTCGACGACTCGGACATTGCTGGCCTACCCCGGCGCCAGAAGCGCGGCGTGCTCTACCCTGACGGCCTCGAACTGTCGGAACGATGCAAGTCCTTGATCGCCGAGCTGCTACAGTTCAGCCCGTCCGCCCGGCCCTCGGCGGGCCAGGTGGCGCGCAATGGCTGGCTGCGGGCCGGGGACTCCGGCTAGGAGCCGGGGTTCTCGCTGTTCCCGCCGCACCAGGCACAGAGCCAGGGCGGCGCACGCGCGAAGGGCGAGCTTCGGGAAACCCGCGAAGTCGCCGCGCGCCACTGCGCACGCGCCCTGTCCCTTCCCCTTCCCCCACGGCGGCGGCCCTCTGAGGCCTGCTGTTGGATTCTGATTCCTCCTGCACAAACTGATTGCTGGAGAGCGCATGCGCATCCTCGATTTCTGGCGAGAAGGCCCCGGGAGGGGCGCAAAGAGAAGAGAGAAAAGCATTGCGCCTGCGCGGAATGAACTGTTGCACGGTGGGTTGACATGGTAAAGAGAAACCGCGGGCCGGCCGTGCACGCTAAGTTCCAGGTTGGAACCTGCAATAAATTCGCTCTTCCTTGCAACTGGGGTTAGCGATGGAACCTTGTCACTGAGCAGGGGGTGGGAAGCTTTCGGCAACTTAGAGAATAGCGAGTATGTGGAAATTCTACCTTTAGACCTAAAAACCGGAGTAGGGAGATTCAAATTCTGATCCTTCACGTCCCTAAACTGGATAAATTCCTAAAAGTTCTATAGTCATCCGCCGGGATCTGATGACACTTGAATTGGGATCAGCGGGACTGCCTGTTGGCTGGAACAGCATTTACAGATGTGACACCCACATAGGTGTCAGTTGTGCAGAGACAGGTGTGGATTGTACCCAGGTCTCTGGAAGCCGGGAGTCCTTGGTGATGGTTGTTTTCCCTATGGGAAAAAACAGACCCATCTACTGGTGATCTCTTGATTTGTTGTTGTTGTTGTTGGTGGTGGTGGTGATTTTGTGTGTCAAAGTTATATCAAGGCGTAGTTACTCCAAATACCTCACTATGCAGCCTAGGCTGGCTTGGAACTTGGATTCTCCTGCCTCCACTTCCCAAGGTGTGTAGTCCAGTTCTGCATTTCTTGAACCAGGTCTTGGGATTTCGAGAAGAAGCTTCAACCATCCTTGCCTTCAACAAGGATGCAAGTGCAAGCCAAGTAAAAGAAGAGCCGAGATGTGGGGATAATCGTAAGTTGTGAGGAACTCCCGTGGGCGGTGGTATCCAGAGACAGACTGGGCCCAAACCATTTAAAATAGTGTACAATAGGGTGACACTGGTCAAGTTCCTGACTGGAATAGGGAAGGATGAGAAAATGCAGGAGAGCTAACATAGTCTCTAAAGGGGGCCCTGAAGAGTGAGGAGGCAGTTGGGAGTCTTGTGTGTAATTTTAGTGACGGTGAGTGGAGAACATGTATGAGGCTCACATGGTCTGAGGGGCTGCCTGCTTGTGGGTTTTGCTGGCCTCAGCCCCAGCTGCCCTCTACTCCACAGGTTTCTGGTGCCCTGGAGGTTGAATGTGAAAACTCTTTCCTCATGCTGGGCCCTAACTGCGGCATTGGCAGATGGGGAAACTGAGGCTATAAGAGGGGAGAGGCCTAAAGTCTGGGGCTAGCTGGAGTATGCCAGAGCCAAGAAAAAACCCCACTCCCCTGGCAGTGGGCAGAGGGAGCCAATGGATACAGGCTGTGCATTGTGTTCCACACCTGAGAAGTAGGGCTTGGGAAGGCGGGGGCTCAGTAGATTCAGGGTCTGTATTTCTATATTGTTTTTTGAGATTCCAGTACACAAGTTGACTACACCACCCACTTCCCATTGCCCCTCTTTCTAGTGTTGGAGGTAGAATTGAGAACCTCACTCTCTGAGCCAGCCCCGCCCACCCTTCACTGGGCATTCTAGGCATGGGTTGCACCACTGAGCCACAGGCCAGGCTTGTTGTAGAGTTTTGCTATGTAAGCATGGACTACTCACATGTAACCCAAATAGAAAAATGGGGCAATCCTCTTGCCTCTTGGGCAGTGAGATTCCAGGTATGCACCAAGACCAGTTACCCATTTTTCTTCTCTGTCTATGGGGTTTTTTTGTTGTTGGTTTTGTTTTCAAGACTATATAGCTCTGGCTATCCTGGGACTATGTAGACCAGGCTGGCTCCAAACTCCACGTGCCTCTGCCTTCTGAGTGCTGGGATTAAAAGTGAGCACCACACCCAGCTGCTGCTTTTTTTTTTTTTTTTTTTTTTTTTTTTGGGCTGGTCTAAGTGTCAGCTGACAGCTTTTACACAGCCCTGCCCCTTCCCCAGCTCCCCACCACCACACACACACTCATGAACATTGTGAGGTTTACTTCAGAGGTAGCAGGTCCTAGGGAACAGAATTAATGATTCCTGTTTCTCAGCTTAAAATGCTGCTCGAGCCCATAGCCTATGGTTGGTCTTGGGGCCATCTGGGGCCACTGAGACTGTGCCTGACTCACAGGGCAGAGTCCTGGAGAAATGCTCAGAAGTGCTGGGTCCTGGGCATCAGTGTGGATGCAGCTTGAAGCAGGACAAACCTCCACTGGCTCTGTGCCTTGCAGAGGTGAGGTAGACTGCAGGGAGCAACCATTGGCTCCAGCCCAGCCAGGGTTACATGTCACTGTCTCAACAACAGAATTAAAATGTATGCAGTGTGTGTGTGTGGAGAGAGAGAGAGAGAGAGAGAGAGAGAGAGAGAGAGAGAGAGAGAGAGAGAGAGAGAGAGAGAGAGATAGTTCAGTAAAGAGAACAATTTTTTCCAAAAGACCAGAATTCAGTTCCAACACCCATGTTGAACAGTTCACAATAGCCTGTCACTCCAGCTCCAGGGAATGTGTCACCGTCTTTTGTCCCCACACACACTTAGCATACATTTACACACAGACCTATGCACACAAATAAAAATTAAAATCTTAAAAAGGCTGGGTCTGACATAGCTCAGTAGATAAAGGCACTGGCTGTTCTTACAGAGGAGCTGAGTTCAGTTCTAACACTCACATGGTGAGTTCACAACTGTGAGTAAGTGGAGTTGACCTGAGACAGCAGGGCCAACCGGAGCGAGCAAAGGTCCTAAAAATTCAATTCCCAACAACCACATGAAGGCTCATAACCATCTGTAAAGCTACAGCATACTCACATACATAAATCTTTTTTTTTTTTTAAAGTTAAACTGGGCGTGGTAGTCTACCCAGTAGTAATCCCAGCCATGAGGCAGGCAGATACCTAAATTTAGAGGCTAGTCTGGTCTACATAAAGTTCCAGGCTAGCCAGAACTACAGTGAGATCCTATTTTTGACTTGGTCTGTGTCAGCCTAGGTGGCCTGGAGCTATGTAGACCAGATGAGCCTTGAACTCCCAGAGCTCCACCTGCCTCTGCCTCCTGAGCACTGGGATTAAAGGTGTGCCACTACATCTGGCATCAATTTAGTAACTTTTTAAAACGTATGTGGCACTACACACATTTTGGGTGCAACTATAATCACAGCATCCAAGGGGCAGAGGTAGCAGGACTGGAATTCCAGGTCAGCCAGGCTAAGGGAAGGCCCTTGCTGAACAGAACACTCAGTTTCACAGCTCTGAAATCACCATCTTTGCCTCAGTCCTCTGGGTGTTGGGATGACAAATATGAAGCACAGCTAGAGCCTCTGACTCAGTATTCAACCCCCTCCTCCCCACACCATGGCAGTATGTGCTGAGGGTGTCTCAGAGGTGGCACTGGCACATGCAGGCAAGATACCCATACACACTGCTTTTTTATTGAGACGGTGTAAGTAGCCCTGTTTCAGAAATCACTTTGTAGACAAAGTTAGCCTTAAACTCACATACCTCTGCTTCCTGAGTGCTGGGTTAAAGGTGACATCATCAGGCCTGGCTTAATTTTACTGAGTGCTTTGTTTGCATGGCTGTGCACTATGTGTACAGTGCCTGTGGAGGCCACAGACTGGAGTTACAGATGGTTGTAAGCTGCTGTTGGTGCTAGGAATAGATCCCGTGTCCTCTGGAAGAGCAGCCAGCACTTTTGGCCACAGAGACATCTCTCTAGTCACCAGCTTCTTTTAAGTAAAATATTTCCAATGGTGCTGGATGCCTGTCTCCCTGCAGCCTGAGCTACATAAGATCTTGCCTCAAAACAAAATCAAATATGGAACTGAGCATCTCAAGGGATGCAGACCCTATTGTGTATGGAGCCCACAGCTGTCTGTGCTGAGAAGAAAACACTGGGGTCCAAAGAAATTAAAGAACAATACAGTTGACATTTGGTCCATTTCTTTATTGTCCTTCAGGGTTTCAGACTTCCCCATGACACAGTGGCTACCAAGTTCAGCTCATTTATTGGAACATCTATTCCAGTTTGGTGGCACTTTTAAAAAAACATGTATTGTCAAAGGTTCAGTCACAATAAATACAAGTAGCAACTGCCCCAATCCCCATACCCTGCACTAGTGTAACTTACACATTGAGGATCAGAAAACTGACCACTTTTTGGAAACAATCCAAGGTCTTCAGGCTGACATGATTCATGGCGAGGACCACCCCTCCCCTAAACAGCATTCAGGCTGAGACTCAGTGGCATGGAGGTGTTTGTTACAGCCAGCACTTACAACCCTTACTACTGCCTGGGGCAAGCTTTGGCTTCCCTGGGGTGGTGGGAAAGACGGTTATCAGGTCTGGAGGCTGTTCATAGGACCACTGTCCCAACAACCAACTCTAGGTCACACATCTGTCAAAAGGTCTGGTTCGACAAATACACATGTGTCCTGTGCTTGGCTCCTCCCTTCAAACCTGTCCCTAGTAGAGGAAATGGTGTAACCTGTGACCTTGATGACCAGAGCCACTGATGTTTGTGTTGCCTCTGGGAAATCAATGAAGTAGGAACCATCACCTCCATCTTTACCTCCCAAGTACAGACAGGAAAGTTACCATGCCAACCACATTTAATATTTTTTTAAAAGTTTTAAGCCAGGTGTGGAGGTACAAGCCATTAATCCCAGCACTCATGAAGCAGAGGCTAGTCTATCTCTAGGGGGGGGGGGTTCAAGGAAGCCAGGATTTAACCCATTCAGGATAGGGATAAAGCCAGTATTGGTGGGGGTGGCAGCTCTGTACCCTAAATACCTGGCCCTTCAGTCCCCAGTCCTTATCATTTTGAGGGCTTGCTGCATAGGCCAATGTGGTGCAGAGGAACAGGCAGCACTTTCAGGTATGGTCAGTAAGTTAAGGCACCTCACTCTAACCCTCCTGAGAGAGACCTTTACCACAGCTTGCCATCCTGGCAAGTATGAACCACAGCCAGGGAGGTCTGTCCCTTGTGAGGTGCATAAACTGGGCCTACAAGGGTTGGATGACAGATGGATGGGAGAAGTCACGAGACTTGGAAGTCTGGAGGGGTGAGGAGGTCTTCATCCAGTTCTAGATGACGTGGTCTGATCAGTGACTGCATAGGAGTGAGGACTTCTGGCTGGGAGGCCACCCCAGTGCTGCTGTTCCAAGGAGCCAGAAGACTTTTGGCCTATGTCACTGACCAGAGGCCCAGCCACTTAGGAAGGGTGGAGAACAGGAACTGACTTGCCAGGCACAAAAATACTCAAGGACTAAGAAATGCTTGCATATATTCTCATTTTTTTTTGGTGTAAAAACAACCCCCCTTTAAAAAAAGGTCAATTTCTGTTAATTGCCCCAAATCCACCCTGGGAAGTGACACACTCAAAAGCACTGAGCAACTTGGGTATCACACAACAAAAGGGTTTTCCAAAACTCTCAACTCCCACATGTCCAAATGATTTCTAAAGATGGAGGATTTCCACACAGTTGAGCATGGAGTTAAATGAGCCTTTATTAGGAGGAGGCGGGGGCGTGTCTGCAGAGGGCGGTGGTCCGCAGAACAAGGGTTTAAATTAAAGTCCCTAACTGTACTGTGTCAAGGGAAACCAGGGCTGGATGGGGAAACGACGGCGACCAATCACATGAGCAGAAGGCCGCCCCGTGCGTGCTGGACACACAGCTACTTCTGCCTTTCACCATGGAACCAATTGTTAAAAGAATGGGGGGGGGGGTAGGGGGAAAGGAAACAAAACAGAACAGAAGTAGACTGGGCCCTTTCAGACGTCCCTGTGGATTGAGAGGGAGTAAGCCCTGCTGACTCCAGACCTAAGGGCTCTGGCTGGGCCCTACCTGGATGGATGCCTCTCGGCAGGCGTGGGAATCATGAGATTGTGTCCATCAAAAGAGAAAAAGGATAGAAATTTTTAATAAAATAAACCACAAAAAGTAACCCAGCAACCAGCTCTGGCTCCAGCACAGTGGACCCAGCATCTCTCTGGAGCCTCTGGATTTCAGACAGAATATGGGCTGCAATTCGTTCTAAGGGTGGAAGCCAGGGGTTGCAGTGAGCAGCAACAGACGACTAGAGTCAGGGTGGTACCTGCCATCTCTGGTGCCACTCTGAGCATCCTCTGGGGTTAGAGCCTGCCAGAGTGCACTGTGTATAACAGTGACTCTGGGTCTATGCAGTTCACTTTTAATTCCATCATCATTATGAGGTGATTATAAAAAAACAAAAACAAAAAAACAAAACAAAACAAAAAAAAACCCAATAAAACCCAAACTTCAACCTATAGATGGCCATGAAGAGGCAGAGACTGGGGAGCTGAGATGGGAAAAGCCAAAAGAAAATGAAACCCCGGCTCAACTTTGGGAGCCCCCGGTGCCAGCCTGGCCCGGGTGTGTCACAGTGTCCAGGGTGAGCTCCCACCCATGCTGGCCAGGCAGAGCTGGCCCCAAGGTCCGAGTTTCTGCTGGTATCGGGCAAACTAAAGGCAAAAAGGAAAGAGAAGGCCCATTGGGAGGTCCCTCGTTCTGATCCTGGGCACCATGGTGGCACACTCTCCTGGCCAAAGCAAGGCAACAGCCAAGGCCTGAGCTGTCTCAGGCAACTCGCTAGGAGGGCAGTCTGCGTGTCCTAGACCAAGGGCCTTGGGAGAGAAGAGGGCCTGTCCTCGGCTGGGCCGGCTCCCACTATTTCCATGTGGCTGATTGGGGGATGGAGCGTGGAGGAATCATGTCCAGGAGGTATTCTCGCTGTCGATCCACAGCCGAGGTCTTGTGCACTGCCAAGCTTGGGCTGACGAAGGCGAGGGTCCCACCTGCAACAGAACAGTGATGGGTAGTGGCAAATCAGCCAGGCAAGGCCCTGGATGGATACAGCCTAGACTCACCTATCTCAGCACATACTCAGTGGACCCGTGAGCAGGACCATGACCCATAGAACCTCCACACTGCCATCAATCCCAGATCCCACAGAGGTGACCTAAGTATGGATCAGTGGTTGGGCTCAGTGCTAAGAGATCAGTAAACCCAAACAAGGGCATTTGCATCAGTGCAATGGAGCTTCATGGAACAGTGGGACTCTGGAAAGAAACTCTCCCTCATATCTGATAGCATACAGATGTGAGGGGAAGGCACATACGTAAGTGCTGGCCAGGCTGGCCTCACACTACTACCCTCAAAAGATTGTTCCTGCATCAGTCTTCCTAGAACCTGGGACTATGGAATGCTACCTTGCTCTACTTAAGACTGTTTGTTTTTAAAGGTATATTTTTAATCATGTGTATGTACAATGTGTGTAGGTACCATCTGAGCCAGTATTGGAGGTTGGATTCCCTGAAATTGCAGTTATAGGCTGTTGTGAGCCACCCAATGTAGGTGCTAGGAATCAAACAGGTCCTGCAGACTACCCTATGTTCTTAACCACTAAGCCTTCTCTCTAGCCCTCCCGCTGCTTGCATTTTGAGGCCCACTACAGAGGCCAGGCTGGCCTCCTATTAGATCTGCTTGCCTCTGCCTCCCAAGTGCTGGGCTGGATCCTAGGGCCTTATACCCACAAGCAAATACTTGATCACTTAGCTCTACCTTGAACTCCACTCTCTAGTTAAACAGCAATTCCTACATTGCCCTGGCTTGTCTCAAACTCTTGGGCTAAAGTGATCCTCCTGTCTCAGCTTCCCAAGTAGCAGGTACAACAGGTGAGTATCACTGTGTCTGCTCTCCTCCACAGACTACAGACGCGTGCCATCATGTCCAGCTCAGGCAAGCCCACTACTTCCTGGCTGTGTTGTAAATATGCCAGGGGTGCCCAGATCCCTGTGCACCGCTCCCACCACACTGCCTTCTGAGGCTTTCCTGGCACTCGACTCACTGCCAGCTGTTCTTCCTATAGGCTGCAAGGAAGGCTGAGCCCAACAGAGATTTCTATGTTCCAAGGGTGGTATCACTGCTCCATGACCACCCAACATAGTCCGCCCTTCTCTGGGTTCATGGTTCTGCTCTGGTCTGCACAGGGAGAAGGCAGTGGAAGAGAGATGGGCAAAGGCTGGTTGCTGGTGTCACTAACCTCTAGAGCAGGGCAGCAAAGCACCACTAATTGCTAGAAAGGGTTGAGGTGTGTAAGGTTAGGGAAGGGTGAGACAGATAAAAGTAAGTCATGAGCCAAGCCCTTCTACTGGAGGTAAAGTGTCACTTGCCTCAGGATGGGAACAAGAGGCTATGCTCTCAAGAAGGGGACAGGATGCAGGTTCTCTGTATTACCTTTGAAATGCCCTTATAAGTAAGGAGGAGCCGGGAGTGGTGGCACACGCCTTTAATCCCAGCAATCGGGAGGCAGAGGCAGGCAGATTTCTGAGTTTAAGGCCAGCCTGGTAAACAGAGTGAGTTTCAGGACAGCCAGGGCTAGCTACACAGAGAAACTCTGTCTCGAGAAAAAAAAAAAGAGTAAGGAGGAGGCTGCTGGGTTGTGTGTGTTGGACTGCACCTTACAAACAAGGAAAGATGGCCTAGTGGCAGTGGGTTCCCATAGAGGCAGAGGTGTACCTGTGCTCAGAGGCGTCTTTTTCCAGTTGGAGGCGGTGCCCTTGCCGGTGCCCACGACTCTCTCGGAATGTCTGCCAGTCCTGCTTACCAGGGCCGTAGCTGAGGCTGCATTCTGCAGTTTGGGTGACTGGCTGAAAGTGTGCAGAACACCACGAGGTGCTGTGGCTGAGCCCCGGGACAGCTGGCTGGAAGCCTACAGAAGTCAAAGAGGACCAGGCTTATGGTGGGCAGGGGTGGGCAGGTTACTTCGAGCAGCCTCTCCTTGTCTGGCTGACCTCTTCCCACCCACTTGGGTCCTTAAGAGTCCAAAGTCAAAACGGCCAAGTGAGTTACACTAGGGGACAGAGAAAGAGGGAGAGGAGGAGACAGTCAGGGGAGGCTGTGAGAGGAGGACGAGGAGAGCTGCATGAGAGCATGTAAGAGCACGAGCACATCAAGAGCTGGGGCTGCGGTCGCATGAGGCCCTGGCCGGGTTCTGACCTGTAGTGAGGACCCGTTATTCCAGACCCGGGCCTCTCCTGAGCGGAACGCCAACTTACGTCGGGGCTTTATGACCTACACAAACGGGATTGAAAGGTACGTTAGCAAGGTCCCTGACACTCACCCAAACTGGCTGAGGGCACCCTATCAGGCCTGGCCATGGCAGCAGTGCCAACACCCGCTGGTTCCAGATACTGCAGATGGGGTGGGGGTGGGGGATGTTTTTGGTGAGGTATAATGTGTGAGCAGACAGAAACCACAAAAAGGAACACACACTGGGCATGGTGGTGGACACCTTAATCCAAGCACTCGAGAGGCAGAGGCACCTGGGTCTCTGTGAGTTCTATGCCAGCCTGGTCTACATGGTGAGTTCCAGGACAGCTGGAGCTACATGGGGAGACGCTGTCTCAAAAAAGAAAAGGAAGAAAAAAAAGGTGGGTGGGTCCAGTCCACTTGGTGTAAGGACAAGCAGGCTCTGGAGAACGGGCCTCACACCCACTCCTTTCTTCCAGCTAGCCAGGGTGCTCCTGCTGACGCCCAGCAAAGTTCGCAGCAGCCAGTCATTTTACACAGAAGTACTTGCCAGTGCACTGGGGGTGAAAGCTACAAAATCTAAAGAAACTGCAAATTAGTGTTTTTGCTGCCAAATGCCAACATTATGTGCAATTTAGCCTGCAGTTAACCACCAGGTGGGTGGGTTGAAGGGGACACCTCCGGAACATCCTGTCACCTGGGGATGGCAAGGGCTCCAGCTCTCACCTGCTTCAGCGTGGGATGTGGAGCTGCAGGCTCAGCCTTGATGCTGGCGGTACCCACACCCTGCTGCAGCAGGCGCTGCTCCATCTCCTGCTCTTGCTGTAGAGCCTTCACAAAGGCGGCCTTCAGGCGACTGGTGTGTTCAACCTTGAGTGCCTTCTTTTGGTTGGATGTCATGCAGTTCTCACACATAACGGCTCCACCCTTCTCTCGCCAGCGGCATGTGAAGTCTGTCTTACACTGCACACACATGTAGGGCTCCCGGGATAACACAGCAGCTGCTGCAGTGGCAGAAATCCTGCCTGCTGCAATAGATGAATGAAGTGCCTTTGTCAAAGTAACTTCCAACAACTGTGGGCAGTGGCCTGAGTGGGTACCTCTCACGGGTACACGGAGGCCACAGTCTGAGTGTTCCTGGGCCTCTTCAAAGACATGACAAGTATCCTAACTAACACCTGTGCCGAAGATGTCAGTTACCCTGCAAGGGTCTGTGGGCAAGTGGGTATTCATTCTCTCTTCTTGGAGATATGACAGATAAGCAATTTTATCATCATATGACTGGCAGTAGAATTAGGCCTGGGCCCCAGGAGCAGCTGCAGTACTGAGTTGCTGACAGATTCTCTGGGCCTGACTGCAGGCCACAGCATGGATGGGACAGAGGGACAGATGCACTCTGAGGGATTTTACAGACAGGATTCTGGGGAGGCCCCAGAGGTAAGACACAGGAGCGGCACTAGCTGTCCACAGCCCTGTACCTGTGCACATCAACATTGAATGAGGGTATGGACCTGACTGGACCTGCCCTGGTACAGAGCAACAGGAGAGGAAGCCTGACCCCAATGACAGGGTGTCAGAGCTGACTGCTGGCATTCCACAGTCCCCCTGTTGGGAGAGAATCGAGAACCTGCATGAACTTGGTGCTCTTCACGAGTGGGTACCTCTCTCCTGCAGTTCTTTGCTCAATGTCACCCTACTACAGAATGCCAGCACCCAGGCTTCTCAGCGACACACACTTAAGTCTCTCCTGGAACCCCAAGAGATGTAGGTTACTAACATCATTCCACAGAGTGAGTTGTTTAGCAACTCTGTGCTTACAGAGTGCTGCGGAAAGTTACTGAGATATATGCAACCCTCAGAGACTGTGGGCCACCAGCACTCTAGGGTGCTACTAGGTGTGGGGCTCCGGGATTCTAAAGTCTGGAGCATACACTTAACAACCCAGCCCCAAGAAGCAAATGGGCAGAGATGTGCATGCCCCTACCAACACTTTCCTCTTTGTACTCTGCCGGGAACACACAAGCCCTTCTGTGTGCACACTCTGTCCCTCATACCCCTGTCAGAAGAGGGAGCACTAAGGACCAAGGCTCCCTGGATCCAGTCATATTCACCTCCTTTTCTGCTCTTGGTATCTGACACAGGCACTTGAGGAAGGAGGTGAGGCTGACCACCACTAACCTGCTTGCCAGTTCAACACCAAGATGCTTAGCCTGTGTGGTGCCAACTGGGTCATCCACATACTTCCCCCTCTACTGCTGCTTCAATGGGGTCCTGCAGATCCACAACATCCCCAGCAACAGTAAAAAAAACCTGGTCCAAGCTTTGGAACATTCTGCCTTCATGTAACCCACACTCATGCAGGGGTCAGTCCCCTGCAGATGATCTGCTTCACCCCTACCCACACAGCAGAACTGGAGGAAACTCTACACTGTCTCCCCAGACGCTGCAGTGCGAGGTGAGGACATCCACTCACCTTGTGTCTCCAGCAGGTTCTGCACCACCTCCTCCAGGCCGACCAGGTAGATGAACTCATTATTGGCAGCACTGGGCAAGAAGTTCATCTCTGGAGCAGGGGGCTTGGGTGGGGGGATCTCCAGCAGTGTCTTCTCCAGCTGCTTGCGCAGTGCTAGCTTGGCAGCCGCCTGTCGGCTGGCTGGAGACTCAGCAGATGCAACCACAGAAGCCACACTGGTGGGAGTGGAGTTTGCCTGAGCAGAGGCAACTGCTGTCCCCTTCATGGAGGCTGCAGTAGGCTGTGGAAGACAAGTAGGTGAGGCTGAGAGCGCCACCTAAGGCAGGCTCCATGCCAGATACACACTGGAGTCCTTACAGGATTAAAGTCTGAGTTGGGTGTGGCTGTCCACTCCTATAATCCCAACTCGAGGCGGCAGATCTGGAGTTCCAGCCTGGGCTAAATCCTAAGACACTGTCTCAAAAACAATCCAAGAAACAAAAGTTATCTAAGAGGCCTGTCCTCACATAGGTCCATGGCTACAGGGACAAAGAGACAAAGATAAAGCCAAGCCCAGGACATAGCCAGGCCACTCAGGTTCTGTGCACCCAGTCTGGATGTCCAGAAGTCAAGAGCAAGCTGCAGTGTGGTCCATACCCAGAGTGCTGCTTCTAGAAGTTCTGAGTATGCACGGGTTCCCAGGGAAATGCAGCTCTTGTTTATCCCTCACCACACAAGCTTCATATCCCCATTAGGGTAGTCTCCACCCGCCCTACCCCTGCATTCCTAAAACCAAGGCTGACCATGTCAGTGGCCTGGGCTCCTAGAGTGTTAATGATTTCCAGAAGATACTAAGAGGACTGTACACGATTTCCCTGGAAGGCCCCAAAATACTATACTCTGTGGGGCTCTGGATGCTAAGGCCTCACTCAGCAAGGTACCTAGCTTAGGTCTCCAGCATGTGACTCGCCAGGGCCCTGGCTCCATCACTAGCAAAGCACCCTGGTAGCATACTGAACATAGCAAGTGGGACACGGGTGCTATGAGGTGTTGGGACACACGCCCTTCCAAGGAGGTGGCAGAGACAGCCATTGTTTGTGCACTAGAGATGGACCCTAACACAGGCAAACACTCTTTGTCAGAGCTGTCCAGAATCCAGCCTTGTCTTATCTAAGGAGGGCTGAGGAGGACAGAACGTGACAAGCAAGGAAGAAAAGAACTCGGCTCGTCAGCAAAAGGCCTGTGGACTGGGTAATTTCATCTGTCAGACAAAACTGCCCTTTTCTTCCCATCCTGCTACCCAGGGGTGGGGACAGACCCTCCCCACCTCAGAAGGCTCTGTATAGAGGTGGAGGGACACACGGCTAAGAATAGCCAACTGTGCTGTAGGAGAATCTGTGACATGCTGTCCTCCCAGCCTGCCCAGAGGAGCTGAACAAGTCAGCAGGAGATGGGGGGAGGTGCTACAGCAGTGGCTTTTCAGAAGGCTGGCAGGCTTCAAAAGGCTCTGGTGTCCCTCTAGTGGTCTTCCCATTCTTTGCCTCAGTTTTTTTCTTCAAAGTCTGCTGCACCCTGAAGGAGTCCCCACTTTCTCAAAAGCTTCCTAAGTGCTAAAGGCTAATCTGTTTGTGATTTTCACACCTAGAACTCCACCCCAACCCCTCCAGCCTATCTACAGTACACATAATGATACTATGAGACCTACCAGGACCTGATTCCACCCCAACCTCCCACCTAGATTCTGGCCTCACCTGAGGGATGTTGACAAGCAGACTGGTGTTGGGGACATTGGCGACACGGATAAGTCCCTGCTGGATGATCCTCTGTCCCTGAATCTGCATGCTGGGCACTGAGGCACGGGGGGCCAGGAGGAGGGGTGGTGGCCCCGTAGAGGAATGCTGTCTGATGTTGTGAATCTGCTGGGAGGAGATAGGGGACAAGAAATGCCACTAAGACAAACCAACCCTGGCAGGCCACAGAAGGGGTGGGCACTTGGCCCTGCCCCAGCATACATACAGCTCACATACCTGACTCACCTGGGCCCCCCTGACAAGCGGTGGCATGACTACTTGAGAGCTGGCCTGTGGTCCCAGTTTGGCAGACACCTGCTGCCCACCTCGGACCAGTGGTGGTGGGATGATGCTGCCAGGTATTCGAGTGGAGGAGGTCTGTCAAAGACACCGATGCCCAGGTTTATGTGAGTATTCCTTTCCTCTTAGAATTCCTTCAGCCTTTACCTCTCCAGTGCTGAGAGGAGAGGTTTAAGGCAACATCTTAATTTATGTGGTAATAGGGATGGAACTGCCAGCTTTCTTTAATTTTGTTTTTTCTTTTCTTTTCTTTTTAGAGACAGGGTTTCTCTGTGTAACAGCTTCAGCTGTTCTGGAACTCAGTAGAACAGGCTGGCTTCAAACTGACAAGAGATCCATCCACCTGCCTTTGCCTCCTGTGTGCTAGGATTAAAGGTGTGAGCATATGGCTTCACCTTAGGGCTCTGTAACATGAGGCAGACATTCAACCAATGAAGCCACAGACCTAGGTTGGTTTTTGTTTTAACTAATTACAAACCCAAGATAAACTGAAATACCTATTTGTTGTATACATTACTCTAGCAGGAGCCATGGGAACTCAGAGGAAGTTATTATGAGAGTGTGACAAAGCCCCCAGAGTCTGGGCAGAGGCCTGAACGGAGCGACCCACTCTAGCCATTCTTTCAGTCTTACTGCTCAATCACCACTGACCAGTCTGCAACATTCACAGTAGCCTAGTTTGGTGGTGTAACTTGGAGCGCATGTGACACTCTGGTCCTTTAGTCTGTGGGAGCCCCATGCTTCCTTACTTGGAAGGAGAGGTGGTGCAGGGCAACAAGCAGAAGGGCGCACGAACCTGAAGTGAAGTCTTGCCAGCAGGAATGTTCTGGGTACCCCGCACGAGTGGGGGAGGGGTGGTCACAGTGCTCCCTGAGGAAGCTGTAGGCTATAAGATAGCAAGAGACATCAAAAGGAGTTGGCGTGTAAAGTTACACGCACGCACCCCCCCCCCCCCAATTACTTTCTGCTTGCTAATTACTAATGCCATACAATGCCTCGACACCCTGTGGGTTGAGCCTCTGCTCTGGGCCAGCCTCTCTAAGGGTCTGGGCACAGGTACCTTCTGCGCGGTGGCTTCCTTTTGTATTTGACTCTGCCTCAACTTCTTCAACAAGACCAGTTTTGCTTCCTCTAGCCTCAACTCCTCCTTCAGCTGCTTGATCATCCGCTCTCGTTCTTCTGGGCTGCTTTTCTAGGAGAGCAAAAGCACAAAATTGGGGAAAGCCTCAGCAGAAGCTCTGCAAGGTGGGGTGGTTGGGTTTCCAGGCTCTGCCAAGGCTCACCAAGAGCGCCTCAGTGCTGGTGTCTTTCAAGGCCACTGTGGTCAGGCCATTCACCCTTGGGCTGGATGGCTGCTCACTGTCAGAGAGCACAATCACATCAGGCGAGGGAGGTCTCTTCTCAGACTTCATGTCACTGTCAAATGGAGATAAACAGGTGCTTAGCAGGGCAGAGCACCAGGCAGGCCAGACTACCCCAGATGCCCAATCACCCCTAGGTGCCTCCTCTTGCCACCGTGGGCACCATGGGTATCATCACTGGTCATCAGGGCCATACACACCAGATGGTGTGCTCCATCTCTGAGTACTCAGGTGTAGCATGGATGCTTCAGAAAGTGCTACTCGACCCCAGAGCTCTGTTACAAGTAAACAGAGCTTCAGATCTTGGTCTGCTATCTCAGGAGCGGAGTGCTGGGTAGGATGGACGTGAGCACTCCAAAGCCAAGGTCTCACATTGGGAACTACCCAATGGGAAGCCCACCCCTCTCTTAACCCAGTCCCATATAGCCCCCAGAAGACCAAAAAGCACAATGATGTACTGTTAGCTTTTGCTCTCTACCTCACAAGGGGACCTGGGGCCATCTGTTGCATTGTCCTACCTAGGACACACAGTGGTTGCAGTGGCTACAAGTTTTCAAACTCAAAAGAACGACTCTCACTGACTTCATGCTCAGGTCTACAGAGAGTGATGGCTCTGCCCTCAACCCTGCACACTCAATTCTCAGAGGAAGTTACATCATGGAACACTCACCCCTGTGACCAACCTTCTAACACACATCCTGTGATGTAGGAAGTTCACTTTTCCCTGTGAGCAAACAGCCAGTCTCCCTAGGAGCTCAGTTGTAGCAGGGGTGGTACACACTGTCAGATGCACAGGTCCACAACACTGACCACTCTTCCCACACTGGCTAAAGACCAGTGGCTATAATATAGCCTACATCAGTTAACCCACACAGGAGCACCCTAAAATTAGACCTCCCTCTTTGTGAAGGGTATCAGAGGGCAATACACATTTGTTGCTTCTAAATCCTTAAAGCCAGCGTGCTCTATTGCTGTCACACAGGGAGGGGATGGGGGGAGCACCAAGTCCTAGAAAAAGTACTGCCCACAGAGGACAAGCTAAACTGCCCCTTGGTGTGTATCCCAGCACCCTAAGTACCAACTTGCTTGTGGAAAGCAGCTCAGAATAGGTCCACTAGGTGGCACTGTGACACAGGATAAAGTTAGGTGGAAGTCCCAGTGCAGATCTGCTTCTGTGGTTTGGGTTAGAGCAGGGTGAGGTGAGTCACTTGGTGAAGAGTCTCTGAGTCCCCAACACTGGTTACTGCCAGCTGTATTCTCAAGAAGAGTAGGCATGGGGGGCAGAGGCTGACCAGCCAGATGTTGGCCAGCTTCCTGATTCCCACATGACAGCTATACGTGCACACTGGCCACAGCCCGAATGAAGGCTTAAGCCTGGAGGTTCTTGAGAGTCAGGCTTTGGCAGCCCAGAAACCAGCCATTTAAAAGGGACCCTGGAAGGGCTGGAGCAATGGCTCTGTGATTAAGACAACATAGGTTTAAATCTCAGAACCCACATGACAGCTCACCACTCTAACTTAAATTCCAGGGATTTGGACAGCCTCACTCAGACACACAAGCAGGCAAAACAACAATGCACACAAAACAAATTATTTAAAAAAAAAATTGAGAGAGCTAGTGAGATGGCTCCACAGTTAAAAGCACTGGCTACTCTTCCAGAGGACCAGGGCAATCCTCAGCACCCACACAGCAGCTCATACGCTTCTGAATTTTCAGTTCCAGGGTATCTGACACCCTCACAGAGACGTACATACAGGCAAAGCACTGTTGTACAAAAATAAATGAACCTTTAAAAGAAACAAACAAACAAACAACAAAACGGCTTAAAAAAAGAGACCCTGGGCATCTGTCTCCCTTGGATCTCTTCAAACACTCCAAGTCTCTCTCTCCTCCAACATTCCCATGGGCCCTCACCCGAGGTCAGGTTTCAAGGTGATCAGACAGCTTCAATTCCAGGTTCACTGACTGTGCGTGCCACCAACTGTATATTGTGTAGCAGAGGAGCAGCCCAGTGCCGTGGCTGTGGTACTGGCCCAGGGGGGTGCCCAAGTGAACTGAACAGATGGGCTTAAGAGGCACCTATGACAGAGTTACAGTCTAGGACTGGCTTCCTAGGCAGACCTTTCAAAGGACACCCAACTGTGGAGTTTATTTCTTTCCTATCTTTCTGAGGTGAGTCGTCTAATAAAATTTGAGATTTCTGTGAGGGATGAGGGCACTGCTGGGGCAGAGACCATCCTGGGCTTAGGCTTCCTTGGAAGACAGCCCAGACCACTGTTGCTCTCTGACCCCATCATGGGCCCCAACTAATCAATTTCAGAGATGATGTCACTGCTATCAGTATCACTCAGCATCCCAGCAGCAGCCAGCCCGCCCGGAGTGAACTTCCTCTATGCTAATCAGGCCACCAAAAAGTCACGTGACAAAGGCATTTCCCTCTCTGGTCATGTGACCCTTTAACTGTGCCTTCCAACGTGAAAACCATGGCAACGGGCAGTTCTAACCGGTTTGTGACACACAGCCTTCATTTTGAGAAGAGAGGTAAGGGTTCAGGTGCTGTCAGAAAATGGAGGCTCCACTTTCCCCTTTCTGTGCAGCCTCCGGGCATCCAGTCGCCTGTGGTCATCTCCTACAAAAAACAGAGGAAACCACAAGCCCCTCTCCCTTCCAAACTGAAAGGCTTTCCAAAGCTCAGCTTTTAACAGAAATACCTTCAAGATTCTCTGCACTTTTCTAGACAGCTTTTAACTTAGGAACCAGAATACATGGATCAATCACAGGCACAATTTCAGAGGGAGCCTTTTATGAAACCCATAGGCATAAGAGTAAAATGAAGAGTGGCATGGAGAGCTCTGGAGCACGGCCAGGCCAGTAGGGACAACTGCATTTTTCTGGATGCTGTGTGAACCTGTCCTACCTGTCTATGTTGAAAACACACAGTGATGAAGTAGTTTCACATCACCAGTAAAAATCTCCAGAAGCAAGCCAGCTTGCTTAGCACCAAAAGCTGTCTCCTACCAGGAATGTGTGCTGTGTCCTGGAGAAGGGGCTGAGCACAGGGATAGCCCACATCAGAGGAGGTGCTCGTTTCCTATCCATGTCTCCTCAATCTGATTGGAGGAGGAAGAACACCTACATCAACTGAGGACCAAGTCCTCCCCAGGGCCAGCTTGGCTATCATGACCTATACACCTACTCTTCTGCACCCAAACCTTGCACCACAACACAGACTAGCTTGACTCACAAGTCTGTCCACCAAGCCCTGGCTAGCCATGATCTGTCTCTATCACCCTTCAATGGACCTCTGGCCTTTGGAATGGCCTGTGTGGGCATTCATTAGCCCCATGGCACATAAGCCAAAGGAGGACATCAGACCTGCAGGGCCCCTTTGTTTCCTAAGGGACTGCTTTCAGATGTCGCCTTTGTCACCTAGTACATGTCTGTGAAAACAGACAGACAGATGGGACAGGATGGACAAGCATAGCTACCCTACCCTCTTGAATAGGCCTGACTTCCTTGTCTACACAGCTTGTGTGTCTCTAACTCACAGGAGGGATTCCCCACCCTCCCTATCCTTCTCACATGGGTGTGGTACAGCCTCAGCTCCCAATAAGGGCACACAGAAGGATCATGGTGCCTCAGTGCCAGGTCCATGCTGCTCTAGAATAAGTATTCCCAACGACCCCAACCTTAAGGTCAGCTATGACTGAACTGACTTGGGTGGAAGAGGCCATGGGGCTTCTACACAAAGCTAGAGGCCCGTCCCCATAGTGACGCTCCTATAGGCATTAGCCTGTTCCTGTGGAGAGGAGATGCACCCACAAAGCTGTGGGTTAGTGACTTAGGCTGTTGAAAGTGCTCCACAAAGTGAGGGACTCCACAGAGTCATGCTGCCTCCTGCCTCCTGAGGGGCACTCTCTCTTACCCACGTTGCTCAGAGTTGTGAAGGCTCAGATGTGTCAGCACCAAGCAGAGTAGGAGCTCTACCTCCCCAAGGCTGTGGGACAGCTTTGCTGGCCCTAAAGGACCTGTTTCACCTTGACAAGATGGGGCTGTCTGTGCAAAGCTAACTCTTGAGATTGGCATGCCTGCTACCAGGCCACAGTGGCTGCCTCTCCAGAGCAGGCAAACCAGCGTCCTGGAGGGCATAGACAGAAGTGTTGGACAATACCAGACTCCCCTGACTCACAGACCCGGGAGCCTGAGGCATGGGGCAGGGTTAGAACTCCAGGAGCGTTGCATCTCCAGCCTTGATGATCTGGATTAGAGGGGAGATTCCTGAGCCCTAATACAGTCTAGGGGAGATGCCTGTTCAGCCTTCCAGGCTGGCAAAGGGTGTGAAGAATGGGGTCTACCTCTGCCCTGTCCATTCAGGTCCACATGTGGGTAGCTGTTAAACACCAAACCATGAAAGGGTTTCCCACTGTTGAACCCATGGGCCAGGTACCAGCAACTTAAACGTTTCCCGAGCACAGGCACCAGGAGGAGTCTAACTGCTCTGGACCACATGGTTGTAGGGATAAGCTCTCTTTCTTGAGGGGACAGAGATAGGTTTGACCATTGTCGGCCACTGCATGTGACTGATGGAGCCAGCATTGCCAGGACAGCTGACATGGGAGTAGCTAAGCTGCAGAATCACTATACAATGAAGCATTAACCCAGCACTGCTTCAAACTATTACACTAGGCATATGCCTCCTTCCTTAGACTGTCCCAACAGACAGGATGCTTACTGGAACAAAGCAGGGAGCAAGGAGGCAGGCAGGAGAGGCTTGTACCAGTGTACCAAACCCACACTTGACAGCTCCCCACACAGGGCAGTAGAGGCAGCGTTCTATCTATAGGTAGGGCTGGCTGAGCCTAGATGACCAGAACAGCAGGATAAAGAAGCTATCCCTGGAGGGTTCATGGGAGACCAGAGGGCACCTCTACTTCAGGCACCACCTGTAGTGCCTCTAACTCAAAGTTAAGAGCACATCTGTCCCATTCATTGTACCACTGCCCACCCTAACCCAGACCTACTTCTACAAAGTCCTATTAGAGAGCCCCCATTTTTGAAGCTGAATTTCTCTGTATAGCCCTGGATGTCCTGGAACTTGCTATTAGACCAGGCTAGTCTTGAACTCAAAAGATCTATCTGCCTCTACCTCCCAAGTGCTGGGATTAAAGGTGTGCACCACCATGCCCAGCACCTACTAGGGAGCTTTAATAGTGGGCACTAGTTTCCATCGGACTGATCTGGCAGCCCCAGGTGACATTTTTCAATGACCTTTCATACCATCTGGGCACAAGAGCAAACTCACATGGACACCCACCCCCATAAGAGCCTGCTGCCCTCTGATGTTTTCTCCTTTAGAGACACTTGTGATAGGAGCAGCAGTTCTGGCTGGCCTGTCTTGGGATAAGTAGACACAAACAGGTGCTGTAGAGCCTATCTGCTCCTTGTCAGCAGGCCTTGCTCAGCACCTATCATATGCCTCCCAGCTAGAACCTGAAGGCCTCTGGCTGGAAAGCTGGGATGCAGAACACGCTCTGCCTTTCTACCACAGAGGTAAGCAGCTGGGGTGGGATTTCTGAAAGTGATGTCATCACATTCCCAGATAGTTCACATCTGACGGATGCTCTGGAGCTCCAGCATAGTGAGACACAGGAGCATGTGGCCTGTGGGACTGTACCACAGAACAGCAAAGCTAAGTGGTACCCAGCCTGCATTGCTACCTCCTTCTAGATAAGGACAGAGAAGAGCAGCTGGTGTGTGTGTGTGTGTGTGTGTGTGTGTGCGCGCGCGCGCGCGCGCATGTGCATGCCTCAGCCAATGTGTGCTCATGCCAATGGGCCTGTCACCTACCCAAGAAAAGCGGGTGCCTTAGGAAAGCTAAGTCCTGTGTAGACAGGAACTTGTTCCACAGCAGGTTATCCCACAGGAGCTCACCAACTAATACAACACTGCAGTGACATTTGGTTGGGGGAGGTCCACAGCACAAGAGTGTGAGAACCAGGACACTGGCTGTAGCACTAACCCAGCTTCCTCCTGCCATGAATAGGCCAACTCCCCTCAGAGAAATACCATGCAGTCAGTGTTCCAGGTAAGTAGACGCTGGACCTACTTCAAATGTATGCAATCATACTTCCCAGAGACAAGACCAGCTTGCTCAACAGAAGAAAATTGGTCTGCATGCCGAGAAAAGCTAAAAGGAGCCAGTAAAGGCACCAGTGCAGCTGCCTAGTGTGCCCTTCAGATCTCTGAGCTTCAAGATGTACCCGGCTACAGGTCAGGCAGCACATGTCTCAGTGTATGGAGAGCAGGGGCTAAAGTCATGATGCTCAGTGGTTCTTTCTGTGGTACAAAAGACAATTCACCACTGGAGTCCTGAAATGTGTTTTCCAATATTCTGTGACTAAGGGGGACAGATAGGTGAAGCAGTCCTATGGTATGACACGTGCACTTTCCTAGAAAGGGGGGGGGGGAAGACTTTATATACTTCCTTCAAAGTGATCAACACAAAGACCATATAATATCACAAAAATCCCTGCTGATGATTGTGACCTGAAATTAAGTAGACTCTTTCTGATGAGTGAAGTCCAGCAATGTAGATTAAGTGGAGTAGGAAGCCTCATGTACACTAATGTGGGGCATTTGGTGTCCCTCTGGGTCTGCAGAAATGAGTGTTGTAACATTCCAATGGCACCACCAACACACATATGAGTTCACAGGCATTCGGGAAGAACAGGTTCAACTCCCAGAAGGAGAATTCTAAGAAATTAGAATGGACAGCTTGTCCTTGGGGAGGTGGTCAGACCCTACACATTAGCACAGGCAGTGCAGGGGCTTCTTTCTAAAGGGTATGATTGGACAGAGGAGAACAACCAACATGCCAGCCTGACAAGAGACAAGTCTGGTGTTAGCTGCATCCGGTCTGTGGACAGTTCGGGCTCCCACCTGCCCTGCCACAGCCACAGATGACCCACCCTGGTGGGGGGACAGCAACAGAACACCCCCTCAGCAGACCTCAAAACTATCCTGAGGAGTGGAAGATGTGCTGCAGAGTAAATACCACAAGGGGTCCTGGAGCCTTACAAGGACATTTGGGGAAACCTAAAGCAGTGAGAGCAGTCCAAGCTGGTTAGTCCTGTGAAGTTCCAGCGATCTCTTCACGCTGAGGACTTTGCAAATACGAAACTAACGTAAGCTCTGGGGCCAAAGACACAGATCTACAAGTACTTAGAGTGTTTGCAGAATACTCGGTTCAGTTCCCAACACTGACATGGCGGCTCAGAACAGCCAACTCCAGAGTTCCACCGATCCAGTGCTGCTTTCTCACCTCCAGCACCAGGCACACACATGGTGCACTTATATACATGCCAAAAAAAAAAAAAAATCATACACATAAAATAATTAAAAAAAAAAAAAAAGCTAACTTACTTTAAAAAATGTTTCTTTGAGGTCAGGTGTAGTGGCTCATACCTGCAATCACCAGAGAAAGGTTGCAGCAGGAGGATTACAATGAATCTGAGTACATACAACCTGGACCACAGAAAGTTGCTCAGTGTGCAGGAGCACAGTCCACACACCTATGGGGCCGGCTCACGGGAGGTGCAGCTGTAAAGGAGCGCCTGGGATGGACACAGACACACAGCCATCCACACAGCCACTATTCTCCTTCGGCAATGGCACTGGCTTCTCGTACTCGCTTCCATTCTAACAGCCACCATCAAGTACAGAAGTGAAGAGTGGCCCAGCAGTCAAGTGTTCCAGGAGGATAACTAAGCAGAGGTGGTCCATGCCTCAGGATTTCTGCTTTACAATAGAAAGTCAGGAAGCACAGCCATAGTCCATGGACAGAACCCACATTGTTGGATGGATTCAAAGTGAAATGACTTATAGAGGACTGAATCATGTGTTCTTAGCATCAGAAACACAGCAGAAGCCATCAGTAGGAAATCTGGCCACCCATGCCAACCAGTTTGCCATTCCTTCTAGTGTGCAAAGGAAGACACTTTCCAGGGTCACTCAGCCAAGCCCTGCAGATAACTTGGGCTCCCTGGAGATGAGACTGTCATTGCTAAAGGATGAGGGAGGCTCAGAGTTGCTCAGCAAAGAACATTTGCACAGAAAAAGGCTAGTCCCATGCACTGTCAGCTCTTGACAAGTCATGGACCACTGGCAACATCGACATCAGCTCCCTCAAGTTGGAAAGAAAGAGATAGTGTAGACGGGGATGTGGCTCTCATATTTCCTTAGTAGACAGGAACTTGCTAGGCAAGTATACCACTGAACTAAACCCCAGCCTTGCAACTTTCAACTTTATATGGGTATATTGAGCCCATCAGCCAGCTAAGGAGCATAAAAATACCATGTATGTATGCATGCTGCTACTTCAGAGTCCTATTACAGTTACCTTTAATAAAGTAAATAATTATTTTCAAATTTCCTACCACGCTAGATACCCACAGTCATATTCCACAAATCCAAAGTTGCCTAGAGCCATCGGATCCCTGGAGCTGTCTACCATGGGTGCTCTGAAAGAGCTCTTACCTGTCAAGGTCATCTCTCCAGCTTCAAAAAAAAGTTTCTCTTCCCTGGGGACTGGGTCACTGGGTGGATTCCCAAGACTTGTCTTCCCAAAACATTATGACCTTTGGCAACTTTTCCCCTGTCTGTCAAAACTGTGTTTCCAAATACAAGCCACTGCCAGACAATGTGGCATACACTTTTAAACCCATTACTCAGGAGGCAGAAGAAGGAAGATCTCCAGGAGTTCAAGGCCAGCCATGGCTACATAGTGAGACTTTAAATTAAAAAAAAAAAAAAGGTTGAGCAATATGCTGGTGTAGTGGCATGGGCTTGCCATCCCAGCACTCTATAGGTAGAAGCAGATCATAAGTTCAAGGCTCCTCAGCTAAATTGTGAGGGTAGACTGAGCTACTGCAAACCTTGTCTCTAAAATACAAAGTAAGTACTTGCTTTGGGAGCACTTATACTAAACCAGAACACTAAGAGATTAATTATCGTAGTTTCTATCCAAACCTACCAAGTGTTCCAAATGTAGAACTAGGCACACACACACAAAAATCATCCCATTGTTTGGGATCTAAGAATATGAACATACAATTACTGAGAGGTCTTCTGTCTCTCCAGCCATCAGAAACCACCTTCACTGTCTCTAACTTTTGAGGGAGTACAGGACCTTCTATGTCACCATGGTACCTGCCTGAATCTTAGCCACAGGAAACTCAGACATCTCTCTTGGCTTTGTGCCCTTTCTCCCTCGGGCATCTAGGGGCACATCCCCTTCCCAGTCTCTCATTTTCAGAAATCACACACTCCCAAGGTCTTGTCCCTTCAGCACTGTGAAAATTCTTAATCTATGATGAGACAGAGACAACAGGGCTCTGAGGAGAGGCATGAAGCATCTGACACAGCACAGAACTGAGACATCATACCAGGGCTGTCAGCTCTTCTTCAGCCCATCACCACAGACTGACTCACTATTAGGTTCTTGGACTTATCTTCTTGACAGTATCAGTACAAAGTACAACCCAGACTCTCTTCCCACGAAGCCTGCCATTCTTTTCCTAGAGAGCCCTCTTCATGGGCTACAACAGTCTACCTTCTGGTGTGACTCCTGCTGGAGCACCTGGGGTGACCAAACATTCTAAAAGTCTTAGTATTCACTCTTACCTACCTGCTCTACATACCCAAGTCCCTTCTTCACTCTGTTCCTCCACAGGACAGGAGGCAGGATTCCTTCCAGATCACAGGGCCAGAAAACAGTACCAATTAAAAAGCAACAGATGGGGCCACCTGTACACCTTTGGTTCCAGGTGATCCAACACCCTCTGCTGGCCTCCCTGGGCACTAGGCACATTTGTGGTGTACATATATACACGCAAGTAAATGCCTATGAATATAAAATAAAAGTCTTAAAAGTGAGTTAGCAGTGAGCTCCCTGTGTCCCTGCATATTTTAGTTACCTGCCACTGTGGCTGACAAAGCAGCAGCTCCAAGAAGGTGAGCCTAGCAACATATGACCCAATTTGAGCAGGAATGGCAAATGCATTAGAAACAGTTAGATGCATAACCACTCACATATTACCCACAACATCTGGGAGACTGAGGTGGAAGAACTGCCAGTCTGAGGTCAGCCTGGGCCACTGTCCTAACAGAGGAAAGTGAGGGCTTCATGACCAACACTCACAGCAGCTCGGAAAGCTTACTGTGGAGTAGGCACTGCCTGGGAATTCTGGGGTCCCCCCACTACTCAAAGCTGATGTAATAAGAGAAAAGGCCCAGATTGGGCTGGGTCACTTAGAGGATACTGAAATGCAGTATCATAGCGTCCCAGACAACCCAGTATACAGGCAGATCCTCTCATCTTAGTGACCTACGGAGAAAGATGTAATAAAGGCAACAGACAAGCAACCCATATTGAAAAGAGGTAGAAAAGTGAGTCAGAGATAGAAAGGCCCACGAGTTAAGAGATGGCAACTGGGGCAAGAGAGCACCAGAACTAGTATTAAGGGCATATATGTAGAGTTCCCAGAGTAGAATAATAGCTAAGAGACAAGGCAGCCTAGGGATTTCTCTCTGAGCTTTAGGCACTGCCTGTTCTTCAAGCCACACAGTAGCCCAAGGACAGGCTTTCTGATAGGGACTGTAAGAGATGTGAAGTGAAGGGTCACATATGCACATGCTGAGACTGTCTTGAGACATTACCCTAACAGCTGGGACACGGGTGTTGATCAAGACAAATTCCAGCAGAATGCTAGGGGGCCTAGTTTGCATGCTGGGGAAGATAATATCCAACCTGTCCCCATGGTTGGCTTGTGTATGGTTACCCCAAAGTGGTGGGCAGTCAACTTTTCTCTCACAGACTTAGCCTTGTGCTTCCATTAGAGGGGAAAGGTGACAGAGGAGGACCTGACCCAGATGTAGGCCAGGGACCTAGTGACAGAGTCATAACAAATAAACTGCCAAATACACTAAAAACAATTTGGACATTTTAAGGAGAAAGCCCTTTGCTTCTTTCACATAACTGAATCTGCACAGACCTCAGGAGCCTGCCATTAACTGCTGGGCATGGAGCAAGGGCAAGGCTGGTCACTGTCCAGATGATCACATGATAGGCACAGCAGTATTCAGCCCAAATCAGAGCTGTACAGAAGAATGGGCCCACAGAACTCAACACCACAAACCATGGTGAGCAAAGAAAACCAGGAGGGTAGAGAGTGTATGGAGCGCTGTGGAAGGCTCTTTGGAAGAAGGTTCTGGGTGATACTTTTTTTTAACCTTGCTGCTTCAAGTATATGTGCCTTTCAGAACTCATTACAGAGTAGAACTAGAGGAGGATCTGCCTATATAATCCATGTGTCATGTGCCCACAGAGATGACTATGGGACTCATTTCTCCTACCCCCAGCCATCAGAAGCTATGCAGCTTTCTCTACCCACACTCCCACCATGGTGTGTGGCTTTACCATAGGTCCAAAGGCATTGGGTCCCAGAACACAACCACATCCCTAGAGCATAAGTAAGTCTTTTCTTTGTGTACACATGTGTGTGGAGACCTAGAGTTGACTTAGGGCATTTTCCTTGATAAATTCTCCACCTGATGCACTAAGACAGGATGTCTTGCCGAGCCCCATATCCGCCAACTCAGGCTAGTCTAGTCAGCCAGCTTACCCTGCTGATCCCATCTCTGCTTCCTAAGAGCCAAGGTTCCAGGCAGGCACTATGTCCTGCCCAGCTTTTATGTAGGATCTGAGGAAATCAAACTCTGGCCCTCAAGCTTACACAGCAAGCGACTTATTCCCCCACGGAACCATTCCCCAGCTACCTAAACTTTTGCTTTCCCTTATATATACATGTGTGTGTGGGGTGGGGTGGGGTGGGGGGCTGGGGGGGCGTATCTCACTGTACTGTCCAGGTACACTCTCTGTAGACCAGGCTGGTCTCTGAGATCCATCTGCCCTTGCTTCCTGAGTGCTGGGATTAGAACATGTACCATGCTGGGCACTTTCCTCATTGTGCCTTGTAGATCGCTGACTGGCATGGCCTCTCTTTATGGGGTGGTTATTCCAGATTTGCCTTTACACCTTGTCCTAAGCAGCCACTGGTGAAGGGCATTTCAGTGAGAACCTGACCTGCTGGCTTTGGCACCATGAATACATTTTGAGGCCTGTCCCATCTCTGCAAAGGAAGCAAGGCCACCCACACAGCCCTCCCTCTGCACTGTCACAGCTACTTGGCTTTTGTGGAAGACAGGAGCATTGGTAGTTATGTTATGTGTACATACTATATATGTGCCATTTCAGTCCTTTTTCAGTGGTCCTGTCATGGAGGATATGGACACCAGCGCTGGTAAAATCAACCTCAAATTCCCAAAAGTCGAGACCCCATGTTAGGTGAAGGGAGGGTAGCCACAGCCTGTACATGGCAACTGACACAACTGAAGAGGGAGGAGAAGACACAAACTCCTGAAGGGCAGGTGCCAGCACCAACCTGGGACAGGTTGGAAAGAGACACTGGACTCCCAAGTTGGACTTGGAGGCCACAGACCTACAGCCTCCTCTCAGGGTGAGGGCATGAAGACAAGTCTCGCTGGAGAGCAGTGTCATTCCCTTCAAGTAAGCCACACTGTCAGCACTTCCTTCCACCTCAAGAACAACACAGTATATCAGACTCATCCTGCAGTAGTCCAAGATGATGCCACAGAAAAGTTTCAAGTAAGTCCTGCATGGTGGCACATCTCTCATCCCAGCACTGAGGAGGAGAGGAGGTTAAAGAGGAGTGCAAGGCCAGCTGGAGCTCAGCAGAGATCCAGACTAGGAGTGGGGCATAAGGTACCAAGCAGCTTCTTCTGTTTGTACCAGCTCAGCCTTGACCAGAGGTCCAGGCTGGGGTGGGACAGCACTGTCCACAATCTCAAGGCTAAGGGACCTTGCAGAACAAGACACACAGCCTGGGGTAACCTCTATGGATTGCTTCTAGTAATGCATCATCATATAGATGTCATATATCTGGTATGGTAGCCATACTGTAGCCCGTCCCTCCTCCCCATTTCTTTTGCAGTATAGGTGGAATACTATCCCATTTGCTTCCTAAATCATCTACATGGAGGAGACATTAATAGTACTATCCAGTGTGGACATACACACACTCAGGAGAAGGAAGGAGGAGGATAAGGAGTTTGTCTAACTACATGGCACTCTGCTTCAACAATAAAAGAAGCATGAAGTCC
Source organism: Mus caroli (assembly GCF_978045245.1). Lineage (NCBI taxonomy): Eukaryota > Metazoa > Chordata > Mammalia > Rodentia > Muridae > Mus > Mus caroli. Next base: position 59,525,645 of record NW_028227265.1, on the reverse strand, counting down.
CCTTGCACTGTTCTCTACCACCTGGCCTCACGGAACCTCACATAGCTTCCTTTTCACATCTTAATGACATTTTTTAATTAGTATTTGTTTTGTGTGTACAGGGGTACACATGTGTCACAGCCTGCACACAGAAGTGAGAGAACAACATGTGAGACTGAAGATGGTTTCTCTCTCCTTCTATCACATAGGTTATCAGACCTAGTGGCAAGCCCCACTCTTCACTGAGCCATTCTGTGGGCCTCATCTCTAATCCTTCCCCTCCTTCTGTTCTCACTGCTGGAGATGGGATGCAGGGCCTCATGCATACCTTTTTATTGGCCATATCCTGTAAATTAATTATGTGTGGTCAGCCACTAGGGTCTGCGATGGTCCATTCAGAATGGCCAGCTGTGGTTCATCTGTGTCTTAGAATGTTCTCTACTTCCTTCCTGTGAATGAAGTATTAACCTGCTTTAAAGACACCTGGGTTCATCTCCTCTGGGCTGGCATGCATCATTGCTAGGGCTATGGATACCCAAGTTCCCCTGTGTGGGGGAAGTAATTCCATTTCTCATGGCTTCATGTCTAGATTTGGAGGAAAATGTCTACTTATGCTACTTTACGCTCTGACCAGGGGCATGGGAGGCTCTGGTTTCTACACATCCTTGCCCAACACTTACCATTGTCAGCTGTCTTTACTACAGAGAACCCAGAAATGTTCAATGAATACTTGAGCTATATTGTGCTATGCTTATGCAGATTACCAACCAGGCCAAGTGGATCAACAGTGGCTATATTCTCTGTAACCTTGTTGATTGTGTCTAACTGCATTGCCAATTACCAAGAGTAAACCAAGAGTAAACCATGATACCGGTAACCTTCTATTTAAAATTACTATCAAGGGGATGGGGGAGGGGATTTTCAGAGAGGAAACTAGGAAAGGGGATAACATTTGAAATGTAAATAAAGAAAATATCTAATAAAAAAATAAAATTGCTATCATGTTTGTACATGATGGAGGAGAGGCACATGGAACAGTGTGCTATGAAGGGCAGAAAACAGCTTTATGGAGCTGGGTCTCTTCCTTCCACCTATATGGGTTCTGTGGACTAAGCTCGGTTGGCTTGAGCAGCAAGTACTTTTTTTCACTGAACCTTTTACCAGCTTAAGATCATCTATTTCTAATATGAACCTAATCTAAACCTCAGGCATTCTAGGCTCTGTGGTTAGGTGCATATGTGCTCATGACTGGTTCCTTCCTTATCTATCTTTATAAAATGACCCTCTTTGAGCTAGTGCACACCTTTAATTCTAGCACCAAGGAAGCAGAGGAAAATCTGTGTGCTGGAGGCCAGCCAAAACTACAGTGACACCCCCCACCTCCAAAGGCCCTCTCTAGCTTGGCTCAGATGCTATGAGAGGACTCTTTCCACTTCAACGTTCATGAAGTCACCCAGGGTGGCTCTGTTGTTTGGTTGGTGCCTATCTTTCCTCGCATCTATGGACTGTCACTTAGACCACTGGGTGACTGATCAGAACTTTATGTCCAGCCCCTGCCACTGACCACTCTGTGGATACACCTGCCTTCTTTCTTATTTTTTCTTCCCTCTGCAACTTTGTCTTGTTTTGTGTTCACATTTTCAGTTGATCATGTTAATTCTATATTGCTTTCTTCATATTTTAGTTATTTCCTTGTCCAAGACAGGTATCACTATATTATCCCAGGCCATGCTTTTAACTCTTGGTCATCCTTAGTGCTGGGGTAACAACTGTGGTCACAACTTTTCAACAGAACAAGTCCATGATGGGCAGAGCGCTGCCTTGTGCCCCACACACCAAATAAACTGCTGGTCTTTGTTCTAACCTCAAGAAGGAATGGGAGATTGTTTAGCAGTCCTAGTTCATACACCACACCTCATTGTTCTCTCACAGAAAGTTCTCGGGAGAGTGCTTCCAGGAAAGATGCTGTGAGCCCTGGAAGGCTTCTGCATCCTGAGGAGTGCAGCGACTGTTTTGCTGTGCCACTCACTGCCTTTTGGGAAGGAGATTTGATGCTTTCTTCAACATAATCCCAAGTTGCCCTCCAAACTCAATTATTCCAAATATAAAATACACATTAGGAGACTGACAGAAAAACTTTCGAGTGAATAGACAATCATAGAGCCCTGACCACTCTGTTATTTCTGCCACACAAACATTCACAGAGACATCACTCAGTGATTTTGATTTCATCCCAGCTACCTCTTCAAAGGGGAATCCCAAGTCTCTGCCACCCTCAGAGCCTACCCAAGGCTTCAAAATGCCCACGGTGGGAGCATGAGCAAAAGGAGAAGTTTTTTGTTGTTGTTGTTTTTTCCAAAATAAGCTTTCTCTGTGTAGCCCTGGCTGTCTGCCAATTCACAGAGACCCACCTGTCTTTGCCTCCCAAGAACTGTAATTAAAGGTATGCACCACTGCCGCCCTTTAATTACAGCACTTGGGAGGCAGAGGCAGGCGGATTTCTGAGTTCAAGGCCAGCCTGGACTACAAAGTGAGTTCTAGGACAGCCAGGGTTATACAGAGAAACACTGTCTCGAAAAACCAAAAAAAAAAAAAAAAAAAAAAGGTGTGCACCACCACATGCCAGCGAAAAGAGAAATTTTGAAAGAACCAAATACAATTCTAGAAGCAGTATGGAAAAATGGCTCAGCAGTTAAAAGCACACACTACTCTTGCAGAGAACCAAAGTTTGAATCCCAGTACTGACATCAAGCAGCTCACAACTGCCTGAAACTCCAGCTTCAGTGAGCTGACACCCCTTCTTGGGTACCATACCACCACATATACATACATACATACATACAGAAAAGAGAAAAGAAATTCCAGAAGCATACATCCAAAATCCTTGGTACCAGTGGCCTGGTACCAGGTCTCCTCCCCACCCCAGGTCTGAAAGGTTCCCAACTTCTGGTATAATGCAGCATGACTAAACAGAATCTCTACATGCTGTGCCATGCATCATTTAAACACCTGACTTAGCATGAATGCTGTAAGCAGGCATGTCACACTGCTTAGGAACTAGCAAACAGAAAGTCCACACATGCTTAGTATAGGCACAAATTGTACACCCTTTCTTTTTGGTACTAGGCATTAACCTCAGGGTTCTATGCTCTACCTGTGATGGTTAATCTTGGCTCTTAGCTTGATGAATTTAGAAATCACCTAAAAGACATACCTCCAGCCTGTCAGTAAGGGGAGGGAAGACTGTGAGTGAAAGCACCATACCATGGAATGGGTCCAATGCTAAATAAAGGAAGAGACAATTTGTGTACCAGCCTTTTTCATCATTCTCTGCTTTCTGATCACAAAACCACTGTTGACCAGATGTCGTCACATGTGCAGGCTTCCATGACACAGTGGATTATATCCTCAAACCATTAACCAACTAAACTTTTCTTTTCTCCTTAAGCAGGTTTTATCAGATATTTTGTCATAGCAGTAAGAAATATTACTACTATTGCATCCACCCCAGCATACTCATTATTTCTGATTTGTGATTGTTGAAAACATTAGTGCAAAACCCACAGGGACAGAGGGCACTGTCTGTACTATGAAACAGTGCACATGAATCTCACACATTTGGTGTGGAATAAAAGCCAGGCATCAAAGGGAACAGACAGATACATAAAGTCCACAAACAAACAAAGCTAATCTGTTGGAGGCTAAGCTGTCCATTAAGGAAATAGAGGGAAACGGCCATAACACCAGAGCATTATCTATGCTCCCCTTAGTCTGGGCTGACCTGAAGGCACACACTTTTGAAAGCTACAGAGCAGGCACTGAGGAAACAGCAGGACCTGGTGACACCTATAATCTCAGGACTAGGGACAAGGAGAAAGATGGGGTCACTGGGGCTCACTGTCTCAAGAGCCTGACCAAATTGCCAAGCCTCAGATTAGTGAGAGACCCTGTTTTAAGAAATAAAATGGACAGTTTCTGATGAATGGTAGCCGACCGAGGCTGACTTCCAGCCTCTATGAGCACATTGCCCCAATGGAGGAGCTAGAGAAAGTACCCAAGGAGGTGAAGGGGTCTGCAACCCTACAGGAAGAACAACAACAGGAACTAACCAGTACCCCCAGAGCTCGTGTCTCTAGCTGCATATCTAGCAGAAGATGGCCATCATTGGGAAGAGAGACCCCTCAGTATTACAAACTTTATATGCCCCAGTACAAGGGAACACCAGGGCTAGGAAGCGGGAGTGGGTGGGTTGGGGAGCAGGGTAGGGGGAGGGAATAGTGGACTTTCAGGGATAACATTTGAAATGTAAATGAAGAAAATATCTAATAAAAATTATTAAAAAAAAAAGAATCATATTGGTAGAATAAGGAAATATATGGCATTAAGCCTGCAAGGCCTTGTCTGTATACATCTAATAAATTGCTGTGGTGAGCTCAAAGCAACAGTACCTTAACCCTCACTACCCTGGGTGAATGCACTCACTACATGAATCTGCTTGGAACCCAACTCCTGTCTGACACCAATAGAAGCACACACTCTGCTAGAGGGAGATCCCTAAAGGTGTCCCTGCCAGACACCCAAGGAAGACCAAACATAGAAAACAGGGCTGTTCCCATACTGCAGAGGTTGCCACCAAGAACACACTTCCTTCCTGTCACTTCATCAACCCGCAAAGCAGAGTGACTATCTTACCAGGAAGAAATGTGGCTGAGACGTTTTGCCCAAGCAGAGCTGCAGCATGTGGCCCAGCCCTCACCCTGCCCACTGGCCTTCAGGGTTTGGTTTCTTTTCCACTCTTACACCTGGATGCAGCCAGAACCCGGGGGGCTCTAGTCTCTAGGCAGCCCTCAATCCAGGATATCCGGGTGTCTGTTCCCCAGATTATCCTGAAATACTAAGTATGTCATAAGAAGTCACCAGTAAAAGCTTCAAGAAAAAAAAAAAGGACAGCTCTGGTAGGGCCCCAGAGGTTCAGAGTCCTAGTGTACCCCTGGGTTTTGGCAATAAAAGAGGGATCTTTCACATCTTAACACTTATAACTTTGGACTTCACCATCCCACCCCACAAAGGAGCAGGCCACAATAAGCAAAACATGGAGTATCCTGGCATAACCCCAAAGAACCAACAACTCCCTCCCCATCTGCTTCAGGAGCTCTCCCATCAGAGGTCTCACCAGAAAGACTGAGCTGAGGATCCACAAAGTCTGAGGGAGGAAAAGGAGCCTCAGCCTGTCACTAAAATACACCCTTAGTTTTAGAACAGGGCAGCAGAAAGCAGTCAGAGAGGGAGAGAAGTTTCTGAGTGAGCAAGAGGATGGTTACTAAGACAGGGTCTTGTGTGCTTGCTCCAGGCTGGCCTGCAACTCCGTATGTCACTGACAATGACCTTGAACTCCTCAGCTTCCTGTCTGTACTTCCTGGGATGATGGGCAGATCCTGCCTCATGGGCCCAGATGAGAGAAGCCTTTCTAATGGCAAGTTCACAGAATGTTCTCAATAAAGGGGATATTCGAGTTTCACAATGAACTCCAAGTCCTCAGGATTCTATGGCACAGCGGCCAATCTGGAAGCCCTCAGGATCTCAACACCAGATTTTGCATAAAATTGAAGACTGAAACCCCTGTGCACTTCAGGGAACAAGTGGAGAACTAGCTCCCTCCTGCACTCCACTAGTGCTGGACCTTACAGAGTATATACATGAGGTAGATGAGGACCCCAAAGGTACAGGATCCCAGTGGACAGCAGGGGAGTCAGGGAAAGTCCTCAGTGAGAATCTGGGGTAAATGCTCCATTCTACAATGTTCTGAAGAAAGGGTAATGTAGCTGCTGGGAGAAAAAGGTTGAGTCTGACTTCCTTTAGCCTTTTACCTATGAGTGTCAAGAAGCCTGGGTTCTGGGCCGGGCGGTGGTGGTGCATGCCTTTAATCCCAGCACTTGGGAGGCGGAGGCAGGCGGATTTCTGAGTTCGAGGACAGCCTGTTCTATAGAGTGAGTTCCAGGACAGCCAGGGCTATACGGAGAAACCCTGTCTCGAAAAAAAACAAAAGAAGGAAGCCCTTGTTTCAGCAAAGTTCCCTTGAACTAATTGGTGATATACAGGAGAAACCCACAGAAGAGATAACGGAAGCAGGCAGAATAGGGAGGCTCCTCCTTTGAGGAATGACACAAAGTGTGGTAGCCTGGCCTCCCTGAGGCACTCCCACCAAAGGAATGTTTCAGTCCTCCCACAATCCCAGAGGTGGCAGACCTACTAACAACAGGAGACTTCCTCCCGGATGAACCCATGAACCTGCCACTGACAGTGTCCCAGCCTAGGACTCAGGGACACCCTGCCCTGTACAAGCCTCTGCTAGGCTCCAACCCAGCCCATTGTCTTTTTTTCCACTCACCTGTGTGAAGTGCGCATGTCCACAGGCCCGTCTCCTAACAGCCCCTCGCCAGATCCTGTGCCCATGGCCTCTGTTGTCCTCAGCAACCCCTGGGCTGAGCCTGCACTCGGCTCTGGCATCACCCTGCTGTCTCCATCCACTGTCAGCTCTGATGGCCCTTTCTCCATTTTCATTTTCTTGTTCTCCACATCATCCTCTGTTAGGTCAGGTTCAAGGGTGCGCTTCTGACTGCGGGTTCGGCATGCTTCTTCACTCATTCTGTATTTGAAAGGGAGGATATAGCATTTGAACCCCTTCTGAGAAGTTTAGTTTGAAGTGTGGTTTTGTTTTCCTCAGAGGCAGCTAACTAGAGAAGGGACAACAAAGACAGGGCCATAGACGGCCCTCACACCCTTAGGATGGCTGGGCAGGAAGGAGTCCCACAGGCCTCTTGGGTGTGGCCAGCTCTGAGAAGCCATGGAATCCAAGTGGGAGAAAAGCAGTGGCAGCTGTTACTGGACAGGGCCCTTCTGTGGAAGAACAGTGCGTATTATGGGTCTGAAAACAAGTCCGGGGGCCTGGCACCTGTATTGTAATGGTGTGTGTAGGACCTGGACAGAGGTGACCTCAGGTGCTGTGTGCCTGAGCCCCCCAAGGAGCCAGAAGTGAGGGTCATGCTAAGCTTTTTGGCTGGCAGACATACACTCTGAGCACAGTATGGACCGGTCCATCCCAAAGTACTACCACCATGGCCCTGTACCTGTGGCACACATTTATCTTGATTCAAAGAAAAGGGAGAAAAATGCTGAGTCAGTTTTTGATCCCATGACATCACTGGGCTCCACATGACCCTTCCCAGGATGCAGTCAGAGAGACAAAGCACTTTCCAGAGAACCAGTCTGAACCGGTTCCAGACAACGCAGCTGAAGTGAAGTGTTGTTAACCCTCACAGAGACAAGAGGACAGCTTACTGGCATTCCACAGCTGAGTCTGGGACAAGGCCCTCTTAAAGGGACCGCTCAGAAACCAGGTCTTACTAAACACTGTAGGACACCAGCCTAGGGAAAGTCAGAGAGAACCCAGAGTTCACTTGGGAAAGGGAAGGAGGAAAAAAAAAAAAAAAGTCTGGCTGGCCTCTGGCAGGATCCAAGGGACAGCTCCAGAGACATCTGGCATTGAGTATAGATAGCCCTGCAGAGAACCTCAGCTCACATCTCCAGCAGGCTTGATGAGAAAGCCCTCTGATACTGCATCCTAATGGAGGGATACCTCCTTCTAGGTGCCTCAGTTTTCCACTGGTAAATATGGTAGGAAAGGCCTGTCCTGGACAAAGCCAGTTCTAGAAACCCCTTCTAAGGTTCTGGGAGGCTGGGATATCCCATCATAAAGGATGCACTCCCAAGGCCAGACCAGAGTCCAACCTCAACTCCGTGGTCCAGTCACCTTCTTCCATAAACCTTGGATCCAAGAGCCTCCTCTTCATCACCACCTAGGTTAAAATTAATGCTTTGACCTTAATACAACTCTATCAAAGGTAGAGATGGGGATAGGGTCACAAACCTCAGTGGGCTTCATCTGCACCCAACTCTCTCCTGCCACCCCAACCTGTACCCTGGCAATCTTCCCCCAGATACTGGAGCACCCACCATATCCCTCCACTCTAACAGCACTGAAGAGTCTATGGCTTTGCTCTTCCTTCAACAAGCCTGACCACAAACCCTGTCACACTTGCTGACAATCTGTATGCCTTGCCTCCCAGCGAAAGCAAACAAGCCACACTCCCGGGGTGTCAGGGTACTTACTGCCTGAAGCAGAGCTGCTGAGTTCTAGAACAAGAGGAAGTAGACTGGCAGTATCCTCAGACAGGGTATAAACACGCCCAGGCCTGGACAGGATAGAGATGGGGAGCTCAGGACCTGTGACAATAAGGGCATGTGGGAACTGGGTGGGTGGGTGGGGCACGAGCATTATGGTTCTCAAAAGAGAAGCTCACTGGTGGGGGAATACTTCCTTTCTTTAATCCCAGCACTCAAGAGGCAGAGGCAAGTGGAGGATCTCTTTGAGTTCAAGGCCAGCCTGGTCCACAGAGTTCCAGGCTATACAGAAAGACCCTGAAAACCAAACAAAATAGAATGAAGCTCTAGGCCTGGCCCTGCTCCCAAGTTCCGCCATCATAACTCAGTAGGAGTAAGGCAGGGCTTTCGTACCGCAGCTCCAGGCCTTGACCTCAGTCTCTCCTAGCTCATCTGAATCCACCAGAAACCCTACCTGAAATCTATCTTTTCCATACCACAGCCTTACTTCTTTGTTGCTATGAAAGGGCCTAAGGAAAAGCAAAGGTCTACCAGGGGTCTACCAGGGGTTGAGGGAACTGCTTTTCATATCCCTAGGAGCTGCCCATTGCATGGAGACAGGTACCTACTCAGAACTCAAGCAGGGCCCAGAACCTTGAGCCAACATCAGGGTAGGTGTGGGTGAAGGCAAGAAAGGGGATGCCTGGAATTTGGCTCCCCATCTCCAGAAAGACAAGCACAGCTGGAGGGGTGGGCACCAGACATAAGTCCCAGTAGGCTACACCCTCCCAACTAGAGCCTGAGCTCCTACAGCTGTGCCTCTGAGGAGTAATCCAGCCCAGTGTGATATTCTGTGGTAAGAAGAGTCCCAACTTCCTCAAGGCCACCCACCAGGAACAAGGTCTTCCTGGGACCGGCACTGATAAGCACTGTACAGTAAGCACAATGTGGGCACGAAGAAACCAGCTTCCCTTAGGAAGCATCCTAAGAGGCAGAGAAAGGGTTTAAAACACTCACATGTAAATGGGGGTGGGTTTCAAAATCCCCAAAGGAGGGGAAAAGAAAGCTGCCACACCAGAACACCTACCACAGGCCTGTTCAGGGGGATGGGTCTCAGCAGCCACCTCCTACACGGCAGCAATTCAGGAAATGATGGTCATTTAAGAGATATAAAGGTCACAAGGGCCATCCACCTACCAAGGAATGGGGTTAGGACGCTTAGAGCAAGCCCCAACATCCTGGGCTGGGCCCCACACCTGCCCTGTGCAGCAACCCTAACAATGTTCAGTAGGGCCCTAAAGGCTACTACTGGGGTTTCTCAACAAGAATCGTACACAGGTGCCTCTCTGCCAGCCTGGGACCAAGGGGCCTGAGTCCTTGTGGTACACCAACGGTGGATATCTAGGGCAGTACAAACATCACTAACTGCTACCTGGATGCTGCCTCCTTTCAATAAAATACCACAATGCAACTGGAGGTAGAACCTGGGACAGGAAGCTGACTGAACGAACAGCTTCTTCAAGCTGAAGCTAAGCAGCACGATAACACTCAACAGGTTTTAGACTTTGGTGTCCTTCTGACTATGGCAGCTCAACCTCAATTAGCAAGACTCCACAATGTGTATTGCAGACATGAATGGAGGAGTGGCAATAAGTGGCACGGACAAAACCGAAAGCTGATGTTTGTACCTGGGGGAACCTTAGCACTGTGAGAGGGAAAGAGGAAGGGGATGTGAAGAGGGGGAAAGAGAAGGTAAAGAGAAACATTTCCTAGCCAGGTGTGGTGGCACACGCCTTTAATTCCAGCACTTGGGAGGCAGAGGCAGGCGGATTTCTGAGTTCCAGGCCAGCCTGGTTTACAGTGAGTTCCAGGACAGCCAGGGCTACACAGAGAAACCCTGTCTTGGGAGGGGAGGGGAGGGGAGGGGAGGGGAGGGGAGAAAAACATTTCCTGCTCCTTCACTCAATTAACAGTAGCCCTGGGCCTCTCTCTACCAGAGAAGCTGCTGTCCTAGGGGCTGGGGATTACATGGTGCTCAGGAATGCACAGCTGGGCAAAGACCGAAAAGGCCAAGGGTGTCAGGTGACAGGACTGAGTGGTTAGAGCAAGCAGAGAAGCAGAGGCCAGGTGGGAAACTCAGGCCTAATGGAGACAGTCCAGATGGCCTGTGGGGGAGGTGATAGAAGCATGATCATCCAGGGAAGCATGGGGGTCTAGACTCGGATCTCAGAGGTCCACCTCACTCTAAAGCAGTATCTGGCTGATAGGTAGTGGGGCACTGAGGGACGAGACAGTGCTGTGGGAACAGATTTCCCTTCTAGGTGTGCTCTGAAGCTCCCCTAAGCATGGATGGGGGGAGGGGGACTGCTCTACTTTTATTTGGTTCTACTCAAGCAATAGACTCTTCTGAAACTGAGATGGAAAATTCAAGACTACAGTTTGGTGAAACTGTAGACCACTCCTTGAGGATAGCCTCTGCCCTGGGGCTTTAAGGGGCCATCACTTCCTGTCTGGAAGAAAGCAGGCCTTCTGAAGCAGCCTGCCCAAGGACAGGACAACTGAAGGACAATGCCAAGGTGCATTGCCCCAGGATGACATGGAACCCAGCCATACAGCACGGAGGCCCTGCTGCCCCGCTGCTCCTGGGGCAAAGTTGTCTCTCCACAAAGTTGTCCTCCAAGATAGAGGCCAGGTCATCCCCCATCAGCAACTGGAGCCCAGAAGCCATGTCTGCTCTGACCACACAGCACAGCCAAGCTCTTATAGCCAAGTCCCGAATAGCTGGGGAGGTATAAGGGAGAAGACAGCTATGCTGGGACAGGCAGGTTTCCTCCAAGCCAAAACAGACACTTAGACTTGCCTGGGTGGGCCCAAGCCACTTCCTGCCACACATCCAAATGTCAGAGTGGTGGGGACTCTTCTGGAAGAATTCAGACTCGAAAGCCCAAGTTTCAACCTTTTAATACTGCCTCAGTGAAGCCAAGTAAAAGAATCTAATTCAACTTAGGAGACAAAAAGGTGATCCTGGGCAAAGAACAGAGTGCAGGCTCAGTTTCCCCATTCATGCCTCATCAGCATATGGAAAAGACATGAAGTGATACTGAAAATAGACTGACGGAGAAAAATCCAACAGACTGAAGGAGAAAAATTCAAGTTGCTAAGTAATGAGTTTTAAAATGCTTACCAGTAGCCTATCATCCCAACCTGAAAAAGGACTGAGGCAGAAAGCTTGTTATGAGTTTGAGACCAAACTGAACTACAGGGTGAATTCCATGACTTCCAGGACCATATAGTAAGTTCCCATCTCAAAAACTGTAGGAGTAGTCTAGTACCTCTGATATAGAATCATGTGCTGGCTGTGGGAGGACTCTGTCCTCTGGTCCCGACTGTACATACTCCAATGGGCATGGCTGTGACCAAATAAAACTATGCACCGTGATGGGCCACCAGCCTTCAAGGCCATCTAGCATAGTGTTTCTGGTTTTACACTGAGCAAAGGTATACCAGCATAGCTTCCAGTATCTTCTTAACACAGCAGTTAACAGGCCTGCTTTCCCACACACAACCCAGCGCACATCTACTTAGAGGAAGGGGGGTTCAGAAGACATGCAACCAGCAATTTCAACTCAAATCCAGGCCCCAAGCCTTAGTCTCTAAAAAGAGTAGGCAAGCAGCTAGCTGCAGGGTTGGCTTTTGCCTTTCCTCACACATGTGGAAATCTAAAGGCAAAGAGGCCCCATTTTACAAAGATGTGGTATGCTACAAAATCAACTGCTTCAGAGAATGAAACTTTAACCCAGTTTTAGTGCAAAGCTCAGCAAAGGACTTGGGGGAAAATAGAACCTGAGCACACTACAGCCAAGTGTGTGGAAATCTATGGCCCATTGAGGTTCTGTGGCAGAATGGAGCTACAGAATCCAGAACAGGTCTCTGGGGCATCTAAAGCTTGGGGAGGGACCATGTGAACATCCATGAGGATGGGGAACCACACTTGCTTCTGTTCCTGGAAAGGTCCCGAGAGAAGGACAGAGGTCCCAGAAAGACAGCTACACTGGGTGTGAGCTCTGCTGCCATCCTCAGGAACCTAGACCTAGGTGAGTAACAGCACTCCATTCCAAACCATGTGAGGCACCTTAACCAGTACACGCTGGGGCTCCAGAACTAAAAAAGGACTTCTGAGGTTTTCACCTATTGTCTGGAGATACTCTTAAAACAGAGCAGCCGGGCTGGTGAGATGGCTCAGTGGGTAAGAGCACCCGACTGCTCTTCCAAAGGTCCGGAATTCAAATCCCAGCAACCACATGGTGGCTCACAACCATCCGTAACGAGATCTGACTCCCTCTTCTGGAGTGTCTGAAGGCAGCTACAGTGTACTTACATATAATAAATAAACAAATCTTTAAAAAAAAAAAAAAAACAGAGCAGCCTTTCACAACATGTACAAACATACACATGCATACACACAACCTGATCAGCTCCTCCTCCTGCTTCCATTCTTACCCATTTCTCTAAGTAAAGGTCTGTCTTCTATGGCAATGTTGACCAACAGACAGCTCTAAGCCCCCAGTATGCAGAGCTGTCTCATGAGTACAGAAAACCACCTGGGCATAGTGGCACCTGTCATCTCAGCACTCAGCAGGTTAAGTCCAGGCTTGACTACAGACTGAGAACCTGCCTGGAAACAAATACCTCAAGGGTTGAGGGGCCTAAGGAACTGATCACTTGCTTAGTAGGAGAAAAAGGAGAGAGGATAGAAGGTTCCAGTGTCTGCTTTTGCAAATAAACACTTTTCTACAATCTTATTAAGGTAGGAGATACGTAAAAGATGCTTCCAAAATAAGGCTCCTTAAGGTGTATTTAAGAAAATTAATGGCCAGGTGTGGTGTTGCATGCTTCAATCCCAGCACCCAAAGGCAGAGGCAGGCCAACCTGGACTACACAGAGTTCCAGGACAGCCAGAGCTATATAGAGACTCTCTGTCTCAAAATAAATAAAAATTACAAACAGAGAAAAGGAAATTAAAGAATAAATTATAAGTAGTTTTAAGATATTCAAGTACATTATCAATATTTAAGTAAAATTTTAGGCCTAAGTGAAGCTTGACAGCAGCACCCTCAAGAGTTCCTGCCTCAGCACTACAGAATCAAATTCCTTTTGCATGGGTTCTTACATGCAGCGATGTGTAAACAGCCTTGGCAAAGAGCAAAGCAGTTTTGGAAGAACAAGTCATCCCCAGAAAACACCACAGCCCCCAGTGAAGCTACAGAAGCTCCCCAGACCGAGCTAAGTGCTGCAAACCTCAAAAAGACAGCAGCCACATATCAACCTGGCTCACTGGACACCTTTTTTTTGTATAGCCCTGGCCTCTCAGCCCCTTCTAGGAACAGCCTTAAATCCAGCCAGACAACAAGAAATGGCCATGTATCTGACCTGATTAGGGCCCCAAGGGAGGCAGGCAGGGAGTAAGGTCTACAAATAGTGAACATGCCAGCTATGTGTGTATCATCTCAAGAGTCCTCAGTCTCCCCACTATGTCCGTGTGAGCTAGGAGTGGCCCCACATAGACACCTGACCTCAAGTTGTGCCCTGTGTTGACCTTCAGCTGCCCAATGTGGCCATGTGAAGGAAAACTAAGAGCTGTGTAATGACCCAAGTTCTAGATTTGGGCTCTTAAGCCTGAGACCACAAGTTTATCATGAAACAGAGTCTATAACCCTTACAGGCAGATCACTCTGTAGGACCTAGCCTGATTCATCCATGCTGGTACCCGGAAAGGACAAATTGTTTTGCATACAATGTCCCCAAAGGTTCAGATGAACATCTCCCATAAGGACACACTGAGTAAACGGTGAGGGACCAAGATGTATCCCATATCCCTTTCACATAGGCACCCTTTGCCACAGTATTGCTGCTGGTTGTTGCTCTTCCCTGCAGGAGGCGGCCCAGGGGAGGGAGGAGGGGCCTTGAAGCCCACTTCTAAGGAAAAAAGGGAGGTTCCACAGCCCATGACAAGGAAGAATCAGGTTAGAACTCTTTCCCGCTGTGGCCAGACAGTTCCCTTGCACACACTTGCACCTGTAGCTGCAGTTACCTCCAGTACACAGAGCTGAGCTGCCACATGAGGCGTCACAGAGGTCATGAGCCTCTGGTGGCCTCTGCCACCCTATCACCCTACCACCCACCACTCCCTCATTCTATTGGAAGGCTGGCTCTTCTCCCTGCCCACAGGACTCTTCCTCTAGGCCTCAGCTGAAACTTGCAACTTCTATCTTTATGTTCATCTGTTTATATATTCCGACTCCTTTCCTGAGACAGGACACACCTCTTTATTCCATGTGTTACCAGGGCCCAGTACAGGAACAACGCTCAGCACAAAAGAGACACTGGATATACACACTTGCTAAACTAAAAAAGAACTAGAGCACACTTGCTTTCCCTCACTCTCTTCCTGTAAACTAAGCCAGAAGAATCTTCATGCCAAGAAGGAAGCCAGCGATGGAAAGCAAACAGAAGCCAGCAGGCAAAGCAGCACTTCTGCAGCCCAGTCTTCCGCAAGCAGCCTGAACAGCAGCTAGAAAAACCAAAACCAAACTGGGAATAGTAGGTATTCCTGACAACTGGGAGGATAAAAAAGGAGAACTGTCTAAGTTCAAATTCAGCTGGGGCTAGAGTGAGACACTTTTACAAAAAAATAAAACAACAGAAACTATACTCAAAAATGGATCAAAGAACTAAATTTATAGAATCTTAAACTGCAGGTGAGACTTCCTATCCTTGGAGTTGGCAATAGGTTCTCACACATCTCATCAAAAGCTACCAACAGCAACAAATAGGGCAATCTGTAGCTGGGGAGAAGTCCTGACCTTGCCACCCATGAAGCACACTTTACAAAGTGCTAGGGCAATAGCATGAGTGCACACAGTCTGGCCTGCTTGGCCAGTGAAGACCTCTTCTCAACAAATAAGTGGGGGGCACTTAAGGAATACTGAGGTTATCCTCTGACCTCTAGGTGCACATGTACACACGCGAGAGCATGCACACACACTAAAAGATAATTTAGACTGCATCAAAATTAAAACTGTATGCATCAATTGGTACTACCAGCCACTGGAGCACAGCTTTAATACCAGCTTGGGAGGCAGATGTAGGCGATCTCTCAGTAAGTTCAAGACCAGCCTCATCTACAGAATGAATCCCCAGGACACATAGGGCTACAAAGTGAGTCCTTCTCTCAAACAAACAAAATATCAATACAGTGAAACAGACACACAAAATCTTTTCCTTGAGGGCCTTGTATCCAAAGCATCTTACCAATAGAGGAAGAATTCTTTATGACTAAGGGACAGTCAAGGGAGCTTGCTGGGGTCACAGCAGCTCCCCCTCCAAGGAAAAGCAAAATTACATGTCAATTCAAAAATCAAAGGACAAGCCAGGTAGATCTCTGAGTTCGAGGAACTACAAAGTGAGTTCCAAGATAGCCAAGGTTACACAAGAGAAGCCCTGTCTCAAAATACAAAATGAAACACACACACACACACACACACACACACACACACACACACGGAAAACACTTTAATAGACATTTCTTGCACCCATTCAAATGACTAGTAAGAGGACCAGAGAGACAGCTCACAACTGCCTGCCAACTCCTGCTTCAGGGGATCAATGCCCTCAAGCACCCACAAACATACATATGCATAAAAGATAAGATTTTAAAATGTTTTGGAATTAGGGAGAACTGTGCAATACCTTGAGTATACTGAATGCCAACAGATACCACACTTTGAAATGGTGAAAATGTCAATTTTTCTTGCATGGGTGGCGATTACCTGGTTGGTGTTTTATTTTGTTTTGTTTTATTGTGGGGGCAGGGGAGGAGATGTCCAAGTCCTAAGGGTTGCAGCTATTTGAGCCTGGTGATCAATAACAAGAGCTTGTTCTTAAGGAAAGATGTTTGATGAAGTATACAGCTCCAGAGCCTGCAGCTACCATGCCAGCAATGGCAGCTATCAGGGAACCCAGACTGCTACAGTAGTTCACCACACAAATGGGATTATGAGCCTTGCCCCAGAGCAAACGTGCCAATACCTGGCAGTGTGGCCAGGAACTTGCATGGGACAAGGAACTCTAGAGCAGCTGTGTTGAGGAAGGCTGCGGTCCTCCCTGCAGTTCCTAGGCCACCATTTAAGATCCTCTTTCAAAAACTAAACAAGGGCTTTGGTGTGGGAGGGCATGCTTTTTGATCCTAGCACTCTAGAAAAGACAGGTGGACCTAAGAGAGTTTGAGGCCAGCCTCAACTACACAGTGAGTTCTAGGCCAGTTAGCATTATTTAATGGGACTCTGGCTTACAGACAGACAGACAGACAGCTGGTCCGTGGTGGCACACACCTTTAGTTCCAGCACTTGAGAGGCAGAGGCAGGCAGATCTCAGAGTTCAAGGGTAGCCTGGTCTACACAATGAGTTAGTTCCAGGACCACAAACAAGGAAGACTCAGAGAAACCCTGGGGGGCGGGGGGGGGGGGACGACGACGACAAAACTACTGCTATTTGAGCTGCTGGCTTGAATTTCAAAAAAAAAAAAAATCATTAAATTATTTCTTGGCTTGGGATTAGAACGGAGTTTCAAAGTGAAACCTTTCAAAAGTGTCTAAAAGTGCCAGCAAGTGGTGGCACATGCCTTGTTTTAAAAAAAAAAAAAAAAGATTTATTTATTTTATGTATGTGAGTACACTGTAGCTGTAAGATGGTTGTGAGCCTTCATGTGGTTGTTGGGAATTGAATTTTTAAGACCTCTGTCCTGCTCACTCTGGTCAACTCTGCTCGCTCTGGCCCAAAGATTTATTTATTATTATATGTAAGTACAATGTAGCTGACTTCAGATGCACCAGAAGAGGACGTCAGATCTCATTATGGGTGGTTGTGAGCCACCATGTGGTTGGTGGGATTTGAACTCAGGACCTTTGGAAGAGCAGTCAGTGCTCTTACCCGCTGAGCCATCTCCCCAGCCCAGCACATGCCTTTAATCTCAGCAACTGGGAGGCAGAGGCGGGTGGATTTCTGAGTTCGAAGCCAGCCTGGTCTACAGAGTGAGTTCCAGGACAGCCAGGGCTATACAGAGAAACCCTGTCTCAAAAACAAACAAACAAACAAACATTTCTGAAAGTTTCAAAGGTTTAACTCCTGCCATCTTATACTATGTATTTATGAGAAGTGGCCTTTTCAGCACTAATAATTTTAAAGACAAAGAACCAACTCTTGAGAGACAGTGAAGATACTATATAATAACACATACTTAGCCAAAGCCCAGCATTTGCTACTGAGGTGTAAGGTTCAGTGGTTCACTGCCTGCAGGTGGAATCTCTAAGATTTGGCGCTTATGATGAAGTACTTTTACCTATTGAGCCATCTTGCTGACCATAAATTTTTGTTATGGAAAATTTCAAGCACACCCACAAAGTAGTAGTGATGCTATGATGGGATGTGTGTACTCCCCAGGTCCCTGGCCTCATGTCTCCCATGCCCATACTGGCCTTTGTGAAGCCAATGCTTTGAACATGCCCTTGGTGACACTTTCAACCACTTAACAGCTCACCCCTCCCTCTCTATGGATATGCTTGTCTTCCCCACCATCACCCCTGAATTAAGTCATTTGTTTGCCATGGTTGGGTTCTGCGAGTGAGGTTTCTGCAGTTAATATGACATGAACCCAATTTCCTATAAACTGTTCTTTAGACAAAATGGCCAGTGTACATCCTTCTGGAAGTTCCTATCACTACCCTGCCCCACCTCTAAACACTGGTGGTCATTGAATATGGCTGTCTGCACCTCTAATAACTCATTCTCAGCCTGGCAGTAGTGACACATGCCTTTAATCCCAGCACTATGGAAAAAGAAGCATGCAGATCTGAGTTTGAGCCTCATCTACAGAGCATGTTCCAGGACAGCCAGGGCTACACAGAGAAACCTTGTCTCAAAAAGAAACTAAAACAACAAAAATTCATTCTGCAGCTGTAAAACTAAACTCACAGTTCTGTACGTTCATAGTAATTAGTGAATGTGACAACTGCTACTACTATGCTGGCCACTAAGGCTACTTAATATGCAAGTCCAATTCTCTCCACAATACTATCCAATGACACACTGGTCACTTGTGTACAGAGTTCCTCAAAAGCTGATATAGTGACACGTGACTATCCCCCTGCACATGGGGAGGCTCAGGTCTGAGGATTGTGTGTGTGAGACTACTCTGGTCTATACAGCAAAACTGTGTCTCTAGACGTAAACACAGGCTCTGCGGTCCATGCTGAGAGGCCCTCCTCTGACATATCTTGGCCCTACCAAGTTCAGGCTGGAAAGACAGTGTACATGCTTCACCTCCTCACTGAAGACGAAACCACACTGGCTCCCCAATATCCTCTAAAGGAGAATGGGGACTTGCCAGCTTCTAGTTCTTTGAAAGCCAACATGAACTTGGAGACTTTTCATATTATTCATTTATTTAGAGACAGGGTCTCACTCTGCTACACAGATTGACTTAGGCTCCTGGGCTTCAGCCTTGCAAAGAGCTGGCACCTGGCTCACCATCAATTGTGTTTCTTTCATATATACTATGGATGAAGCCAGGGTCTCACTAAGCCAGCATTCTACGCCCCCACCCCCAGTTGCACCACTGTAGTGGATTCAACACGGGTAACTCCAGGACTTGCTGTAATCACCTGTTGCACTTGACCTGTGCTACTACTGTGGGCCTTTCTGACACAACTGTCACTTCCTAATGCAAATTCAGAATTCAGTGTGATCTGGTTTGACTCAAGTTCTGCACTTCTCTTTTGGTCCTTAGAGACATTATCTGTTTCTTCTACAATGTTTAACAGGAAAAAATAAAACAAAATAAAAACAACAAAGGTGCAAAAAACGTGACTCCAACTGGTTAGCTTTACAAAACTGGCATCTAGTGTAAAAATGCAGGAAAAAACAAGACCTGACAGTCACCATGCTATGCTGTGCACATGCCCTTCACTGGCACACATTGTAACACACATAGTAATGGTGTTTTTAGTAATAAAGAACAAACACACACACACCTTTCCTTTGGAAAATGGATTCATGCTGTACTTTGTGTAGGACTAAAAATGATAGAACCCCACACAAGAGGCTCTGGCCAGCATTATCTCTGCATCCTTCACCTTGTCACTACTGTCACAGGATCACTACCCACATTCTTCACCCAGGTGCTTACACAGTAATAATAAGCTCCCCTGTCACAATCCTTTCCCACCACCCACAGGAGAGAGCTTTGGTTCTAAATAAACACATAGTAGTTCTATGACTCCAGTAGGGCCTGACTGATCTCTACAGGAACAGCTAGAGACCACAGCAAAGATGTCTCAGGGACTCTGCAACCTGCATAATCTTCTTTAGCAGGAAGACAATGCTGACTGTGCTGTGGCTATGTACTGCTTTCCTAAAGCCCCATCTCACTTAAGATCTCTAATACCTAGCACACGAGTCATCATGATCCCTACCAAATAAAAGATATACACACACCTGCAACCCAGCAAATGATACCCAAGGATAAACACTTTGTCCACAAACCTGAGCCAGCAGAAGGGCCTGCTGGGGTGGGCATGTGGTCTGTGTGCACCTTTGTAATGGACAAGAGTTGCCTAGCACATGAGGACCAGGGATCAGGAAAACCCAAATGCAGCAAAAGGTAAATATGGCCTAGAATTAAATCAGGACACACCGTAGAAAACATAAATTAAAACCTGCAATCCCAGCAGCTGGGAGGCAGAGGCAGAGGCAGGAGGATTACCTGGAGTTCATCTGGGCTACATAATAATACTCTCTCAAGAAACAAGCCAGAGTTAGTGGTACACACTGTAATCTGAGCACTTGGGAATCTGACGCAAAAGATCAAGACTAGTGTGGACTACATGGCAATACCATTCTGAGACAGGGTTGTCTCAGAAAACAAAGTAAGGGGCTGGAAAGATGGCTCAAAAGTTAAGAATAAGAGCATTTGCTGCTCTTGCAAAGGACACAGCAATTCCCAATACACACATGGTGGTTCAGAGCCACCCTTAACTTCAATACCATGCCTTCTTCTGATCTCCTCGGGTACCTGGCATGTGAGTGGTACACAGGCCCACATGCAGGTGTAACACTAATACACATAAATTAAAGAGAAAAAAACCTAAAAACCAAAACTGTAGCTAGGCAGTGGTAGTACACGCCTTTAATCCCAGGCGAATTTCTGAGTTCAAGGCTAGCCTGGTCTACAGAGTGAGTTCCAGGACAGCCAGGGCTATACAGAGAAACCCGGGGGGGGGGGGGGGGGGGGGCAAACAAACAAACAAAAAAACACCCAAAACTCTAACCCTAACACTGTCACAGATACTTTCCAGCACAGCAGGATGTCAGAGCAGGAGCCAAGCAGATGCCAGTAAGTGGTGGTAGACCATTTGGTAAGACACCGTGTGACAGTCCTAAAACTGTGACGCTATCCTGGGAGGTTCTGAAACCATGCCCTACTTCTAGGATGCCACTCAATTCCTCCTCCTTTTACAGGCACTAAATGTCACTATGTAAATGTCATTGTGAGGCCCTGGTGGCAATAGAAAGGCCCCTCCTTCCCCTGTGGAATTCTGGCCTTTTGTATTCTGTAAAGCTGAGGTTTCCACATTAGAGCTAGCTGGGCAGTGGCTAAAGAACAATTCTAGCCATCTGGGAGGAGATACAGCTGGAGATCAAAGGTTAATATCTGGTTCCCCCCCACCCCCACCCCCACCCCCACCCCCAGGCCTTTGAGCAGGTGACCAATAAACATGGTGTCTACCCCAAGGCTCAAGGGTCATACCTGATGCCACAGGAACCCAACTCCCTGCCTTCCTTCCTGAGCAGGGCTTTATCAGATATGTAGAGGTTATCTAAGCCAGCTTTCCATTCCATAGACACCAGTCTCTAGCACTCACCTGGCCTCAGGGTCCGGGACACGGATCCTACCATGCTGCCATGGCCACAGCTCTGTCAAAAGGCAACTTATGTGGATGTGCTGGCTCAATGTGCTGGCCAACCTAAACCAAAAGACAGAAAAACACTTGAGTTCCATAAAATGGTTGGGAATCAGGAAATTTCAAACTTCTCCAGTGCTGGGGTGTAATTCAGTGGTAGATCCTACCAAGTATATGCAAGACCTGGGTCCTGTCTCCAGCATCCACAATAGAAGAAAATGCTTCCAGTCATAGGAATAGTGAACTCTGCCATTGCTGCCCTCCACAACAGGAGCCCAGACAAGCAAATCAATTTCTAAGGCCTAGTGGGCATGGGGTAACCTGTGAACAACACCCCAGACCTACCTTGGAAGCTCTCAACAAAAGCACAACAACAACACTGAGTAACAGGCCAAGTCTAGATAGTTCTCATTTATCACCCAGAACACAGAGTAAATGATTGAAGGGCTGTCCTCACAGCAAGCTAGGAGTGACAGAATGGTTAAGGCCAAGCTGACACAGGTGCTGATCTAATGTGGGGATGGCCTCGGAGCAGGCCCAATTTTATAAAACAGAGACTTGATACATCAGGAAACCTGCCCAGCAAGCAGACCAGCGGGATTCCCGCTCTGAACCACCACCAGTGCAGAAGTACAAGTTTGTCCCTGAGGATGAGGAGGGCACAAGTACCCAGGGAAGAAGAGATATAGCAGAAGAAGTCCAAATTCCTGGGCAGAGTGGCTCCATGACAGGCCCCAGAGTCTGTGGTGTCAGGTTGGGTCCCACTTTCAGAATTTTATGCACCCGGCCTCTCCAGTAACAATACCACCTCTGTTCTCTTTCTTCGTGTTCATACAACTGCCAGGAAAACATACTAGTAAGAAACCAGTTTTGTTGTTGTTTTTAAATGAATGGCTCAACAGTTAAAAGCACTGGATACTCTTGTAGAGAACCAGGGTTCAGTTCCTAGCACCCACATGGCACACATACATGGAAGAAAAACACTCATACACACTTTTACAAAGAAACCTTTTCTGTTTAGTTTTCAGTTTATGATACAAGATCTTATGATATAACTCTGGCTGATCTAGAACTCAAGAGGTCTGCCTGTCTCTGCTTTCTACGTGCTGAGATTAAAAGTACACACCACCATGCCCACCAAGAAATCTCTTTTCTAAACTCTTTTCAGTAATGTGTGACTCAAGAAATATTCTCACAGAAAAACTTGCCAGAAAGACCTTTGGGTATCAAGGAGCACAAGGCTCCTCCCATGTAAAAGACCCTTGCCACAGACACTACCAGGGCCTTCCATCCCAGTGTAAACTGGGAAAGCCAGCAAATGCTGCTACCCCTCAGCTGCCTGACCCACTAAGTTCAAGCTTCTCAGCCAGAGGCAGGGAGCCCTAGTCTAAGTGCCCAGACACCTGTCCCTTCTCAGGATCAAGGCCAGCACAGAGACCCCACCCTGGGATGATTTCAACTTTACTATGGAACAAAAGCTACGATTTCTGTAGAGGCCGCCTTTCAGCTTTTGAGTCTCAACTTGTTCCCAGGCTAGCAATATGCAGCCTGATCATGTCTCCCTGTTGGTGGCCAATGCCCACACCTCCAGCGTACAGTCCCACACCCAAAAAAGAAAGCAGTGAAATTGCATATAGAAGTCAGAGAACGACTTTCAAAAGCTGGTTCTTCCCTTCCACTATGTAGGTTTTAAGTATTAAATTCAGGTTGAGTGGTCAAGTGGTGGTAAACCTTACTGGCTAAGTTACCTTGCAAACCCTTGCTTGTATGTTCTCAATTTGTGATGGTCTGAGTTAGCAAGACCCTGGCCTGGGTCAGTCACAGGCCATTAGTGCACAAAGTCAGCTGTGTTTCCAGAGGCACATCAATCAGTGAGAAGTGAAGATTACAACAAAATCTGTTTACAACAGGCATAAAAACATGATGCATAAGGGGGAAAAAAAACTACAGTCATGTTAAAGTCCTGGCACTCCCCTGAGATAGGAAGATGGTTTGACTCTAGAACAAGACAGAGATTTTTTATCTCAAAAAACAAAAACAAAACCCACAGAGCTGGGATGTAACCCTGGCAGAGCTCGCCTGGCAGCAAGCAGGCCTGGGTAATGTCTCCCACATCAGAAAAGTAAACAAGACAAATGGAAAGGAATCCCTTTCCTTTATTTATGGTTAGGAGGTACAAATTCTCTTCCCAACTGACCTACAAATACAATGCATGTACTATCAGAAACTTTGAGCAGAGGCTGGGCACATAACTGCAGCACAAGTGCTTATCATACAAGCGTGAGGACTCACAGCCTATAAAGAAGCTGAATATGGTAGCATGCTCTTATACTCTCAGAGGGGGGAACAGAGGTAGGAGAATTACCCGATTTCAGGGTTAACGTGAAATCTCTCTGCATAGCCCTGAGTTATCCTTAAACTCATTGCTATCCTCATGCCTCTGTCTGTTGGGATCAAAGGTATACATTACCCTCCCCAACTCAACTCTGTTAGTTCTGATATTAAATATGTATGGAATTTCAGCCACTTCTCTAAGTGTCCAAACTATCCTCTCTGCTAAAGTGAAGGATGTTTCTGAACTAGGTTCCTTATTTCAAGAAGCCTCTGAACAAGCAAGATAGCTAGATAAGTAAAGGCAAGCCTGAGAACCGGAGTTCAATCGCCTACAGTCACATGGTAAATAGAACAGATTCTCACAAGTTGACCCACCCATGTGTACAAGCACACACACACAAACCACGTACATTCTCTCTCTTTTTTTTTTTAAGATTTATTTATTTATTATATGTAAGTACACTGTAGCTGTCTTCAGACACTCCAGAAGAGGGCATCAGATCTCATTACAGGTGGTTGTGAGCCACCATATGGTTGCTGGGATTTGAACCCAGGACCTTTGGAAGAGCAGTCAGTGCTCTTATCTGCTGAGCCATCTTGCCAGCCCACCACGTGCATTCTTAATCCATCTATCAATGTATTAGCAGTTGACTAGACTCAAAGCATCAAACATACCCCAGAGGCCAGCCAGCCTAGTGCCCATCCACCTAAATAAATCTCATTTTTGGACTTCAGGCCCAGCCTTATACATCAAACACCCTCCCACTGTGGACATTTCACATCTGAAACAAAACCTCTATAAAGATGGACTTTCAAATCCGGGTCATCAAGAGGGATGCCTGCATCTGTAATCACAGCTACACAGGACGCTGAGGCAAGACTGTAATGAGCCAACAATAGACTAGCTCTAAAATAATAAAAATAAACACCAACTCTCCACTCTAAACTGAGAAAGACCTAAAAAAAATAACTACCAGGCCACTGTGACACTTAAAAATCTAAGAAATGCTTAATGCACACAACCTCATTCCAGAAGCCTCTACCCTGGAGAAGTGCTTGAACTTATTAGCCTATTCTGCTGCCTCTTTGCTGTACCTGCTAGCAGCTCCCAACCCAGTCTGTTCCAGAGTTTCCGGAAGGCACCCTCAGCCCACCCCTACCCAGTACAGCTCCAGTGTCTGTGGACCTTCCCACCAAGCAGTAAGGCAAGACTGTGTTATCAGATTCTGCCTGGCTTCAATTCAGCACCTAGAGCGTGTGACACACAGCTAGTGCTGTACGTTTGGACTTGGGTAATAGGCTAGGATGGAGGAGTTAGTCTGGGGAGCCCAGTGCAGCAGCCCCTTTAGTCAGTCAATGTGACTCTCATAAGAAATGAGTAGAGATCTAGCAGAACTCACTTAGCATTTCCACAAGGAACATTTCTTGAAACTAATCATGTGATTACCACTGCACCTCACTAACTGGGTTCAGAAAGCTTTGCTGTTTTTATGCCAAACTCATACATTTAAAACAATATCAAGTAACCCGTAAGTGCACAATTACCAGCTCATGGGAGACTCTTTACCTCCCCTGATAAATCATTACGCTTTAGCTTTGACCCTGCACCTGGGTCCTCCACTCACACATACACCCTTCTCCTGTAACCGACCCTGACCTTCTGTCCTATTTGGAGAGAAACCACACTTTGACAGGAAGATAGCCATGGGAGCCACAGTCGTGAAATCAAGCCTTGGCACTGTGGCTGCCCCATCTTTTGTTGTCATTTGATCCTCTGGGACAAGGCCTGGAGGATGCTCCTTTTAACTCCAGGATGAAGGCAGAATTAAGTGCCTGCTAGGTTACTCATGGCCAACACACAGGAGACAACACAGGTGTATGAAGGCACTGGCATTTGACTGGAAGGGCTGACTATATTACACTCTTAGGACTGGAAAGCATGAGTGTTCCCCTCTACTCTCTGTCCACCACCTGCCCTCACTGACACCTGTGCAGTCTGCACCCACACATTTGCCACCTTGGCCCCCATATTCTCCTGACAGATCCAAGAACCCAGTACTTCTTGTTGCTCCTGTCTCTGACCCTTCCAAACCCAGAGTGCACCTGCCCTACACAAACCAAGCATCTACCCACTTCACAAAGCTCACCTGGACCCTCTCTAGGAGTAGAACTCATAACACCAGAAAGGGAGAAACCAAGGCACCAAAGGAGGCACCACAGTGCTGGCAGGTGGAGGATTAGGTCAAACCCACAGTATGTGTGTCTGTCTTTGTCTCTAATGTCTCGCTCATTCACACATGCACGCACACGCAAACATACAAACACACACACACACAAAACTCAAAGATCAGCCTGCCATGGCCTCTCAAGTGTGAGGATTAAAATATGTGCCACCATACCCAGCAACACAGAATCATAATTCTTTTCTCATTTTGTCTCTGTGTAGCCCTGGCTATCTGGAAACTAATTCTGTAGACCAGGTTGGTCTCAAACTCAGAGATCTGCCTGCCTCTGAAGATTAAAGGTGTGCACCACCACCACCACCACCACCTGGCTGAGGCTTCACAATTCTTAATGTAGCCCTGGTGGCCTAGAACTCAAAGTTCCAGTTCCACCCAGGTGCTAGCAATATGCACACTAAGTGTGTGCTCTATTGCTAAGTTCTGCTCCAGCTCACATTCAGTTTCTAACTTGGGGATTGGCACCCTATTGCCTGCTACCCACATTCAAGCAATTAGTTTTCCTGGGACATAGTCACAACCAATGCTCCCTCTGTGTCTGCCTACAATGACAGAGCTAAGCAGTGGTGATACATGACAGAGTTAAACCAAAAGCACTATCTCAAAATAAGGAACCTTATTTTAGCACTATCTCAAAATAAGGAACCTTACCTCTAAGGGCTAGCAAGGAGCACTTTGGAGCTGTTCAGGAGAAGAGCAAAGGGACCCCAGCCACAACAGCACAGGGCATAGCTTGGGCTCCAGCTCCAGGTCACCCCCAGGGAACCTGTGCAGAGCCTGCTCTCCCTAGGGTAAAACACCTTGTTAACTATGTCCCTAGGGAGCAGGGACATATCAGACTAAGCAGACTAGAGAAACAGTCCCAGGAAAGCAAAGGAGCCAGTGGGGAAACTGGCCATACAGCCCATCCCCTTAGCAACCAAAGCTAGGACTAGGGGATGAGAATGGTACAGTCCTGTCCATCATCTCAAATCCTAGCACCCACAATCCCTAGCTCACCTTGTCCTCCCCTTATCTATGGTAATAAAGGCCTTGATGGAGGATGGATCATCTCACAATGAGCCAACACACCCTCCCTAATATCCCTGAAGACAGACAGATGGATGGACACACACACACACACACACACACCCTCTCTCAGTATCTTATGATGGTTCGAATGTGTACATGCACTTACACACACATCATGACTCCAGTAAGCCTGTCTCTCCCCTACTTGCTCCTCCTCACACCTGCCCACCTGTCTGCCGAGGTCCCTGCCATGTCCTCCTTCCCTTTTGCCACTTCTGGTACAAGTCCCTGTCACTTAAGCAAGCACTCCCCAACCAGTACATCCAGCCAAGTTAAATAGATTGGGATGTGGCAACAGTTAGGACCCCCTACACTGTTGTCAGCACCCACAATGTTTCCATCACAAACTTGGGGCAAAACCAGTCAAATATACAAAGTGTCTTCCCTCAGAATCCAAGGCTAAGAGGCAGCCATGCAGGCCCCAGCCCCCAGCATGAGTCCAGGCCTCCCAGAGAGCAGCTGTTGCTTCAGCCTCTCACAGCTGAAGGTCCCAGAGGCCTAGCCTTGAGTCTAGAGAAGCCTCCTCCCTGTGACTCCCTGTCATTGCTGTCTTGGTACTGGTGGTTGGCATAATGTACACACCTTTTTTTTTTCTCTCTCTCTCTCCGCAATGGCAGAAATGGACCCCAGAGCCTCTGCTTTCAAAGTAGGCAAGTGGTCTCTACTGAGCCCCTAACTAGCACCCCTCCCTTCTTACTGCAGAGGTACAGTATCCCACCCAATGTCTCACAGATCAGAAAGCAGGCACTTTCATCATACTCTCCTTCCCTACTAGCCATCCTAAAGGCTCAAAAACACTTTTGGCCAGCTGTGGTTCTCAATGACCCATAGCCCTCCGAAAAAGCCCACCTCCCTCCTGAAGCTCCTTCAATACTGTGCTGTGAACCAAGTGACAGCCTCTGCGCCAGGCAGGACCTCCACAGGAAACCTCTACCTCTTACTTTGGCTATAGTGACTTAAAGCCATTCTTCAAAACGTCTCGGCTCCTATGTGGATGTGGACACTCCTCCCAATGTCCACACAACTGGTGGGAACTGCACACACCTGAATATTGAAATATACTGAGGGCAAGGTCTGTGGGCCTCAGGAAGGTCTGAAGTGCTAAGCACTGAGATGCTCAGTATGTGAAAAGCTTGTCAGACACCTGAAGGAAGTGTGACAAGAAAAAGAGGAAATGGCTTCTTTGCCGGGAAGCTGGGACTGCTCCCCTGTGATAAGTCCTTTTTCCCCACCCCTTTCCTGGCATGAGGTTCTCAAAGTCCTTAGGACCTCCAAAGTGCTCATGTCATGGACGAGGTTCCAGTGCTGGCTAGTGATAAGTTAGCTGCCCACTCAATCCCTGGGTGGGAAAGCAAAGAGAGGGGCTGGAGGCTAGTGGGTCCCAGTACCAAAAGCACCAACAATTGAGCCTCTGCCATAACACTCCAAAAGCACCCACAGGCCTAGCACTCTGGAAGCTTCCAGACAACAGGACACAGGAAGTTCCTGGAAGAGAGTGGTTGCCTGATGAGCCCTGAAGCTCCTTCTCAACACTGCAACACCCATACTGAAGAGGAACATGTCTTCCTGAGTTCTAAAAGCTGCTGAAGGAGGGACCTAGGAACCTAGACTGATAAACAGTCATCAGAAACCCAGGAGAGCCACACTGGGTAACAAAGAGAGGAGCAGCCTTGAGAATAATAAGCCTTGGTCCTGTGGGAGCAAACACAGACTCCAGGGAGCTGTTGTGGGCAGAGAGCTGAATTACAGGATGTCCTGCTGGTGTGTGCTGCTCAAGGGCCACATGTTGAGGTCACTAAGGACTCAGCCTGAAATGTGGAGACAGTTTTCCCTGACTACCTTCTGCAAGAATATATCAGTACGTAACATACTTCCAGACACATTGACAAATAGCTATGGAAAAAATGATGAATACCTGTGACCCCCCAAGCAGGGCAGTTGGAGATCTAAGACTCTCCCCAATATTTCCTGGTGGTTTCAGGGGCTTGAGGAGGGTCACCCCACCAAGCTGGAGGAGGCCCTGCCCCTACAGGAGCTAACACCAAAGAATTCCTGTGCTCCAACACTCTACCTATGAGATGATGTCACAATGAACCTTCTAGAGTGACAAGCATTTCTTTTAGCAGCTGACACAAGTCAGGCCTTCAATGTGTGTATGCCTTAGTCTCTTTCTAACTAATCCTAACAGACAGATCCATGTCCTCATAGTTACAAATTATTTTTGAGGTCATATTTTTGTGCAGTTAATGCACACAAGGTAAAACTCTTTTTTTTTTTTTTTTTTTTTTTTTTTTTGGTTTTTCGAGACAGGGTTTCTCTGTATAGCCCTGGCTGTCCTGGAACTCACTTTGTAGACCAGGCTGGCCTCGAACTCAGAAATCCGCCTGCCTCTGCCTCCCGAGTGCTGGGATTAAAGGCGTGCGCAGCCGGGCGTGGTGGACAGCCCGTGGTGGACAGAGTTCCAGGACAGCCAAGGCTACAAGAGAAACCCTGCCTCGAAAAACCAAAAAAAAAAAAAAAAAAAAAAAAAAAGGCGTGCGCTGCCACGCCCGGCTAAGGTAAAACTCTTAACTTTCTCCACTTCAGAGACTTACTATAGTCCAAATTGGCCTCATATCTGTAGTATGGAGATTACCCTGCTTCACCTGGTAACCAAGCTAGGCTTATTGTGACCATTCTTAAATATGTGGTTTAACATTATTAAAAATGTTTACATGTGGGCCAGGTGGTCATGGCCCTTTAATCCCAGGATTGGAAAGGCAGAGATTAAGCTGAGTTCGAGGAGATTCTGGACTATAGAATGAGTCCAAGACAGCCAAAGCTACACAGAGAAACCTTGTCTTAAACACCCACCCAAAAGAAGTTTACATGGGCCAGTTAGATAGCTTAGCAAAGGCTGCCAAGCTTGACAACTGAGTTCAACCTCCATGACCCACAACACCTGAAAGATGTCCTCTAAACTCCTCCCATGCCCACACTTAATGAAATATAAAAAATAAAGAGTAAAAATACTGCCATAGTTTACAGAACTTGTAAAAGTGAAACTCCCTGGCCAGTCTCTGACACCTATCATTGCCTTCCATCTGCAAGGACAGCTTGCTTTATTCCAGAAAGCTCCTGGAAGATGGGGAAATCACACAGCTTGTGTCCTTGGGGTCTAAGCCATGTCACATGCTTTCAAGGTTGAGCTACTTGTATCATTGAGCCCTCCTGGACCATGCATGCACGGGGATGTCACAGTGCAACCCAGGGCCTAGTACCTGTTTCTAGCACATCATAGCCCTAACAAGCTCCAGCATTAACCAGCCCCTGCAACTTCTCAAATGCATGGCAGAAAAGAGCCCAGGAAAGCCTGTGACTAGTGTTCTAAGAGCACTGCCCAAGCACCTTAGACCTGACCTTCATAGACAACCCTGGCCTACCACTGCATTCCAATTCCCTGGGAACATACCTGTTCAGGCCTCACCTTATAGCACAAGCAAGAGACAGCACAAGTAGAGTAGAGAGGACCACTTCATCTTGGCAACACTCTTCCCTTAAATGGAAACCTGAGCGCCCCAAATCTCCTGGAAGCCTGTGTACAAAATGTTGCACTAGATAGAGAGCCAGCTCCCAGCACATCCAACTTCATGTAAGTAAGGGGGACAACAAGACAAACAGATAACAGGGACCCCCATCAACTGATACCAGGGAGAGGGAAAACAGCATCATAATGCCCTGGCTGTGATTTATGCATTTATGCATTTATGAATGCTGGGATGAAAGGCATGTGCCACCACAGCCACCCAAAGATGGCTTAAGATGAGGCAGAATTTAAAAAGACAATCATGTCTCTGGCCTCTATGTATGTGTGCAAACTGCCTCACACACACACACCCACAATCTTTATTTAAAAGTACATTTATTTACTCATTTATTTTTAAGGCAGGGTGGTTTATATATAGCCCCGGATGTCCTGAAACTCACTATTGATAGATGAGACTGGCATTAAATACATAAAGATCCATCTGTCTCTGCCTCCCTATGCACACCTATTTTATTTTTATTTTATGTATATGGCTGTTTTGCCTGTATGTCAGTGTGCCACATGTATTTCTTTTTTTGTTTTGTTTTTTTGTTTTTTCAAGACAGGGTTTCTCTGTGTAGCCCTGCCTGGCCTCGAACTCAGAAATCCGCCTGCCTCTGCCTCCCGAGTGCTGGGATTAAAGGCGTGCGCCACCACGCCCGGCGACATGTATTTCTAGTGCCCACAGATGCCAAAGGCGGCATCAGACCTCATGGAAGAAGAGTTACAGATGGTTGTGAGCCACCATGTAGGTGTTGGAAAACAAACCCAGGAGCTTTGTAAGAAGACTAGCCAGTGCCCTTAACCACTGAGCAGCCTCTCCAGTTGCCTGGGGTTCCCTTCGTTATGTTTCTGTGTGGGAGCATGCATGAGGAGGCCACAGGACAACTTCTCTCCTTTTACTATGTGAGGACCAGGAATTAACTCAAGCACCTTTACCTTCCAAGTCACTTCATTGTCCCACAAAAGCTTATTTAAAAAAAGAGAGAGCTGGGCGTGGTGGCGCACGCCTTTAACCCCAGCACTTGGGAGGCAGAGGCAGGCGGATTTTTGAGTTCGAGGCCAACCTGGTCTACAAAGTGAGTTCCAGGAGGGCTACACAGAGAAACCCTGTCTCGAAAAAACAAAAGAGGGCTGGTGAGATGGCTCAGTGGGTAAGAGCACCTGACTGCTCTTCCGAAGGTCCGAAGTTCAAATCCCAGCAACCACATGGTGGCTCACAACCATCCGTAATGAGATCTGACTCCCTCTTCTGGAGTGTCTGAAGACAGCTACAGTGAACTTACATATAATAAAAATAAATAAATCTTTAAAAAAAGAAAAAGAAAGAAAGAAAGACAGACAGACAGACAGACAGACAGACCAAAAGAGAAAGCGGCACGTCTAAGTAAAGAAAGGGAAATCTGCAGTTTGGAGTAAGGTTGATCCCATTTAACCTCCACCTCTAGAAAAATGACCTTAGCACCTCCACATTCCCTGATGACAGGAGCTGGTACCTGGGAGCAGCTGGACAGACAGACCTACACGCTTAAGAACCTCTGTTAACTCTAATCTCAACTATCCACCAGTTTGGCAACTCAAGTCAGGAAACAAGTAATTAAGGTCTATATGCTAATAGACCATAAGGGTTGGTCTTCTAATGCCAGATAAATATCTTTTGATCCCCATAACCACAATCAAGGGCTGCCAGCATCACTTACCTGGTACCCAGGAGGTACCAGCAAAACCTACCCACAATTAGGAAGCACTGCCATTGTGACCCTCAAGGTCTCTATCACTGTTACCCTTTCACATAAGGGACTTCCCTTGACACCACTTGACAGGTGAGAAACCTGAAGCTAAGACATCAAGTCAAGCCACTGCCTAGGTCTCTCAGGTGTACACAGAGTGGTACTAGAAGGCCTAGGTTCTACTGATTCTGATGAGACTCTAGCCCCAGGCTCTACATAGCCCAGGCCTGGGGGCTCTAGGAATACTCAAAGACTGATACAGATCAATCCTCACCTTTTGTTTTAAAAATCTTAGTCCCAGAAGCAACCAACAACAACAACCAGACGCTGTTGACAAGACACTAACAACTTGCCAGCCTACAAGCAGAAAGACGGGGTTTAGAAACTTACAGACAAATCCCAGGCTGGCTCATAAGCTAAGAGCCATCTTTACCTTCATCTCTAACAGGTAATACACACAACACAACTTAAGACAGCACAAGAGCCAATCAGGCTCACACAAAGTATGTGTGCAGCCAAGAGTGGTAGGAAACTGAGGCAAGAGAATCCAAAGTTTAAAACCAGCCTGAAGCCGGGCGTGGTGGCACACGCCTTTAATCCCAGCACTCAGGTGGCAGAGGCAGACGGATTTCTGAGTTCGAGGCCAGCCTGGTCTACAGAGTGAGTTCCAGGACAGCCAGAGCTATACAGAGAAACCCTGTCTCAAAAAGCCAAAAAAAAAAAAAAAAAAAAAAAAAAAAAACCAGCCTGAACTACACAGGGAGACCCTGTCTCAAGAGGGGGAAAAATTGTCTGCAGACAACTTCTAAGGGTCACCAGAACATAGCTCATCCTAGCCTCACTCCCACCCAGCCTCTAATCAGGACCCTGACAGAGACCTGGTGATCACTCACATGCTAAGCCATTTTAACTCAAGTCTCCTACCTACAAACACATTCCTTCCCCACTTTCAAGCCAGTATCCTGGGAAGAACACCCACCTTTCCTTCCAAGTCCGCCAGAAGAGCTAAAACTCAAAACCATCTGGGCAGTTCATGAAACCATCACAAAAGCTACTAGATAACATGTTTCAGAGAAATTTTCCTGTATGTGTACACAAATGATGCCTAAGTGTGTGAATATAGGCACAGAAGTGCCAAGTCTTGCATGTGAAGGTCAGAGATGACTTCAGTCTTCACCTTCCATCTCAAGGCAGCTCCTGAAACTGTTGCTGAAGTGAGGCTAGCTAACTGGCTGTGTGAACTAGGAGTCTTTCCTGTCTCCATCTCATCACCCCATAGTCAATGTTGGGATTACAGAATTTGCTCCTGCTGATAATTCAAACTCATATCTTCATGCTTGCATAACGAGCACTTCAGCCACTGGTTCATCTCTACAGTCCCCAGATTAACTTACATGCCCTGGGTCTGATGTGTGTGCATTGGAAGAAAAGCCAAGTGCTCTTAACTTCTGAGCCATCTCTCTAGTTCCACCCCCACCCTCTCTATGACAGTAAGGTATGCATGTGCCAAAGAACAACTGTAAGAGTCAGTTCTCTCCTTCCACCATAAAGGTCCCAGGCATGGAACTCAGGCTGACAGATTTGGCAGCAAGCATCATCATAATACTAGCTACTGCCTTGGGTCTTTCTGGAAAAGGCTCCAAAACTCCAACTGGACGCCAGATACAGTGGCTCATGCAGGAAGAGTTTGAGCCCAGTCTGGGCTATGAAGAGAACCTGCATCAAAATAAAAGGCCAGACATTCTATTCTCTTCTCATTAGAGACCCACATTGACCTCAAGTTCAAAAGCAGACAAGGCCAGGAGAAAGGAAACTGGCCAGTGGACCTATATAAACAAACTGAGCAAACCTAAAACAAATGACAGGTCAGACAGACTGACCAGGGATACTCTAGGAGGAGCAAGCTGCCAAGCTCCTTTCTACTACAAGTCAATGATGGGAAGTCTTTTTCCCTTTTGGGCCTTAATTTCCAGTTTGAAGAGTCTCTTGGCTCACACTGAAGTATGGGGTTAGGCAGAGCAGAGCACAGAGGAAAGCCTACAGGGGATGCTACATCTGTTTGTTGTCTAAAAGGCTACTTTAAAAAAATCTGTGTGTGTGTGCACATGCGCACACGCATGCCAACACAGGTGCATACAAGCCAAAGTGCATGTGTGGAGGTAAGGGATAACCTCAGGTTTCAGTCCTTACCTTCCACTTGGAGACAGAGTGTCCGATCCAAGCGTTCAGTGCTGTGTGCAGTAGGATAGCTAACCCTTGAGCCTCCCAGGATCCTCCTGTATTCACAGACATCTCTGTAGGAACATTAGGGTTACAGGTGCATGCTTGGTGTCCAGCTGTACCCACTGAGCTACCTCCTTATGCCCAAAAAGGTACTCTTTTTTTTTTTTTTTTTCTTTTTTTTTTTTTTTTGGTTTTTCGAGACAGGGTTTCTCTGTGTAGTCCTGGCTGTCCTGGAACTCACTCTGTAGACCAGGCTGGCCTCGAACTCAGAAATCCGCCTGCCTCTGCCTCCCAAGTGCTGGGATTAAAGGCGTGCGCCACCACGCCCGGCCAAAAAGGTACTCTTAATTTTATTTAATTGTGGCGCTAAGCCCGAAGCATGTAATCACCTCCCTTGGCCTAAAAGTTCTGTTTCTAATGAAACAGCCTGACAAATATAATCACAATGACACTCAGACTCAGGCCCTAAACTTCAAAATGGCTAGCAAGATGACTAAGCATGATAAAGGCACTTATAAGCTACAGGCCTGGAAATCTGAGTTCCTTCTCTAGAACCCAGTTAAAGGTGGAAGGGGAGTTGTGCCCACAGTTACACATCAGGCACACACAAAAATGAACAGCTAGGTACCTTGACCCACACCTTTAACCCCAGCACTCAGGGTGCAAAGACAGACCAAAAGAGATTTTGGACAGTCAATCACTATGAATTCAAGGCCAGCCTGCTCTACACAGTGAGTTCTAAGACAGTCAGGTACATAGAAAGACCCTACCTCAAAAAGCAAAAAATAAAATAGGCCAGACAGTACCATCCATTTCTGATATCAAGTTCCTACTTTTCCCCCCAGGATTCTACACCAGGAAATGACTTCTGCAGGTGAACAGGAGAAAAGATTGCACAAAACTTTACTGCAAAAACAAAAAACAGGTTGAAGATGACTCAGTGGTTAAGAGACCTGGCCCCTCTTGCTCTCTCTGGTTCAGTTCCCAGCACCCCCATGGTAGTTCACAACCATCTATTTAACTCCAATGCCAGGGGATCCTACACTCTGTTCTGGCCTCTGTGGGCACCCAAAGCACATATACATTCATACAAAGAAGCATTAAAAAGTAAATCAATGAAAAATAAATCTCCTTTGGACATGGTGACACACTCCTTTAATTCCAGCACTCGGGAGACAGTGGCAGGCAGATCTCTGAGTTAGAGGCTAGCCTAGTCAACAGACAGTCAGACCTACACAGTGAGACCTTTGTAACAAACAAACAAATAAGCAAGCAAGCAAGCAAACTTTCCTGAACTGAAGCAGGAGCCTTGAGTTCATCTACTAAGCAAGTTAAGAAAAAGGCAAGCATACCAGGAACTGTGCTCCTATCATAGCCATAAGAGAAACCCTCAGGTTTGAACCAGCTGGTTCAAGAATCCTTTGAGGAAACCTTACCACTTGTAAGATTCAACCTTCTCACAAGCTGCAGCACCAAATGAGACACTGGAGAAAACTCAGGCACCCAATCAATGACACCCAAGCCAAGTATGCCACAGGTTTAAGTGACTCAACCAATTAAATCCAGCTCTAAGTCAATTTGGTTTGGCTAAGCATTCATGGCACATACCTGTGATTCCAGCCTTGAGAAAGCAGAGGCAGAAGGCACACAAGTTCAAATCAAGCCTAAGCTACAGTCAAAAAATAGATATCAGGGGCTGACTAAATGGCTTAGAAGGTAAAAGAACCAGTGGCTTAGACACAAGAACTTGAGCTCGGTTCCCAGCATCACATAACAAGTAGAGCATAGCCTCATGCCTACCAGTGCTGTGGTGGGATAGCACCGAGATAGCAGGATTTCAGAGCCTTGCTGGATGCCAGCCAAGGTAAAACCAAGTGAGCTCCAGGCTCAGCGAGAGACTCTGTCTCAAAGGAACAAGGTAAAGCGCAAAAACAGCTGTGCACATACATGCCATTTTGCTTTCCTAGTCAAACCTCCAAAAGCAGGTGGAAAAAAAATGTTTCATCTGTGAATGTGAATGAGCACATAAGAAACTCCATCTCTCTATCTCTACCACAAAACCCACACCTGGAAACTCAAAAGAACAGAAACAGAGACCTGTACCCAAGTTACCAGCTGAGGTAGGGGTCAGCTAAAGTGAGGAAGTGTTCCATAGTGCCAGCTCAAAGGCCAACAGCTGCAGAAGCTATGTCTGAAGCAGTGCTGGGGCAGAGCAAACAGCAGGTTTATCACACGGGTGCTCCTTTCTCCTTCAGGATAGCCTGGCAAACATGCATATGAGAATACTGTTTCCAATCGTCCACATTCAGGGCTTCAGAGACACTTTAGCAATTAAGAGCATTCACTGTTTTTGTCGAGGACCCAGGTTCCATCCCTAGCATCCACATGGTGGCTCACAACCAACTGAACTTGTGACCTCCACAGGCACTAGGAACATAACTGGTACAAACACGCAGGTAAAACACTCATGCACAATATAAAATAAGCAAATCTTTAAAAAAACCCAACTTCCACACCCTTAGCTTGTAGTGGGATTCTACCATAAAGAAGAAAACCCAGACACATTGGTAGTGAACTCCTTGGGAGACAGGTTCAGGCAGATCTCTGTGATCTAAGAGGCCACCCTGGTCTACATTCCAAGTTCCAGACAGCCAAGGCTACATGGTGGTAACAAGTCTCAAAAATAAAAAATTCTGGGCTGGAGATATGGCTCAGTGGTTAAGGGAACTGACTGCCCTTCTAGAGGTCCTGAGTTCAATTCCCAGCAATCACCTGGTAGCTCACAACCATCTGTAATGGGATCCATTGTCCTCTTCTGGTGTGTCTGAAGACAGCAACAGTGTACTCACATGCATAAATCTTTTTTTGTTTTGTTTTGTTTTTTGTTTTTCGAGACAGGGTTTCTCTGTATAGCCCTGGCTGTCCTGGAACTCACTTTGTAGACCAGGCTGGCCTTGAACTCAGAAATCTGCCTGCCTCTGCCTCCCAAGTGCTGGGATTAAAGACATGCATCACCACTGCCCGGCCACAAAATAAATCTTAAAAAAAAAAAAAAAAAAAAAAAGAATAAAGAGCTGAGGCAGAGAGGCAGGCAGAGTTCCAGGACAGCCAAGGCTACAGAAAAACCCTACCCAACCCCAACCCCCCACCCCACCCTACCCGAAGGAAGGAAGGAAGAAAAAGGGAGGGAAGGACCCACCCACCCAATTGCTGAACTTCAGTCATTCACTGGTTGACACTTCCCACTTTCCTCACAGCCATGCTAGGAAGTCAAAAACCACTTGCCAACAGATGAACAAGGTGAGGCTAACATGGCCAGGTGGCCCAACTAAGATGAAAAAGGTTAAATTAAGCACTGGTAGACAGCTTTGTATACTCAAGCTAGCTGAAGAGCTACCTAGAAAGCTGTTCTCTAGAAGGGACTCTAGAAAAATGAAAGACTCTAGTGCGCCCAGGTGCCACTGTGTTGCATGAACTATTCCACAACCCACCAGTAGCTACACCATAACAAAGATGGCTAAAAAGCCAGAGTGCTGAGCTCTATAAGAAGTCAGCCTCCGGGGAGGGTATGGGGGACTTTTGGGATAGCATTGGAAATGTAATTGAGGAAAATACGTAATAAAAAAATATTTAAAAAAAAAAAAAGAAGAAGAAGTCAGCCTCCTTTCCTGACAAGGACAGAGCCAATCTGGCCATTTGGTGTTGCCAGAGAGGCCTGAGAATAACAACAACAACAAAAGTGACAAAGGTGGGGCATGAGTTCTTCAGAGGACAACCCAGAAGGTGACCATCAAGCCCTCCTATGGTTTTGGACTTTGCCTCCTTCATCTGGATGGAACAAGAGGCCAAGCTGTGACAGGAAGTTTAGGTGAGATTCCACAGGGCCATTTGATGATCAGTTAGTCCAGGGTGAAAATGTTCCATACAGGAGAGCACTGTGGCCTGACATCCCTGAACGTACTTCACTATGCTGGAGCCCATGTCTATATCCCAGGCATGAAGAGACTGTGAGCATTCCTTATCTCACTAACTCCCAACACAGCCTTTCCAAGCAGAAAGAAAGCACCACCCCTTTTCCAGAAAAGGAGACCAAAGGGTGGTTCAACAGCAGCCAGTCACTTGTAAGGAGCAGATGGGGCTCATACCCTGGCAGAGCAGGCTAAGTCAGGCCATCCAGCAGCCTAAAAGCACTCAAAGGCACCACCTCAGGCAGGCTGTAGGAACAGACCTATCAAACTAGCCAGGTGGAATCATGCTCAGAGTTGCAAAGAACTGCTAGAGATGTTGCTAACAAATCCTTAAAAACAAGTGGCCTTTACCCTCTCTCCAGCCACAGCTCCATCTGGGAGCTATCTTTGAGGAAAAGTAGCCTCCAGGGTCCTACAACCTCAAACCTCCCCCTACACTGCCTACCTCAACCTGCTAGGAGCTCCTCTTCCCTCCCCACCCCTCAGCCCAGATGGATGTTCTAGGCCCTGACATAGGTGACATCAACCGTTTCATATAAAGAACCCAGAACTGAAAGTAGAACAGAATATGGAACAAAAATCCCTAAGGATTTCATCTGGGAAACAACAAGTACTTCTTCGAAGATGAAGACAGAAGTCCAGTACAGCCCACAGGAGTAGCAAGAGGTCCCTAGCTAGGCAAAATGAGGGCCGTCCTGAGGCTACCTACAGGTATTCCACCAAAATAAATCCTTTGTCTTCTAAAAGAGTAACCTACATTTTCATCGGACAAAAAGAGGTCACAAATATAGCCTGGAAAGCTCAGGGAGGGGGAGGGGGAGGGCTGGAAGACTGAGCCTGACATTCTCCTGACTGGTCCACATCGGCAGGAGTCTTCTGGTGCCAAGCAGAATGGGAACTCTTCTTCCCCCCATACTGTCTTTGCTGTGATCAGCTCAATCACTGCCTTCGTACTTCAATCCAAAGAGTCCACTTTGTTCAGGTGACAGACGATGAAGTCAATCCTACTACCTGACAGTCTGTTGCCTCCTGATGCTGCATCCACACTGACCATGACCACACTCAGCCTCAAACTGTGGCGCTGACAACTTGTTCTTCTGGTTCTTAGGAGGAAACCCCAGCCATGCTCCTCTAAGACTGCACCTACCAGCCTGTTTCATAATCTTCCCAGCTCTTTACACTGAGCATAAATTACTTCACTTATGAGGGCAGAGAAAACAGTTCTGCCGCTCCCTGTAAGGGACAAAAACACTGGAGTCTTAACACTCAGGTACTCAGCTGCTGTGCTGGAGGAGCCAGTCTTAAGCCCAACTCTCAGGAAGGGCTGAACACCAAGACTGCTCAAGTCAAGATCTTAATTTTCTCCAGACAAGGCTAACACTGCTGAATGTGGCGCTGCTTGCCCACCAAGTTCCTCAGTTGGTTGTTTAGATCTAGCGAGCAAGGTCCTGGCCTGGGCTCTGTCTACCCCAGTGATAACTCACACTGCTCTCAGGGGAAATACCAGCTGCCAGCCTGCCAAGCCTATTCGGAATGGGGCTGCCGCAGTACCCAACAGAGGTGGATGGTGGGGGTGGGAGGGGGCGGCACACACACACAGAGGGAGTGAGGGAGAGAGGGAGAGGGAGGAAGAGAGAACAATTCCAGTTCCCTTCAGTTCAAGCACTCTCCACCCAGAAACTCCCTTATTCTCTTATGTACTCATCTTCTACTAGTGACCCCAAGAGAGAAAAGCTCCCACACCAGGCCCACAAGGTCATACAGCCCTTCGTCCCCTAAGTTTTCTTGGCCCACTAATCTCACTCACTTCTCCCAATCAGGGAGTCCTAGTATTAAAGCCAGAGGCACAGTATGCACACCGATATGTACTGCATAAATCAATCTGCAAATCAGTATTTGTAATGCCAGAAATTCACAGAATAAATGATGCAGAACAAGTCAGACAGCTAATGGAGAACTGAACATCTAAGTCTTTTTTTTTTTTTTTTTTGGTTTTTCGAGACAGGGTTTCTCTGTGTTGCCTTGGCTGTCCTGGAACTCACTCTGTAGACCAGGCTGGCCTCGAACTCAGAAATCCGCCTGCCTCTGCCTCCCGAGTGCTGGGGATTAAAGGCGTGCGCCACCACGCCCGGCAACATCTAAGTCTTAACAATGGCTTTATTACTCAAATAAGGGATGTGGACTGTAATAAGTTTGAGGCCAACCTAGGCTATACAGTGAGCTCCAAGCCAGCCTTGGCTAGAGTGAGGACCCAGTCTCAAAAAGAAACAAAACCAACAACACAAAATAGCTCCTTACTGGGGGTGGAGGTAGGGCAGCACACAGATGCGACAGATTCCAGAAAGCTTCCCAAGGAGGCTTGAACCCAGACACTATACATCATAATATGCTTCATCACAGGACCTGCCAAATAACACACTAATAGAGATGACATGACACTAAAGAAATGTCATCAAAGTGGAACTAACAAGGCATAGCGATCAATCAGTAATGCACAAATGCTCCCATTTCCAGAACTACTCAGCTTCCAAGGGGTAAAGCCAACTTTGAATTAAAGAGAGGATTGGGACCTGGTGATCAGCTGGAAAAGACGCTTGCCCCCAAGCCTCCTCTCACAAGCTCTTTCTCTAGAACCCACATGGTGGAAGAAGCAACTCCTGAAAGTTGTCCTGACTCCACACATGCTCATGAGTACAAACATACAAAAAAATTACATTGTTTTTTAAAGTATTTCAGAATTGTAGGGAGCAAAATAAGGAGAGGTGGACAGAGAGTGAGGAGTAAAGAGTGGTTGATTACCACGCTTAACTGCTTCCTCTAGAGAACTCTGGGTCTGAAGCACGAGCGAGCGTGGTGGCTATGCCACTCAAAGGCCAGCTGGATTCTGTTCTCTCAGCACACAGAAAGGCTGGCATGGTGTTGTTCTAAGCTGCATAGGTACAAGGAGCTTGCTTCATGTACTAGAGCAGGGGGAATTCTCACATACAAGGGGAAAGCAGCAACGTTCCCCAGTTCTAATGCAGAAAAGGTACAGCAATCACATCTCTGCCCCTTCGCTAAGCAGTGAGGGAACAACAGGACTTGTAGAAGCTACAACTTCTCATCTGGAAATTAGGTATTATACATCAGAAGGATCATTTTTGGTACTTGCTATACCTGCAAAGGAAACCTGGCTCATGCACACTGAGAGCCAGGTATAAGCTAAGGACTGGAGGGTATTCACAGTGTTGTGGTGTAATGTTGCTTTAAACAAAAGTTGTAACCACCGAAGGGTAGGATGAGAAGAACAAGAGAGAGACGCAGGCTCAGTATACAGGATTACGTCCACAACAGGTATCTATCGCTTTGTGAATGGACACACACATTAACAGGGACGTGGGAGTGCTGCATACTCCAAGAAGATAAAAAGAAGTTAATGCTGTCAAGAAAATGTAAGACTCAGGAGACTCACCAGGACTTTGTCCTAAAGAATCCAAAGCCACAAGATAAGAGTGAACTACCTGCAGTGGGTCAGGTAGGTAGAACTTGCAGCCTCTGCTACAACTGCAGGGGCGGGGAGGAAAAACAAAACATTCTGCCATACAGGTCTTAATGAGGGGTCCCCATTCATTTCAGGGTTCCGGAGAGCGCAGTCCGGCTGCGGCTGAGGCCTGCCCAGAAGCCTTTCCTTGTTGAAGTGATCAATTCCGATTCTTGGCATTAATCCCTTTAAAAGGCCAGCTGCTGCTGTCTAGTCACTGATGCCAACCCGTTCCAGGTGGAAGAAAAAAGAAATTATTGGAGCCACATCGTAGACCCGGAGGCAAATTTAAAGTGGAGGGCCATGAGGAAGACAGGAACCAAGAGAGGGGGAAGGGTCCCATGGCTCCCCAGGGTCAAGCAGGAAGGGCGCGAGCCCAAGCAGGACGGTGGGGGGTGGGGGGGGCGGCCCTGCAGGCGTGGGCGCGCAGGGACTCTTATTCTGACACGGGATCCTCCGCCGCCTCCGCCGCCGCCGCCGCCGAATTTAACGCCGCCGCGGGGCTCGGACCCCCGACCCTCCCGTGGACTCTCACCCCACGCCACTCGCCCACGTGCTGTGTGCCCGCCGCCCCCCTTAGGGCGGCCTCCCAGCCTGAAAAAGCTCAGGAGGGAGTGAGGCGACTCGACCACTTCCCGGCTCCTGGGACCCGGGACCCCAGCCCCACGTGCGAGGGCGGTGGGGAACTTTCCAGCGGCGCAGGCGAAGCGAACCGCAGCGCAGCAAGCCGAATACGACCGCGCTCCCACTTTCCCGCGCCCCCGCCCCGCCTTGCCAAGTTTGCTAGGAACTTACCCGGCCGCGCGCCGACCGGGCCCAGGGGCAGCGCGCGTGTCCACAGGGCTGGGGGCGGGGGGCGCCGGCCGCGCGTGCTCGCTGCGCCTGAGGGGCCGCCCGGGCCCGCGGCGCTCGCTCCACCGCTCCGCCCGCCCGCGCCGCCGGCCAGATAATGCGCCCCTCGGCCGCACACATGGAGCCCGGCGCCGGCGTCACCGCCCGGGACATGCGCA
Organism: Mus caroli; assembly: GCF_978045245.1. Classification (NCBI taxonomy): domain Eukaryota; kingdom Metazoa; phylum Chordata; class Mammalia; order Rodentia; family Muridae; genus Mus; species Mus caroli. The sequence continues at coordinate 59,482,829 of NW_028227265.1, read as the reverse complement.
CCAGGTCAGCGCGCCCGGCCCGCGGCCCCCAAAACACCGGGGAGCTCTTAAAGGCGACGCCACCCGCCCGCACCCGGATGGGCGGGGCCCGGGAAGGGAGGGGCTCCTTGTGGGCGTGGTCTTGTGTGGGCGTGGTTCCCTGGGGGCGAGGCTGGGCGGGCCTACCCGGAAGCACCGCCCTCCCAGCCCCAAAGACCGGCGACGCTGCGCTAAGCGACTGGGTTTCCCACTTGGGCTGCTAAGCGCCCCTCAGCCATGGCCAGCTTAGTGCACACAACTCGGCCGCGCCCAGGGCTGACTCACGCTGACCTCGCCCGAGCCCTGCACGGCCACCTCTGGTAACTCTGAGTCGCGCCCGGGGCCTCGCAAAGCTCCCTCTCAGGAACTTCGGTGTTGACCTCCAGTGAGAAGGTGCGATCGGCTGAGCGATCACCCCCCTCCCCCGGACCGCAGACAGTTCAACCTACCCACCAAGCCGATCCACCTCCAGATACCGAGGTGGACGGCTGTCTCCTTCCAGTAATCCACATCTAGCCTGTGCTTCTGGAGAAGGAATCCCCAAGAAAACAAACCTGCGCCCAACCCTCTCTGGTAACACCAAGGAGACAATAATAACCAGAAAGGAAGCGAGTTTGGGGAGGTTATGAAGCATCTAAAGCCAATTTACAATTTCAACAGGGAAAGTACAAAGTTCATAGAAAACCTATTCCGGGACAGCGACATGGCTCAGTGGTTTAAAGAGGCTTGCCACCAAACATAACGACCTGAGTTCCATCCGCACAAGTTGTCCTCAGACACAAACACACGCTCATAAATAAAATATGTTAATTAAAAATACACATCTGGAGTCATGGCTCAGCAATTAAAGGTACTTCTGGCTGCTCTTGCAGAAGACCCAAGCACCCAAAAGGTGGCTTACAACCTACCATAACTCCAGTTCTAGGGTATTTATGCCTTCTGTCCTCATCATACAGAAACACATCATAAAGAAATCTTAAGAAAACAAAGCCCAGGGCTAAAGAGTTAGCTCAGTGGTTAAGGGCACGTCTTGTTGTGAAAGACCTAGGTTCTATTCCCAGCACCCACATGGAGGCTCTCCTCCTCAGGCAACAAGCACACATGTGGTACACAGATGCACATGCAGGCAAAACACTCATGACACATCAGTTTCTTTTAATATATATATAAAAGGGTTGGAGAGATGGCTCAGTGGTTAAAAGCACCAACTGCTCTTCTGGAGGTCCTGAGTTCAAATCCCAGCAATCACATGGTGGCTCACAACCATCTGTAATGAGATCCCCTCTTCTGGTGTGTCTGAAGACAGCTACAGTGTACTCACATATAATAAATAAATCTTTAAAAAGGAAAAAGAAAGAAAAGGAAAGAAAAGGAAAGGAAAGAAAGAAAATGAAGCCTCAAGGTAGGTGGATGAGTTCGTGGCCAGTCTGTACTATGGCTAAGACTACAGAGAAACTCTGTCTTGAGAGGAAAAAATGAAAAAGAAAAAAGAAAGTCTAGTATCACAAAGCAGTTGTTAATATCAGAATCACTGAAACAGACTCCTGCCATGTTCCTATTCCAGCTTTGAAACAGTGATGAGACAGACACCAGGACTCCTGAAAACTGCTGAAGTACCTTTTTTGTAACACACATAACTGAAATGTGTTACTGCACAACTGTAATGTAATCTGATGGCTTCTGTTGTGTTGGGAAAAACATCAAAAGTACTTCTAATCTGTAAGTGGGTCTCACCCCAAATTTGAAAAATTACAAAAATCCTCATCCTCAACACTGCCTTCCCTAAATCCTTCTGAATTTCTGTGGAGTTTTACAGTTGGCAACTTTGTCTCTGACCCCTACCCATACCTAAACCTTTCAAGTTTAAAGCAACATCTTGCAGAACCTTAAGAGAAGCACTCTTCAACATCAAAAAGATACAAAATACCAATTGCGGCAAAGAAATGCAAATGTTTCAGCTTAAACAAAAAACTCTCAAACTTGACCAGGTATATAGTTCAAGGGCCTCCTGCTCCATCCCTGTATAAGAAAGGATGGGTAGGCAGAATCCAGGGCTTCCGTGTAGCTCTAAGAGCCACTGGTGTCACAGTGATTAATCAGATGGTGTGCATTACAGCAAAACAAGAAAATGTTACCTCACCTGGTTCCGATTAATGCCAACTTTAATTAGCGATGAACAGAACCAAGTGTGGTCAAGTGGGAGCCCTGAAACTCCAAGCCAGGGTAAGGGTTCAGAGTCTAAACTGTTGAACACTTTGTGAGTCACCAAGGTGACAAACTGTCTTTAAAGAAGGAGGCATCAGCTGTGACATGCTAAAGACAGCAGTGTGGACTGGTGACAGGTGAGCTGCTCCAGAGGGCAGTGTCAACTTCTCTAGCGGAGAAAGTATTGGGTGGAGAGCAAAGGTAAAACACAAGAGTTTCCTTCTGTGACAGAAATGGAGCTAGGGACACAAATGATGATGTGACAGTAGGGGCAGGCCTCTTTGGGGGGTCCTTTTATGGCTTAGCTGCTTGACTGGAAACCTCCCTGCCCTGATGCATTGGGCTAGCTTTTATGAAACATGAGGCACTCAGCTGCTCACCACACTGTCCAAGCTGCAGACACCCAATTTACCAGCCATGTTTTCCTGTGCCTTCTCTGCCCTAAGAACAAGCTGTTAGTGAATCATTTTCAAAACACTTCTCTAGTAGGGGATGTAGCTCAATAGTGAAGCCCTTGCCCAGCATGCCCAAAACCCCAGGGAAGAGGGGAGAGGAAGAAAAAAAAAAAACTTTGCTAATAATAGCCAAGTCTCCTTACTCCCCAACCATTGTAAAAAATAGTCTAATTATCTTTTAATGCACTAACATCTGAGTCTGTTCCTACACAATGAAGATACTGAAGGGAAGAAAAAAACAATACTTGGGGGCTAAATTCCCATGTTCGGGTCTCCTTTCATAGCAGAAGCTGGGATTGGTTCAAGAATCCAAAGCAACCCTGCTGAATGCTGGAGACACTGCACTTTCTTTCTTTCTTCTCCTCTTCCTCCTGTCGGCTGTCTCTGCCCCTCCCCCATCCCCTCTGGTTTTTTAATACACGGTCATTCTGTGTAGCCTTGGCTGTCCCGGAACTTGCTTTGTAGAACAGGCTTGCCTCAAATTCAAAGGTACACATCTGCCTCTACCTCCCAAGTGCTAGGCTTAAAGGTGTGAACTACCACACCCAGCTGGACACTGAACTTTTCTATTCTATTGAAAGTTCCATTCAAGTTTTTGATGAACAAAACTTAAAATGCATTCCTAACTGATGGTCAAGAACTTGGAGAACACTGGTACCAAAAGCATCATATGTGACAGGTCAGCAGGAGCACACTCTAGAAGTTGATGGAGAGTAAGAAAGATAAAATGGCCCCAATTTATAGAATGCATTCTTAAGAAACACTGAGGTCAGCAGGTACAAATATATCATCTAGCACTCAGGAAGCAGAGGCAGGAGGATCAGGAGTTCAGGGCCACCTTGAATTATATGAGATTCAGTCTCAAAAAACTAAAAAGAAGAAGAGAGAAGTGGGAGACTAAGACTCTAGATTCAGCTACAACTCAAAAGATAAGTCAGTGACTAGCAAGCTCAAGGCCCTTGGTTCCCAGCAGCATAAAAGAAAAACCAAAGAGCTATCTGGCCTGGGGACACAGACTGACCATCCTGACAGCAGAGAGGCTGACACAGCCTAGGCTACAAAAGTGAGTTCAAGGCCAGCTTTGGTAACTTAAGACAATGTCAGGTCCCTCAGGAAAGAAATTCCCTTCCCAAAGTCTGGCATTTAGATAGACCCTGTTTCAAAAAAAAAAAAGCTAGATTAGCGATTAGCGCTAGAGGGCCAGAGGACTTGCCATTCATGTGGAAGCCCTAGGTTCTTTTTCCAGTGTATGAAGCTGAGGAAGTCCTGGGTGAGTGTGTAAAGAGTGGATGAAGTCCTCCATGAATGTGTATTGTTGGCATAGGCACAGCTACGTGAAGGAGCCAATGCCTTAGAAGCCATGGGAATTGGCAAAGCCTTCTCCCGGGGTAAGGTTAAAGGGATGGCAAAGCACAGGGATGGTTCCAGTTTTGCTGGCAGAGTTTGCAAAAACTAACTTCCTTCTCCAGGATGATAAGGAGACTGCTTCCCTATTGAACCTACTACCCAGACTAGCTAACTCCTCCCCCTGTGCTATACATAAGAAACACCCTAAGGTGCCAGGTTGTTGTATAGTAGATGTCCTCCACCAGAGCAAGCACAGTCTGCCTGATCCCAGCTTTTCTGTATGTGTTTCTGTTCATTCCTCATTGTTTCACCACCCCAGTCAGATTTTCAGGCCCAAGGCATGGGGCACTGCAGTATGAGGGGAGAAAAGAGTGAAGAAAAAAATGAAAGACAGGCAGGTAGAGTCACACAGGAAGAGCTAAGCCCCTCTCTAAGGATGTGACATTTGAAGAAGCTCCTATCAGATGAATTATGGAAAGCATTCCAGATATCCAGAATAATAGAGAAGCAAGCTAGAGCCAGCTACAATAAAATATCTGGAAAAGAGCTAAAAATGTCAGCTTCAAGCTGTAAGGATGGCTCGTGGGTAAAGATGCTTGCTGCCAAGCCTGACAATCTGAGTTCAATCCCTGGGACTCTACATGGAAGGAGGAGAAATTTGACTCCTGCAACTAACTGTGTGTTGGGGGGGGGGGGGGGTGAAATATATTATATTTACAAAAATAAAAGTAAAACCACTAGTGGCAGGGCCAGGCCAGTGGTATTGTTCATACATACAGTAGAACTCATGCTGGCCATGGGTGAAGAGCTAGGTTCTATCTGCAGGACCCAGACAATAAAACAGGGCTGGGAACAGGACATGACAGCACATGTCTGTAGACCCGCTGTTGGAGAGGGAGGAAGATCATTTCAACTCAGGAGGAGATAAAACTCAGGGGGTTCAACCCCAGCACCCCAGATAAATAATGAACTCAAGAGTCTGAGACCAGCTGGTTATAGTAACTCACACCTATAACCCTGGGACTTTTATATATATTTGCTGGCATGTATCACATGTGTAAAAGCCAAAACAGAGTGTGTGCTGCCTAGTTTCATGTCAATTCAACACTAACTACGTTCATCTGAGTGAAGACAAATCAAACTGAGAAAAAGTTTCCATGCTTAGGCAAGTCTCTAGGGCATTTTCTCAATTACTGATTGATGAGGGAGGACCCAGCCCTTTTTGAGTAGTGCCATCCCTGGGCTGATGGTCCTGGGCTCTATAAGAAAGCAGGCTGAGTAGTCTATATGGAGCAAGCCAGTAAGCAGCACCCACCATGGCCTCTGAATCAGCTCCTGCCTCCAGGTTCCTGCCCTTTTTGAGTTCCTGTCCTGCCATTAATGATAACAGTGATGCAGAAGTGTAAGGTATAAATAAGTGTAAATAAACCCTTCCCTCCCCAAGTTGCTTTGGTAATGGTGTTTCTTCACAGCAATAGTAACCCTGACTAGGACAGTATGGGATCCCCTGGAACTGGAGTTACAGATGGTAGTGAGCCTCCATGTAAGTGCTGGAAACCACACCTGGGTCCTCCAGAAAAGCAAAAATTATTCTTTTTTTGTTTTTTGTTTGTTTTGTTTTTTGTTTTTTGTTTTTCCTGAGACAGGGTTTCTCTGTATAGCCCTGGCTGTCCTGGAACTCACTTTGTAGACCAGGCTGGCCTCGAACTCTGCCTTCTAAGTACTGGGAGACACCACCGCCCAGCTTCCTAGGTGCTAGTCTTGCAGGTGCAGGCCACCATACATGATTTTCTTGCACTCAATCTTGGATCACACTTAGACACTTTTTTTTAAAGATTTATTTATTATTATACATAAGTACACTGTAGCTGTCTTCTGACACACCAGAAGAGGACATCAGATCTCATTATGGGTGGTTGCTGGGATTTGAACTCAGAACCTCTGGTGCTCTTACCCACTGAGCCATCTTGCCAGCCCCACACTTAAGACACATTTCATCAGACTTTCTGCCTTTGAAAGCAACCTTGAGCTTTCCTTTTTTTTTTTCTTTCTTCCTCTTCCTCTTCCTCTTCTTCCTCATCCTCCTCCTGTTTGTCTGTCTTTTGAGCCAGGATTTCTCAGTATAGCCCTGGCTGTCCTGGAACCCAGAGACCTACCTACCTGCCTCTGCCTCCTGAGTGCTGCCATTAGTGTGCGCGCTACCACCAGCTAGCTGCTTTGGGCTTTTCTATACCAGAATACTGAGTTCCATTACTGACTTCAAAGGAAGTCAAAGACCACACTGTGTCCCTGCTGGGCAGACATTCTCCCTTAGAATACCAGCTCCAGAGTACACAGATCTTCCTCAAATCCCCTCCTTGCTGCAGCATTCTCTGTCCTCCAGATCCAGCCCCATCCCTGACCCTCAGCAAGTCAAACCAGTGAGCTCTTGAAGCCAGGTCTCTGCAAGGTCACATGCAGCCACATGCTACAAGCTTCTTCCCCATTCATCCCATTATGCTTCAAGAGACTGCAAGTCCATATGGCAAATATTCAGCCTGCTGCCCAGCATAGTTGCTGTGTAACAGTTCCCCTTTCCCCCCCCTCCCTTTCCTGCCCTTTTTCCCCCCTCTCCCTCTGAGATTTAAACAGTCTATCCTACAGGGAAGCTCCTTAAGCAGGAAGGTAAACAACACAAAACAGCTTCAGGAAGTCCCTGAAACTGACCAAATTTCTCTGGAAAGAACCCTCATAAGCAGAACTAAGCTGGACCCAAGACCAGACCAGCTTGCCTGGAAGAAGCAGAAACCATGAACTCTGCCTGGAAAAAGTTTTAAACCAACTGAGGCAGGCACCTGGAAAGGTCACTCTCCAACCTGTTGAGCTGCCTAAAAAGTATTCATTGTGCTTCAGGTCCCCAACCATGTGAAATGCAGCTCTTTGAGTCATTTCTGATCCTGTAACTAACCCCAATAAAACTCAGTGGTTCACCATGTTGGGCTTCAGTGGTATCCATACTTGGTGTGTTGAATATTCCCAATTGGAGGTGAGTAGACTGTGTGTGTTGCATTCCCCCGGAAAAGTTTTGTCACCCACCAGTGGACTGTGTTCCTGGGCAGCTTTAATCCTGGATAGCCTCAAGTAGATTGTCAGCTGTATTACAGCTTCAAAACAGCTGCTTCAGTGGAGCTCCTTCTGTGAACCCCATACCCACACTACAGTTGAGGACACAGTACCAAAGACTAGACCATTTGTAATTAGGTACCTTTACTGAAGTACTTAATTTTACAAGGTAACACAAGGCACCACCGTCCACATTTAAGCTCAAGTCAGCAAGGGAGGGGTGCTCAAGATTTGTGCTGAAGCCATGGCTCCCAATAGTCCATTCATTCAGTAAAATGACACAGCTGCTCCACAAGTAAAGCAGAAGTACCTGAGTTCCATCCCAGAATATAAATGCAGAAGTAAGGAACAAACCCCACAACTGCCAAACCCTGCCTATATTTGCTTCTCCCCACACCTCCCTGGCAGCCCCTCAAATGGTAACCTGGAGACAGCGCCAACAAGACACCAGGACACTGGTGCTCTGGTTGCCCACCCTGCCCCATGGGGTCTCTGAGTTTGTGGGTAAAGGCCCTCTTACAAAGAAGCCTATGACTTAGCTGGGCGTGGTGACGCACACCTTTAATCCCAGAGCTTGGGAGGCAGAGGCAGGCGGATTTCTGAGTTTGAGGACTGCCTGGTCTACAAAGTGAGTTCCAGGACAGCCAGCGCTATACAGAAAAACCAAAAAAAAAAAAAAAAAAGAAGAAGAAGAAGAAGAAGAAACCTACGACTTAAAAAATAAAAAAAAGAACATGAACAGTTTTCCTGTGCTCAAATTGGCGGCGCAAGAACTAAGTCTGAACAGAGTTCTCAGAGTGAACAGAAAATGATAAATGAGGAGTGGTCCTCAAGGGCAACAGGAGCCCAGAGGTGAGAGCTAGTCACAAGCACAGTGATAGGATTTGTCTATAATAGCCATTTCCAGTCTGGGCCTTTCTATCCATCTCCCAAATCACTGTTTGGGTGGAATGAAAAAAGAGCAAAAGGAAAAAGGACTATCAGGAACTCTCCTTTACACCCCTCTTCCTACTCCCACTCACAAACCCCACTTCTGTTCTCTAAAAAAACCCAGCTGCTCTCTGACTCCAGCCCTGACACACAGCCCATACTTAAGGAAAAAATCTGTCCAATCATTGACCTGGGTAGATTAACATCAAGCCTGAGATTTCCAGCCTCACCCCAGTACAACAATGTCAAAATGGCACCTTCTTAGTCGGATAGAACAGAGTAACACCAGGGCAAAGGGAACCTTGTGCACTCCTAACTTTACAATCCACGACAAGGCAGTCAGTTGCTGGAACCTTCACCTTCCCCAAGTAATCAGCAACATCCAAACGGCTCAGGTGGTAGAGCCTTCAACTAGCATGCACAAAACCTTGTGTTCTATCCCCTGGACCACATAAACTTGGTGAGGTAGTGTATGCCTGTCATCTCAGCACTGCAAAAGAGGAGCAGAAGTTCAAAGTCCCCCAGGACTCCATAGTGAGTCTGGGTCAGAAATACTGTGTCAGATGATGATGATGATGCCTAATATCTTTCTTGTCTAAATTTCTTAATATTTTAAAAATTCTTTTGGGGGGTTTAGACAGGGTCTCACTACGTAGAACAGGCTGCCCTCAAACTAAGAGATCAATCTACCCCTGCCTCCCAAATACCAGAATTAATGTGTACACTACCAAACACATGTCTATAGATACCGGAGGAGGCCAAAAGTGGGTGTTGGATCTGTACTTACAAGTGGCTATGAACAACCTGAGTGCTAGGAACTGAGCTTGAATCCTTTAAAATATCAGCAATCTTAAGCATCAGGCCCTCTCTCTAGCCCTGATTTTTTTTTTTTTCTTCAAACTGATAGGTTAGTGCCCACTATAATCTCAGAACTGTAGATGTGAGACAGAAAGACTGTGAGAGTTTAAGGCCAACCAAGGATGGTGGTAATCCCAGCAGCACTCAAGGATCCCTGAATTCCAAACTGGCCAAGGTTAAAGAGCAAAACCCTCAGAAGAGGAAAAACAAAAAACAAACAAACAAAAAACAAAAATAAGTTGGACGGTGGTAGCACACGCCTTTAATCCCAGCACTTGGGAGGCAGAGGCAGGTGGATTTCTGAGTTCGAGGCCAGCCTGGTCTACAGAGTGAGTTCCAGGACAGCTAGGGCTATACAGAGAAACCCTGTCTCAAAAAAAAAGAAAGAGAGAAAGAGAGAAAGAGAGAAAGAGAGAAAGAGAGGGAGAGAGAAAGAGAGAAAGAGAAAGAAAGAAAGAAAGAAAGAAAGAAAGAAAGAAAGAGAAAGAGAAAGAGAAAGAGAAAGAGAAAGAGAAAAAGAAAAAGAAAAAGAAAAAGAAAAAGAAAAAGAAAACAAAAACCACGTAGTCCTACAGTCCCAGCTACAGTGGGAGATCAGTTGAGCCCAGGGTTTGAAGACTAACCTGGGCAACAAAGGAAGATGTTGTACCCTGTATCGAAAAGGGGGCAAAGACAGAAAGATGAAGTCCCAGGCAGCCTGGGTGACACAGGAAGACCCTGTCTCAGAAAGTTAAAGCAAGTGAGGTGAAAGTAGTAAAGTAGCTATATATCTTGGGGTTTGCCTAACATGAGCAGATCTCTGGGTTCCACACTCAGCACCACCAAAAAAAGAAAAAGAAAAAAAGCTTCCATGTGAAAAGGACTTTGCTAGCTGTTAACTTCTGTAATGTCCTGAGGGATACCATAGGACTCAGAAATACACAGCATGGTGATGTCTACAGACTCAAAGATGAGCATTCTGCTCTCACTGACTACCCCAGAATCTCTGGTTTCTCAGCCACTTGCCACAAATCAACTACTGCCAACAGCCATCATAAACCTCACAAATGCCACAGAGCCTCCTGTAGGTGAGGAAGTTAGAGAAGCAGTGAGGTTTCACTTTGAAACTTCCCAGAAATAGACACCCAGACTCCCAATGAGACTGGCTGCAGCATCAAGGGGTATCCTCCAGGAAGTCCCATGGTGTAGAAGCTTGTCTCCTTGTCTGCAGCTGGGCTGGCAGCTCAGTGAAAGCCACCATTCTGCTCACTTCCGGACTGGTGAGACCCAGAACTTACTTCAGGCTAGCAAGCACTGTTGAGATTTTTGCTGGCATGGAAAATTACATCAAGCAATAAATGTCACACTTACAATTTCTAAACTCAAACTAAGTATTTGTTTGAGACAAGGTCTCCCAGGCTCTTGTATCTCATTCAAGCATCAAACTTTCTATGTAACCAATAACTCCTGATCCTCCTGCATCAGTTACACTGACTTTATACTGTGCTGAGTACTAAACTAGGGTTTTGTGCATGCTCTGCAGTGCTCTATCAATTGAGTTACACCACCAGCCCTGAATTATTTTTCAAAGGTAGGAGGGGGTGGCAGGATGGCTCAGTGGGTCTTGTTGCCCAAGCCTAATGGTTTGAGCTCAATCCCCTGAGTCCACGTGGCAGAAAAGGGCAGACTGCTGATACTCAGCTTCTTTTTTTTTTTTTTTCTTTTTTGGTTTTTCGAGACAGGGTTTCTCTGTATAGCCCTGGCTGTCCTGGAACTCACTCTGTAGACCAGGCTGGCCTCGAACTCAGAAATCCACCTGACTCTGCCTCCCAAGTGCTGGGATAAAAGTTGTGCACCACCACTATCCAGCAATATTCAGCTTCTGAACTCTACACACACTAAACACCCACACACATACAGAATAAGTAAATTAATGACAAATGCAAAAAAAAAAAAAAAAGTTTTTTTTGAAAGGCATTCATTCCTGAGGCTGGAGTTTGATGGCACAATGATTAAGAGCATTGACTACTCTTACAGAACACCTGGATTCAATTCCCAGCAGCTCACAACAATCTGTAACTCTACTTCTAGTGGATCCTAAACCCTCTTCTGCCTTCTTGGGCACCAGGAACACACAGTGGGTACAGAGACATATATAAGCCAAAAAACATATGATGGTTATTCTTGGTTGTCAAGTAGACTACAATACAGAAATGAAGAGCATATCTGTGAGGTTTTTTTTTTTTTTTTTCATGTTTGAAGTGGGTGAATCCATTTCTAATCTGGACCTTTGAGAGAAGGCTCATGCCATGCCTTTGATCCTGATTTTTTTAAATGATCCCGATTTTTTTCTGCTGGGAACTTATATTAGGACAATGGAAGAAGGAAGCTTCTGCTCTTTGCATGCTTGTCCTTGCCTTGCTTGCACATCCATTCCTTCCCTGGCACTGGAGCCTACTTCAAGACTCCAGCACATACTGAAGACCAGCTGAGATACCCAGTCTTGTAGACAGATATAGACAGAGCAACTACTGGATTCTTACACTTTTCACTCACAGCTAACTATTGTTGGACAATCTAGACTACAGCCAGATATATAGAGTATATATAGGGTAGGGGGGAGATTCATTCTATAAGTTTTGTTACTCTAGAGAATCCTAATGCAACCCATACACAATTTTCTTTTAAATAATTAATATTGAAGCAGGGTCTCTATGCAGCTGTAGCTGTCTAGGAACTCACTTCATAGACCAGGTTAGCCTTAAACTCAAGGTTCTACCTGCCTCTGCCTACCAAATTCTAGGATTAATGGTGTGTGGTATGTACCACTTCAGAAGCAGAGGCAAGGGCTGGTGAGATGGCTCAGTGGGTAAGAGCACCCGACTGCTCTTCCGAAGGTCCAGAGTTCAAATCCCAGCAACCACATGGTGGCTCACAGAAGCAGAGGCAAGCAGATCTCTGTGAATACCAGGTACTATTATTCAACCAATCACCAATCAAGCAATAAATAAATATAATTTTTTTAAATATTCATTCACTTACTATATGTAAGTACACTGTAGTTGCCCCCAGACACACCAGAAGAGGGCGCCAGATCTCATTACGGATGGTTGTGATCCACCATGTGGTTGCTGGGATTTGAATTCAGGACTTTTGGAAGAAAAGTCAGTGTTCCCAACCACTGAGCCATCTCACCAGCCCAAATAAATATAATTTAAAGTAATATTTTAAATGGTGCTGGAGATGTAGTTCAATAGTAACAACACTTGCCTAGTGAGACTGAGAGCCTACGATCTCATCCTTGGTTAATCCCTGGGACCCACATGATGGAAGGAGAAGAGTCACTGGAAAAGTTATCCTCTGTCTACATGCCCTCCCGCAATACTAAATGTGTGTAATTTAAATAAAATAAACCCACCTTACTGATGGCAACACAGAAAAACCTGCCATTGCAACTCCTTTTTTTTTGTAGGGGAACAGAGAGTAATAAGTCTCATTATATTGCTAAGGCTGAACTTACAATCCCCCTGCCTCAGTTCCCAAGTGCTAGAATGATTTGTGTTCACCATGTGCATGGCTAGAAGTCTTCCTTAAGTACTCATGTACCCTTTATAGGCCAGTTTACAAGAATCTATCCACACTCAGTGACACAGCACTACACACAAAGGGTGGGGTTGCAAGCAGGAGCAGGCCAAGACACTGGACATTACAAAGATCACCTCATTAATTAGGCTTCCACCCCATACAGTAGTCATTTCCCAGTTCCCAAAGAGGTTCCTTATTTCTTATCCTCAACATCCCACAGGGAACAAATGCCTCCAGTGCTGTCTGCAGCAGGAAGGAAACCCTGACTTCCCTGGCTATTTCAGTTATATAAATCAACATTTCCTTGGCTGGAGCAGGACAGGAGTAATGTTTGGACCCACATGTATTTCAGCATTGTCCACCTACTGATAACCACATTACATTACCCTGAATAAAAGTACCTAGATCTGGCTGGAGAGATGGCTCAGTGATTAAGAGCACTGACTGCTCTTCCAGAGGTCCTGAGTTCAATTCCCAGCAACCACATGGTAGCACACAACCATCTGTAATGGGATCCAATACCCTCTTCTGCTGTGTCTGAAGACAGCAACAGTGTACTCACATACATAAAATAAATAAATCTTAAAAAAAAGAAAAAGTACCTAGATCAATACTGTTTCCAACTACCCAAGGCTTTTCATTGCTGTAAAGATCCTTAAAATGGAAAAAAAAAAAATTGAAAAATTTCCTGTCAGGGGGCTGGTGAGATGGCTCAGTGGGTAAGAGCACCCGACTGCTCTTCCGAAGGTCCAGAGTTCAAATCCCAGCAACCACATGGTGGCTCACAACCATCCGCAACGAGATCTGGCGCCCTCTTCTGGAGGGTCTGAAGACAGCTACAGTGTACTTACATATAATAAATAAAGTCTTTAAAAAAAAAAAAATTTCCTGTCAGATAAACAAATACAGTGGAGAGGCCACCACCTACCAGCAACATTTGTGGCTCAAGAGACAGTGCAATTTCAAGAGGAGAGTGAATTCCCTAGGTTGATTACTTTACACACACACACACACACACACACACACACACAAATAAGTAAGTTTTTAATTAAATAAATAAAAATAAACTACCTTGTATAAGGGCTCATGCCTATAGTTCCAGCAGTAGGAAGGCTAAGGCAGAATTACCATGTGTTTAGGCTCAACCTGGATGATGCAGTAAGCCCCTGTCTTCTAGCCCTAAAACCTAGGTTTAAAATGCCAGTCATGGTGATAAACCCTCTAATCCCAGCACTGGGTAGGCGGACACAGGCACATCCCTGGGGCTCCCTGGCCAACCAAGACTACCCTAGTGTGACCAGTGAGAAAGTTCATCTAAAATAAGTAAAAATTGCTGGGCAGTGGTGGTGCACGCCTTTAATCCCAGCACTTGGGAGGCAGAGGTAGGCAGATTTCTGAGTTCGAGGCCAGCCTGGTCTACAGAGTGAGTTCCAGGACAGCCAGGGCTACACAGGGCTACCTGTCTCGAAACAAAAAAAAAAAAAAGATTAGTAGACATTTCTTAAAATGTTAAAAGACTCAGAAGCAGACAGATCTCTGAATTTGAGGTCAGCCTGGTCTTCAGAATGAGTTCCAGGACAGCCAGGGCTAACAAAGAAACACCCTGAGGAAGGGAAGGGCCAGGTATGACTTTAATCCCAGCACTTAGGAGGCAGAGGTAGTCAAGGCTGGTCAGGTCTACAGATTAATGTTCTGTTCACAGAGATAAAATGGCAGACAATCCTAATTTTATGAGATACTGCCTCCCCCTCCCATAAAAAAAAGGCCAAAGTCACTAAACATGCTGTTATAATTCTGTAATTCCAGCATTAAGGAAGTATACACAAAAGGATCAGTGATGAAGGGCATTCTGGGCTAGGTGTGGAGTTTAAAGTCAGCCTGGGCCATAAAATATAAAAGACTGACTTTTTTCCAACATGGGAGGGCCTGGTTCAGATTTATCATTCATTATTTTCCCCCTGGGTTTTAGCCATCTGTTGCCACACTATTCACCCACCATGATTATAGGGCTTTCACTAATTACTAAGAAAAAATCCACTAAAAGAAAAAAAAGAGTATTCTATGTGGGCATGGAGACACATGCCTGTAATCTCAGCCCTCAGGAGACACAAGGTTCCTAAGTTAGAGGATCATGAGTCTAAGGCCAGTCTGGGCTGCATGGTGAGTACCTATTCCAAAAAGCTAAGATGGGTATGCAACTGCCCTGCCCTCTCATTCCCAACCCATCTTACCCTAGTTTCCTCTCAGCCCTAGAAGTGTGGTTAGGACCTCAACTCTCTAGAGCTGGATACCAGAGCTCAGGTGACTTCCAGTCTCCTTGTGGGCACTAAACCACAAAACTGGTCTTCTCAAAGTACTATTATTATGAGTAGTTAATGCCTTCATACAATACTTTTCCATCTTTTGTTCCCAAATCTGACCAATACCATGAAAAAGAGGTTCATTTTTCAAGATTCTAGAACTCAACAAGTAACTGCTCCACATCCTATGCTATTTCAAAACAGGACAGGATCCTTTAAGATTACAGCTCACCTACTTTTTGGCTTCCCACAATTCTTCAAGTTCATTATCTTCTATTTTGCCTCCGGTCTAATTAGTTATGCATCTCTCTACTTGCCCTTCACTCACAAATTACCCCATTTGACAGAGGGAGATGCCAAGGCCAAAGCAAACACAAATGCCTGCCACACAGCAAATCTCACATCTGGTAACAGAACACAGAAAAACTGAAAGACTCTAATATTTGTTTCTCTCTGAGGAGATTTAGCTTTGGCAGACTATCTTTTCGTCCAGGCTAGGGCCCTAACCTCATAAGCATCATAACCAACCTGTGCTGACTATCTAGTCTATTACCTCAGGTTCACTCCTTCCCTCAAGTTATAATGAACCCCTCCTGGTAGCAGTGTGTTCCAATCTTTAGTACCATGCTGGTTTGCTATAACTTGGTAAACCACACAACTCGGACAAACATGTCCCTTAAAGCATCAAAAGGGAAAGCTCCAGAAAGGTTGCCCTGCTATGATGAGGGTATGGTTTAACCACACACACCCCCAAACAGAGATCACAATTGTACTGTTACTTGGTTAGAAAGCCAAGTGCGGTGGCATTGGTCTTTCATCCCGGCACTGAGAAGATGGGAAGCAAGAGATCAACAGTTTGAGACCAGTCTTGATACAGAGCAAGCATGACTCCAGAGGCTACATGAAACCTTGTCTCAACCACACACACCCTTCCCCAAAAAATGAGGATGGAATTTAGCCAGGCTACATGTAGTTTAGACATGAGCCATAGATATGGGCCTGTAATATTGCTGCTCAGGAGTCTCAAGCAGAAGGATTTCAAGATCAAGGCCTTCCTGAGCTGGAGTGAGGTCAAGGTCAGACTGAACAACATATCTAGAGTCTATCTCACAACTACAATAAAAAATTGGGGGTGGGGATGGATAGATGACTCAGTGTTTTAGAATACTAACTGCTCTTCCAGAGGAGCCACGTTCAGCTTCCAGCACCACATAGTAGCTCACAACCACCTCCAACTCCAGTTCTAGAAATTCAACACCCTCTTTTGAGTATATATCAATGTGATGGACACATGCAGGCAAAATACCCTACTCATAAAATAAAAATGTTAAAATGCTTTTAAAAATGTTTAAAGGCTGAGGCTATAGTTCAGTGCAATTCATTGGTAAAAAGCACTTGTTAGCATGTATGAGTCTGAGTACAATGACAAATATGGGGGGGTTAGATTTAGAATTAATGAGAATTAATCCTTAGGGTGAAGCCCCCTTGGCTACTCTGGAAACCTTTTAAGAGGGCTAGATAGATGGCTCAGTGGCTAAAAGCAATGACTGCTCTTCCAGAGGTTCTCAATTCAAACCCCAGCAACCACATGGTGGCTCACAACCATCTGTAATGGGAGTCAATGCCCTCTTCTAGTCTGTCTAAAGAGAGAGACAGTGTACTCACATATATACAATAAATAAACCTTTAAAAAATTGGAATACAAGCCGGGCGTGGTGGCTCATGCCTTTAATCCCAGCACTCGGGAGGCAGAGGCAGGTGGATTTCTGAGTTCGAGGCCAGCCTGGTCTACAAAGTGAGTTCCAGGACAGCCAGGGCTACACAGAGAAGCCCTGTCTCGAAAAGCAAAACAAACAAACAAACAAATAAGCAAAAAAAAAAAAAAAAGGAATACATTAAAACAAGAGAGAGAGAAGGGCTAGAGAGATGGCTCAGCAGTTAGGAGCACTTCCTGCTCTTTCTTACATAGAACCCAGGTTCATTTACCAGAACCCACAGTTCCAGAGGATCCAATTCCGTTTTCTGATGTCCTCCAATTTATATACACACAAGACACACATATATAAACATTAAAAAAGAAAAACTTGGGCATGGTGGCATGCCTTTAATCCCAGCAGAGGCAAATAGATCTCTGGGTTCAAGGCCAGTCTGGTCTACAGAGTGAGTTCTAGAACAGAAAAACCCTGTTATTCATAGATAGATAGATAGATAGATACATACATACATACATACATACATACATACATACATACATAAGAATAAAAAGAGTACAGGTGTGCATAGATAGTTACACCAATACCCTGCTCCTCGTCTCATGCCATTAACACCCTGTGCCATCTCAGCAGTCAATAAAGCTCTTTATAAAGTAGCCTGACTCAACCATTTTGTTACAGTAACAAACAAGAAAC
Source organism: Mus caroli (assembly GCF_978045245.1). Lineage (NCBI taxonomy): Eukaryota > Metazoa > Chordata > Mammalia > Rodentia > Muridae > Mus > Mus caroli. The sequence goes on along the minus strand of NW_028227265.1, from coordinate 59,465,642 downwards.
AACTCTGGGCTGGGCTGTGGTGGCACTTGCCTTTAATCCCAGCACTTGGGAGGCAGAGGCAGGCGGATTTCTGAGTTCGAGGCCAGCCTGGTCTACAGAGTGAGTTCCAGGACAGCCAGGGCTATACAGAGAAAACCCTGTCTTGAAAAACAAAAACAAAAACAAAGAAAAAAAGAAAAGAAAACAAGAAAAAGCTCTCACTTTAAGCATTTACATCTTTTTTTAACACTATATAAGCTGGGTTGGTTTTCTTTCAAGTAATAAGTATATACATGTATATCTCGTCCCAGGACAGCCTAAGCCCCAAGCTCCTCACCATCTGTCCTCTTCACAAAGAGCTGTATCTACAGATGACCAACAAGCAATGGAAAAGCAACAGGTCTGCAGCAGCCTCCTGCCTGGACTTGACTACCCCAAGAGCTGAGGAACCAGGAAACTCTCCAACTGCTTTCTAACAGGAGAAAATAGCTCGAGTTGAAACTTGTGTCCACATGGTCCACTGACAGATTTAGAACTCAAATTATAGCCTCAGCAGGAGTCTTCACAAAAGACTCAAATTAAGCAAGACCCGGATGGAAAAGGACCAGGGAAAGACTGTGTTAAGTCAAACTAGAAGGAAAAGTAAAGGTGGAGCTGAACAGAGGGACACAACTTGTTGAAATGCTAAACCAAACGGCTCAACCACTTTGGTGTTCAGCTCGCTTGGTTCCCAGCCTGAAACCAGCCTGTGGACTCGAAGCGGTTAGGACTTACTCAGATTTCAAACTGAGTTCATTTCTGTCCTGTGGACCATCTCTCAATGCCAGCATTCATTTCCTTAGGCTTCTGAGAGCTCTGCCTTGGCAAAGCAGATAAAATTAGCTACTGCAGTGACTTGGAATCCAGGGTGGGCCACTAAAAAAATACATAAGAGATTTGTAAACACCATGGAAACCCTTCCTTTGGGCCAGGTCAAAGTCACCTAAAACTTACAGACATGTAGTTCTCTGTCTCTTGCCCTCAGAGCACCTTTTCCAGACCTAGGATGACCCATTTCCTGCTTTTGTCCTTTCAAACCAAGGTTACAACCTGGGGCTCCTCTTTTGATCAAGGGGTAAATCAGAGGCTCAGGGTGGTGCAGGAAACCCTGATAGAGCAAAGGAGTGTTTTCTTCTCCTTTCTTCAGGAAAGGAAGATGGACGGGACAGGAAGTGGATTCGCCCCATAGGCTTGACCTTGTGATAATAGGGAGACAATGTTTCTGCCTTGTCTCTCAGTACCCACAGTCTTCTAACACTGGCCTCAAATGTCAGGAAAATGTGATACAGTAGGGGACATTGCCCATCTACAATGCCAGCACTCAAGAGGCTCAGGCAGGGAAACTATCAAAAGTTTGAGGTCAGAGTCAGCTACATGACAAGACCCTGTATCAAAAAAGAAAGGAAGTTGGGTATGGTAGGTAGCCCATGACTTTAATCTCAGTGCTTGAAGAGTCAGAGGCAGACAAATCAGGAAGACCTCTGTCTAGGGCTACATAATAGAGATCTTGTCTCCAAAAAATTAAAAAGGAAAAAAAAAAAAAAAAAAAGGAAAGAAAATACAGTAACACTCTCAAATCCCAGGATATTAGGAGGGAATGCTTTGTTTTTGTTTTTGCATATAAGTCTCCTAACTTTCTCTCTAGCCCCAAAAGTCCTCTAAAAACTAAGATAAAAGTCATGAAAAAAAAAAAATCCAACACTCTGGAAGGTTAAACAAGATGATTCAAGGACAGCCTAGCTACATACATGGGCACTTTGAGAGCAGCCTGGGCTACAGAGTGAAAGACCATGTCTAAAAATTAAAACACAATGATGACTGAGAAACCCCAAAACTGTCATGAAAGAAAACTAAAGAAAAGAAAACATGTCTAAGCCTTTCCCTTCACAGCAGAGATTTGGATACCATACAGAAATAGAGGAATCTTGAAATTAGTGGCTCCGAGGCTAAATGATAAGTCTCTCACACAGAAATGAAGGAGAGAACTCTCAAGAAGAGAAAAGTCCCAGGCAAATAGGTAGGGAGCACCTATGCTGCAGGATCCCTCAGGAAAATGAGGGATCCACAGTGCCTCTTCTAAGGAAAAGGGTTACCTAGCTAAAGTGGGGATAAAGGAGAGGCATAGTGGCTCACTCCTATAATGCCGCTGTCAGTCTTCAGTCTGAGGCAGGAAGATGACCATGAATTTGTAGCTACCCTGGGTACAGAGTGAGTTCCAGACCTGCCCCCTTGAGATCCTGCCTTTTAAAAGAAAGAAGGATGCATGCCTTTGATGCCAGCACTGGAAAGGCAGAGACAGGCAGATCTCTGAGTTCCAGGCCAGCACGTACAGAGGACAGCCAGTCTTCACAGAGAAACCCTGTCTCAGAAAAAAATTCAAGGAAAATCTTGCTAGAAAATCTTAATCCAAGGACAGCCTAAGGTATATAATGTAACAAAAACTGAGTTTCAAAACAATTAAAATTAAAATGTGGAGAGACCAGGCATGACACAGGCCTTTAATTCTAGCTCACAAGGCAGTGAGAGTTACACAGTAAGACACCCTCCCACTTCCCCCCTCCAAAAAAAAGAGAGAGAGAGAGAGAGAGAGACACTGTAAGGTTTGTAAGTTAGGGACAGTTTAGAAAAGTGGGGAAACCCTCCAAGGAGCACTTCAGATTTGGGAAAACTTGGAAAAAGAAAGAAGTCACTCAAAATAAGGACAGAAAACCAAGAAGAGAATTTCAGAGAGAGGATCTGTCAAAAAAAAAAAAAAAAAAAAAAAAAGGAAAAACAGGAGAAACAACCTCCCCAGAAAATTGTGGGAGGAGGTTCCCCGAGAGGCAGGGTGATCTCAGAAACATCCTCCATAAAAGAGGTCCTCAGAAAGATAGTGTCTCCTAAGGGAAGTGGAACCTTCCTGAGGGAGGCAAGGAATCCCAGAAAGGAAGGGGGGGCTGCTCATCAGACAAAAAGCTACCTATTATAGAAGCAAGGGGGTGCAGCCGAAGACCCTGGAAAGGAGGGGTAGCTCCAGAGAATGACTACGGACCCTCAAAGAGGCAGGGTACATCTCGGGGTAAGGGTCTCAGAAATAGGGGATCCCCTCGGGAACTCAGAAGGTCTGAAATAGGGTTCCTCTCAATAAGGAAGATGTACCAGAGAGACTCCCCTGAGAGAGTTGAAAGCTCTCTCAAAAAGAGGTTCGCCCTCACAAATAGGAGCTCACAGGCGGGAGCAGAGGGAGGATGCAGATAAACAAGGGTCCCTCAGGTTAGATTGCTCAGCAAAGTTGAGTCAGAAAAAGCAGCGCCCCCCTCGGAAAGGGGCCACTCTCAGAAACACAAGATCCCCCTTTCTAAGGTACTCGAGGAAAGGCAGGAGTTCGCTAGAGAAGGAGCACCCTCTGAGAGGTGAGGTGCTATAAAGAAAGGGCACCTTCAGACACTAATTCCTCTAAAAAGAGGGTGCTCTCAAACAAGGAGTACCCCAGAAAAGGGCACTCTCAGACCCGAGGGGCTCCTCGGCACAGAAGGGGTGCTCTCAGAGGCAGGGGGCCTTCAGACGCAGGTTCCCTAAAGAGTCCAGTAGGGAAACGCACCAGCCCGGCCAAGCGGAAGCCGGGGGAGCCCGGGGCACCGGAAGCTGGGGACCCCGGCAGCGGCGCCTGCCCCGCACTCACCGAAGTTGCTCGGCTCCGCGCGATCGGCAGCTGGGCCCCAGGCCAACCTCAGGCAGAGCGCTCGGGTCCGGTCTGGTCGCGTCCCACGGCGACGGCTCCCTCGGGTGGCGCCTGAGGCGGCGGTGGCGACAGGACGACGGACGACCGACGACCGACGGACCGACTGCGCGGGCGGCGCGGGGCGCGCTCAGGCAGCGAGGGTGCGCGTGCGCGCGCCGGGCGCTGACCCCGGGCGGAAGGAGCTGCCGCGGCGCGCTCGGAGCCGCCGCTCGGTCTCACCGCTCCTTCTCACACTGAAATTGCCCGCTTCACAGCCCGGCTTCCCCGGTTGCTAGGCAGATTTTGCCTCTCACACTTCCGGGTTGATGCACGTCTCTCCGAGTGGCGGCGCCGCAGGCCAATGAAGTCTGGCCGGGGCACTCAAGATCGGCACCCCACAAGGGGTGTGGCCAGCCTCAGGACAGACAGTTATCAGCAGCCAATGAGCGCGTTGGCCGGCTGGCCCTCCGGATCGCGCCGGTGGCTGGGACGGGCCTAGGGGGCGGAACAGGATGACTGACAGACGAGCATCCAATGGGAGAATGGAGCGGGTTCCAGAGCCAGTCAACTCGCCATCGAGGAGGGATTTAGGTTTGGGGCGGGAATGCCGTGAGGGGTGCGGTCTTGGAGGACACGTCAATTCGTGGCCCGCTTGCTGGGACCTTGGAGGGCGGTTCGACTGGGCCACCGGGCGGCCAACAACTGGCTGAGCTGAGGGTTCCCCGCTGTGCTCAGCAGGGGCGCCCCACCCACAGTGCACCGGAGGCTGTCGGGCCTGGACAGGCGCCTCTGAGTAGACCTCAAGTGACTGGTGACCTGGCTTGGTTCCCATGGGCGCTGGGGCTCCTAGGTTCTTCTAGTGGAGCCCTGGTCCTGTCCGTGGCCCTGACCACCGCCACCTTCTGAAGAGCGTCCGGGGACGCGTCCCCGGCCCGTTCGGAGGAGAACCTTGAGGTTCGCATCGCTGGTCCGGTTCTGAGGACGCCTTCGGCGATCTCGATCTTCACCTACTTTTCTGAGAATTGTGGCGGGATTCTGCATCCCTAAATCTCCTGAATGCTACTGGGATGCGTGCAACTCTCTGAATGGAGGCCCCACCTCAACCCTGTAGATCTAGATCACTTGCTGCCACACCTAGAGGAGAGATCTGGGACTCGAGCGGCCCTAGATTTTCCCTCACCCTTTACTCAAGTTGTAGCCATTTACCTCCAACAACAACAACTCCTCCTTCTCATTATGTATCTCTGGATGGCCTGAAACTTAGAACTCTCATAGCTATTTGCCTGCCTCTCTCTGCCTTCTGAGCTCTTTCGGTTTTATTTTGTTTGGTTTGGGGGAGGGAGGGGTCCTTTATTATTTAGCATTTATTGTATTTATTGGGTTTGATGTGCATGCCATGACAAGCATGTTTAAGTCAGAGGATAGTTGAAGGCGTTAGGCCTCCTTTTCCTTTTCTTTTTCTTTCTTTTTTTTTTTTTTCTTTTTTTTTTCTTTTTTTAAGATTTATTTCGGGCGTGGTGGGGGCGTGGTGGAGCACAGAGGCAGGCGGATTTGAGATTTATTTATTATTATAATCTAAGTACACTCACTGTAGCTGTCTTCAGACACACCAGAAAAGGGCATCAGATCTCATTACCGATGATTGTAAGCCACCATGTGGTTGCTGGGATTTAAACTCAGGACCTTCAGAAGAGCAGTTAGTGCTCTTAACCACTGAGCCATCTCTCCAGCCCTAGGCCTCCTTTTCTATGTGGGTCCCAGAGATCAAACTCAGGGTCTCAGGCTTTGTGGCAAGAACCTTTACGTTTTGAGCCCACTGTTTTGTTTTTGAGACAGGGTCCTAGACATCTATGTAGAGCAGGTTACTCTCAAACTTAAAAGATTTCCCCTTCCTTTGCCTTTCAAGTACTGGAATTGAAGGCATGTCCCACCAAGCCTGCAGGATGCGCTTTGGTGTCTCCTGTATCCCACCCAGACTAGCCTCAGACTTACTACTATGTAGCTGAGGATGACCTTGAATTCTACTATTCCCTGATTAACTCTTGGTTTCTCTATCTCCATAATTTCTCTGCTAGACAGGAACTTTCCAAAACCCTTTCTGCTTCCCAACCACTTCCAGATAAAATCTAATCTGTCATCCCAAATTTAACACATCATTTGGCAAAAGTTAAAGCAAAAGAGCTTCAACTATCTTCCCCCATTTTTAAAGTATTTATATTATGTGAATGGTTGCTTTGCTTGCCTATACCAAGTACGGTGTCCCCACTGTATGCCAGAAGAAGGCATCAGATTCCCTGGAACTGGAGTCACGGACATGAACTGCTATGTAAGGGTCTAGGAATCGAACCTGGGCTAGAAAAGCAGCCAAGTGCTCTTAACCTCTGAACCATCCTTCCAGTTCTGTCCCTTTTCAGGCAGGATCTCATGTAGCTCAGGTGGCCTTAAATGTCCTCCAGTTACAAGTAAGGCCTTGAACTCCTGATCCTCAGGCATTGCCATCCCAAGTATGTGCCATCACACCCAGTTTCTGCAATGCTTGTGCTAATCTTGTAGCTTATTAGTGGAACTTCATCTGAAGCCCCCTCTTATTTTCTTCAGCAGAGTCTCTTGTTGCCCAGACTTGTATCAAATTCCTCTTTCTGATGCCATCTTTCCTATGCCAAAATGGCAGGAGTGCACTACCATGCTTGACCCTTAATTCATTCCAAAGTCCTTGCCTGGTTTATAACCCTGCCCCAAAGGACCCAGCTTTGTCTAAATAGGTAACCAAATAACCTAGTGAGTCAAAGTCATGAAAAGGCACAGATGAGAAAGACCTTCAGCTCTGAGGGTGCAAATGGTAAGCTGTGGTTGCTGTTACTGAAGACAACACGCATGGCCAGGCACACAGGTCACCAAAGGGAAGTTGTTACTAGAGGGATCTTAGGAGCCAAGAAGAATGCAATACAGGGAAACAGGCCTATTTATTACACCAGGCAGAATTGAAGCAATACAAAGAAACTGCTATACTAATATTAAGGAGAAAGCCATCAAATAAAATAATGGATGAGACTAGAAAGAACTGAAGAATTCCATGTGAACCTTGAAGCTTGTATGAGAAGGATGGACTTATGCTTACAAGAAAGCTGAAGTTTTGGAAGAAAAGTAAGTGTAGATAGTAACAGGGATTGGGAGGGACCATGACTTCTTGACTGATCTTAAACTGGCCCCAAATGATGAGGCCAATGAACGCAGCGTCACTGACTAAAGAAGAGAGCCATGATAAACATGAAGATGTTCCCTGCACACTTGGCCCCTCTGCTCAGGAGCTACCACATTCTCTTCATGTTGAACCCAAGGGCTGGCAGAACTGGAAACAAACCCATACCTGCCACTTCCTAAGAAGGCCAGTAATCACCCTCATGGCGGAAGACATCAGAACCCACAGGGGAGGCTGAGGCAGGAGCATCTCAAGTTCTAGGCCATCCTGGGTTACATAGGAAAACCAGAAATCTGCCCAAAGGCTTACACTGGAGATGTGAACCAAAGTGCCTTGCACTGGCCCACAGTAGGAAACAAAAGCTAGTTTAATTCCTGTCACTAACTGGGATATTTTGCAGCACAAGAATCAGCCTATTTAAGTGATCCCTTGGTACTTTACACATAACTTTTCTTGTTTTTCTTGAGAAGGGTTTTTACTGTGTAGCCCAGATTGACTTAGAGCCTACTATGTAGTTCAGAATGACCTAGCACACATAGTCCTCTTGGTAGGTGTATTCCATTACATCTAGCATAATTTATGTTGAATCAACAATTATTGATGGGATCAAAGGTCAGCATAGTATGTAATTCCCCATTGTATGCAGAAGAGAAAGGCAGAGCTGGGCCTTGGTGGTGCATGCCTTTAATCCCAGCACTTGGGAGGCAGAGGCAGGCGGATGACTGACTTTGATGCCAGCCTGGTCTAGAGTGAGTTCCAGGAGAGCCAGGGCTACAAAGAGAAACCCTGTCTCGAAAAAACAAAAAAAAGGAAGGAAGGAAGGAAGGAAGGAAGGAAGAAAGAAAGAAAGAAAGAAAGAAAGAAAGAAAGAAAGAAAGAAAGAAAGAAAAAGAAAGAAAGAAAGAGAAAGAAAAAGAAAGGCAGGTATACTCAGCTACTGTTATTGGTCTGCATCAACTGATCAACTGTAGTATTACATCTTAACTGACACTTGTATTATTTACATCTCAAATCCAAAAGCAATTATAGCATGTATTGCTCTTGCAGAGAACCAGATTTCATTCCCAGCGCTCACATGGTGACTCACAACCCTCCTTAACTCCAGTTCCAGGAGATCTGGTGCATGTGCTGCGCTTACATACATTCATACACATAAAAACTTTAAGTCTCCAATCCAGCAACATGTTCAAAGGTGAGAAAGCACTATGGTCTCATGGAAAGAATGCTCACATTAGCAATCAAAAATTGGTGCTGGGACCTGGAGAAATGGCTCAGCGATTAAGAGCACCGACTAATCTTCTGAAAGTCCTGAGTTCAAATCCCAGCAACCACATGGTGGCTCACAACCATCCATAGCAAGATCTGACACCCTTTTCTGGAGTGTCTGAAGACAGCTACAATGTACTTACATAAAATAAGTAAATAAATCTTTTTTCAAAAACTAAAAAAAAGAAAAACGGTTCTGGAGAGATCACTCAGTGTTGCTCTAACAAAAGACCGGGTCTTTGGTTCCCAGTATCCACCAGACAACAGATGTGGTACACATACAAAAACATGCAGGCAAAACACATTAAATAAACATAAATTTTAAAAAATTGAGGGCTGATGAGATGGCTCAGTGGGTAAGAGAACTCACTGACTGCTCTTCCAAAGGTCCTGAGTTCAAATCCCAGCAACCACATGGTGGCTCACAACCATCCGTAATAAGATCTGACACCCTCTTCTGGTGCATCTGAAGTCAGCTACAGTGTACTTACATATAATAATAAATAAATCTTTTTTAAAAATTGGTAAGCAGTGCATTAGTTAGTGTCCAGCTCAACATATGCCCACACACAAAAATTTGTAAAAACTAAACCACTACTGTACTGGTAAAATAATCCAAATAAATACTCAAAACTTTTGAGACCTAGACAGGGAATGCAATTCAGTTGATAGTGCTTGCTCAGTGTGCACAGTGTGCATTCCCGGCACCACATAAACTAGGTGTGATGGTGCACACCTGTCACCCCAGAATTTAGGAAATAGAGGCAAGACACTCAGAAATCTAAGGTCATCCTCATCTTCATAGTTCAAGAACAGCCTGGGCTAAGGAAAAAATAATAACCCTAACCCTTTTCTTCGTCTGAGGTGAACTCTCTTTGAAGAAAGACTCCAGGTAGATACTCTAGTGAAATTCCTGAACCTCAGAGGCAAGGGCAGCCTAGTTTTATAATAAAAACTGAAGCAAGAGCCATGTGACTGAAGGATGAGTTTCCTTTCCCTGGTGGAAGCTGATTGCATCTCTTCACCAAGGCGTGGCCCTTCCTGGGTCTGAGGAATCAACTTGACGAACAGGCTGAGTGACATTCACGCCCATATAGGGAAGTGGGAGCTGGCCCAGGCAGCCCCACAGGCGTTAGGAAGGCGGGGCCTCTGCCAGCCAGAGACCTGTGGCTGCTCTCCTGAGAAGTCCCCTCGCACAGAGGAAGCGTTCCACCAGCACTGAGAGTGACCGCTGAGTAATGCCACAGACAGATAGCAAAAAGGTTATAGCCTCTAGGGGCGAGGGCCCAGGTCTGTCCCGGCATAAAGGAGGCTGCTGAAGGAAGGATCCTAAATTGAAGGCTAGTCTGAGCTACAGAGTGAGACCCTCTTTTGAGAAAAAAAAAAAAAAAAAAAAAAAAAAAAAAAACAGGTGCGGTAATAATCGCAGCACTTCAGAAGAGGATCAGTGTGAGTTTGAGGATAGCCTGGCTTGCAGAGGAAGGAAAGGGGAAGAGAAAAGGGAAGTGAGCTCTGGAAAGACGGTTTAGTGGCACTTGCTGCTCTTGAGTGTGACCCAAATACCCACTTATGGCGGCTCACAGTCGCCTCTGTGTGCAGCTCCAAGGTATCCAACGCCCCCTTCTGTCCTCTAAGGTCACCTGCAAGGAACATGTGCACAGATAGACACGTTAATAAAAATTAAATATACCTTTATTTTTATTTATTTATTTATTGGATTTTTCGAGACAGGGTTTCTCTGTGTAGCCCTGGCTGTCCTGGAACTCACTCTGTAGACCATGCTGGCCTCGAACTCAGAATCTGCCTGCCTCCCAAGTGCTGGGATTAAAGGCTTGCGCCACCACTGCCCGGCTATATCTTTATTTTTAAGGAGAAAAAAATGAAGAAACGAAGGGAAAACTGTGTGTACTAACCCACCACTGTCACACCAGCACTTCACGTGAGGATTAAGATTTTTTTTTTTTTGTTTCTTTGTTTTATTTTTTTCAAGATAGGGTTTCTCTGTATAGCCCAGGCTGGAACTCACTTTGTAGACCAGGCTGGCCTCGAACTCAGAAATCTGCTTGCCTCTGCCTCCGGAGTGCTGGGATTAAAGGAGTGCACAACCACGCCCTGCTGGAGGATTAGGAATTTAAGGGTTATCTTTAGCTACATATGGAATTCCAGGACAGCCTAGGCTACAAGGAAAGGGAGGGTGACAGAAGGAGGGAAGAAAAGAAAGAGGCAAGAAGGGAGGAAGGAAAGAGAAAAGGGAGCTAGGTTAAAGCTATACAGAGTCACTAAAGAGTCACTAAATGGCTGAGTTGCTTTGCACAGAGCTAAATATCACACCCTGCATCCCGGCAGGCATCTTCATTCATTAGAGTTGGCCCAGCTTGTGTGTGTATCTCTAGAATCACTGACCTACTGAAAGCAGCATCCTTTTGAGGGTCTGTGGGCTTGGTCCTGGTTTCCCCAGGGAAGCAAATCATTGTTTTTAGGGGGAAGAAGATCAGGTGCAATGGCACCAACATGCCTTTATACGCACCCCTGTGCTTCCCTGGAGAAAATCAAGCAGACACCTACAAGCTATGGTGGACCACATTGTGCCTTTATTGAAATGAGTTTCTAGAATATACAGAAGCAAAGCCAGACTAAGCCCAGGAGCCCTTTCAGCCAAGCACTTTGTAGACAAGGCCTTAATATGTAGCTCAAGCTGCCTGATATTCCGGTCTCTCTCAGCCTCCTATGGGATCACAGGCCTGTGCCACCACACAAAGCTGCTGGCTGAGTTTTTTAAAAAGATTTAAATTTTTTAAATATTTAATATATTTTTTTTTCCATTTTTTTCTCTTTTTTCTGAGACAGGGTTTCTCTGTATAGCTCTGGCTGTCCTGGAACTCACTCTGTAGACCAGGCTGGCCTCAAACTCAAAAATCCACCTGCCTCTGCCTCCCAAGTGCTGGGATTAAAGGCGTGTCCCTCTACTGCCTGGCAATAGTTTATTTTTTGAAACAGGGTTTTATGTAACCTAGGCTGGACTCAAACTCTCTATGTAGCCAAAGATGACCATCAAGTTCTGATCTTCCTGCTTTCACCTCCCAACTGCTGGGATGATATTCATGTGCTACGGTACATGGAACCCAGGGATTTTGTGTGTCAGCTGATCTACAGCTGTGTTAGTCAGTGAGCTACAATGACTTCTCCACCACCAGGAAGAGCATTTCTTTCAATTTCGAGTTTCTGAAAGAGAAAGCATTCTTCCTAGACAGGAGCCGCATAAGAAGGAAGGAAGTGAGTTTACTCACAGCCACCTGGAGCTTCGGTAAGGTTTGAACACAGCATCACCAACGTAAACAGAAGCACAAGGCAGGTGCCTCTTTGCCTCCCTGAATATGGGTGTGGTCCCACCTGGGATCTGTGATACCATCTCACGCCCTCCAGTCCCTCCTTCCCCTCCCCCCCCCCATAGGTAATTGAGCCTAGCTCAGAGAGTGAGCTCATGGGGTCCACTCAGATTTCTGGTTTCTGGAGGACACTGCCTCCTGCTGGAATATCCCACCCCAAACACCTGCTCTGAGTCTGAAGTGAGCCTCCAATTTAGGTGCTGGAAATCAAAGCCTAACCTTATGGAAGAGTAGATTCTGCTCTTAACCAAGAGCCAGCCATCTCTCCAGCCAGAGAGGGAGAGGGGGAGGGGGAGGGGGAGGGGGAGGGGGAGAGGGACGCACAGAAAGAGAAAGCTTGAGCAAGGCTAATCTAAACTGCAAAGGCTCAAAGGACAGGCCTAGCCCTGTCAGAAACTGATGGCTGCTCAACATCTCAAAGATGTTGTGAGCCAGGCGTGGTGGCCCAAGCCTTTAATCCCAGCACTCGGGAGGCAGAGGCAGGAGGATTTCTGAGTTTGAGGCCAGCCTGGTCTACAAAGTGAGTTCCAGGACAGCCAGGGCTATACAGAGAAACCCTGTCTCGAAAAGCCAAAAAGAAGAAGAAGAAGAAGAAGAAGAAGAAGAAGAAGAAGAAGAAGAAGAAGAAGAAGAAGAAGAAGAAGAAGAAGACGCAGCTGTAAAACATCAGGTCTTTTTGGTTTTTTGGTTGGTTGGTTGGTTGGGTTTTTTTTCTTTTTTTAAGATTATTTGAGTACACCATTGCTCTCTTCAGACACACCAGAAGAGGGCATCAGACTCCATTACAGATGGTTATGAGCCATGATGTGGGAATTGAACTCAGGACCTATGGAAGAGCAGTCTGTGCTCTTAACCATTGAGCCATCTTCCAGCCCCCAGAACAGCAGGTCTTGTATTTAGAAATGTCCTTCATTAAGAGGACAAGTGTGACCAACCAAAAAAGACCTGAGAGTACTCAGTCCTAAGGCTTCCACATAATGTCCAAGAGACTGGAGGGGAGCAGGCCCAGAGTTTCTCCTAGGGAAGTTTCTCATAGATTATTGCCAAAGGGTAAATTCACTTTAGTTTAGGATGGCCTTGAAGTCTCCAGCCTCCTCCTCCCAAGTGCTGACATCTCTGGTGCATCAGGACTAGGGTCTCCTTGAAGTCCAGATTAGTCTCAAACTTGTGTAGCTCAGAAGGACCTTGAACTTGTCAATGTCATTGTCTATATTGTTATTTTAGGACAGAATCCTCTGTGTAGCCCTCCCTGTCTGTTTTGGAACTCTGTAGACCACTGGTCTTGAACTCAGTGACCACCGGCCTCTTGGTTGCAGGGATCAGAGATGTTTACCACTCCCAGCTGACCTTGAACTCTTGGTCCTCTTGCTTCCCCCGCCCCCCCAAGTGCTGAGCCTGCTGCCATATCCAGTGATGCAAGGCTTTGTGGATGCTGACTAAGCACTCCACCAACAGAACTGGAGTCACATCCCTGTTTGTTTATTTATTTGAAACAAGATCCTGTTTTGTAGCCCAGGGCAGCCTGGTGCCCTGGTGGCCTCTGCCTCCCAAATGGTAGGGTTTCCTCCCTTCCCTCTCCCCCTTTAACCTTTTACAGGGTCTTCCCATGTAACACAGCCTTGATGGCCTAGAACTTGAGATCCTCTTGTCTAGGTCTCATGAGTGCTGGTCTAACAGGCCCCTGCTGTTAGATCCCTGCATGGATCAAAAATGTCACTGAAAAGACACAAGATGTGGCTTCAATCCCACTCCTTTAATTGCCACACCCCTGTCTCAAACAAGCAATTTACCTTTAATCTCACTCCCCTCCACCCCAACACCCACCCACTCCGTCTAAAATAAACAACAAACAAACAAACACATCATTGACCTAGTTGCTTAGGAGGCTGACACAGTAAGATTGCTTGTAGCCAGGAGTTTAAGGATAGCAGCATGGCCAGCATTTGGATTGTATTAAGGCATAACCTTGGAGGATTCTAGAAAGATGAAGTGGTTATGCGCCATAAATCACCTCAAAGCATCACATTGGTACAGTCTCTGGGTCAATTTGTATGCAAAAGCCACTCAGCCTTTGGTGGCCAAATTCCATTCTGACACATGACCTGGGGGTGGGCTTTGGGAAAGCATGCTTTGTCATCTACATTTACACTCGAAGGACTCCTTGGTGAGAGAACACAGTCCTGTGAATGAGGGGCCTGGGTGTAGCCCAATAGTAACTTCCTTCCACCAGGTCAGTGCCAGAGAATGTTCTAGAGGCAGGCAGAGCTTCCTGGAGAGAGGAAGTCTGTTTTCCTGGGGAAGGCTAGGGGAGCAGTGAATGGGTAACTGATATATGTGGGTTGGTTGGGGGTCTGGCTCTGTGTTGGCCAGTGGGTGTGAGGGAAAGAAGGGAGTAGGAGAAAATCCGAGTCCCACCAGAGTTCCGGTTCTCTGGAAAGGTGGACACGGAAGGACTGCCGCATACTCTCCTCTACGTGGCCCCTTGTAGAGTTTTCTACTGGTTCGCTGGAGCAAGCCTCATTCAACCAAAATAGGCTACCTATCACAGTCCCACAGTGATGAGGCATATGCATCATTTGCTTCTGGTGGGAAATGGCTCAGGTCACTGGATCCCTGCTGTGGGATTGCACATTATTCCAAGGGTTGGGACTGACTCAGCCCTGTCCTCTTCTGACCCATGTGTGGCATAGCTATGCCACCACCACCTACAAGGTATGGTTCTAGAACTGGGATCCAGAACAAAAAGAGGGCTCTGGATAGAGGTTGGAGACATTTTTCCTTCAGAGGACTTTTTTTTTTTTCTTTTTTTCTTTTTTTTTTTTTTGGTTTTTCAAGACAGGGTTTCTCTGTGTAGCCCTGGCTGTCCTGGAACTCACTTTGTAGACCAGGCTGGCCTCGAACTCAGAGTTCTGTCTGCCTCTGCCTCCCAAGTGCTGGGATTAAAGGCGTGTGCCACCACTGCCCAGCCTTTGGAGGACTTCTGTTCTATCCCCATCCTTTGCCCTCTCAGGATGTCCTTCTAGATGCCAATGTCAAAGATATGCAAGGCAATAGGGGAGTCTGGTAGAAGCTCTCACTCTCACAAACATCAGGAGCAGGGCTCATAGCTTGTGTCCACACACTGTCCCCTTTAGAGCAGAAAGACAGGAAAGGTGCAGCTGCGCAGTCTAGAGACCTGGGACTTAGATTCTTTTCTTTTCTTTTCTTTTCTTTTCTTTTCTTTTCTTTTCTTTTCTTTTCTTTCTTTTCTTTTTTCTTTTTTCTTTTTTTTTGTTTTTTGTTTGTCTTTTGAGACAGGGTTTCCCTGTATAGCCCTGGGTGTCCTGGAATTCACTTTGTAGACCAGGTTGGCCTCGAACTCAGAAATCTGCCTGCCTCTGCCTCCCCAGTGCTCAGTGCTGGGATTAAAGGCGTGCACCACCACGCCCGGCTTGTTTTTTTCTTTTCTTTTTTCTATTTGGTTTTTCATGATTGTTTTCTTTTTTGAAGTACACTCGCTGTCTTCTTGTCCTTTCTTTTCTTTCTTTCTTTCTTTTTTATTATTTTTTGTTTGTTTGTTTTTTGAGACAGGGTTTCTCTGTATAGCCCTGGCTGTCCTGGAACTCACTTTGTAGACCAGGCTAGCCTCGAACTCAGAAATTCGCCTGCCTCTGCTGGGATTTTTATTATTATTATTTATTTATTTATTTATTATTTATTATTATTACTTTATCCCCTCCCTTTAGAAAACAGTCTCACTGTGCATCCTTGGCTGTCCTAAACCCACTATGTAGATCAAGCTGACCTGGAACTTACAGAGATCTGCCTGTTCTGCATAGTGAGCTCCAGGGCAGCCAGGTCTATATAGAAAGACCCTATCTCAAAAATAAAAGTGTGAGCCACCACATCTAGCTTACTATTATGTTCTATTTATTTGTGAATGTGTGTGTTTGTTTGCTATAACAGGTACGTATGTGGAGGCCAGAGGAGAATTTACAAGAGTCTATTCTCACCTTCCACACTCACTGGTCCTGAGGATTAAACTCAGGTCATTAGTTGGTTAAACATAGCAGTAACTGGTCCTGTATTTGTGCACACATGTGTGAAAGTGTGTGCATCTTTGTGTAGAGGCATGAGGTTGATGTCACTTGTCTCCCTCAATAAATCTGACAGGGCATCTTATTGAACAGGAACTTCATTGTGTCTGCTGGTCTAGCCAGCCCACTTGGTTTAGGAATTTTCTGGCTCTCCCTTATTAATGCTGGGATTACAGGTGACCACCATGCCCACCTGCCTTTATTGTTCTGAGAATCAGAACTCCAGGACTTCATGCTTTGATCTCCCCAGCCCATCTGGGACTTTATTTATGTTTGTTTTTTTTCCAAGACAGGCTTTCTCTGTGTAGCCCTGGCTGTCCTGGGACTCTGTAGACCAGGCTGGCCTCAAACTCACAGACATCCACCTGTCTCTGCCTCCTGAGTATTGGTTGGGTTTAAAGGTGTGAGCCCTCATTACCCATCCTGACTTCTTTCTAAAGATTTATTTATTTTATGTACATGAGCACACTCTTGCTGAAACACCAAAATAGGGCATCGGATCCCATTACAGATGGTTGTGAACCACCATGTATTTGTTGGGAATTAAACTCAGGACCTCTGGGAGAGCAGTCAGTGCTAGTAATCCATCTCTTCAGTTCCACCTCCTTTTTTTTTTTTTTTTTTTTTTTTTTTTTTGATTTTTCGAGACAGGGTTTCTCTGTGTAGCCCTGGCTGTCCTGGCACTCACTTTGTATACCAGGCTGGCCTCGAACTCAGAAATCCCCCTGCCTCTGCCTCCCGAGTGCTCGGATTAAAGGCGTGCGCCACCACGCCTGGCTTCCACCTCCTTTTTATTATTAACATTCAAAACAAATTTTCCAGGGGACCTGGGTTTGTTTCCCAGCACCCACATGGCAGCTCACCACTGTCTCATGCCCTCTCTGGCCTGGGACCAGGTGCACAGACACACATGTAGGCCAAAACCACCTATACACATAAAATAAAACAAAAGCAAATGTTAAAATTTTAAGGAGCCAGGCCTAGGTGGCTCATATCTTTTGCTCCAGCACTCAGGAGGCAGAGACAGGCAGATCTCTGTGAGTTTGAGGCCAGCCTGGTCTACAGAGCAAGTTTCAGGACAGTTATGGCTACACAAAGAAAGCCTGTCTTGAAAGAAAGAAAGAAAGAAAGAAAGAAAGAAAGAAAGAAAGAAAGAAAGAAAGAAAGAAAGAAAGAAAGAAAGAAAAAGAAAGAAGGGCTGGTGAGATGGCTCAGTGGGGAAGAACACCTGACTGCTCTTCCGAAGGTCTGGAGTTCAAATCCCAGCAACCACATGATGGCTCACAACCATCCGTAACAAGATCTGACTCCCTCTTCTGGAGTGTCTGAAAACAGCTACAGTGTACTTACATATAATAAATAAATATTAAAAAAAAAAAAGAACAAAATATATTTAAAAAAAGGAAGGAAAGACAAACATAATGGAGATTTAAAATTCTTATGTGTATATGTGTATGTTTGTGTAGTTTTATGTAAGAGAGGCAAATTCTCTTAATGGCTGAGCGATCTCTCTAGCTCATTCCCCTTCCAAATAATTGAACCAGGGTCTTATGGAGCCCAGGCTTGGGTAAACTTTGTGTAGCTGAGGAAAACCAAGAACTCCTAACCCTTCTGCTTCCACCCCCTCAATGCCAGGATGACTGGCTAGGCCAAGAGATATCTCTGTTGTAGTAAAGTCCTAGTTTTGCCTCTCAGCTCCATGTTTTTAGAAATAAGACTCAAACTTAAATTATATTCACAATACCTTGGCCATATAGCGAGGCTCTATTTTGATTAGATCATAACTAAAGTTACCCATTTATTTTAAGCTACATTTTGTCATGTGACTGGTTATCTCTGTTTATGTACCATGTGTTCATGTGTTTGTCTCATCTCTTTTTGGGCTTCTCTTCTCTTTATATAAATTTAAGATTGAGGCGTATGCATCTTTTAAATTGCTAAGGACCCTCCTAATTATTATTATTAATAAGCAAAAACCTATGTAACACTTTTAAGGAAAATGTGTCTTATTGAATCCCCAATAGTTCTTTGTTAGCTCTGACTTTATTGTGTAGGCCAGGCTGGCCTAGAATTTACAAAGATCTTCCTGTCTCTGTCTCCCTGCTGTTGGCTGTTGTGTACGGCAGACACTGTACTTCCCTTGGCAATGCCCCTTCCATGTGCCCTCCCCCCTTCCCTGTTCCTTTGTTTACAGGGAGGTATTTTGGTGTTTTTTTTTTTCCCCCTCAGAGACAGGGTTTCTCTGTATAGCCCTGGCTGTCCTGGAACTCAGAAATCTGCCTGCCTCTGCCTCCCAAGTAGTGCTGGAACTAAAGGCAATCGCCACCTTCATCCTCGGAATAGTTCACAACTTCATCTTTTTTATTTCTGTCTTTCCCTACTAAATTAAAAAGCGTATTTTGACCTTCCAATGCAACAGCTAACCTAGGGCTGGGTCTTCCCACACCATGAATGCAGAGCATCAATTCCCATAGGACAGGCTAGGACTGACCAGCTTGCTGTGCCAAGCTTGGAGAATCAGGAGTGGCTTAACCACATCTATGGTCTCTGGGAAGTCTCCACTGGTTTTGTCATTTGCTGCTGTATGGGCTGCATTCAACCCACATGTAAATGGAAACAGGAGCTGATTACCCCCTCTCAGCCTTTCTGCTTGGGAGAATCCACAACTTTTGTGTTTTGCTTTTCAATTTAGTAGGAGAAGACAGAAGTAAAAAAGATAAGGTTGTGAACTATTCCGAGGATGAAGGTGGCTGCACATAGTGTGGTGTAATAAAGATTGGTTTGGTTGCAACAGGCTTGCTGATTAAAGAGGGCATGGACCTGGAGCTGGTCTTAATGTGCAAAGATAAACCCTGCTAAATATAAAGATAACCTTCCTATGCTGATTCAAAAAGCGACAAAAGAAAAATACCAAGTAAAACAGTTTATGAATAAAGTGTCCTTTATAATTGGAAGCACAGAGCCAACACTGATTTTTTTTTTTTTTCCAGAGCTGAGGACCGAACCCAGGGCCTTGCGCTTGCTAGGCAAGCGCTCTACCACTGAGCTAAATCCCCAACCCCACCAACACTGATTTTAAAGGTGATACTTACTTCCCCTCTAGTTAGGGACCAAATTAGAGAGAGAAGAAGGTGAGTGGAGAAGAAAGACATAATGGGCTAGGAATAAAAGAACATAGCCCTTAGGGTTGGCCAATTGGAGTTTAAGAGCAGCCCAGATGAAACATATAATAGCTCAGAATTATTGATAGAAAAGTAGATTCTTATCTGCCCAGGCCTAGTGCTGATTAAGGCTTATTATGAACATAAAAGTTGCATCTGTCTTTTTTTTTTTTTAAGATTTATTTATTTATGTATATGAGTACACCATTGCTTTTTTCAGACACACCAGAGAGAGCATCAGATCCCATTACAGATGGTTGTGAGCCACCATGTGGTTGCTGGGAATTAAATTCAGGACCTCTGAAAGAGCAGTCGGTATTCTTAACCACTGAACCATCTCTCCAGTCTATGTCTTTTTTTTTTTTTTTTTTTTTTTGGTTTTTCGAGTCAGGCTTTCTCTGTATAGCCCTGGCTGTCCTGAAACTCACTTTGTAGACCAGGCTGGCCTCAAACTCAGAAATCTGCCTGCCTCTGTCTCCCGAGTGCTGGGATTAAAGGCGTGTGCCACCATGCCCAGCTTTTTTTTTTTTTTAATCTTTTTTTAAAAATATAATTATATTATATGTGTATGAGTACTCTGGCTGACTTCAGACACATCAGAAGAGAACATTGGATCCCATTATAGATGGTTGTAAGTCGCCATGTGGTTGCTGGGAATTGAGCTCAGGACCTCTGGAAGAACAGTCAGTGATCTTAACCACTGAGCCATCTCTCCAGCCCAAGTGTGTCTTTTATCCAGAAACTAAATGGTCTAAGGCAGGGTAAAAATACGATTGGGATTAAAAATTTCTACAACACATGTGAAAGGATTAGAGGAAGGTGGATTTGGAATGATCTGGTTGGAGGAGGAAGTAGAATGGGAGGAGAGAGAAAGCATCCATGAGGGAAGATGAATGATGAACACAAGGCTAGGAGAAACAGTATCTGGGGTACACTGCTGGGAAAGTAGCCAACAGGTAAAACAGTAGATTAGGGTTACCCCCTAGTAATTGTCAAAGCCAAATAAAATAACCATAGTCTCAGTCTCATTTATTTATAAGTTAGTGAGGGACAAGCTAAAGTTGTTTGTACACATCTCCTCCTTCTCCCATTACAGTATCCCATTTGCTTCTAATTTTCCCCTTCTACCATGTTGGGTCCTTGTTACATTTTGGGAGTTCTATGTCCCCTCAGTTGAAGAGGCACCTGCTGAGCAAACCTGATGGCCTGAGTGTGATTACTCAAGCCCATCTAGCCGGGCAGTGGTGGCACACATGCCTTTAATCCCAGCACTTGTAAGGCAGAGGCAGGCGGATTTCTGCATTCGAGGCCAGCCTGACAGGCCCTGGGGAGGTCTTGGCCTGGACATGTCTGTGCTGAGGTGACAGCTCCATACTGCCACCCTCATTAGCATTGAGTCCCCTAGACTTTCTGGGATTGACTCAGGCTGGGGTTTGTGGCTTTGACACTGAAAAGGATTTTGTGACTAGCCAGTTTATGAATCACAGTTGTAGATTTTATTAAAGATATGTATCTTTAAGCTCGGCATAGTGGCTTACATCATTAATCCCCGGACTCAAGAGGCAGAAAGCAGAGGGACTTTATGAAGTTAAGGTTAGCCTGTTATACTGAGCAAGTTCAGGCCAGCTAGGGCTACATAGACCATGTGGTAAAAAATAAATAAACCTTTTAAAGTTTATTATTATTCATACATGTATGCACATCTATGTGGGTATGTACATGTGTATGCAGTGACCTCTTGAGGCCAGAAGAGGGCATAGGGTCATGTGGAGCACTAGACATATATTGACACATACCTGTTAGCTCTCAAGTTACATCTCTAAGGTTGCTAAAGAAATCTTCCCCCCAGCCCCTCTCTTAAAAACAGTTACATGTAATGGGCTGAAGAGACTGTTCAACAGTTTAGGGCACATACTGCCTTTCCAGGGGACTTGATTTTTGGCTTACAACTGCCCATATCTCCAGGGAATTTAGCCTCTTCTGGCTTTCTGGGGCATTGCTTGCACACACGACACACACAAATATACATATAAATAAAAATAGATCTTTAATGCTGGGCATGGTGGCACACACCTTAAACACCACTATTGAGGAAACACAGGCAGGGAAATTTTGTGAGTTTCAGGCTAGCCAGGGTTACATGGTAAGGCTCTGTTTGAAGAAAAACAAACAAACAAACAAAACCCCTCTATTTATCTACTTATTTATTTTTGGTGTTTGAAGACAGGGTTTCTCTGTGTAGCCCTGGAACTCACTCTGTAGACCAGGCTGGCCTCAAACTCAGAAATCCGCCTGCCTCTGCCTCCCAAGTGCTGCGCCACCACTGCCTGGCTCATTATTTTTATATGTACCTGCCACACAGTGCACAGAGGTCAGGTAACACACTGCAGGAATCAGTCTCCTTCCTGCACCTTGTGGGTCCAAAGGACTGAATTCGGGGGGGGGGGGTGAGGAGGGTGGTGGTGTAAGCACTTTGATCCACCAAGCTCTTACAGGCTCCTTCTCCAGATAGTGAGGTGGCTCTGCAGAAACGTTGAATGGGAGTATAAAAGCAGTACATATACTTTCCATTCCCTGTAAATTAGATTCTGAGGAAATACTAGATTGTAACTGGGAAGGAAGGAAGGGGTAAGCTCATAGTAATTGGACTGGAATTCTTTTCTACTAGGAAAAGGGTTCAATCAGATTTGAGTAACAGGTTCCTTTCCCTTCTCATGTCCTTCAAGATTTCCTTTTTTTTTTTTTTTTTAACTTGTTGCCATACATCTTTAATCCCATGGCTGAAGAGGCAAAAGCAGGTGGATTTCTGAGTTCCAGGCCAGTCTGGTTTCAGGACAGCCAGACCACACAGAACATAGTGTAGGCTTAGATTTTTCAAAACCTACTTTTAATAAGGGTTCTTAAATGCTTTAACCTCCCTTCTAGCCCACCAGAGGTAGTAGAAAGGAAAGGTTATTAGGATATCAGGGAAGTGGACCTGTTTAGAAATAGTTCTTTGGAGCAAATCCCAACTGCTTGTCAGGATACATACCAGCAGTCCAGTTCAAGATTGCAAACATGAATCAGCAGCGGTGGCACAGCCTAGCAGAAATAGCCAGTCCTCAGCTGAACTGGCAGGAGTCAGTAGGAGCGACCAGGACCAGCAGGGATACCATAAGTTCTCTGCTGTGCCTCTCAACAAAGTTAAGATCAAAGAAGCATGAGACCAACAAAGTGTTTCGAGCTAGTTATGCAAGCCCACCTCCCGAACTCCAGTCACTGTCCAGTTGAGTCCTTTTTATTCTCTCTCCAAACATCTTGTGTTCTCCCATGGTTGGTACCTCAGCAAAACTCCACAGGAGTTGTACCAGCTGACATCAATCAGCTCAAGTCTGAGGAAGCAGAAGCCACCAGAACATCACCAGAATATTTTTGGATATGAAGTCACAACAAACGATGTTTAAGGAATAGCAAAGTGTACTGATACCATCCAGCATAGTCCACAGTCTGTTGGCTCCCTACCTCCATGCGTCCTTTCACATTTGCTTTAGCAAAACATGCTTTCACCTGTGTCCCCTTCAGGAAAACACTCCTTCACATGTCTGACCCAGAACATACCATCAGACACAACTGGCTTTCCAAAGAAACTTCACACTGCTTCGAGAAAAAGTGTATGTATGTGTGCATGTATGTATGTTTTATTCACATGTATGTCTATGTACCACAAGCATACCCATAGACACCAGAACATTGGCTCCATGGGTACTGGAGTTACAAGTGGATCAGTTTAAACACTTCAATTTCCTTGCCTTTTTACCCTTCAGTCTGGCTACTCAGATTCCAGGATGAGGCCTCCAGTGTCTCTACTTAGTAGGGACATGCCTAGCTGTCCTGGACTCCTGGGTTCGTTTTGACCCTCTGGTGGCCAATGTAGAATGTCCCAGCCCTCATGGGAGAACACGCAGAGCATGGCAAGAGTGCATTTCACCACAGTGGGGAACCTAGCCTTGGGTGACATTCAGAACAGAACCCCCCCTTTTTTTTTTGTTTAGGAGATAGGGTTTTTGACTCTCCTGGAACTATGTAGACCAGGCTAGCCTCCAAATCACTGTTCTGCCTGCCTTTGCATGTAGGGATTAAAGCCAAATGGCACTCTGCCTGTCAGACCCAAAAGTGAGGACAAATCTGTGCTGCTTCTTAGTGGGTTCTGTGCTTCAGGTTTCCTGGGTTCTAATTGCCCATGGCTCTCCCACCCACCCCTACCCTTCTCTTGCACATGGGCTTCCCTCCCTAGCATCTTAGTCCCTTATAAACCTGTCACTTTTGAGTATTTGTGCTCTTGGTCATCTTTGGTCTTCCTCTCTTGATCATCTCCTCTTCCTCACCCCGATCATCTCATGGACAAAGCCAGGCTGCTGGCCATGTCCCATCTACTTCTCTTTCTCCCTGTTCTGGACTCTTCCAGATGTCTCTGGCTGCACTCTCCCTTACTATCTACAATAAAAACCTTCCCCTCAACCATACTTTGGAGCAGTTATGGCCTTCGTTTACACTTTTGATACACTATTTATACAGCACCTAGGTTCAATGGATTATTCTTGAAGATCAAAAATCTTTAGAGCTGGTTGACACTCAGGTTTTTTGTGCATGTTCATGTGTACAAAAGCATGTCAGGGCCAGAGGGGAACCTTATGTGTTCTTTTAGGTACCATTTACTTTGCTTAGGCCAACTGGCCAGTGAGCCCCAGAGACCACCTGTCTCCATGTCAATTGCTGGAATTACAAACCTAAAAACATCATGACTGGCATTTCTTTTTAAATGTGTATCTGTGAATTTGTGGGTCTGCATGCTATGACATATATATAGAGATCAGAGGACAACTTGTGGGACCAAATTCAGTTATCAGATTTGACAGCAAACTATTTTACCCTCTGAACCATCCTGCCAACTCCTACCTGACATTTTTTCTTTTTAATTATGTGTAAATGCTGTAAGTGTTCAGGTATGTGTAGATGCCAGAAGAGGGTTGTCAGACCTCCAGAGCTGGAATTACAGATGGGCCATTAGCTGCCTGACAAGGGTGCTGGGAACTGAACTTGGGCCTCTATAAACTGCTGAACCATTTCTCCAGCTCCTGTTTTATTTTTTCAAAAACAAGGTCCTGTAGCCCAGGCTACCATGAGGATGCCCCTTAACTCCTGATCTCTACCTCCTCATTGCTGGGATCACAGGTACGTGTCACCTTGCCTGGCTGTGGGGCGTTTTTGCTATTTGGGATGGTAGACCACTCTCATGAGAAGCTTTGTGTGCCCAGCCAGCTTAGCACAGGCTGACGACAGACTCAACTTTCCAGATGGGATACCTGCTGTCATAGGAGGTAACAACCAGCCAAGCCTGAGGACTCATCTAGCTCACTTGCTCCAAACCCCACCATCCAGGGTTGGTGAGGTAGGACCAGGCCTGTTCTGACGATAGAGCCTTTAAGTTGACAAAGGATGGAGTGGACTCTACCTGAAATCTAGCTTAGGCAGACTCTGGAAGGCCAATATGCCCAGGTGTGGGGGATGAGACACATAGCTGGACTCTGAATCCTTTCGGAAAGGTCAGTGCTTAGGCACATAATGACATACCCAAGGCAGTGGATGCTCCTCCCTTGAGTCTTGAGCACTGGGGTCTTGAATTTTGGAACACCTGCAGTATAGTTCAGTTTGAGAGGTGTGTTTGCTGTGCACAAGGGCTTGGTTCCACCCCCAACAAAGGACAAAACTACAAACAAGTGGCTGAAGAGATGGCATGGTGGAGTGCTACCTACAGTCTCAGAAACTTGGGGTTGAAATGTAAGAATTTCCTACGTAAGTCAGTGGAGATCCTGAAACCAAGCCAAAAAAGCAAAACAAACAAATAAACAAACAAACAAAAAAACCCAGTCTAATCCTACAGTGGTAGCTCACACTGTAACCTTGGGTGAGATTTGGGGAACAGCAGCTACAATACAAGATAAGCCAGGGATAGTCAGTTAAAGTCAAATTTAGTCAACCACCTATTAGTAAAACCTGTCTAATTTTATATGGATTTCACCTGCAGTCAAGAGATAACTAACCCATGGAAAAGCAAAGAGCCTTCCCTACCCTGGAGCACAGGGGCTGGACCAGGCTCTCCTTTACTGGGTTATTCATATTTCATTGTGTAACCCTTACTGGCATGTAACTTGGGAGTGTTCTCCCATCTTAGCCTTCCAGGTGTGACAGGTGTGAGCCACCATGTCCAGCTGGTTTCTGCGGTGCGCCTGGGTACAGGAGCAAGCCTGTCTAGGGGCTTGTATGCTGAAACTGCAGGGTAGAACACCCTTCACAGAAGGTCCAAACCAAATATTGCATCAAGATAGGACCACAGGATAAAGCTATGGCTCAGCTGGCAGAATGCTAGGCTAGCAGCACCAGGTAAAGCCAGCACTATGGCACATGCCCATCATCCCAGTACTAGGGTGGTGGAGGCAGGAGAATCAAGAGCTCAAGATCATCTATGAACAAGAGATACTATCTCAAGAAACAAAAGCTCTAAACACTGCCCCTTCCAATCAAAACTCCAAAGCCAAAATCTAAGAGCCAGGCGCTTGGAGGCTGAGGCGTGGCACCATAGAGTCTTCAAAAGAAGCAAAAAACAACAAACAAGCAATCAATATCCAGCCAAAATCAAACAGAAAAAGGGGCTGTGGACCAGCTTCCTACCAGGCTGAGTTGATGAAGGGGCTATGCCTCTGCCTCAGGACTTCAGTCTATAGTAGAGGGGCTGCTGGCAAGGCTGGAGGGAGGGAAATGAAAAGACTGGGGGAATAGTGGTCCTAAAGGAAGAGACCAGCAAACAGACTTCTCACAGATCTCAGCTTACAGTTCCCGATTAAAGGCTGCTAAAACCAGGCAAAGCCACCATGTTTATGAAAACAAAACAAACCTCTCAATAGATGACATGCCTTCCGTCACTCAGAGTGTCACCTGTGGCTTAAGGGCTCATACAGGGCTTCAGTGAGCCTGGCTCTGGGCTGGCTCTTAGTAACTCTTGGGCTATACTACCTCTGTGTGCTAGCCCCTCTGGGATTTCCCCTCAATCTTTAGATGTTGTACACTGTGGTGACTGTGCTGAGGTCATGGAGGTGGAACCTCAACATTGACTATGGAATTTGTCATGACCCTGTGCTTAGCTTTCACATGCCTGAGATATGGACACTAAAAGCACTCTAACATCAGGACAGATGGCAAGTCGAGAGGTCCTTGTTTGAATTGCTGTATGTACAAAATGCCCTAGAAGCAAAAAAAAAAAAAAAAAGCTTAAATAAATAAGCAGGGCTGTGATGCAGGTATTGAGGGTAGGTCCCTAGGACCCAAGAGCTAGAGGAAGACAGAAGGGTTGGGAGCACCTGGCCATGGGCAGTGTCTGCCACATGGCTCAGAAAGGATGTCCATGAAGGTCTTGGAGCTTCATCCCTTCAGTCATGGCTTCCAAAGCTCTGAGAAGTGGTCTTCACATTGCTTGGTAAGCACCTGCCTAGATACCATGAGCTGGCAGGAATCACTGTGCCCCGTACCCCCCATTATTGTCACCCTTAGGGCAGCTCTCAAGCCAAGAGGAGCTGAGCTGGTCCCATAACTGCCCTCCACGGGAAAGCTAAATAGCTGCCAGGAGGGAACCCCCTCATTCAGGTCCAATGGGACTTCTGCCTAACGCTTAGGCTGGGCCAAGAGGTGCTGCTGAATATGAGCAAGGAGCTTCTTCAGGGCACACGAAGTCTCAGCCTCATCAACTGCACATGTGCACCTCTTCCCAAGCTCCTCCCCTGCACTGGGTCACCTTGGAGGACCACTCAGATTAAGAGTCTGACTTCCAGGTCCTCAGAAGTCCCTGAGTGCAGGGACACTGGAAGAACAGCAGACCGAGGAAAGTGAGAGCCATTACTCTCCCCTCTGCTTGCCCTGGGCTGGAGGCCACTTTGTGCAGTTGCACTTAGGTTCGGTTGAGCACTCAGATGATGCCCCTACACACACTGTCACCCTGTTCTTCTCAGGTGACACCCAGACACAGATTAGGCCATCAGTCCCTTCAATAGATGGCACTGAGTCCTGGAA
Source organism: Mus caroli (assembly GCF_978045245.1). NCBI lineage: Eukaryota > Metazoa > Chordata > Mammalia > Rodentia > Muridae > Mus > Mus caroli. The sequence continues at coordinate 59,438,736 of NW_028227265.1, read as the reverse complement.
CAGGTGCAAATGGCTGTCACCCTCAGAGGCAGATGATGGCTCCAGCACTCTTAGGACTTAGCTCTGGACAATGGTGAGGGACTGGTGGGCACCCTGGTGGTTTTGTTCCCAGAGAGCTCCAGTGTTGGGTCCAAGTTGGGGACACAGGCCTCACAGAAGGCTGGCCAGGCTGGTGTTGGGTCCATTCTGAGCTTGGAACTGCACAGGGGGTGGGCCATCTGTCCACTGTGGGGAGAACACACATGAGTAAACCCCTTCCAGCTGACGATCCAGAGCCCGTATCCCTATGTCTGCTTCCCCACCCTTTATACCGTAATGAGGTTGTGCTCTGGGAGGCTGCAGGCCTCGATGTGGTCCTGCAGCAGCTGCTGTGAGAAGTTCTGGTGCATCTGTGCGGCCTCATGGGCATCCATGGCGTTCCCACATGCCTTGTTTAGGTCTGAGGATGGGGCAGGTGTCACTGTTCATCCCTGGGTGGCCAAACTCACACCAACCCAGGGGGGACAGAGTTACCCTCAGACATCCAAACCCGTCTTGAGATGCAGGAGGATCAACCACAAAGCCCTGAGCAGGAGCCCAGGCTCCACCTGCCAGAGTTCTTAAAAATCCCCTTGAAAGCAAGCTGTGGTGACTTGGCAGACAAAGGAATGTAAATTTGTGACTTCAAGATCAGCCTTGTTGCCAGGCAGTGGTGGCGCACGCCTTTAATTCCAGCACTCGGGATCGAGAGGCAGGCAGATTTCTGAGTTCGAGGCCAGCCTGGTCTACAGAGTGAGTTCCAGGACAGCCAGGGCTACACAGAGAAACCCTGTCTCGAAAAACCAAAAAAAAGACCAGCCTTGTCTACTCAGAGTTCCGGGCCAGCTAGACCCTGTTTCCAATAAATAAACAAACAAAAATAAAAAACCCTGGAGATACACCCACCCCTGCTTGTATGATGTCAGGGCCCTACAAGCATGCCTGGCAGCCTTGTTAACTCTCACCTCTCAGGAGGGCAGATGACCACAGCTGCACAGACATGTCTGGGATCTTGCTGGCCAGCTGCATGGCAGGTACCACCATGTTGTTACTCTCCTGCCAATCAAAAGCTAAGAATTAACAGTGAGGTCACAGACTCTATCTTCCATTTTATGTTCTGCTGCTCCTGGACAGACTCTTATTGCACCCTCAGAGACTACCTAAACTGGTCCTCTAAAGTACTCTTGTCCACCTTGGGAAAAACAAACTGAGCACTCTTGCCTTCCTCTGCACGTGAGGCAATGAATGGGCCATACATGTCTCTTGCCAGGTAGAGAAAAAGACAGCTCTGGCCCAACAACTAGAATGATTAAAACTATACATGCACGCAATGTCCCGAGGCCCCTGCAGTAGCAGCCTGTCTGAGGACACGACTGAGTGTGGAGGATTTGCTTCTTTGAGCTGCTTTTGTAGGCTACTGTGGGGATGTGGGGTCTTTAGACCTGTGACTCCCTCTTAGTAAATTTAGATTCTGTGTGTGCTGAGCTGCTGACCTAGGTGCCCAGCGTTCTCACAATGAGGCTAGGGGAGTCCTGGAGAGCAGCTTCCTGTTTCTGACCTCACACTGAGAAACCTGAGGGAGTTCTGAAGTGCAAACCATGCTCGGCTGACCTGCTCTACCTCCCCAGCCTGTGGGTCTGGGTACTTTCTGTGACAGAGGTTGAGAGCACTCACTGTTCTTGCAGAGTCCTCAGGTTCAGTCTTTAGTACCCACATGGCAGCTCACAGTTATCTAATTCCTGAACCAGGGAATCTGATCCCTGCTTTTGACCTCTGTGGACACCAGGCCCACACATGGTACATATGCAATCATTCAGGTAAAACATTCACACATAAAATAAGTAAATTGGGAAATACCCAAATAACAAATATTGAACGAATAACAAAAATGTAAAAGGCTCAAAGCAGATTTCAGTTCTAGGTGCAGGTTAATGGAAACAGCCTAACCAAATGCAGCTCAGTTGGGTTCTTCAGACCTTAACCTCCAACAGCCACAACCTAACAGACAGCGACCCTCCCTGCGCTCTGTCCCTGCTGCTCACCGCCAGGGTCACTCTGACTGCCCTGACCTCACAGGCCCTGCTAGCTCCCTAGTCCAGCTAACACAGGCAAAGGGAGTATTTTACAGAAAGCCATCGAGTGGGAAACACTGCTGACAAGCAGGCTTCTGGCCCACATTGCGACTCTAAGTGCTCCGAAGCACACCACAGCAGAGCTCCACAGAGAAACTAAGCAGTCTTGCCCATCAGCAGGCCACAGCACTAGGAACATGAAGGCCACTCCCTGCTCTCCATGGCCAAGTTACCCTCACTACATTTGACAGTAATTTCAAGTAAAAACGTCTTGTAAAGTCACGTGCTTGATGGTGCCATAGACACAGGAGGGTTTGACATTGTCAGTCTCATCTAAGGTTCTGAGACAGTCCCACGGGGCCACGAATTCCCAAGGGATGGTATGCAGAGAAGCCTACAAGGAACATGGCAGGATGCAGCTCTTAGTTCCAAGGCTTGTGAACCTGACACATATAGCCTGGAAGGGAATCCCAGGACCCCATGCCTTCCACACCCTGGGTTCCAGGACAGGAAATACCATGCTCCACAGTGCCGCTCCTCAGGTCTCGAGCTAGATTAGGTGCACAGGCTAGGTAGGGACTCACCCTGTGATTTCCCAACACATAGAAGATGTGACCTAGCAGCACGAGGGAGCAGGCTGTGAGGCGGTTCAGGTCCTCTGCATTTGACATCTTCAGAGTTTCTCGAAGAAACCGCCTGTAAGAGGAGACAGATGCTGACACCCTGCAGGTATCAGTCATAGAGGAGCAGAGGTAGTCTGAGGAAGGAGAGGCTAGCATACATGCTGTTCTGATCCAAACTTACTTGGCTTCGTTGTAGCGGCCCTGGAAGAAGGAGAAGAGCCCTCGCACGTAGAAGGCTGCTGCTCGGAGGCAGTGTGAGCTGCAGGAAAGCAGAGTCACAATTGGGCACAGAAAAAAGTTTCCAAAAGGCAGCCCCTGCACACCGTCTAAAGGGTGGGCTGCAAGCAGTGTTGAGTATGTATGGAGGTCTGGGGCCCACAGGAGCATATACCACCCCAGAGCAATGGGGGAGTGGAATGTCTATGTTGGACATAGGTGGCTCACCTGACCGGGAAGCTGTGGTCTGGGTTTATCCTCTCAAGCAAACTGTACAGCTGGTGGGGAAACATCAGTCAGAACTCCACCTAGAGGAGGCCAGGCCCTGAACATGCTACAGGGGATAGGGCTTCTTCCACTCTATGGAAAGACTGTCACAAACATGCGGCATGCCTGCCCTGACAGCCTCGAGATGGAGTGTTCATCTGAGGGAAGCATGTAGGAGACAGGGGCAGAGTGGGGACACTGGGACACACTGTATCCTTGTGACCCAAGAGTCCCTGTCAGCCAGGGTGGCAGAGGTTGGGTTTCCTGCTTCTCCCAGCCCAGCCCTGGAAAGTTGGCCATAGTTTGTGTAGACAAGAGATGATGGTGGCCAGGGGCTAGAATGAAGGCTGCAGAGGTCAGAGAATATGGGCCACTCTGGAGGGACTCCAGGGTGGGACTAGGGTCAGAGAAGAAGCTAAGTTTGTGGCTCTGCCTAGGAAGCCCAGATAAAAACACTTGGCTTATGAGGACAGCCCTTTGAGGATGGCCAATCTACCCATCTGGTTTGGGGCTGACGTGTGGCTCTGTGGCAGAATGCTTAGCAACAAGCCAGAGCCCCAGGTTGGATGCAAACTCCAAAAATTTTTTTTTGTCCTTTTGTTTTGCTTTGTTGAGATAGAGTATCTGTGTAGCCCTCACCATTCTGGAATTTGCTCTATGGACCAGGCTGGCCTTGAACCCAGAGACCCACCTGCCTCTGCCTCCTGAGTGCCTGGATTAAAGGCATGCACTGTGACCACCCAATGATGTCTTTTTGTTTAAGTAAATAAAGATTGAGTGGCTTAGGATGGGACAGAGGCCACATGGCTGCAGAAGTGCTATCCCAGTTCTGACCCTCACAGAACACTACACATGTGGGCATTTCTAAGGTCTATGGATGCCTAGGACACCCTTAGCCCCCACAAGAGATGGAGAAGGATACCGAACATGAAGCATGTCACCTACTACCTCTTGGTGTCTATTTCCTTCCCGTATATACACACTCGCAAGGTTGGTCACGATGAAGGCCCACAACTCCTGGTGGTTGGTGAGCTGGAATGAAAGATGGGGCATTTAGGAGGCTAGCCTCACTGTCACACCCTGTTGGGGCCTGACTAGACACAAGAGCTGCACAATGGCTCCTTTCAGACTCAATCAGCTCACTCCAAACCCAAGCACAGTGTGGAATTAGCTCCTCCTCCACTGGCAGCGGCAGGGTGGAGCTAGCTATTCTGATCCTGCCAATGACCAACAGTGGATAATGACAAGACTTGATCTCTACATAGTCCAGGCTGGCTTGAAGTTCTCTATTCTTCTGGCTCAGGGTCCTAACAGCTAGGACGACAGGCCTGGAACCGCCCTGGCTTGCTTTTGCTTTGTAGTCTAACAGATGTACAGGGAGGCACGTTGAGCATGGTCTCTCCACTGAACCACTGATTATGGAAAGTGAGATGATTAAGATCCAGGTGTGGTGGTGATGGCTGGTCATTCCAGCACTTGGGAAGGAAGCTGAGGGAAGGAAGCTGAGGCAAGATAAAAAAACAAAACAAAACAAAAAAGCAAAACAAAACCCCTTTTTTCCCCCAAGTCAGTGTTTGTTGGGCTGGAGAGATGGTTCAGCAGTTAAGAGCACTGACTTCTCTTCCAGAGGTCCTGAGTTCAATTCCCAGCAACCACATGGTGTCCCACAACCATCTGATGCTCTCTACTCATCTGATGCCCTCTTCTGGTGTGTCTGAAGACAGCAACAGCATACTCATATACACAAAATAAATAAATCAATCTTTAAAAAAAAAAAAAAAAGACCATGTATGTCTCTGAACTCCATATGTAGACCAGGCTAGCTTCAAATTTACAGAGATCCACAGGTCTCTCCCTCCCAAGTGCTGGGATTTGTTATACCACCACACCTGGCCAGGCAAGATCAGAATTTAAGGCAAGTTGACTGCTTGTGCAACTGAGATATACTGTCATGAAAAACATAGGAAGGGGCTGCAGTTTGGCAATACAGTACTTGCCTGGCATGTGTGAAATTTTGGGTTCAATCTCCTTAGAAAAGCCCAGATGGAAAGGATGTGAGAGTCTAAGCAGCCTGGGCCCTCTGACTCCAATTTCCTACAGTTGTGGTCCTAGCACACAAAAGGCCCAGGGTTGCCTTTCCCGACCTGAACTGCAACAGCATTGGGGTGTTGGTTGTGAATAACAGGAGGAGTCTGAGTTTGAGGACAAGGTTGGTGTTTGTCTTAGCTCCTCTCCATCCATGTACTGTCCAGAAGACTCCCTTCAGCACATGACTTAAGCATTGTGCTGCTGAGCCAAAGCCACATACAGAAGGTAAGACAACTTCTAAGAACAAGAGGTTCCTGGCACATTGCAGAAGGAGGGCTCTGGCATTGCAGCAGGAGGGCCTGGAGTCTAGGGAGACAAGGGTGGAGCCAAAGGAGTGGGCAGCCAGTTGACTCTTCACATAGCATCCAGACATATAGCAACCAAAGAGGGGAACTCCTATCCCACAGTCAGAGGGATGCTCCAACCACCTTGCTCATAAAACATAACATGCTCTATAAAATCTCTACTGAGGGCTCCCTGGGGAATAGATTAATAGCCTCCTTTCCTGCAAGGACACTGAGGCCAAGGTAGGGACATCCTTCCCTAGTCCTGGGCCAGGTGAGCACAGTGGGAGTTGAGTTGTCCCTAGAGGCAATTGTGCCACTCCGGGAGAAATGGACCAGCTTCTTAGGGACTAGTAGGTCAGTTGTCTAAGTGTGGGTGCACTGTTGGGGACCCAGCCTCCCTGAGGTAAAACCTGACCTCTGTTCCTGAGCACCTATCACAGGACTTAGGATAAGGGCACATCTCAGTCACTGTACATCCACATAATATGACTCTACCAAACCCCAGAGCCCAGATGACTCCAAGAGCACCACACACTGACCTAGTCTGAGAATGTCCTAGAACTTAACAGGTGTCAAAATGGCTACCCAGTGTCCCTGTACTCCTGATACATATGTCCTTTCCTCATATCTTTCCAGGGTAGCCAAGAACTCTTTACCCTAGCCACTTCCCACCCCAAGAGGAACTGTGTCACTGTTGTGGCCACTGTCAGGCTAACTATAGTAGATGTGGGCTCAAAGTTTACAGCTCTTGCAGCAGACCTAATCTGGTCTCCATGTTTTTTTTTGTGTGGCAGCCAACCTTACACCATATTGTTACTCAGGAAGCCAGCCTTACCCGAAGGGCTGTGGTAAACTGGGCTTCAGCATTATCCATGCAGTTCACGGAGACACAATACAGGCCCTGAAAGGACAGGCATACATGTAGGGCTCAGGTCAGAACCAGGGCACCTGACCCAGTGACCATAGGCAAGCATAATTTTTACTGGGCCCTAGGATGAGCTTCAGGCTATTATAAAGGACCCCTCCCCACAACAGAACAGAGCTCATGTTTGGATGCTGCTTGGGTAGTATCACAGGGTTATTTACTGGAACGCCCAGATTCTTTCAGGGTGGATCACATCCTTTGCTAGGTATGCGCTGGATTTTGGCAAGAGTGGGGTCCAGTGCCTGGGGCATACTCACCAGCAGTGTGTGCAACTGGGCAGCATGGTTGGAGAAGAGTCTAGGGGACTGCTGGCACAGCTGGCAGACCTGGGAGATCTGAGGAGAGAACCAAGGTGCCTGTTCTGGGACCTGGCACTGGGGTGCAGCCCCAAGGCTGGAAGACATGCTCCCATCTACTTGCCAAACTGGGGTCAAAGTCCTGGCAGGAGGAGCCACCACATGGAGAGGGTGACCCTGATCTCCTTTCTCCTTGCACATGCTGACCTTTGTCCCAGTTTCAGGTTATAAAATGCCTCTCCAATGTTCTCAGGAAGGTGTGCATTTTGTTGACATGGGTCCCAGTCATATCCCAATGTTCCCTGAGCATACAAGTTTTAGGGAACCAGACTATTGGCTTTATACTGGATTCTACAACCCAGGCTAGAGCAGTAACAGTGAAGTCACTGTACCCTCCCCTCTTGACACCTGTGTCCACACCCAGACCAGCTCCCACATCCTGCTCTCTGTGCTTCCTACCTCCTGTAGTGCAGTGGCTTTGTGGCCTGTGACAAGCCGGCACATGATGATGTGTTCCAGCAGGATCACTTGGAAGGACGACAGGATAGGGCTGCAGTCCAGCACTGGGGACAGGAGGCAGGGGTAAACATGCAAGCATGGTACCACCCAGCCCCACCCACATCATCTAGATAAGGACATAAGCTCAAACCAATGCCATTGTGAAGCATCCCAAAGCTAAGAAGTCCCCAGTGGATAAGGCTCAGGTAAAGCAGGAGCTTATCAAGCACAGGTCAGGTCCTGGCTTGAATGCCAAGCACCAAAAGCCACAGGAAACTCCGGGCTGAGCACTGCATTACATACAGGTCATATCTACAGAGGCTGCCTGCCACTCCTGCTAAGAGCTCAAGAACCTTCTGGGTGGGTTCTCCAAGATGTCTTCAACTGTGCATGTGAGTGGGACAGAGCTCAAGCCATGGGGAGCTCAGGCACTTCCTGGCAACCCTGCATAGAACTCTTTTTTTTAAAGATTTATTTATTTATTTTATTACATGTAAGTACACTGTAGCTGTCTTCAGACACTCCAGAAGAGGGCGCTAGATCTCGTTACGGATGGTTGTGAGCTACCATGTGGTTGCTGGGATTAGAACTCTGGACCTTTGGAAGAGCAGTCGGGTGCTCTTACCCACTGAGCCATCTCACCAGCCCTGCATAGAACTCTTGGGTGAGGAAAATTTGTTGCCAACACAGCTTAAGGAAAAGAAAAGCACAGTTCCACAGGCTCAAAGAGATTAAGAGGAAGGCTAAGACAACATGCACCCAGGATGCATGAAATAGTCAAGTGTGTGGCTAGAACCCTAGAATCTGGAGGATTCATACATAGTAGGTAGGTGAGAGCTAGGTTCTGACTCTGGCCTCCCTGAACATGGCAATGTCCTAATGTCAAGGAAACTTGGGACTGCTGGAGTCCCCGCCCAGGCAGCACTTACTCTTAAGCTTCTCCAACTGCATGAGCGCCTTGTCTGTGTACTTCTGTGCCTTTTCCAGGTAACCAGCCTGCATCGAATGCATCACTGTGACCTGCAAGGAGACAGGTGCTGGTCACAAGGCTCTCTCCCAGCCCGGGGCCCAGGGTGGCAGGACTCACCAGGTAGACGAGCACACACATGTGCTCCTTGGGCAGCCAGTGGAAGAGGTCAGCAGGGTTGCTGGGCAGGATTTCATCATCATGTAGTGTGGAGATGGTCTGGATGCACTGCTGCAGCTGCTTCAGGCACGGCTTGACGCTCTTCACCTGTGGTGTGCAGGCCTCAACATCACACCCCAAGAGGCCTGGCAACCTTGCCCAGCTCCTGGATGGGGACTCTCCTACTGCAGGAGCTCTTCTCCTCAGGTCTTGGCCTCCCAGAAGCCAGGCTTCACGGAGGCAAGAAGTAGTTACCTCCCACAAACAGAAACCCTGTTAGCACTGTGGCTTCTGTCAACCCTCCTGACATCCTAAGCCTCTCAGGGACAGCTATGGTTCTCAGCATTCAGGGACAGCTAAAGGCTGCCATGTTTTTACATGCTGAATGAGGAGCTGGGCCCAAAGGGAATACAAGGAAGGCCCTTACTAACAAGAGGTTCACTGAGCATTTCTTGGGTCCCCACAACATTGGCCTACCACTAACAGGGACGTATGAACAGGAAAGGGCAAAGGCAGGAAAGGTAGCTCCCATTACTCATAGGCTGAGGCCATCACATAAACACGGGTGTCAGGTCTTCAACACAGCCACACAGCCATACCAGGGTCCTTATCGACCCCCACAAAGCTGCTGTAAGCTGGGAAAGGGAAGTGTGTAGCATGTTACCCTGTTTTGTCTTCATGGCTTCCACAAACTTCCTTCAGAGGCCTCCAACCATGTGTGCACTCAATGAATGTGAGGCCATAAATTCTTCCTCAAACGAGGATAGGCCCACCAGGATAAAACTGCTCTGTGGGCACCTCTATACTTGGGGCTACGTCATATAATATGAAGGAGCTACCAACTGTGCTAGAGCAGGACCCCTGCATGTATGTTTGTGCACTCACAAACATGCAACAAGATCATATCATGAGTAAACTCTCTCCACAGACCTCGAGCGACAACATACCTGCCCAGCATCCAGGTAATGGGTCACCTGCAGCACCAGGAAGAAGACACGTAGTGACTCCTTCTGGATGGGGTTGCCCTGCCAGTTCTCTACAATCTGCCCACACAGTGTGAGCAGTGGGTGTACCTCTTGCAGTTTGCGCTCCATCAACAGCAGCTAGAGTTGGGAAAGAGGGGTGGTGCATCACTGTTACCAGTCCAACAGCTGAGAACCCCACCCCCACCCCAACCCCCCCAGAGAGCAAAGCTGGATGCATTGAGGTCAGGTGTGGCAGCACTTGCCTTTAATCCCAGCACTTGGGAGGCAGAGGCAGGCAGATCTCTGAGTTTGAGGCCAGCCTGGTCTACATAAAGAGTTTCAGGACAGCCAGGACTACATTGAGAGACCTTACCTCAAACAAATCAAACAAAGCTTGAGACAACAAAGAAACTAGGGTACAGGTGGCTCCACAGCAGGCTTTCTCAATAGCACATCTACCACCTGAAACCTCAGAGCCCCAAATGAAGCCTATCAGGGCACAGCCCCTGCTTTTGTGTAGAAAAGCCTGGGCAGGTGGCCTCATGCCCGCAACTCGGCTGCACACCCAGCCTGAACTTACCATTCCCTTGCTGAGCAGGAATAATGCCCTGAAAAAGACACAAGATATCAGGTTTGTAAGGCACCAGGATCAATACGGTTGCTCCTCAGGGAGATGTGCTTTATTTATAGGACACTTTAGAGTGTGCATTTTGTTCTGATCTATGTTTACATCTTGAGGAGGGCAGATGCTGGAACTGATCTTAGGGTCTTACACATGCAAGACAGTACTCTGCACTGCACTATACTTCCATCTTAACTTTGAACTTTAGCCTGGTCTATGTATGGAGTTCTAGGCCAGTCAGAGCTACATAAGGACAATACACGTGTGTGCCTACATGCACAAGTGCACCACTGGCATCCAGGTGCCATCAAGGAGGCCAGAGGGGAGCATCAGATGTTGAGGAACTGGAGTTACAGGAAATTATGACTCCTGATATAGGTGTAAATCTGAGTTCTAATGTGTGTGAGAGAAGGGAGTGCTCCTAACCACTGACCCACCCTTTCAATCTTGAACTTGGGATCCTCCATCATCTACCAGGTGTGCCCACTGCAGCTTCTGTAGCTCCTGTTTTACATGATGCAGACACACTTCTGAGCATCGCAAAAGAATAGAGCAGAAGATGGCACCCTCAAGTCACCCTAATGTTCCAACTCAGCAGAAGTGGGTCTGGCAGAGGACAGAGGAAGCAGGGACTGGCTTGGGCTGTCACCACCTCACCCATGCTCTTCGCTATGCCCACCTCATGTCTCTCTCAGGATTAAGGACATGAACTTATAAATGGGCAGTCAGTGCCCTCCCTTCTCTGTCAGCAGGGTTTTTGTGGCCTCTCTCAAACCCCACTCCATGGACTTTCCTAAGGAGATCTATGTACACACTGAAACTAAGGACAGAAGCTCCCACTGCAGGGGAGGGTGGTTGCTCATACCAATGCCAGCCCACTGCACGCAGGCGGATAAACAGTGAATCACACTTAGTTATTGAGGAGGCACCTGTGCAATAAAGCCTGTGGTTGGACAAACCCTACCAATGCTTTCTATTTCAAGAGATTTGGAAGTGTGTGGAAGTGCAAACCTGTCACCCCAGCTCTTAGGAGGCTGAGGTAAGAGGATTAAACCAAGTAGCTGGGGTCATTCTGGCTATAGTAGTGATAGCCTGTCTAAAAATAAATACCAGAGAGAGAAACTGCCCCAGCCTTCCCAGCTAGAGTTCACATGACATGAACTGATGGTCACTTGGTAGGATTGACTCTGTATGGGTCATGACACCACAGGCTACCATCACACACTAAGGTGCCATGTTTAGGATCAGTAGCAGGACAGCCAAGCTCTTTACAAGTTAGAGAGCAGGAGGAAAGGGGTGGGCAAAGCCTACCTTGTATATTCAGATCCCACCACTCGGGCATACTCAGCCCCCACGCCTAGGAGGTCACAGGCAGATACCAGGTCCTTCTCCAGTGTGTGCAGTTGCTAAAGTAGAGAAAAAGCAATGACCCTGGCTGTCAATGCCAGTCCTTAGAACTTGCCTCACTCAGTGTGTCTAAATCTCCAATATCAGCACAGTTACTGCAGTGATGGCTTGGAGTTTAAGCACCAAGATAGCCAACAGCACTAACTGCTCTGGGTATAGACTAAGTCATGCCTTGTACTCTGTCACTTTTGTACGCAGAGCCAGCAGTCTAACTGCTCTGGGTATAGACTAAGTCATGCCTTGTACTCTGTCACTTTTGTACGCAGAGCCAGCAGTCTAACTGCTCTGGGTATAGACTAAGTCATGCCTTGTACTCTGTCACTTTTGTACGCAGAGCCAGCAGTCTGAGCTCTGAGGTAGACCCAGGGCACACCAGGTAAGGTACTAGAACGGGCTCCCACAGAGCAGTAGTCTAAGGATGCTTTAAACCCAGAAACCTGGAAAACTGAAAGAGCCCACATCTGATTTTGGTCCTTAGAAGGGACCCTCCCATGCAGACACTCCCTTACACACAGAGCATCATCAGCTCTGAAAGCTGGGGAGGGCAGGGAGCTGCCCAGTCCATTTCCTCAGCTGCACATGGGAGGCAGCAAGGAGACAATATGAACACAAGAGCATTAAGGGGGGGCCTGAGGGAAAGGGTGAGTCAGGGAGACAGGGGACATGACAGATGGCCAGGTCAGGGGCAGGTAAACGTCAGTCAAAGTCATTCAGGTGCCCAAGAAAGACGTGCAGGTAGGATATAGGAAAGAAGAGGTGACTGACAGAGTGGAATGACCTGTCCCTCTATGGCAGCCTGGAGGCCCCTAAGAAGAGCCTGGCACTTGAGTTTATGTCCCAAGGTTTCGCTCACTCCTGTACTCACAGCGAGCTGGAAGAGCAGGCGACAGTGCCAGTATGGCGTCTGTTGTGAGATCTGGATGGCTTTCCGCAGCAGTGGCTTTGCTGCATCCACGGAGTTCTGAAAGGAAATGGTTTCAAGTTCAAGGAGGAGGAGGAGAAGAAGGAGGAGGAGCAGGAGGCAGAGGAGGAAAAGCTAGCAATCAAACTGAACCCCTGATACAGCAGCCACAGTGCCTTGCCAGCGGGCCAAGCCCCATCTTGGTCACTTTCCAGGGTGAGATGGCGAATGCTATTACAGTGTATTTGTTTCTCGGGAACAGTGTACATGGCTTCTGAAATTTCTTCTTGCTAGGCCAGTCTAAGCTACAGGGTGGCATTCCCCCCCCACCAAGACAGGATTTCTCTGTGTAGCCCTCACTGTCCTGGAACTCACTCTGTAGACCAGGCTGGCCTCGAACTCAGAAATCCACCTGCCTCTGCCTCCCGAGTGCTGGGATTAAAGGCGTGCGCCACCACACCCGGCTAAATATATATTTTTTTTCAGAGTGGCATTCTTTAAAAGAAAAAAAATTTTTTTTTGTTTTAGTTTTTTAATGTAGAAGAATAAAAACCAGGTGTAGTTATGCATGCCTTTTATTCAGCTGTCAGGAAGCAGAGCAGATCTCTAAGAGTTTGAGGCCAGCCTGGTCTACAGAGACCCAGGACTTCCAAGGCTACCTAGAAAAAGCCTGTCTCACACACAAAAAAAAGTTATAATATACACCACAATAGCCTCTCCTTCAGACAGGTATGATAGGCAACATTACCTGGAATCTCAGCACTGAGGACACTGAGGATGGCTCTGTGGTTAAGAGTACTTGCTGCTCTTAAGAGAAGACCTGGATTTAATTCTTCCTAGCACCCACATGGCAGCTCACAACCTCTGTCACTCCAGCCATGGAATCTCATGCCCTCTACTGAACTCTGTGCACAACTGGCAAGGATATAGTATATTTATACACATAAAACACTTATATCCAGGGGGAGAGATGGCTCAGCGGTTAAGAGCATTGACTGCTCTCCCAGAGGTCCTGAGTTCAATTCCCAGCAACCACATGGTGGCTCACAACCATCTGTAATGGGATCTGATGCCATCTTCTGGTATCTCTGAAGAGAGCAATGGTGTACTCGTCATATATATAAAAATAAATAAATAAAATCTTAAAAAAAAACCCACTTATATCCATAGAATAAAAATAAATAACACAAACTTAAAGGGTTGAAGTGCAGTTTGTTGCTGGAGAGTGTCTACTTAGTACACATAAGTACCTGGCACTACTCTAGGACTGTAAGAAAGACACAAGGAAAAGTTACACCTTAAAGAATATTGGACAATGGTGCTGAGTCACTTCTATTAGAGTAGGTAGTATACTTCAGGAGGGGACAAGGACAGGGACACGCAGAGCTCAGTGGCACTGTCTGTCTAGCCCAAGTGAGGCCCTGGCTTCTATCCCCAGTCCTGAATGAATAAATACAGAAGTAAGGGAGTGTGAGCAAGCCATGTACATGGGTCTCTGAGGGCTGAACACAATGTGAATGACTACCCTGCTGGGAACCATGCTCTCCTGCTAGACCCTGCTTTCAGAGCTAGCAACACATCCTCACCTCTTGACAATACAGCTCTGACAACAGGCTTGCTGCCTCAAATTTAACATCTTCAAACTGTGGGATCTGGAGAAGTTCAGTTAAGGAAGTACAACGCCAAGACATCTCTTTAAAAAGGGTCACAGCTCCAGGTAAACCCTCCCCTCCATGCTGCAGGGCAAGCAGAGGAGGCCGATTTGGGGGAAAGGGGCAGAATGAGGACCTTGCTGCCCAGAGACTGGTGGCTGGCTTCCAGGGCAGCTAGGGTACATAGTATGCCAGAGAAAGGGACCTTTCCAGCTTTTACCATGGGCTTTTCATTCAAGCAGAACATTCCTCAAGAACACAGTATAGGACATGGGGGTATGGCTCAGTGGCAGAACATTTGCTTAGCATGCCCCAGGGGCTGGGTTCCACCCCCAGTATGAGTACCCCTCAAAGTACAAGAAAAGGATACTTGCTGTGATATCAACCACTGAAAGAGAAAGAAAAATGATTAATTAATTTTGGGGGGAAAGAGGAGGGTCAAGAAAAAGTTTCTCTGTGCAGGCTGTCCTGAAACATACTTTGTAGACCAGAATTGCCTCAAATTCACTGAAATCTTCCTACTTCTGTCTCCTGAATACTGGGATTAAAGACCTGAGTCACCACACCCATCTAGGATTAATTCTGAGGCAAATGCTTGGTGCCTGGTTATACTGAGCTTATACTAGTGCTAGCATAGCATGCCTACTACCAAGGGCAGTGTGGGGAGAGACAGCATTGCGTCCCCTGCAATTTGGTTCTGGGATGGAAGCTACATGGCACTTGGGGGATGCCTAATAAAGGGTGAACCTCTCTTCCTAACATCAGAAAGCAGCTAGGACTCCCATCTACTCGAGGGAGGGAACCCCAGGGGTATCTTGGCTATACTCTACATTTCAGCAGGGCTGATGATGGTTTGGCAGAAAGACTGGGCATTCAGCAAAGCTTTGCCTGAGGAACCGGTTACCTCAGAAGTGCCTGAGGAAGTAGAATATCAAAGAGGCTTGAAATGGGCAGAGCTAGCCTCAGAAGGGGACTGCTAGTGTGGTCATACAACTGGCCAATCTGAGGGATGTACAGCAAGAGATTCTGTCTCAAAACAAAACCTGGAGAACACAAACCTGGAGAGATGATTCAGTTGTTGTGTTTACTGTTCTGGCAAAGGACCCATATTTGTTTCCCAGCACCTACCATGTTGGGGTAGCTCACAACCATTCATAACTCCAACTGCTCAACACTTTTATCCTCTCAACACCTGCATGAAAGCTGTACATACAAACACAAGCACACACATAATTAAAAATAACTACCTTTAATCCCAGCACTCGGGAGGCAGAGGCAGGCAGATTCCTGAGTTCGAGGCCAGCCTGGTCTACAAAGTGAGTTCCAGGACAGCCAGGGCTATACAGAGAAACCCTGTCTCGAAAAAACAAAAACAAAACAAAACAAAAACAAAAACCAAAAACCTAGGTGGGCATGGTGGTAAACACTTGTAATCCTAGCACTGGGGAAGCAGAGTCAGGTGAATCTTTATGACCTTGAGGCCAGACTGGTTTATATAGGTAGCCTAGGCTAAAAAGTGAAACCCTGTCTCTAAATAATTAAATAAATAAATAATGGATGATTCAGAGGGTCATTTTTGACTTAGGGAACCATTGTGTCTCAAGCTACATGTTTCAAGAAAACTCCGGGCCTGGAGAGATAGCTCAGCAGTTAAGAGCACTGACTGCTCTCCCAGAGGTCCTGAGTTCAATTTCCAACAACTACATGGTGGCTCACATCCATCTTTAATGGGATCTGATGCCCTCTTTTGGTGTGTCTGAAGAGAGCAATGCATAAACATAAAATAAACAAATCTTTACATAAACATAAAATGCATATACATAAAATAAACAAATCTTTACATAAACATAAAATGCATATACATAAAATAAACAAATCTTTACATAAACATAAAATACATATACATAAAATAAACAAATCTTAAAAAAAAACCTCTTTGGTAGTATGCCATGCAGTGTTCAGTTATTGGATATTCAAGGATAACACTGACCTGACAAGCAAGGGTGAAACAAACAGTTACCAAAGAACTGACCTCTGAGAGGAGTTCTGACAGGTGTAGAGAGGCAGTCTGGGCCATCACCCACCCCACTGTGTCCAAGGGCTACACAGGATGGGGCTTTTTTTTTTCTTTTTCTTTTTTTAAAAGATATATATATTTTTAAAAGATTTATTTATTTATTTATTTATTTATTATATGTAAGTACACTGTAGCTGTCCTCAGACACTCCAGAAGAGAGAGTCAGATCTCGTTACGGATGGTTGTGAGCCACCATGTAGTTGCTGGGATTTGAACTCCTGACCTTCGGAAGAGCAGTCGGGTGCTCTTACCCACTGAGCCATCTCACCAGCCCTAAAAGATATATTTATTTAATTTATGTATGTGAATATATGTGAATCCACTGTTGCTCTCTTGAGACACACCAGTAGAGGGCATCAGATCCCATTACAGATGGTTGTGAGCCACCATGTGGTTGCCAGGAATTGAACTCAGGATCTCTGGAAGAGCAGTCAGTGCTCTTAACCACTGAGCCATCTCTCCAGCCCCGGATGGGGGCTCTTGATGCTGAGCTTTGAAGGCTAGAGTAGGATTAACTCTTCTGTGTTTTGTGCAGGAGGTGCTCCAAACACAGAAGAGCCAGCAAGAAAAGAACCAAGACCTAGGAAATACCTGGGGTTGCA
This sequence comes from Mus caroli, assembly GCF_978045245.1. Taxonomy (NCBI): domain Eukaryota; kingdom Metazoa; phylum Chordata; class Mammalia; order Rodentia; family Muridae; genus Mus; species Mus caroli. Next base: position 59,422,094 of record NW_028227265.1, on the reverse strand, counting down.
AGGCTGGTGGTTTAGTGCCACTCATAGCAGTGGTGGCTAGGAGTGCACCCCTGGGTGTGGAGCCTGACCCAATGGGGGAAGAATCAAAATCCTGGCCAGATTTTTTTTTTTATTTTTTATTTTTTGGTTTTTCGAGACAGGGTTTCTCTGTATAGCTCTGGCTGTCCTAGAAATCACTCTGTAGACCAGGCAGATTAAAAAAAAAAAAAACAAAAACAATTTTTAAATACTTAATTATTTATTTGTGTATTTATTTACATGATTTATTTACACATATGCTGATGCATTCAATAGGCTATGGTGTGAGGGTGGTGGTCAGAGGGCACCTATGGGAGTTAGTTCGTTCTTTCTACCGCATTGGTCAGGCTGTCATGTTTGGCAGCTAGCACCTTTACCTGCTTAATCATATTGCCAGCCCTACTACATATTTTTAGGATTGGCTTAGACAAGTATTTGTCATCCAGCATTTGAGAAGTGGAGACAGAAAATCAGAAGTTCAAGGCCAATCTTAGGTACACAAAAGACTGGGGATGTGACTCAGTTGGTAGCATGGCTGCTTAGTACGTATAAGACCCTGGGTTTCATGCCCTGTCCCTCACAAACTGGACATGCATGCCTGTAACGCCAGTACTCAAGAGGAACTTCAAGGTCATCCTCAGCAACATAGTGAGTTTAAGGAAACTAGCCTAGATTGCCCAAGATCTTTTCTCAACAGAAAGCTGTCTTAGAGCAGGGACTAGCACAGAGGAGGAAAAAAAAAAAAAGAGGCTCTAGTGTGACCAGAAACACCAAGGCTGCCTCTTGGACCAGCAATAAAGACAAAGGGAGTCACAATGAGAAGCAGGGTGCTGTTGGCCAGTAAAAGGCAGAAGGCAGGAGGAGACTTCTCTGGTCAGCTCTGGAGGCCTCCTCAGAGCATCAGTAACTTCCCAGGACCACAGACTCACTGTGTTCTTTCAAATAGGCAGCTGCAGGATGAATCCAGAAATCACAGCCAGCCGCCAGGGAGTGGGGATCCATTGCTTCAATTTCTTCCATGTCTGGGCCATCTCCTCACAGAAAGGCCTCTGTCCTTCCCACTTAGGTTTCCTTGTGGCTGTCATCTGCCTATTTAGTCATACCTTTCTTTCTGAGCCAAAGGTGTCTGCTGATAGACATCCTCTCCTGTGCCCTCCTCTCTGGACATTTATTGCCTTTCCAGAAACTTCCACCACCCTATGGACCTCCACAGTCTTCTCAGGACATCTCAATCCCCTCTTGGAACTCTTCCTCTCATATCTCCTTCTGTCACCTTCTGTGTACAGTCATCCTCAGGCATTGCTGAACTGACAAGGACATATTCTAAGAAATATGTTGCTAGGTGATTTCACAGTAATGCAAACACCAGTGTGTACTTTAAGTCAGCCACATTACTAGGTGACATAATGTCGCAGGACGTTTGCAATTGACAACATGTCTTTATACAACCCATATCGTCATACACAATGGAGGATGTTAGGTAAGGCCCATGAATAGCCTCTGTCAAGGTTGTGTCTCCAGAGGCTGCTTCAGGGTAACACTCCACAGGTACTTGGGAAACATTTGTCTCATGAGCAACAATTGCACTCACTCACATACATTCCTTGAAGAAACTGGACTCAGAGTCATGCCTGGACATCATCTGAAGATGCCCTGGCACTATTTCTCCCCCTTGAGGTAGGGTCTTTCTACATGGCCCAAGCTAGCCCTGAACTCCTGCCCATCTTTCCTTCACCTGCACAGTATTGAGGTAACAGGTGATGAAATTCAGGACTTCTTGAATGCTAAGCAGGCATTCTACTTAAGTGAACTACATCTTCATCCCGATTTTCCTTAAATTTCTTGAGACAGGATCTTATGCAGTATATATAGCTTGTCCTTAAAGTATAGAGCTGAGCCTTGAGCTCCTACTTCTTCTGCAGGCCCACAATATTAAGTCCAGCTACATTTATTTATTTTTATGTGCTAAGTGTTTTGCTTGCATGTATGTCTGTGTACCAGGTAAATGTAGAAGCCAAAAGAGGGACTCAAATCTCCTGGAACTAGAGTTATAGACAGCACCACTAGATGCTGGGAATTGAACCTGGGCCCTCTGGAAGAGCACCAAGTGTTCTTCTCAACTACATTTTAAATCCCATGGACATGTGAGGAGTTTTAAGTAGTTTACCATTTGGACTACAGCAATGAAAACATATGTGAAACAAAACTTAGTAGGCTGGCAAGCTGGCTCAGTGGTTAAGAGCACTGACTGCTCTTCCAGAGGTCCTGAGTTCAATTCCCAGCAACTACATGGTGGCCCACAACCATCTGTAATGAGATCTGATGCTCTCTTCCGGTGTGTCCAAAGACAGCAACAGTGTACTCACATACATTAAATCAATCAATCTTACAAAAAACAAAACAAAACAAAAACAACCCAAAACTTAGCAAAATGTACTCTATAAATGGTGATCATGGTATGACATTTACATCTCCATGAATCTATGTCTAAACTTTTGCAAGGCTAGCAAGATGACTCAGTAAAGGCACATGTTACCAACCCTAAACACCAGACTCTGATAACTGGAACTGACATGGTAGAAAGAGGTAACCAACTCTCTCCTAAGTTGTCCTCTGACCTCTATACATATGCTGTGTATTGCCCTACTTCTGGGCTGGGGATATAGCTCAGATGGTAGAGTGCTTGCCTAGTACAGTTCTGCCTTCCATCCTTGGCATCCACCTAAAACCCATGCATATACCTATAGCCTCAGCACTGAGGGAGAAGCTGGAACATAAGAATTCCAAGACCACACCTACAAAACTCATTTTGAAGCCAGCCTAAGATGAATAATGAGTCCCTCAAAGAAACAAACAAAAGTAAAAATTACACAATGTATCCTAACTCAGCTGTTGTGCTGTATAAGGCTCAAGAATTGTATCTCTTCCTTGTGATATTTTTGTTTATTTTGTTTTTTTTAAAAAGCAGTCGAAATAAGAGCTCTTTAGTTCACAGGGCACATGGCGGTTGTTAGCTCTCCAGAATCCATCCAGTGGGATTGCTTGAGGTCTCCTTTTGGACATAAGAACTCTTTAGTTCACAGGGCACATGGCGGTTGTCAGCTCTCCAGTGGGATTGCTTGAGGCCTCCTTTTGGACTTGTTGTTTTCTGAGGTGGGTGCAGTGTCAGGTGCTACCTGTTATTTCTGTTGACTTGTTTTTTTGTTGTCACTGTTGTTGCTGTCTTTACTTTCTCCCTTTGAGACAGGGACTTACTATATAGCAACGGCCAGCCTAGAGCTGATTTCAGAACCAGGCTTCATCCAAGTCTCAGATCCACCTGCTTCTGTTCCTAGGATATTAAAAATATGTGTCGGGCTGGAGGGATGGCTCAGTGGGTAAGAGCACCGACTGCTCTTCCAAAGGTCCTGAGTTCAAATTCCAGCAACCACATGGTGGCTCACAACCATCCATAATGAGATCTGATGTCCTCTTCTGGTGCATCTGAAGACAGCTACAGTGTACTTAGGTATAATAATAAATAAATCTTAAAAAAAAATGTGTCACCATCTATCTTTTGCTTTTTAAACAAATATGTGTTTGTGCGCATGTATGTAACACATGTATGTATATGACCTTATCCCATCTGACAATCTTTGCTTTGTGTGAGTAGGTGTGTGTGCATATGCAGCGGAATGTGGAGGTCAAGCATCAGGCTCTGTATATTTCCCTTATTCCCTTGAGAGGAGGCAAACTACTAGACAGCAAGGCTTAGTGTTCCACTTGTCTCTGCTCCTCAGCAGCCACTACACTGGGGTTCCCAATGGGGTCATGTGCAAGCACATGGCCATGTCAGATCCTTCCCATGGACACTGGGATCTGCACTTGGACCCTCTTTTTTTTTTTTTTTTTTCTTTTCTTGAGATAGGGTTTCTCTGTGTAGCCCTGGCTGTCCTGGAACTCACTCTGTAGACCAGACTGGCCTCGAAGTCAGAAATCGGCCTGCCTCTGCCTCCCAAGTGCTGGGATTAAAGGCGTGCGCCACCACCGCCCAGCTTTGCACAAGATAGTGGCTTATGGACAAGGTCCTAGGGCCACTCCAAGGACAATAATGTCATTTAAAATAAAACTCAGGGTACATGAATGGAGGAGCAACTGTGACTAATAGAGTTTTAGAGGTATTAAGCTGGGGTGACTTATGGAGGGCACAATGTGATGCTGTGGGAGATCTTTCAGGAGTCAGTTTTCTGTTACACCAAGGGAAAGCACTTCACAAGGGTCAGGGTTTTAATTACTGGTCTCAAAGCCAAGTGCTAAAAGAGAGCAACTGCAGGCATGATTGCACGGGGCTGTGTGGATGAAATAAGAGGACACACTGACACCCAAAGAAACAAAGGGGAAAGGAAGGTAGTGGGATTAACTGCCCTGAACAAATAAGAAAAGAACATTTCAGAACCAGCCAGGCCCTGGCAGCCTCCGGCTTGCACCTACACTGAAGCCTGGCACTTGGCAGGGTCAACCTCACTCACTACTGCCCTGGATGCTCCAGTCTACTGCTGGTCCCAGGCACGCCTTGTTATTGACCTGGAACCTTGAATGGGCTCACTAGCTCACACCATTCAAACGTCATTCATACAAATAAGAGGCTCCCTCATCCCTACATCAACTCTATCCCTTCCTCTGGTCCAGTGTCCATAGCTCTTATACTAATAGCCTTATTGACTGCTAGTCTCACTAAAGAAAAAGCTACCATGCGCAGGACTTTTCAGTCAGCTCATACCCAGACAGTCCAGGACAGCTTGACACTTGGTGGGAGGGGAACAAATACCTCCTAGATGAATGAATAAGACAACAACAGCAAAAAGCACTAACACAAAAATGACATCTTATTCTAGTACAGAAACTAGTGATCATTAAACTGAGGGGACTAGAGAGAGATAGGTAGTTAACAACACATATTACTCTGCACAGGACCCAAGTTTGGTTCCCAGAAACTCCAGGCAGCTCACATACAATTCTAACTCCAGCTCCAGGGTACTCAGAACTTTGATTTAGTGGGCACAACATTTAAGAGCATATATCCACACATATAATTAAAAATAATTATATCAGCCGGGCGGTGGTGGCGCACGCCTTTAATCCCAGCACTTGGGAGGCAGAGGCAGGCGGATTTCTGAGTTCAAGGCCAGCCTGGGCTACAGAGTGAGTTCCAGGACAGCCAGGACTATACAGGGAAACCTTGTCTCAAAAAAAAAAACCAAAAAAAAAAAAAAAATTATATATATTTTTTTTAACTCACAAATATGATGAGCCCAGGTTTTTGGTTTTTTTGAGGTAGGGCTTCTCTATGTAGCTCTGGCTGTCCTGGAACTCCTCTGTGAACCAGGATGGCTTCAAACTCAGAGAGCTGCCTACCCCTGCCACTGCCCAGCTCAGGTTTCATCTCTTTTTTAAATGTATGTGAGCACACTGTAAGCTGTCTTCAGACACACCAGAAGAGGGCATCAGATCCTAGTACAGATGGTTCTGGGAATTGAACTCAGGATCTCTGAAAGAATAGTGCTCAGAACTGCTGAGCCATCTCTCCAGTCCCATCCCTGGTTGGTTCTGTTGAGACAAGGTCTTCTATGTAGCCCTGGCTCTTTGGCAACACTCACAGAGATCCATCTGCTTGTCTTCTGAGTGCCAGAATTAAAGGCATCTGCCACCATACCCAGCTCTTTTTGATTATAATTTTTTTAAATTAATGGTATTATTTGTTGTGTATGATGTGTATGAGTGCAGGCAAATTTGGAGATCAGAAGGCAATTTTTGAGAGTGCTCACCTTCCACTCAAACTCAAGTTATCAGGCTTGTGCTGCAAAAGCCTTTACCCACAAAGTCATCTAAGCAGACCTGCTTTCTTTGAGATATTCTTCCTGTGTAGCCGAGGCCAGCCTCTTGCCTCTACCTTGAACATGTATGTATCACAGGTATGTGCAAACTATGCCTGTAATCTCAGTACTTGGGTGGCCAGGAAGGATGACTGCTGGGAATTGAGACCAATTCTTTGCTACATCATGTAAGACCTCGACAACACCCCCAACACAAAAACAAAAACAAACAAACAAAAAAACCCCCAAACTTCACACAGTGTGGTCTTTGCTAAATCACTTCACCTAGCTAAGCCTATACAGTTTCACTCTTGAAATAAGGAAGTTAATTGGTTCAGTGAGAACTAGAAGCTCTAACTATGCACAGTGTGGGAAACAAGAATTTTGATCCCCTCCTGAAGGCAATTTACTTAGACTGTCTGCAGGTCAGAACATTAAACATCTGAATAGTCAAGGAAACAAAGATAGGAAAATGGCAAAAAAGGAGGCGGAGGTGTGGAAGAGACACAGTTGCCATGAGAAGAAACAAGTCTTACTGAGAAGCCGAATGACAGCTACCTCTTCAAATTCTGTGAAGCACCAAGACGTCACAAATCAAGTTGGAGGCGGAGTGGGGACTCTTTCAAAGATGGACCATTTCACGGTGGGAGAAGCCACCAACAGTAAGACTGACCTCCAGACCCCCGAGGTGCAAGTGACTCTAGAAGCTACTTTCTGCACTTCACGTCCTCACAAGGCAACAACGTTCAACAAGAGGCTGAAGGCCTCACCATCCCCAATATCCATGCTACAAGGATGGGGACACCAGACCTAGACACCTGACTGTCAGAAGTCCTGGTCCAGCGACTAGGAATGGCACTTTCAGATTTCCTGCGACCTCGCTTTCACACGTCAGGGAGCTCGCATCTCTTCCTTAGGTAGGTGCTTCTAGGCTGACGCTCTGGGTCCTGTTCCCGCGGCCACCCGACTAGGAGGGTCCCCGATGCAAGCACCAAGTAGCTGCGGAGGGACAACTTTCCCGGTTCCCGGGTGAGAGGGCGTGGCGGAGCCGCGTCTGTCACCGCAGGTGAGGGCGAGGCCTTTGGAAGTCCCAAGCCCGACGAGGCGGAGAGGATCGAGTCCCCGGTACCCGCGGCCCGCCCGCCTGGCCCGCACACTCACCGCCTTCTCCAGGTGGCTGCGCGCCTGCTCGCTGTTCTTCGTGTGGTGGTAAAGCACCGAGCCGAGCTGCAGGTGCGTCCGGGCCTCGATCCGCTGAGGCGGCTTGAAGGGGAACACGGCCTGCAGGCAATGAACGCACAAGCGGATCTTGGGGGGGCTAGATGTTCGGAAGTGCTCGGCGAAACCCAGGAGAGCCAGATACCATGACTCGGCTGCCTCGGCCTGTGCGGCCTGTGCGGCGGCAGCCTGAGCTGCAGCCGCCGCCTGCGCCGCAGCCGCCGCCTGTGCCGCCATCTTGGCCTGCACAACAACAAGCCGCCTCCACAGAGAGGCGGAAGCACCTTGAGGGGCGGGGCCTGGCGACCGGCAATTCTCGCGAGAACTGCTACGCAAGGACTTCTGGGTCTTATGGTGTGTGTTCGAAGTGGCTGCGACTGAGGAAGACTCTGAGGAGAGGATGATACCTCTGCATCATCGTAACTGAGAGTAATACACGTTCGTGAACTGACGCCGGCGTTTCTGTGGAGAAGACGCCCGGTGTCCTAGAAGGGGTTGGACGAGATTGTCGGAGGAGGACTACATTTACCATCAGACCAAGCGCACTATAACAGAGCCTCCCTCTTCTCAGGTGGCGCCGGAGCATTGTGGGATTGGATGAGTCTCAAGATGGACAACCGGGATGTTGCAGGTAACATCCCCCGACTTCCCTTCGCTGCCCGCTTGGGTTCTCGCGACTGCACGTCTCCTGTTCACCCTACTTTCTGTCACGGACCTGACACGCGGACTTCTCGCCTCAGCCCCAGGGAAACTTACAGTAACGTTGCGTGTGCCCCTCTCTGGTCTCCCGAGACCCCAGACTCGGGTTCGCCCCCGAACCCCCGCCCGTGGCTGAGGAGCGCTCCTGGTCTCCCTCAAAGGCCTGGGAGCCGGGTGGGAACCGCGTGGGCTTTCCCAATAAACTGCTCTCAGGGCCGGTGGCATCCACAGCCGACAGCCTGGGACAGCCCTCCTGCCCCTCCGGTCCCCTTTGGCTTGGGTCCTGCCTTGTGGGAAATGTGCGTTTCCGAACTGTACTGGGTCAGCCAGGGCGGTTTCCCACGGTTACGGGTTTAGCTGTCCCTGTGCCCCTAGGATGAGATGCATTTGCCCATTCACCATATGCTGGGTGCCAAACGCTGTGCTAAGCTTGCGTGTCAGTGCACCTGGAAGCAAATTTTGCAAAGAACTAGTTCTTGTGACGTGAGGTTGGATGCTGCTAATATATTGAAGGTCAGGGAAGGCTTAACAGTTTTAAAAATTTCATTTGTCTTTATGTCTTTGTGTGTGAGTGCCTGGAGCTGGAGTAGGCCACCTGCATGTTTGCTTGGATTCTCTGGAAGAGTGACAAGCACTCTTAACCTCTGAGCCATCTTTCTGGCTCCATGAAAAGTCTTTCTTGAGTACAAGATGTTCCATATGAGTAGATGCTCTCTATGGGAAGACAGAGGTTTCACCACAGAGGCTGGATAGGCCTCGGAGTGGACTGGGATTGTCTCTTTGGAGATTGTTATGAATGAAATGGAAATAATTAGGAGTGTCAACTCTGGTAGTGTCTAGGGAGTCAGTTTTGCTTTTAACATTTAGAATTTAAGGGCTGACGAGATGGTGGTAGTTAAAATGCTTGTTGCCCAAGAGTGAGGACCCGCCTCCCTATCTTCAGTACTCATGTTAAAAAGCCAGGTGTACTGTTGTGTGCCTGAAACCATAGGACTTCAGACTGGACACAGGTGGATTCCTGGTGTGTATTGGCAACCACTCTGCGCTGAAACGGGCTTTAAGGTTTTGTGAGCTGCTCTGTACCAAAAAATTAGGCAGAGTGCCAATAGGAATGCCTTTAATCCCAACTCCTGAGAGGTAGGTGGACATCTGAATTCAAGGTCAGCCAGGGCTGTGCAAACTGAGACCCTGTCTTTTTTTTTTAAGCCGGTGAGTGATGGCCTATGTTTTTAGTCCTAGCACTTGAGACATTGGAAAGTGCAGGTGGGTCTCAGTGAGTTTGAGGCCAGCCTGGTCTACAGAGTGAGTGCCAGATGTTGGAAGGTAAAGGTGGGTCTCTGAGTTTGAGGCCAGCTTGGTCTACAAAGTGAGTTCCAGGGCTACACAGAGAAACCCTGTCTTGAGAAAATAAAAAACAAACAAGGGGGAGAAAAGAGAAAGAGAAGATACCTGACACCAACCTCTGGCTTGTACAGTGCCTATGCACATACATACAGATTTAGTGTTTAAACATAGCATAGTGGCACATGTTTGTGATCTGTGCTGGAGAGTCAGAGGCAGGAGGCTTGTTTCAAGTGGAAGCCAGTCTGGTACATAGGAAGAATATGGGCTGGTGAGATGGCTGAGCAATTAAGAAAGAGTACTTGCTTTTCTTGCAGAGTACCTGATATCTAGCACCCACTTGTCAGCTCACAAGCATTTTTAACTCCCAGGTAGTCACATGGTACACAGTCACCCCCACCCCCCAAACCTTTTAAAAATGTATTTAGATAAATGTAGAATTTTTCCTGATAACCCTTAGAATACAATTCTAGGGTTTGTTGTTGTTTTGTTTTGAGACAGGGTCTCAGTACATATCTGTGGCTGGACTTGAACTTACAGAGTTCTGTCTCCTTCTGCTTCACCAACTCTGGGGTTAAAGACCAACTACAGCCCTATTTTTTTTTTTTTTTTTTAACGATAGTAGGCACTTTTTTTTTTAATCTTTTAGAACAGTAGTTCTCTTTTTTTTTTTTTAAGATTTATTTATTATTATATCTAAGTACACTGTAGCTGTCTTCAGATGCACCAGAAGAGGGCATCAGATCTCATTACGGATGGTTGTTAGCCACCATGTGGTTGCTGGGATTTGAACTCAGGACCTTCGGAAGAGCAGTCGGTACTCTTAACCACTGAGCCATTTCTCCAGCCCTACAGCCCTATTTTAATGAAGCAGAGTCTCATTAAGCCTGTGTTTGTCTGGAAAGCATGTACCTCCTGCCTTAGACTGTATGATTGCTGTGTGATACACACTACACACATGGCACTGGCATTTTTGCTCAAAGCCAGTGATTTGTTTTGGTCATCTTGCTGTCTGTGCACCTTCTCTATGTCAGAATGATCTCCCTGTCCCCAAGGTCATATTAAAACTAAGGAAAAAAAAATTAGTAGAGTTGGCTGACGCAACCCAAGCTTATAATCATAACACTTTGGATCAGTGGTTCTCAACCACCACCACCACCTTCTCCTCCTCCTCCTCCTCCTCCTTCTTTTTGGTTTTCGAGACAGGGTTTCTCTGTGTAGCCCTGGCTGTCCTGGAACTCACTCTGTAGACCAGACTGACCATGAACTCAGAAATCCGCCTGCCTCTGCCTCCCAAGTGCTAGGATTAAAGGCGTGCGCCACCACTGCCCGACGGTTCTCAACTATCTTAATGCTATGACTTTCTAATATAGTTCTCATGTTATGGTAACTTTCAACCATAAAATTATTTCATTGCTTCTTCATAACTGTAGTTTTGCTACTGTTGTAAATTGTAATGTAAATATCTGGTGTACAGGATGTGACCCCTTGAAGGGGTCATGACCTACAGGTTAAGAACCCCTGCTTTGGAGGCACAGAAAAGAAGGAGTTCAACATCATTCTTGACTATACAATGAGTTTGAAACCAGCCTGGGCTATATGAGATCTAAATAAATACAAATAAAAAGACTTATGGAGGTCTGAAGAGATGGATCACTGGGTAAAGTTCTTGCTATGCAAATATGAGGATCTGAGCTTGATACCCAGAGAGAGCTCATGTAAAGCCGGGTGGCTTATCAACTTCTGTAATCCTGATGCTTCTATTACCATAGGAAATAGGAGGCAAAGCCAGGATGCTCCCTGGAATCTTGCAGGGAACCTAGCGTGGCATAGACAGCTATGAGCAATGTTTCAAGGTAGAAGAAAAGAACATTAGTACCACCTTATCTTCTGACCATGTGTGGTGCTATGGATATATGTGCCCCACATGTCCATGCACACACACAAAAAGACTTAAACAAAAAGACTCATTGGATCTTGTTACTTGTTTACTAAGTCCCGCCTTGTCAGTTGCTAAAGCCCTAAAAGTTATATCCACAGTCAGTGTCACACCCAGTTTCTGCCCACTCCAGTTCCTCTGGCCCCACTGAGCCTGCTGTTGTTCTCAGATGTGCAGCACATCTTCCTGTCTCAGGATTTGGCATCTACTCCACCTCCCTGAATCCCACTCACATGGTTCTTCCTGACCCTGGCTCCTGATAACTCCCATTTCCAGCTGAACTGTGCTCTCCTCTAATGGTTATTTTTAGACTACCCTACCAGTTTAGGCATTGTTCTGTTCTCTCTTTCTGTTTCTTAGTTTTAGGCCTTACCATAATTTGAAACTTCATTTTCTTTTTAAAATTTTTTAATTTACTGGGCTGCGGAAATGGCTTGGTCCCTGCTGCTAACGATGATGTGAGTTTGATTCCTGGACCCACATGGTGGAGGGAGAGAACTGGATCATGACAAAAGGGAATCTTAGCCCATAAACTAATTTCTAGACTTGAGCCAGTTTGCGACCCAGAACCTCTTGAATAAAAGGGCAGCCAAGTTCTCCTAAGGAAGGACTTTGCTAAAATACCTGAGAGTTTTATTGTTAGTCTTTCTCCCATCCTTCCCAGAGACCTACAGCCTTTTACAAGGATAACTGTACACAAGGGGAAGGAAACTATCAGACTTTGGGGGGCCTATTAGATTATCTGGGGTCTGCTGGTTCTGACACTGATCAGGGACATCCTAGGAAACATTGTGGTCTTCAAGTTAAAGTAGGGGTTTAGGGAAGTCAGAAATCCAACTCCCAGTAGGCCCAGTGTTTATTTCCCCAGTCCCAGAATATACAGTTAGGATAGATACACTTAGAAGTTGGCAAAATTCCCACATTACTTCCTGAAACTATTGTATGTTGTCCTGTGTCCACCTTCCCACATCATCCCCACCCTGCACACTAAAGTGTCTCTGTGTGTGTGTGTGTGTGTGTGTGTGTGAGTATAGATGAGTGAGAACAGGTATGTTACTGTATAATCATTGTGAAAATCAGAGGACAATTTTCTTGAGACAAAGTCTCAAGTACATCAGGCTGGTCTAAAATTCATAAATTGGAGAATGATATTTTGAACTTCTACTTTTAATTATGTTTGATTATCTAGGGGGAATATATGTATGTGCATTATGTTGCTTGCAGTGCCCTCAGAGGCTAACAGAGGGTGTCAGAACTCATAGCATTGGAGTTACTGATGTTTGTGAGCCTCCATATGGGTTCTAGAACAAAACCTGGGCCCTCTGGGAGAGCAGCCAGTGTTCTTAACTGCTGAACCTTGTTTCTCGCCCTGATCTTAAACTTCTGTTCTTTTCTTAACCTTATGCTGAGGTTATAGACATGCATCAGCACATCTGGTTCTTACATCTGGTTCTGATTCTTACAGAATCAGAATCCAGGCAGGCGTTCATGCTAAGCAATTACCCACCACCAGCTGCGATTCCAGCCTTGCAGTGGGCCTTACTTACTTTGTACATGAGGCTGGTCTCTTCCTTAGCCTGCTGAGTGCTGAGATTGCAAATGTGTCCCACTACCATTCCAGCTAGCCTTTCATGTTATGTTTTTGTGTTCTCTTGCCTTCTCAGACAAAGGAGAGCCCCACCTGACCAGAGCTCTCATCCATCCTCTTTAGAGCCTAGCACAATGCTATATGCATGACAAATATTCTTTAAGCATTTGTTGAAGAAATGAACAAATCCTGAGTGTTGCTGTTGGGCCTGCCGATGGAGCAAAGGTGTTTTCTTATTTCCATCTTTCCTCCCTTCCAGGAAAGGCCAATCGGTGGTTTGGGATGGCACAACCCAAGTCTGGAAAGATGAATATGAACATCCTCCACCAGGAAGAGCTTATTGCTCAGAAGAAGCGGGAGATTGAGGCCAGAATGGAACAAAAGGCCAGGCAGAGTCACGTGGCCAGTCCACAGCCCCCTCATCCTGGAGAGTAAGTGGCTTCTGAGGTTTAGGGCAGCTGAGTCTCAGTGTGACAAGAGATGGGATGAAGTGACAGTAGAAGTAGGGTGGTGTGAAGAGGCTCAGGTGTGATGCTGCATATCTGTTGACCCAGAGCTTGGGAAGTTAAGTTAGGAACATTCAGAATTGAAGGTCATGGTTATAAGTTAAGTTCAAGGCTAAAATCTGGTTTATATGAGAACTTGTTTCAAAAAACAAAAACCCTTCATGACCCTGTGTGCTTAGACTACAAACCTCTATGCTGTCCATGGCTATTGTCACCATAGTCCAGTGATGCTAAGTCTATTCATGGGCTAGAGCATGGCTCAGTGGTAGAGTGCTTGCATGGCACTCTTGAGGTCCTGGGTTGTTACATCTGTGGCACTGGAGGCAAGAATGGAGAGAACATCAAGTATGTACTGACCATGTATGTGCTTATTAAACTTTAAATCTTCGTTTGTATTTGCATATGCATATATACATGCAATGAGTGTACATAATGTTGAAGCCAGAGACAACCTTCCGTATCTTTCCTTAAGAGTTGTTTACATTTCTATGTCTTTTTGTTTTGTTTTGTTCTTTGAGACAGGGTTTCTCTGTGTAACTCTGGCTATCCTGTAACTCACTCTGTAGACCAGGCTGGCCTCAAATTAAGACCACTTGTCCTTGCCTCCCCAGTGCTGAGATCAAGGTTGTGCAACACCACCACCTGGCATTTATTTTATTTTATTTTATTTTTTTGAGACTGGGTTTCACTGTGTAATCCAGGGTGGCCTGGAACTTGCTATGTAAACTAAGTTGGCCTTGAATTCACAAAGATCCACCTGCCTCTGCCTTGAGCGAGTTGCTATTAAAGGTGTACACCACCATGCCTGCCCACATTGTTTTTTGGTACAGAGCTTCTCACTGGCCTATAACTCAGCAATCAGCAGCCAAACCCCAGGGATCCTCCTGTCTCTGCACCATTCTGTCTGGCTTTTTTACATGGGTTCTGGGGGTGGAGCTTCAGTCTTTACTTTCTCGTGCCAAGCACTCACCTGAGCTTACCCAGGTTTTTGCACAAGGTTTTCTTGCCTCACTCTCCTGAATGTTGGGACTACACAGCTGTGTTTATCTTCTCAGCATTATTTGCTAAGTAACAGAGACAGACAGCTGATTGCACAGTAGTTGTTCTAAGCTGTCTAGAGATTATTAACAGTACATTGGGGGGTGGTGACTATGTGTCCCATGCAAATGCCACACAGTTCTACCGTAGATGCTAGAGCAGTGTGAGGACAATGCCAGGCCCTGAGGTCCCTGGGTTCTCAGCTGCTAAACAGGAGGCTGCTTTCTCAGTACAGGCTTCTTTGCTGTGTCAAAAAAAACTTAGACTTTTGGGTTTAGTTTATTTGGCTTTTATTGTTTTTATATCAGAACCCAAGAACAACCAGGGATATTTTTGTTGTTAAACTTGGAAAGAACCTGTGGGCCAACAAGGTAGCTCTGTTGGTAAAGGTACTTGCTGCCAAGCCTGTGACCTGAGTTCAGACCCTGATAACCACATAGTTGTAGGAGATCCTGCAAGTTGTCTGACTTCCACATTTATTGCAGTACACAGACCTGTATGCACACACATAAAATAAGTACATAAATTTACCATAGTAAGATGTTAATTTTTTCTTTTAAATATTTGTTTCTTTTTTTTTTCAAAGAATTATTTGTTTTATATATATAAGTACACTGTACCTGTCTTCAGACACACCACAAGAGGGCATCTGATCACTTTACAGATGGTTGTGAGCCACCGTGTGGTTGCTGGGAATCGAACTCAGGATCTCTGGAAGAACAGTCAGTGTTCCTAACCGCTCAACCATCTCTCCAGCCCTTTGTTTCCTTTTTTTTATTTTTATCTGTATGAGTGTTTTGCCTTCTTTATGTTTGTGTACCATGTGAATGGCTAGTGCCTGAGGAGGTCAGAAGAGGGCATCAGCTCTCCTGGAACTGGAGTTACAAATAAATGTAACCAAGTGGGAGCTGAGAATTGGACCAGGTCCTTTGCAAGAGAAGCAAATGTTCTTAACCACTGAACCAATTCTCCAACCCCTTCAAAGTATGTTAAAGTAACTTATATGCATGTTAGGAAATCTAAGAAATAGAAGAGACAAAGACAAGCTAGTGTCACTCAACCCTGACAGTCAGCAATGAGTGCCACTTCAATTTTGGGGTGCTTTTCTAACAAGTAATTGTTAACTGTGTTTATGGTGCACATGCTGAGTGCCAGCTCTCTTCATCCTGAGATGATGGCTCATTGTTTGTTTTTCTGGGCTCAGGCCATCGTTCTGTTCCAGCCTTCCAAGAAACTAGGACCACAGATACAGCTGCTGTACCTGCCTAAAGAAAATACAGAAAAAGCATTTTTTTTTTTTGGCCAGGCATGATAGTTTGTGCCTGAAATCCCAGCACTCAGGAGACTGAGACAGGAAAACTACAGAGACCCTGTCTTCAAAACAGAGAATGACAAGGAGCAAGCCACCACAGCACAATCTATAGCAGGTCCCTTCAGTTCTCACAAGCCATTTGCTGTAGGTGTGAGAGCGTGTTATTGCTTGAAGTTTCTGCCAGAGCTGTGTGTGCATTGGGGATACATACTAAAGCCAGGCATGGCAACACATGTACAAATCCCAGTACTTGGAACCCAGCTTGGGCTGTGTAGTGAGTGACAGGCCAGCTGTGAGACACAGCTTGTTTTTTTTGTTTTGTTTCGTTTTGGTTTTTTTTTTTTTTGGTTTTTCAAGACAGGGTTTCTCTGTATAGCCCTGGCTTTCCTGGAACTCACTTTGTAGACCAGGCTGGCCTCGAACTCAGAAATCCTCCTGCCTCTGCCTCTCGAGTGCTGGGATTAAAGGCGTGCGCCACCACACCCGGCAAGATTTATTTCTCTGTATTTGAGTACACTGTCTGTCTTCAGACATACCAAAAGTGGGCATCGGATTGAGCTCAGGACCTCTGGAAGAGCAGCTAGTGCTCTTAACCCATGAGCTATCTCTCCAGCCCCTGTGACATGGTATTAAAGGAAAAAAAGCAAACAAACAGGTTCAGTGGCATATGCAGTGCAGTCCTACTACTTGGAGGCACAGTCAGGAAGATTAGGAGTTAAATGCTAGCCTTGGTTACATGAAACACTGTCTCAAAAGCAAACAAAATAAAATCACAAAGCTGAGTGTGGTAGTGCACACTCCTAATCCAAGCACTCAGGAGGCAGAGGCAGGTAGATCTCTGTGAATTCGAGGCCAGCTTGGTCTACATAGTGAGTTCTACCTCAATAAGTACTATAGAGAGAGATCATGTCTCAAAATAACTAAAACCACAAAACGCATGCACATCCTACTTTAGAGAAAACTGTGACACATGGTGAACAATAGCCAGGTCATTAATTAGCTGTAGACCATGTACTGTGCAGGAGAAGAACATAAGCCATTGATGGTGACCACTGGGACCACAGAGCTGGGACTCAAGCAGCAGTAGCCTAATCCTATGTATTATTTTCACCAAGGCAGAGAACACTTAACCCACTACATACATGCTTGTACCCTGCACTTAGCTATTGTCCCTAACATCTTTGAGGCTACAATCTGGGCCTCTCAGCAGGAGAATACAGGTGGGTATTGGGCCAGGAATGTCAGTGGACTAGCCCTGTCATTGGCTCTCTGCCTTTCTCTACAGCTTACTCTCACCTATGCTTTGCTTCTAGAATTGCTGATGCACATAACTCCTGCATCTCCAACAAGTTTGCCAATGATGGCAGCTTCCTGCAGCAGTTTCTGAAGTTACAGAAGGCACAAACAAGCACAGGTGAGTGTAGCCAGCCCTCCACTCCAACCTTTGTCACCCTGACAGTTCCCACCTCAGGCCATTAAATGCCCTCACTATTCCATATATGACCAACAGGCTTCTGCCAGAAGGGTCAGGTCCTACATGCACGGAGGATTCCCAATGGGGTATGAGTGGGTTGTACTCCAATACTAAGCTCGCTTGAGATGTCCAAGTTGTGTCAGAAGATGACACATTCTGGCCTGCTGTGGCTGGTGCAGGATCCTGGAGGTAAACAAGTCACCCAGTAATCAGGTTTCCACAGGAGTTTATTGAGTGCCATATCTAGCCAATGTTTCCTACACTTAGCATCACACAGATAACTGCGCTGCCCTTTCCCTCATCCTCTTTCATTTAGTCTGTGGGCAGAGGATCATTGTCAACCCTGTGCCACATGTTCCTTTAAAAGTTGACAAAGTGCTGCAGTGGTGGCGCACGCCTTTGATCCCAGCACTTGGGAGGCAGAGGCAGGCAGATTTCTGAGTTCAAGGCCAGCCTGGTCTACAGAGTGAGTTCCAGGACAGCCAGGGCTACATAGAGAAACCCGTCTTGAAAAAAAAAAACAAAAAAAGAAAGAAAGTTAACAAAGTGTATATCCTCTTTACCCGAATCAACAGGCTTCGTGTATCATCATTTTTGTTTGTTTTTGTTTTGTTTTATTGATGTTGCTTTTTTAACAGCCCTGGCTATTCCCAGACTCAATTTGTAGACAGGTTGGCCTCAAATTAAGATCCACCTGCTTCTGGCTCCTAGGTGCTATGACTAAAGGCATGCACCACCTCTGTCCAGAATGTTTCCATGTGGGAGCTGGGGCTGGGGATCCAGAGCCTTACATTTGCATAGCATAGCAAGCCATCTCTTAACCACCAACCCATCTTTTTCAGCCCACAGTGCCTTTGATGAGACAGGGTATCACTATGTAGCCATGGCTGACCTAGAGCTCATCACATAGACCAGGTTTGCCAGAAATGAATTTCTGTGACAGGGACCCACCTGCCTCTACTTCCCCAGACTAAGAGTGAAAGGCCTGCACTGCCATGCTATGCCTCCCATGTTTAATTTTTAACACAGGATCTCATGTAGCTTACACTGGGCTCAACTTGTTATGTATCCAAGGATGATCTTGAATTCCTGATTCTCCTGCCTCCACCTCCTGAGTGCTGAGATGGCAGCTGTGTGCCACCATGTCTGCTTTATGTGGTGCTGGGGATGGAATCCAGGATGTCACACATGCTAGGCGAGCAACAGGCCAACAGAGCCCGGAAGTGCCAAATGGGGCGTGCACCCAGCCTGAGACTTACTTGTGTCTTCTATTGGACCACTGGGGATGAGTGACTTGTTATGGCCACCAGAAGCCAGACTCCACCCCTAACAGCTCCAGCAACAATAGGGTCAGATGGCCAAGCAAAGAGGATGATGTCCCTGTCAGAGAGTAGAGAGCTTCACTGTGGTCCTACCAGGCTTTTTTTTTTTGGGGGGGGGGGAACGGAGACAAAGAGAGCATGTGACCGCCAGCCCACCCCTAGAAGGTCTCATGGTTCCTAATGACAGTGCCAACTGAGGCTTGGGCCCCGCCTCTGAGCTTTTTTGTTTTTTCTTTCTTTCTTCCCTTCCTTTCTTCCTTTCTTCCTTTCTTCTTTTCTTTTCTTTGTTAGACAAATACACTCAGGGCTGCTAAGAGCACTTGTTGCCCTTGCAGAGAACAAAGTTCAGTTCCTAGCACTGCCATGGTTCACAACCACTCTAGTTCAAGGGTATCCAGCATAGACTTTTCTTGGGAATTCTAGGCACACGCATGGTACATAGACATACATGCTGGCAATACACTCATATCATAAAAAAAAAAAATCTTAAATAAATAAATATCAACAGCCAGCAAAAAAGGTAGGATCTCATGTAGTCCTGGCCTGGTTATCCTGGAACTCACTATGTAGTAGGTGGCCTCAAACTCCCCAAGATCTACCTGTCTTTGCCTCCTAAGTGCTGAGATAAAAGATGTGCACTACCTGGAATTTTTCATTAAGACTTTTAGATTTGATTTTTATTCATATGCCTGTGGGCCTGTATGAGTTCATGTGTATCTTGTAGTTGCAGAAGCCCTTGGGTGCAAGAGATCTGATATGGGTATAGGCCACTGCATCCAGGTTTTTTGTAACAACAGTAAGTGTTCTTAACTGTTGAGTCACCTCTCCAGCACTGGATCATTTTAGTAATGAAAAACCCATGGGAAATTGTGGCATAGCCTCCACCCTCACCTCTACCTCACAGGAACCCACTGCTGGCAGGTAGTGTCTGAGAGTCCTGTGGTCATCCTGTCCTCAGCAGTGTGTAGCATTGTTTAGGTTAAATCATAGCCTTTCTCATTGGATGCTTTTCTGTTTGAAAAGGGATTCTCTTTATACCCAGAGAGAACCTACAGACCTATGGTTGAGTTCAGTTTCTGAGGCATCGTGTAGCCAGGAACCTATTTTATACTTAGAAACTGAGACTTTGGAAGATAAATCTGGAGTGTGGAGCTTCCTGTGCCCCAGCCCAGATGCCCATTTGTGTAGCAGCACTGCTCCCAGGGAACTCAGTTTCTCTGCCTTGTCACCCCCATGGGAATTGGGGGAGGGGATTAAACCTGGTTTCTCATGTATGTTCAAGTGCTCTACCATAAAGGAACCCTCTTTTGGCTTTTCATTTTGAGATAAGAGTTTCCCAGTTGGACCTTGAACTCACTCTGTCTCCCATGCTGATCTTGAACTCATTCCTTCTGCCACAGTTTTCTGAATAGCTAGGATTATAGGTCTTGAGCACCAAGCCCTGTCCACATGTGGGACCTTAGGTGGGGGACATGTGAACCCCAGAACATCCTCCAGCTTACCCTAGTGGGTGGATATCCAGGCACAGGGAAGCAGCACAGCCCAGTTGGAGCTTGTTGTTACTGAAAGACTTTAATGCTGACTTCAGTCTTTGTCAGAGGAGGACATGCTATTTATGTCCTTTACCCTCAGGGCCTCAGGGCCAGTTTAGAAAGACTATGATTGAACTGGAGAGATGGCTCAGTGGTTAAGAGCATTGGCTGCTCTAACAGAAGTCCTGAGTTCAATTCCCAGCAACTACATGGTGGCTCACAACCATCTGTAATGAGATGTGATGCCCTCTTCTGGTGTGTCTGAGTCTGAAGACAGCTACAGTGTACTCATATATATTTAATAAATAATTCTTTAAAAGAAAGGCTATGATCTGGAATGTAGAGGCTGGAATCTCACCTAGGAACTGACCTGCCTTCTACTCTAGATATGGTATACAGAACCATATCCAGCAAGAGCTGCCACCTGCTAAGCCCTGACTGACTTATCTTCTTCCAGCTAGGAACTCGAAACATCATCTCCACTGGCCTAGAAGTGGCACTCAATGATACTTAGAGGTCTAGGATGTTTGTGGTGTCTCTATAATGGTAGTGAGTCCACAACAGTGCCCTCTGGAGATCTCCAGGGTTTTCTTTTTCCAACCCCAGATTCAGCCCCCAGGGCCCCTCCCAGCATGCCAACACCCAGCTCCTTGAAGAAACCCCTCGTGCTCAGCAAGCGAACAGGTCTGGGACTGAGTAGCCCAACGGGTCCTGTGAAGAACTACTCACATGCCAAACAGCTGCCTGTTGCACACCGCCCAAGTGTCTTCCAGTCCCCTGATGATGATGATGAGGAGGACTATGAGCAGTGGCTAGAAATCAAAGGTAAGTTATGGGGCCGCTGTGGCTAGGTCAGTAGCTCACATTTGCCTAGGTGAAACTGTGGAGTTTGGGCAGAGTTAGCCACCGAGGCATGTTGGAGAAGCCCTTTCAAGAAGCCTTCCGAGAACAGTGGCTGCTGTCCCAGTCCAGCATAGAAGACTTTCCTGGACAGGGCTTCATGTAAACTGAGGCGGGAGCTGCTTTGACTGTCTCCACAGTTTGGGCCAGAGGTTTGGAATGTTGAAGATTGGAGGATGCACTCCAACATGGGGGAGGTGGTCTCTGGTCTCAGGCTGAGAGTGCTGAGGTTCATCTAGTAACCCATTCCAGGTCATTAAGAACAAGGCCCTGTGACAGCCAGCCAGACCCTATGGAGAACTGTCTGTGCATCCTGACACAGAGGACAGAGTGATCGTTAGCTGTGACATGTCAACCCATTCTGAATGAGGGTCCCTAGAGTAGGTTGCACTTCTTAGGTGCTCTGTCCTTTCTCATGGCTATGCTCATAGACTGCAAGGGGCCTCCTGGCTCATCTTAAGGCCTTAGCATTTGTTTTGGGCCTTAAACACACCTGCTTCAGTACACAGTAATCGGGTAGTATTCTAACTATACATGTGGAAGGAAGATGAACTGGAAGAAAATCCAGCACAGAATGCCCCAGGACTCACTGGGCCCTGCTTTGGTCATGTGTGCCTTTGTACTCTATCCCATTCCTGTGCTTCCTGGCCATCAAACAACAAGGAATATAAGATGAGCTGCAGGCTCAGCATCTACCCTAATGGCCACACACCAGCTGACAGACAGCTGTTTTCCTGTGATACTCATAAAAGGACATGACCCATTACTGTGACTAACAGACTCAGCCTTAGGACTAGGCCAAAGAGAACTACAAAAGCAAGTTATACCTGCCTCATACAGGCAGCTAATCCTCCTGTAAAGAGATATCTTGGGCTAGGGATGCAGCTCAGATGGTATAGTACTTGCCTAGCAGGTACAAAATCCTGGGTCCCATTCCCAGAACAGCATAGGCCCAGGCATGGTGGTACAAGTCTGTTATCCCAGCACTCAGAAGGTTGAAGCAAGAGGATGGGAAATTTAGGCCAGTCTTAAATAAACTAATCCAAGGACCTATATGTGTCTTAAAACAAAACAAACAAAAAGTTAACATTGTGTCTGTGAGGTAGTGCTTGAGCTTGAGTGGGTGTCCCAGTGCCCAGAGCGCAGGCTGCCAGCTTACTTTCCCAGCACAGACACAGACTGATTGCCTGACAGCTGGCTGCGAGTGCAAGAGATTACAGGAGATTATCCTAGAGAGCTGTATGACAGGATCCAGGGGGGGCCCAGCAGAAATACCTGGAATCACATCCAGAGTGCTTGGGAGCCAGCTTCAAGATAGTGAACTGAAGTCCATCCAGTCTTCAGATCAGAGTGTGTAATCATTTGTAAAGGAGACATTGTTTCCTTTACAAGGAAAGAGTCCAGCTGGACCTTGCCGGCAGACTGAGCTGGGCCATGAGAGGAGAGGGCTAAGTGGGGAGTGAAGAGTGGGAAAGCCAGAAAGCAAGAGAGCAGGAGGCCAAGACGAGAGAGTGGTGTAACCAAAATGGCTGAGTTAAATAGGGGCCAGAAGAGCTGGGGCTGGAGAGTTCAGGGGAGGAGGTAGGGTATACCAAGCAGAGGGACCCTGTAACAGGTAGGGACTGAGGGGTCCTGGGAGAACGTAAGCTGGAAATACAGCTTAGTCAGGAAAGTGGTTGGCTTTCTCACGGCTCCTAATCCTGGGAACCAGCTGGGTTTGATTGCAAATCCCACATTGAAGAGCAAAAGACATTGCTGTAATCACAGTGCTGGTGCTGTAGACAGGTAGGGCTTATTAACCAGCCAGCTTAGTAAACTTGACAAATTCCAGGGGAGATCCAAAATCAGAAATTAATATTTAAAAAAAGAAATAAAAAAGTTGGAGAGATGGTTCAGCAATTAAAAGTACTTGCTGCTCTTTCAGAGAATTTTGGTTCTGAGTTCCTACATGATGGCTCACAACCATTTGCAACCATCATTTACATGACACCATGACACCCAGACATACATACTGACAAAAAACTCAAAATCTTTTAAAAAGACAAAATGAAAGAAAAAAAGTTGGAAGAACTACTTTGGCCTCATCCTCACCTGCTCACACATGCATTTGCATACACATACAAAAGAAGTCAGCATTTTTTAAAAGCACCAGTACTCTGGAGGCAGGAAGAGTTCAAGGCTATCCTCATCTCCAAGTCTTTCCAGGACAGCCAAGGCTACACAGAGAAATAAAACAAAATCCCCAGGTGGATGGGGTGACCTAGAATGAAAAGGAACCAATGCATTATGCTGAAAACCAATAAATTAAAAAAACAAACGAAAAAAAAAATGTAGAGCTAGCAAGGTTGCTTAATGGTTTGAGCACCAGCTGATCTTACAGGTTTGATTCAAAGGACCTACATGGTATCTCACACCTTTAACTCCAGTTCCAGGGGATCCAACACCCTCTTTTGGCTTCTATTCTCACTGTATACACTTACATACAAGCAGGTAAAATACTCATACACAAAAGCTTAAAAATAATTTTTGCAAAGAACATTAACCCACACATACACAACACACACACACACACACACACACACATGATACAGGGGTTGGGGGAGGCACTTCCCAGTGGCCTTTTTTAGCTTGAAGATGGTTCTCCCGCTGGGTCTCAGGAACAGGTCCTGACACCCGTTCTCTGCCAGATTGTCTGACTGTGGAGACCAAGCACCCCTCCACAGAGCCATGTGTATGGGTGGTCAGCAGCCTCCTGCATCTCCCAATCCTCTCCCCTCTGTCGTTGCGGTCTATAGAGAGAGTGTACCTAGTGACTGTTGGGTGTGTGAGTTGGAGCCCTGTACTGACAGCCTCCTTAAAGTTTCACCCCCAGAGGGAGCCGAGACTCGGAGAGTGATAGAGAAGCTGGCCCGTTTTGTGGCAGAAGGAGGCCCCGAGCTAGAGAAAGTAGCTATGGAGGACTACAAGGATAACCCGGCCTTCACGTGAGTACTGCTGGAGCAGTGCCATGCTGCTCACATTTGTGGTCACATATATAAGCGTGGAAACTTGACACACAGTCTGGGCCAGGGACCTCCCTTGTCTATGGAGCTCTGGAAAAAACTCAGGGCCTCTTGTGTGCTAAGCAAGGACTCTAATGCTGAGCCACATCCCGGCCCCAAAGGAGGATATTACTGTTATTCGGGAGGCAGTGCTGGGGTTAGACTCCAGGATCTCCCTCTGCTGCTGTGTACCCAGCCGTAGGCACTTTCTGAATGCCCTGCTTCTTAGGGCTCTGCAGTGAAGTCTCAGCTTCACCTATCACTGAAACTCATTTCCAATGTCCAAATCTTCTTTCCAGATTTTTACATGATAAGAATAGCAGGGAATTCCTGTACTACAGAAGGAAGGTAGCCGAGATCAGGAAAGAAGCCCAAAAGCCACAGGCAGCCACCCAGAAAGGTAAGTGGTCAGAGGAAGGCAGGGAAGACTGTGGTATGTGGGCAGCCAAAGCCTATGCCCTCATGGGCAGTGGGAGTTTCCCTGTGGGTACGCCAATACACCTGCAGGTCCCCCCAGGGCCCAACTGTATTCTGAGCATCAGGCTTGGCTCAGGTGTAGGGTATGGCATGTCAAGAGCCCCATGGGAGCTGGGATTCTGTGCAGATGCTCATTCAAACATGGGAATGGGCTAAGAGAGCCTTTGCTTGTCATTCTGACAAGATCTAGTTATCTCTAGCTCCATATGTGCCCAAGGCAAGTGTGGTACCTGAGGCCAAGTAGGTGGGCTATAGATAAACAGCAGGAGGTAGATAGGATGGGTCTTTGGGTCAGGGTCTCTGATGGGCAACAGGAGTCTGACATGTGAAACATGGTTGAATCACTTCACACTTCTACTTTGTCCTCCCCAGGAAAAGAGGGTGAGCCCCCCAATGCCATGTACTTCCAAGGTGGGGTGGGTGGGGTGGGATTGTATAGTTGTGATATTTCTCTGGCTTTGGTCCCAATAGTAATCTGATTCCTGTTTGCCTGTCTCTCTTTGCACCGTTCCTAAGCCAAGCCCCGCTCACTTCCGAGGGGCTTTTAGCAGGAATTAGGCTGTTGGGTGTGGTGAGTTGAGCTCAGTACTGACAGCCTGCTTAAAGTTTCACCCCCAGAGGATGAAGAGGCCAAGAACCTTGCAGAAAAGTTGGCCAGGTTCATAGCAGACGGGGGTCCAGAAGTGGAGACCATCGCCCTCCAGAACAACCGTGAGAATCAGGCCTTCAGGTAAGGCTCTGGGTACAAGTGTGGATGGTGGACTGCAGGGAGGAAAAGTGTGGACAGTGGACTGGAGGGAGAGGACGGTGGACTGCAGGGAGGAAAGGCTTGTTCTGGCTCGTGTTTTGGAGGCTGCCCTCCATTGTGGCTGGGAAAGCAGAGTGGTTTATGTGTCTTTACTGGCCAGGCAGCAGAGAACACCTGAATCAGGGGCCAGACTATGGCCCGAAGAGCCTCTAGTGGAAACCCCCTGAAGGCTCCTTCCAGAGTATTACCACTTAAAGGGACCAGGTGTTCAAAATGTTAGCCTCTGGGGGATATTTCAAATTCAGCTCACCCCAGCCATGACAGAAGGTACAGGACAGGGACTCTAAGTTAGAGTTTCTTTTTTCTTTTTTCTTATTAAGAGACAGGGTCTCACTATGTAGCCCTGACTGGCCTGGAACACAAGAGATCTGTCTACCTCTGCCTCCTGAGTGCTACCACACTGGGCTAGCCTGGGAGTTTCTGACTCCAGAACTCATGGATATATTTCCCTAGTGGTATCTGAGCAGACACACTGGGTTTTTAGGTCTCTTTCTCCCATGTGTCTTACATAGCAATTACTTTGTTGCCTGTGACTAGTGGCAGTTGCTGGCTAGGGGTGGGCTGGACTCGTGGCTAACAAAAGGGTTTATATTGGGTGTAGTCTTGAGATGTCTTTTATGACGAGGGAGTAATAGGGTCAGGAGTCTTCAGGTGTGAGGAGAGGGAACACATCCTGTGCTCTGATCCCAAAGAGGTCTAGATCACTTTCGAACCCAACTATGAGCTAATACACCAATCCTGAAGTTCAGACTCACTCTGCCATCTGCTCTGTGGTCTAGAGGGCAGTATGCTGTGGAGGGGTTAGCCGAGTCTAACTGTAGCAAGAACTACCTGCAACTCCTGCTTCTCCTTCTGTTGAATCTGGCATGACAGATGTGTGCCACCACACACACACAGCCTGATAGACCCTGAAAAGTTATCTAATTGAGCTCACTTAAAGAAGAGCTCTTGATTTTCATGTTCAATTTGCTGTAGAGGTCCCTCTGGCACAGACAGCTGAGAAGAGCGATGGGATTGTACTGTGATCTCCTGCCTCTCAGGAGGTCAAGGTTCAGCCCCATCCAGCCTTTTACTGACATGTAGTTGGCTCGGGTGGCCCTAAGCCTCCTGCCTGGCCCTTGGTCTGCATGAAGGGTCTGACAGTAGATGCTGTCATTGACCCTGAGTCAACCCAGGATGCAGGAAGGCTGATAGAAAGGTGGCTGACAGAAGACTATTCTCACACTTGTCCCCATGACTCACCAGCCTGGGGAAGGAATGGGGCATTTGTTTTCTGGCCCCCACAAGGCATGTGAGTTCACATGAAATGAACAGTTCAGCCTTACTTGCTGAGTTAATGTTATTTCCAGCTGTTGTGAGAAAGTCCCCTAACAAAAGCAACTTAGGGGAAAGGGGTTTATTTTGGCTCTCGGGAGAAAGGCAGCAGTAACTTACAGTCACCAGTCATAGCCAGTCACGAACAAAACAAGTAAGTGTGCTCAGCGTGCTTTCTCCACTATGTTATAGAGTGGAGCTCTCTGTACAGGGAATGGTTCCTCCCACAGTAAGCAGCTTTTCCACCTCAACTAATGTAGTCAAGATGACTCCTCATAGACATGCCCACAGGCCAGTCTGACCCAGACAGTCCACCAGAGACACTCTTCCCAAATGATTCTAGATTGTGTCAAGTTGACATTGAAAACTAACCATCACACTTGGGATTACATATGAGGTAGCCATAAAGCCCAGGTTTGCCATGTAGACATGTTGCTGGTAATACCTCCGTGTATTCCAATCCACTTGCTTCTTGGCATTCCTGTCTTAGAAGATGTGCCCATCACTCCTGGTCCCTTGGATACCCCAGTTAAATGCTTTGTGAGTTGGATGTTGTGGTTTACTCCCAGAGGAGAGGCAGATGGATTTGTGCGTTTAAGGCCAGCCAGGGCTACCTATCTCAAACACACAACAAAAAAGCCGAAGGCACGTTACTACAACTAGCCTCTTAGCAAGTGATTTCATTCCTGGCATACTAAGTTCTTTTTTGGGTTTGGTTTTTTTGTTTTTTTGTTTTTTCTTGGGGAGACAAGGTTTCTCTGTGTAGAACTGGCTATCTTGGAACTGACTCTGTAGACCAGGCTGGCCTGGAACTCAGAGATTCACCTCCCTTTGTCTCCAGAGTGCTAGGATTAAAGGCATGAGCCAGCACAACCTGGTTCAAATGCTGAGTTTTTGTTTTTGTTCTTTTAAGATTTATTTATTTTGCCGGGCATAGTGGCGCACGCCTTTAATCCCAGTACTTGGGAGGCAGAAGCAGGAGGATTTCTGAGTTCGAGACCAGCCTGGTCTACAAAGTGAGTTCCAGGACAGCCAGGGCTATACAGAGAAACCCTGTCTGGAAAAACAAAAAACAAAAAAACAAACAAGATTTATTTATTTTATGTGAGTACACTGTAGCTGTCTTCATGCACACCAGAAGAGGGCATGGGATCCCATTATAAATGGTTGTAAGCTACCATGTAGTTGCTAGGAATTGAACTCAGGATCTCTGGAAGAGCAGCCAGTACACTTAACCACTGAGACATCGTTCCAGCCCTCAGATATGAGTTCTTAGGGACAGTGAAACTGAGGCAAGGAGCCTGGTTTGGGAAGCAGGCCCCAAATACTGAAATAGTGTCTTTGCTTCCAGATGCTGTCAGTGTTCCATAGGCTTAGTGGCTTATAGAGGAAGTAAGTTTGATTGGCTTCTTATTCTACTTCTTATACTACTGGTATGAGCAGAAGCCAAAGAAGAGGATGGGGGCTTACTTTTAGTTTACTTTGGTAGCCTTTTTGGTTTAGTTTTATTGGGAATCAGGGGTTGGTGTTTTGTTTTTGTCTTCCCAGACAGAGTTTCTTTATGTAGCCCTAGAACTCACAGAGATCCACCTGCCTCTGCCTCCAAGCAAGTGCTAGGATTAAAGGCATGAGCCTAGGTTGGGTAGGTGGGTGTGCATGTGTCTCACTATGCAGTTCTGGCTTGTCTAGAAACACTGACCTTGGATTTAGAAATCCTTCTACATTTGCCTCCCAAAAGCAAGAAGTAAAGGCTGTAGCTTTGCCTCTTACTTTTAAAAAAAAATTTTTTTTTTAATTTTATTAATTTTAACACCCCCTGAGTGTATATATTTGTACCATGTGATGGAGACCAGAAGAAGAGGATGTCAGAGCCTGTGGAGCTAGACTGTTGTGGGCTGCCATGTGGATGCTGGGAACCAAACCCTAGTCTTACTTATGAGCAACCAGTGCTTTTTTTTTTTTTTTTTTAAGATTTTTATTTATTTTATGTATATGACAAGTACACAGTAGCTGTCTTTAGACACACCAGAAGAGGGCACCAGATCCCATTACAGATGGTTGTGAGCCACCATGTGGTTGCTGGGAATTGAACTTAGGACCTCTGGAAAAGCAGTCAGTGCTCTTAACCATTGAGCCATCTCTCCAGCCCACAACCAATGCTCTTAACTAACATAGCCATCTTTCCAACCCCCTTGTCTCTTTTAAAGTGGCCTTTTTTGTTCATGCTTATACTGTGGATCAGGAATATAAAGGAGACACCACCATCTTCCACTCTTCCTGTCCTGCCCCCTCCAAATGGCAGATATTAGCAGGTTTCTTCCAGCTGTCTCCAAGGGCTCACACAGACACATGGGGCTTTTAGGGGATTCTTATGCAAAAGGAATCCCCAGTATCTGATCCTGTGCTGTCATCTCCTGTGTCCTCTGGTGCCTCACCAAGCATTTTCCAAGCTACATGGTGAAACTTTTCAAAGGCAACCTGCCTCTGCCATGTGTGTACAGACTATAATCATTCTCTAAACAGCACAGAGCAGCTCTGTTTAGGGTACAGCTCTGCTGGGACCAACCAGGTTCATGGGTACAGATCTGCTCCTCAGTCTAGGATCTTTCTTGGTATTTGCCACATGAAACTGGGCACACTGGGCCAAGTTACTCCATTCTACCCTGTCAGAGAAACAGGGAGTGGAGAAGAGCTAGCCTCTTTGTTGACTCAATCCTACTGTATTCCCAGCTGCCTCAGGACAAAGGTTAGCTTTCTGCCTACAGCTTCTAGGGGATGAGTGCTTCTGCCCCCAAGCCAGTTACCCTAAGGTGGGGCTGGAGCCCCAACTTGTATCTTTCATTGTCAGCCCATGGGAATTCATTCACTGGAGAAAAGATTGAATTTGAAGGAGGGGTACCCAAGGTCTATGTATAATTACCTAGGATTTTCTGATATAATGTCACTGCTGTGTTGGAAGCTCTAAGGGTGCCTGTCACATCCCCAGCAGGAACCTCTATGACTGATGGCACCTGTTAGGTGGCCAGACTTGTAGTAGCCTCTGGGTGAGGCCTGACTAAACAATGATGCTTACAACCCTGAGTGTATACAGCCTGATCGGTTCTGACCCCAGTAGCAGGGCCAGGTCTCAATCTAGCTATCTTGTCCCCCTACATTATTATTATTTTTTTTTTTTTTTTGCAGTTTTCTCTATGATACCAACAGCCAAGGGTACAGATACTACAGGCAAAAGCTAGAGGAGTTCCGGAAAGCCAAGGCGGGCTCCACAGGCTCCTTCCCTGCTCCTGCTCCCAACCCCAGCCTGCGGCGAAAGTCTGCCCCAGAAGCTCTGTCAGGGGCTGTGCCCCCCATCACTGCCTGCCCCACTCCAGTGGCCCCAGCACCTGCTGTCAACCCCACTCCATCCATCCCTGGGAAGCCCACCGCCACAGCCGCTGTGAAGAGGAAGCGGAAGAGCCGGTGGGGGCCTGAAGAGGACAAAGTGGAGCTTCCACCTGCTGAACTGGCACAGAGGGACATAGATGCCTCACCTTCACCTCTGTCAGGTGGGGGGCCCTTTCTTGGTGGTCCTAGGGGTTATTTGAGAGCATGGGCCACATTTTACTCCCTTCTGTGGCTGGGTACTCTGGGCTATTTGTGTATAGACATCTAGGCAACTGGAACTGGCCCTCAGTCTCCAGTGGGGATTGGGTCTAGGACCACGCCAACCAAAGCCTGAGACTATCCATGACCCTTTTATACAGACACATACTCAGAGCCAAACTTGGTGGCATAGCCCTTTATCCCAGAAAGCAACATCAGGGGAGTTGAAAGTTCCAGGCCAGTCCTGTCTCAAAACATTTGTACACACACACACACACACACATGTCCGTCCTGGTAGGTGTGAAATGGTCTCCATGTGGTTTTTGATTGGGTGGGCGATGTTTTGAGAGTTTTATGTAACTGAGGATGACTAGATCCCCACCCCTCTACCTCCTTGATACTGGGACTGTGTGTTCTACCATTCTTGGCAAAGTGTAGTAAGTGGTACTTTACTCCAGAGGTGTGTATGGTAGGCAAGAAAATAAAATTAAGGGTTATAGAGTGCTGGACATGATAACACATAGTTTAATCCCAGCATTCAGGAGGCAGGGGCAGGTTAATCTCTTGAGTTTGGGGCCAGTTCTGTCTACATAGTAAGATCCATAGCCAGGTCTGCATAGTAAAGATGCCTCCCCAACAACAACAGAAACGTTAATAATACATTGCTTTTGATGCAGTGTCAAACCCGAGGCATTGAGCATGCTAGGCTGCCTTGATAAAGTGCAATTTCTGAGTTTCCAGGTGACAGGTGTAACCCACCAGACTCGCTTTATTTATTTTTATTTTATATGTTTGGGTGTTTTGTCTGCATGTATATCTGTGAACTACATATATGTGTTGCCCACAGAGGCCAGAATAAGGTACTCTGTCCCCTGGGACTGGAGTCATAGGTGGCTGTGAGCTTCCATGTGGGTGCTGGGAAGCCAACCTAGGGCTTCTGGAAGAGCAGCAGTGCTATTAAGCACTGAGCTGTCTCTCCAGTTCTCCAATCTTTTTTTTTGAGACAGGATCTTATTTAACCAAAGCTGTTTTCAAATTTCTACTATATGACTGAGACTAACTGAAACTCCGGGTCCTCCTGCTTCCACTTCCCAGTGCTGGGATGATATATACCACTATGGCTGGATTGGGTTTTCATGAGCGGCTGTCTCCTGCAGGTGGCAAATCTGATATCTCCTGGAGTTGGGCCCATTTATCTTCTTAACTTCACTTTGGTTAGGATCTGTGTATCACCATATGACTTAAGAAATGGCAGAAACAGGCATCTTCTCTTGCTCCTGTTTTCCAGGAAAGTTTTCAGTCTTTTCACTACTAGGCTTTTTGTTTTATATGTCTGCGCACTTTCTGGATCAAGTCCTTTCCAGCATGTTGAACAAGTCTAATGCCACCACTTCCGCCTCAGCCCTTGGATGTTTTATGTAGTTACTGTACCCATTGTTAGAAATGCCATTTTCAGAGTTGGGGTGTGGCCCAGCAGTGGAAGCTGGCCTGTCAGTCATTACAAGTCCTGGGCTCCATCCCCAGCTGCTGGTGTAAGAGTAGCACATTACACTCTCTAACCTGCAGAATGTTCTCTTTCCCCTTCAGTGCTGTCAAATTTGCTTAGTGTGTTTTGGAGGCTTTTTAAAAATGTGTATGGGTCAATGGTTCCCTCTTTTTAAATAACTACATAAAACCAGCCAATACAGCTCCACAGGAAAGGCTGTCTGTGTATCACTTGCATGCTTGATGCATTCAAAGCCTCGAAAAAGGGGGCATCAGATCCCCTGGAGCTGGAGTTACAGGTGGTTGTGAGCCACCATGTAGATGGTGGGAAATGAACCCATGTTCTCTCGAAGGACACACAGCGCTCATTGCTGAGCCATCTCTCCAGCCTAGTAGATTTGCTGTTGGTGATCTTTTCAATCAGTGAATCAGGGTCTCATTGTGCAGTTTGGAAGTCACTATGTAAGCTAGGCTGACCTTAAACTCAGAGATCAGTCTGTTTCTACCTCCCAGCTGCTGGGAATAAAGGTGTGTTCCACCATGTGTGTGCTAGAAGCATGTCTGTTTCTGCCTTGTCTGTGTGCATGGTTTGTAGTCAGCCTCTGTTCCAGGTTACACAGATGGTCCTATTCTCTGTCCTAGGCTTTGAAGCACATGTCTTGCATCCTCATCATAGAATATTCAGAAAATATTCAGATAAGAAGCTACCATAGCTGGGCTGGAGAGATGGCCCAGCAGTTAAGAGCACTGACTGCTCTTCCAAAGGTCCTGAGTTCAAATCCCAGTAACCAAATGATGGTTCAGGACCATCCGTAATGAGATCTAATGCCCTCTTCTGGGGTGTCTGAAGACAGCTATAGTGTACTCACATAAAGATAAGTAAATCTTTAAAAAAAAAAAAAAACACAAACTACCATAGCACAGTCACCTTTGACCTTTCCTCTTCACAGCTGTTTGAGGGACAACCAGCATATCTCTTATTTCTTGCCACAAGCTCACATGGGTATGTGGGTGATCTTCTGTCAGTTAAGCTGAGATTCAATGACTGAGGAACTTTTCCTGCCATCTGGCTCATCCTATCAACCACCATCCCCTTCCCAGTTGCTCACATTAGCGAGAAAAT
The DNA here is from genome assembly GCF_978045245.1 of Mus caroli. Taxonomy (NCBI): domain Eukaryota; kingdom Metazoa; phylum Chordata; class Mammalia; order Rodentia; family Muridae; genus Mus; species Mus caroli. The sequence goes on along the minus strand of NW_028227265.1, from coordinate 59,389,525 downwards.
GACCCCTGTCATAGCTAAGGTTACTATTGCTTTGATTAAACACCATCAACAAAAGCAATTTGTGGAAGAAAGAATTTATTTGGCTTATGCTTTCACATCAGTGAAGGAAATCAGGACAGGGCAGGAACCTGGAGGCAGGAATTGATGCAGATGCCACAGAGGGGTGCTGCTTACTGGCTTCTCTGTATGGCTTGCTCAGTCTACTTTTTTTGTAGGACCCAGAGTCACCAGCCCAGGGATGGCACCATCCATGGTGGGCTAGGCATTCCCCCCATCAATCACTAATTTAAGAAAATACTCCATTGGTTTGTGAACAGCCAGGTCTTATGGAGGCATTTTCACAGTCAACATTCCCTCTTCTCAAATAACTACATAAGACCAGCCAGTACAGCTCCACAGGAAAGTCTGTCTTCCTGGTTCCTCGGCTGGCCTATGGATGATCATCCTGGCTAGCTCTGAGGGTCAGTTATCTCCAGTCCGGCCCTAGGATCTTCAGCCAAGGAGAAAAGCTCCTGAGCTTGATGGTGCCAGTTGAGGGCTAAGAAACAGCCTGCCACTTAAGGCTGAGTGCTTCTGCTGGCCACAGAAAATCCAGAGCCCTGAAGACAAAGGTACCAAGCTGTGGTCCAGAGTAGCAGCACAGACTCCAAACAATACGCCAAGGTTCACAGACCAGTGGTCTGTGCTGTCTCTGTCTGAGAGCACTCACTGCCTGTCACTAGTGGAGTGGACAAAAAAAGAAAGGTCCCTTCTCAGCCTCATGGGTCCCCACATCCATGTGTGCTCCTACAGCTCCCAAGCAAAGATCAAGGGTGCACTGGGAGCCTAGGAAAGCCCAGGGCTTCATGTATGCGGGCCAAACACTGCCCCCTGAACCTCATCCATCCCTAGTGGGCAGTTCTGAAGGGCAGTACCTGAGTTCCAAGGACTTGATGGACTCAGCCCTTTTCTAGAGCACTCTGTGTGTACACATATAGAGATCTGGCTTCCCTTCCCAGAGGTGTTTGGTGGCTTCTGTCAACCAGATGGGCTATCACAGCACTTTTCCCATGAATCAGTGCAGCTCCGCCTCAAGTTCAAAAGATAATGCAAAATTTAAATGTCAGTAGCTTTGAGGATAGCTGGTTATCTTCCTTGAAGGGGGTGGCCACTTGGTAGAGTCTTGTCAGACTAAATCCAATGGGCATCTACACCAGATAGCATATACATGGCTCATAGTCATCTACATAGCTCAGCTCCTTTCTGTTGCTTTGCTAGGCCTCTGCCCTGTCACCATTAGTGTGTGGTGTTGGGTGAGGACTCAGGCCAGGTTTCTATTCTGGGATACGGGACCCTTTCTGATCCTTAGCCACAAATGTTGTGAAGCCTCCTGGAGGCTTTCTAAAGAAGTGAACAACCAGAACACATGAAAGCCTCTACCACAGTGGAGTGTCTCTGGGTCTGCTTTGGAGCCTGCATGGGGTGCCATGGGCAGAGTTGACACCAGGAGTGCCTGCCACTTTCTTAGTGTCTTGTTTTCTATTTCTAGTTCAGGATCTCAAAGGGCTTGGCTATGAGAAGGGGAAACCTGTGGGCCTGGTGGGTGTCACAGAGCTGTCTGATGCACAAAAGAAGCAGCTGAAGGAGCAGCAGGAGGTAAGGCCACAGGCAGGTAACTCAGCTCTGCCCTAAGATGAAAGGTCACATGAGTATTAATGTAGGAGTGCTATCTGAGGAGTCCCTGACAGGCACGTCCCCAGGGCCTATAGACTGTTCCTAAAGAGAGGTCTCCCATTTGATCTCCCCTTCCCCAGCTTCCTCCAGTCTCTGGATATATTCTCCTATGCTTTGGGACCCTGATGATCTCAGACATTGATGTCTGACCTCACCATCGAGGGGTCTGCTGGGCAGATTAAGCAGGATCCCAGCCCCAGAGCTCCTAGCCCCACCCTGCAATAGGCCTGCAGCCTGATATCAGCTACTGTCCTTGTTCTGTGGCTGAGGTTCCCTATCCATGCTGGGACATGGATGTGACAGGCTGCAGCTCTTGCCCTGCCCTGCTCTTCTGAGCAAGGAGATATTTTCAATGAGCACCTGCCTGTCCACTCCGCAGATGCAGCAGATGTATGACATGATTATGCAGCACAAGCGCGCCATGCAAGACATGCAGCTTCTGTGGGAGAAGGCACTGCAGCAACACCAGCATGGCTATGACAGTGATGAGGAGGTAGACAGTGAACTGGGCACCTGGGAGCACCAGCTGCGACGCATGGAGATGGACAAGACACGGGGTGTGTGGGGCATGAAAAGAGGGTGAACCCCACTTACCTGCACCACTTGGCCATGGCACATGGTCCAGAGGCTCCACCAATCCAGAAGTAGCACCATTGCTATCGACTACTGCCTCATCCCTTACCACTCACTCATCTTCCTCTCCTCTCTGAGCAGAGTGGGCAGAGCAGCTGACACAGATGGGTCGGGGCAAGCACTTCATCGGTGACTTTCTGCCCCCTGATGAGCTGGAGAAGTTCATGGAGACCTTCAAGGCCCTGAAGGTGGGGAAGCTGATGGGCAGGCACTGACAGGAGGGGAATTAACACATAGTGCAGTGTCTTCCAGCCAGCGGCAAATCACACTTTCAGAGCTGGGGCCCAAGGATAGCTTTTCTTTCTTCCTTAAGACAGGATTTTGTCATGCAGTCGTCACTGATCTGGAACTTGTATAGATCAGGCTAGCCATATTCTTTTGTCATGTACCTCTGCCACCCAATTGCAGAAAGGCACCATCCTGCATGCTGCCCCACTGAGGTGGGCTCAAGAACCAGTGGGCTGATGAGACATGAATTGGCTTTTCTTTGTATCCCATAGCTACGTCTGTTTAGCATTCTGTGTGACAGATTGTTCCCAAGCTGGGTATTCAGAACAAATTGCTCTTAGAACATGAGCTACTCTTGGCCTGTAAACTGTTAACGTCCCAAACAGGCCATGTCAATGGTCACCTTGTCCCCTTTGACTTGAGTGCCTGGAAGCTCAGCCCTTTGAAGACAGCATAAGGATGAAGAGCTTGATTTGTTTCAGTGGAGTCAACCACTGATGGCTGGGGCACATGGGTGGAACCAGTCTGGCATGAGGCTAACTAAGATCAAGTTGGGCAGGCATTGGAGCCAGAACTGGGACCTAGGGACAGCTGTAGTCTCCATGGCTGGTAACTTTCTCCTCTCTTCTGTTGCAGGAGGGCAGAGAGCCAGACTACTCAGAGTACAAGGAGTTTAAGCTGACGGTGGAAAACATTGGCTACCAGATGCTCATGAAGATGGGCTGGAAAGAGGGCGAGGGGCTGGGCACTGAGGGCCAGGGCATCAAGAACCCAGTGAACAAGTGAGTGCTGCCACAGGGCTTGCGGGAGCACACAGATGGACAAGTCCTAAGGTTCCAGCTAGTGACAACTAGTTCTGGTTTAACTAGTATGTAAAGCCTTGCTACCCACACTGCTTGACCATGAAGCTGGCCTCTGACCCCATGTCTGAGTGAATCTAGGACCTGCCAACCCTGCCACCAGCCCCCACCCCAGTACCCTGAAGTCCTGTCTGTCTGTCTCACCCTGGTCCCTACTCATGACTGCTGGTTTTCCTTCCACAGGGGTGCCACCACAATAGATGGAGCTGGCTTTGGCATTGACCGGCCAGCTGAGCTCTCCAAGGAGGATGATGAGTACGAGGCCTTCCGCAAGAGGATGATGCTGGCCTACCGATTCCGGCCCAACCCCCTGGTGCGTGCCTCCCTGACTGCCTGCTAGTTTGAGGGAGATGACAAAACCCCTGCTGTAGCCCTCACAGGATGTCAGCTCTGCTGCCTGCAATGTTGTGGAGGGAGGACCTATGGTTTTCCACTAACACTCCTTTGATCTTTTTTGGGCTTCCACAGAACAACCCCAGACGGCCCTACTACTGAATATTCTGGAAACACATAGTCTACGTTCAGATCGGCCATCCTTGGACTATGAAATGTTCTGGCATCCATCTCTACCCTGTGGTCACAAGTGTTGTGCTGTGTATTAAAGTCCCAATGCTCACCTGTCCAGCATTACAGTTCCTGCTGTTGCCAGAAACCTCTTTTGTCCCTCCTCCAGTCCCAGTGATGCTCATTGAGTTCACAGTAACTGGAGACCAGCCAGTTGATTCAGACTTTACCCCAGGCAGAGGAAAAAGAGGCTTCCAAACATTTCATGATGTGTGCATGGGCTGGTGTGGACTGGCCACAGCTGGAGTGGGGGTAGGGCCTGTCTAGAGGCAGAGACCTGGGAGAGGGGCTGTCTCATGTATTGCTCACTGCATAGCTGCAAGAGCCCAGCTGGAGCCCGTGATGGTCAATCTTTGCAGCCTCATCCCATTTGTGCTGCCCTGGATCCTCCCCAGACCTCTCCAGCTAGTCAAAGTCCTCAAGAGAATAAGGAGAATGATAAATCTGAGTACTCCAGTCTTGCTCCTCTGGTCTTCCATCTCCCCAGTGTTTCCCTCTCCCAAGATCTGGTGTTTGGGCATGACACAAAAGGTCCTAGAGTTGACAGGTGTGAGAACGGCAGAGCTGAGTAGTGGAGTGTGGCCAGGGGCTGGACTGCAGTGTGTACAAGTTGTGAGTGTAGGGCCTCGGGGCGGGGCCATGTAGGGCATGGCTGCACTCTTGAGGCTCACACCTATGAGTAGGGCTAGGAGAGGTGAATGGGTCTTAGGTAAGGGAAGTCTCTACAGTTCAGCCCCACAGGTGACTAGGGTATGGGGGCGGAGTTATAAGCTGGGTGGAGGTAAGGGGGCGTGGCTGCAGACGAGGGACAACTAAAAACTGGGAAGGGACGCTGTGCAATCGATAAATGGACTGAGAAAGGGAGCTTATGGGCGGAGTCTCCTGATAGTAGGGCGGCACTCCCCATCCACCCCCGCTACATACTGGCCAAGAACCTCAACACGGGAAAGGGTGGCGACCAGCTCCTGCGGGGCGACCTTTGCGCGGGGCAGGTTCCTGGCAACTCAGAGCTCTGACGCGCTGCGGTCACGGAGCCAAGCGTCCTGGAGGCCTCGCCGGGGTCGGGGTGCCGCTGCCATGGACATCCCGCCCCTAGCCGGCAGGACTGTGGCGATGTCATTCTGCGCCCTGCCAGTGTCCTACCTACTCAATCAAGTTTCGGCGTTCTCACAGTGCGTTTTCGTCCGTGAGGACCATGGGGCTAGAGGGAGGATGAGGGGTAGCAAAGTCCCATAGGATGGGAGCTGGGCCGGGGGAACGCCCTTGCAAGCAGAAATCCCTCTCCAGCCGCGCTGTCAGGAAGATGAAGTTGTAAGTTTCTGGGGAAAGGTGATGTGAAGCCATAGTGGGTTGTGGTGTTTACGGGTATTCCAGGGATGTGTGCTGTGCGGGTTCCAAAGTCACCCAGGGTCAAAGTATTTTCCTAGATAAAGCCCAACTCACCCAACTTCCCTGTTCCAATGTCTCTGTCTCAGGCCTAGAGTTAACTCCCCCTACAAGCAGTGACCACCCTGTCCCTGACTTCTATCTTCAGATAGACCCTGGAGGTCCAGCAAGCCCCTCACTCCAAAGCTCACTTGACTCAAACAGTGGGATAGAGCGGGCCTTAGTCATAGGTCTGACTCCCTGGTACCTGTCTCCTGGGAGTCTGGGTGAGCCTAGTGCCCTTTGGGAGCCCAGGTCTCTTTATCTATCTGGGTTTCACTATCGTCATGGGTGAGGATCACAAGTTCTGTGCAGAATCAAGATTAGTGTTATTGGCATTTTGGTTAAGTAAAACCAGGCTGGAGTTCATGAAATGTGGGCCTGGGTAGTTTAGGAGAATTGAACAAAAACTTGCTGTGTGGCACCAGACAGGTGGATTCCCCTCTCTGGGTTTTGGTTTGTTTGTCCAGCTGTGTTAAGGGAAGCCCAGAGACCTGGCTTGTGTTATCTATGCAGCTAGCTGAACTGTCTTATCAGACTGTATAACTTCGGTGTAACTGAGCAAGAATAGGGAAGAGCAGTTGGAGACATTTGGACTTTAGTTGGGAGAAACTGGGAGCCTCAGGGAAATACTAGATCCCCTCCCATCAGAGCCCAACCACATGAAGGGTGAGGCTCAATGAGTGACCTGGCAAATCCAAAGGAATGAGTATTAGCTAATGATGAAACACAGAGATAGGGGAATCAGAGAGGGCTTCCAGGGGGAGCAATATGGATAAACCTTGAAGGATGAGTAGGAGTTTGCCAAGTAGAAAACCTAACCAAGAAGCCACTGATGGAGAAGTCAGGTCTCATTCTCCTTTGCTGACACTTTCTGAATAATTCCTCCAGGAGGTCTCACCCAAGCACTCGATTTTCCCCCAGGCCTCTGTTTGTGGTGCTGACGAGTGCTCTGATACTGGGTCTGCTCTTCCTGGCAGTCTACAGCCTATCTCATGGGGAGATCACCTACGACCCTCTCTATGCTGGTGAGTCATTGGGAGGTGCTGGGGAGCAGGGTTCTCTGGGCAAAGGCCTCCATTCTAGACTAAAGACCAACCCAAGGACCTCTGTTAGTCTTTGAATGGTTCCCATTAACTGTGGAACTCGGAGGGCCTGGAATATCATTAGACTGGAGAACCTCAAAGGGTGTCTTTCAGAGGTGGAACTCCAGAGAGAAGTAATTATTTCTCTCTCCCCGATGCCATCCCCAAGACTCATGTAGCCTGAGTAGCCTGAGCTGACCCTAACTCCTAATCTTCCTGCCTCTACCTGAGTTCTGAATGCTGGAATGACAATGGCACTTTGTCCAGCTCCAGACTTGGGACTTCCTTCATCACATATATAGAATGTAGAATGGATGCTATTATGTGTGGCCTGGTCACCTTTCCTTAGACCTGATGTTTCTTTTTCTCTTTCTTTTTTTTTTTTTTTTTTTTTGTTCTTCTTTCTTCAAGACAGGGTTTCCCTGTATATCCCTGGCTGTCCTGTAACTCACTCTGTAGACCAGGCTGGTCTTGAACTCAGAAATCTGCCTGCCTCTGCCTCCCAAGTGCTGGGATTAAAGGCATGCCACCACTGCCCGGCTGGACCTGATGTTTCAAGCCCAATTATAAGATGAACTAAAAGCTAATGTGGTGCTGAGAGCTTGTAATCCCAGCACTTGGGAATCTGCAGCAGGAGGATTTTTATTTGTCCCAGGGCAGCCTAGGCTACAGACCCTGTGTCAAAAGAACAGAACCTGAGATTGCCCAGGCCCAAACTGTCATTGGGTTGGCTTTAGCCACACCCATACTTGGCCCTGTCCTTGTCCATGTCAACCCCACTCACCTGCTCAGTCCTACCTTCTCTGTCTCCAGTCTTTGTGATTTTCTCCTTCACCTCGGTGGTGGACCTTGTCATTGCACTCCAAGAAGATGGCTACATGATGGGCTTCATGGATTTCTACACCAAGGAGGTAGTATGGGATGGCTGGGTGTGGTCCTGGCCCCATCATGCATGCTCCTGAGCCCCACTCCTGCCCACAGGGTGAGCCCTACCTACGCACAGCACATGGCATCTTCATCTGCTACTGGGATGGTACTGTGCACTACCTGCTCTATCTGACAATGGCTGGTGCCATCCGCAAAAGGTGAGGGGGACAGAAGACTAGGAACCCAGGAGGAAATTGATTCCTGGAGTGAGTCCCAAGTCTCTGGGGAACCAGAAGTGTTTGAGAAGGGGTGTGATCACCTGGGGATGGCTCGAGAACATTTCCAGGTTGTCAACAGGTATGGCTGGCTGGAGACCCACATCTTCTGGACCATTCGTATCATTCCCCATGCTTATTATCCCTGTGTGAGGTGTCATCCAAGCATATACTGAGCATGCTCAAGACCCACGTTCCATCTCTAGCTACCATAAATATAAATAAATAAATAAATAAATAAATAAATAAATAAATGACCCAAGAGGGACCCAGAGGTAAAGATTCAGTGCGGCCTCTGGCCCTGGCAAGGGCTTGAGATGGAAGGTTAGTGTGCCACAGCTATCCTCCTTCCCTTTCCAGGAAAAGGTACCGGAACCTTGGGCTCTACTGGCTGGGATCCTTCGCCATGAGCCTCCTGGTGTTTCTCCCGGGAAACATCCTTGGTAAGGAAAAAGACGCTGAAACTCCAACCATTCACATGTCTAAATAACCTTGGCCAGCAGCCACTACACTCTCTACTCCCTTTCCACATGGAAGTAAAGAGTAGATGGCGTTAATCCTGATTCCGCTCAGGGTTTCCCAAAATGCTCTTCACAGAGGAAGGGAGTCCAGTGAAGGCTTGCTAAGTAGGTTTTTGAAGACAGGGCAGAAACGATGAGTCCCAGTGTTGAAATGGCTCAGAAAATGCTAATTGAGGGGACTGTCCAGACTGTCCTACCACCGTGCACAGCCTTTTAGGGAGGTGGAACATGGGGAGTTTGGCTGCATTTATCCCACGCTGCTTTGGGGGGTTGGGTGCTGGGCTGTAGGGAAGCTCTAAGACACCACTTCTGGGGTAGGAAAGCTCAGTCTGAGATGTGGGGAAGCCAGAGCTGGCTTGGGGTCCCCAGACCTGCAATGAGGCCAGGGCCATGGGGTTCTCAGACTCTTGGACATCCAGGCGCTGCTGGGAGTTTCAGAAGAGCAGAGAATGGAGTCAGGGGTCCATGGGCTGAAGACATCGTCTAGTCCAGGGCCAGGGGAGAGGGGACGCTTTGACTTGTCCCAGTGGGATGAGATTATCCTCAGCTTGGCGGAGGCAGACCTGGTGGCAGTTGTGGCTGAGAACGCAGAGAACCCTTCTATGGGAGAATTAGGCTACAGATCTGTAGACAAAGGCCTTCCCTAGGCTCCTCACCTGGATCTTGATGAAAGAGTCAGTCCATGGTTCTAAACAGTTTATTGTCATGGCAGAAACCACACTCAGTTTCTTGGGTGGGCCTGAGATTAAATACCATTGTGCAGGGAGGAACATCTGAGAAGGGAAGCTTATTGGCTAAGCCCTCTGGGCCTCCAGGTACCTCGTTAGCTTGGAGAACTCTGTTTGAGCCTATGTGACCACAGGACATGTTTCCTTATGTGAGAAGCATGGCACATGTTCCAAGTCAGGAGTCTGGCAGGGAACTTGTTACCTAAGCCTCAGGTGTGTGCCCACCTTGTCTCTGGGTCTCAACTGGCTCTACCTTACTGAGCTCCCTGCCATGGTTTTATGTCCCACAGGGGATATCCAAGTTGGGAAGCAAAGACATCCACACAAGTGTCGGGTCTATATTCAGGCAGGCCAGGGTAAGGAGCATACTGGGGAGCCATGAGGATAAAAGAGCTTGAACAAGGATAGTATAACTCAAGATGTCCAGGTGGGGCTCTTGCGTGGCCCAGTTGCTGTTAGGAGGTCCATCCTGAGCCTTGTCCTCTCCCCACCCTGGCAGGTAAATACAGTTCAGAGATGAGACCTACCTTCTTCCTCGCCATCCTGTACATGCTGGTCCCATGCTGGGCCGGCATGAGGATCTTCAACCAGTCCCGGGCACCAACCTCCTATACCCCTGACATGGTGAGTGCTCCCTCCAACACCCGACCTAAGCCATGAATGGTGGCCCGTACCTATCATCCCAGCACTGGGGAGACTGGAACAGATTACCATGAGTTCAAGGCCAGCATGGGCTTTATGGTAAGATCGTCTCAAAACTTCAGGGACTCAAATGTGGCTTGACAGTAGGACATTGGCCTAGAATCACCCAGAAGGGGCTAGGCATATGGCTCAGGTTTAGAACACTTGCCCAGACTATGGGAGACTTAGGTTTACCACTCAGTTCATGTCTAAATGACTGTATACTCGGGAGAGCCTCCTTGGCACTCAGGGAGGTAGGAAGGGTTCCCGACCTCTCTGGCTAGCTCTGGCTTTCTCGTATGGGGCAGGTACAGGAAGAACAGAAGAAAAGTCTCCTCCAGCGTCCGGCTGACCTGGCACTCATAGTATACCTCATCTTTGCAGCGCTTTTCACTGTCTTCCGGGGTCTGGTGAGTCTGCCTTGCTGCCCTGCTCTTTCACCTCCAGTCTCCCTTTTTAGCCTGCCTCTCCCAAATTTATTTCCTTATTCATTGCCAAAAGGACAGCGTTCTTCTATCTGATCACCCAAGGAAGTTCTTCACCAACTCTGACCTGACAATCGCCTATTCCCTGTAGCCTCTTCTCTGCAGCCTCTTCTCTGCAATCTTATGGTGAACCCCAAGGCAAGGGGAGAGAAGCAGGGAGGGCTGAGAGGGACCAGAGTGATTATTGTGGGCTCAGCTTGAGAGTTGGAGTAGGGAGGGGCCTTGTGAGATGTTTGACATGGATGGTGTTTTTTTGTGTATCTTAGGTGGTACTTGACTGCCCCACAGATGCCTGCTTCATCTATATTTACCAATATGAGCCATACCTTCGGGACCCTGTGGCCTACCCAAAGTTGCAGGTGAGGGGGCAGGCTGTGGTCCTGCCCAAACTTCTCTGAAGTGGTTGCCTGAAGTCCCTGCCAGCCAGACAGATGGACATGTGGACTTTGGGTGTGGTGAGATCCAGTGCTTTAGGACACATCCCAGAAGCACTCCAGGGTTTCATCCACCCCCTTGGTTACCCTAGTAACCAAGGCTCATTCAGGCTCTGATTAGCCCAGCGTGAATCACATGCCCCTGTCAATCAAATCATGTTAGCCTTGGTAAGAGGGTGTTCCCACTTGCTAGGCCAGAGTCCTGTAGCAAAGTGCAGACCTAGTGTGGGTAATGGGAAGGACCCCATAGAGAAAGAGAGGAGCCTTGAGGATGCCCCACCTGTGTCCTCACAGCTGTGGTCTCCCCTAGATGCTGATGTATTTGTTCTATGCTCTACCATTCTACTGCCTGGCTGCCTATGCCCTCGCCTTCCCTGGCTGCTCCTGGCTGCCAGACTGGGCCTTGGTATTTGCTGGAGCCATTGGCCAGGTAAGGGGTGGAGGTGAGATAGAGGTAGTGAAGACAAACCCAGGTCCAGAATTCCCTAGCCTGGGGGAGATGGCTTGATGTCCAGACCCCTAGCCACAGGCAGCCTCAAGCACCCTAGTCAGAGCTAGAGAGAATCATAGTGTCATATGGCTCACTGGTACAATGCCTGCCTCCATGTGCAAGCACATACCTTCCGGTCCTCAGCACTGAAGAAACAAACAGAAACCCGGAGGGAAGGAGGAACAGGGTCAGAGAGGGATTGCTGAGTGGAAAAGTTGTGGCCTATGAAGATGAATACAGGGAAGGGCCTCCATGAATGGCAACAGTATAGAAAGGCAGTAAAGAAGACACCAAGGGAGAGAGAGACGGGAGACACTAGAGCTAGGTGTTGACAGTTTTGGACTCTGCCTCTCAACATGTAAGGGGGCTGGGTGTAGGGAGCCATAGAGGTCTTTGAGCAGTGGTGGGACCAGAGCTATTTCTGGGTTTCTGGTAGGAAGAAAAAAAGCCTAGACCCAGCCAAGGCAGGGGGCCCAGGAAGGCATCTCTGTGGGGCCGGGACAGTTGGGATGAGGAAGAGTAGCATCAGGGGTGGGAATGTTTAAGCTGAGCTTTAGGGAAGGAAGACATGAGAGTGGGCGGTGCCTGGGGTGTCAGCCTGACCTGCGCTTCCCCTGCATCCGTGTTAGGCGCAGTTCTCACACATGGGTGCCTCCATGCACATGCGCACACCCTTCACCTACCGCGTGCCAGAGGACACCTGGGCTACCTTCTTTCTGAGCAACCTGCTGTTGGCACTGGGTCCCCACCTGCTGGCTTTCCGCTGCCTGTGGCGGCCTGCCTTCTTCTTGCATGCAGCGCTGCCATCTTCGCCACAGGACCAAGGCAAGAAGCAGCAGTGAGCATGCGCATCTCTCTGCTAAGACATCTACCCGTGCAGCCATCATTGGCCTCCGAGGGTGGGTTAGCCACATGGACATTCGGAGAAACTGCAATCCAGGCCAGAAAGGAGCATAGGTGTTCTTGTTGCATCACTGTACCTCAAAAGTCATCCGGACTCCAATGCCCCCTCCTGGAATCTAGCCATCACTTCCTCCCATACATTTAATAAAAGCCTTCTGATGTCTAGAACATCACCACCTAAGTGTTTCAGGGAGCTGGAGCAAGGGAAACACAAGGGCAAAGTGGGGTGCTCACAGCCACGGTGGCTATCCGGAATCAGAGCAGCCAGCACATTCAAAGTCAGCCTTTCGGCGGGATATATAACTCCATATTCCAGATGTGGAAACTGAGGCTTAGAAGAGGGGGAGGGTGGCTGGAGAAATGGCTTAGCAGTTAAGAGCATTGACTGCTCTTCTGAAGGTCATGAGTTCAAATCCCAGCAACCACATAGTGGCTCACAACCATCTGTAATGAGATCTGATGCCCTTTTCTGGTGTATCTCTAGACAGCAACAGTGTACTCACATGATAAAGAAATTGAAAAAAAAAAAAAAAGAGGGAGGGCTCAGAAGGGTGACACTGGGTAAGAAGTCACAGCACAACGGGGACTGTGCTGCCTCACAGTCACCAGTGCCCTGGGTTCATTCCCAGCACCACATGAACTGCATGCTGGTGTACACCTGCTGTCCCTGCACTGGGGAGGAAGAGTCAGGAGGAGTAGGAGCACAGGGTCACCCTTGGCCACATAGCAAATTTGAGATCAGCCTAGACTACATTCTCACTCCTCCACACATAGACGAGTCAGGGGCAATATGGCAGTCAGTAAAGTACAAGAGGAACCGAGTTCAAATCCCTAACACCCACATGAAAGCCAGCAGCTACCCGTAACCCAGCATTGGGGCATGGGAGGAAGTCAGCATCTCCAGAGCTTACTGCCACTACAAGTTCAGTGAGATACTCTGCCCCCAAATCAAATAGAAGCTGGGAGTGGTGAAGCATGGGTTTGGTTTAGTTTGGTTTGGTTTTGGTTTTTGAGACAGGGTTTCCCTGTATATCCCTGGCTGTCCTAGAACTCACTTTGTAGACCAGGCTAGCCTCGAACTCAGAAATCTGCCTGCCTCTGCCTCCCAAGTGCTGGTATTAAAGGTGTGTACTACCACGCCCGGCTCACCTGTAGAGATCTTCCAGCCACTGCTTCCTAAATGATGAGATTAAAAACATGCTTCACAAGCCGGGCGTGGTGGCACACACCTTTAATCCCAGCATTTAGGAGGCAGAGGCAGGCAGATTTCTGAGTTTGAGGCTAGCCTGGTCTACAAAGTGAGTTACAGGACAGCCAGGGCTATACAGAGAAACTCTGTCTCGAAAAACCAAAAAAAAAAAAAAAAAAAAAAAAAAATCTGCAGGTTCTAGGTCAGCCTGGTCTTCATAGTGAACTCCAGGCCAGTCAATATTCTCTCAAACAGACCGAGAAAAGGCTGAGAACTGGTGAGGAACACATTTAATGCTCATCTTTGACCTACAACCTACACCTGTATTCTCATACTCAGGCACAATGCAAACAAATACTAGACACACACACACACACACAGTGTCTTATTTATTGCTCTGAAAAGACACCATGACCAAAGGCAACTCTTGTAAGGACAACATTTAATTGGGGTTGGCTTACAGTTTCAGAAGTTCAGTCCATTATCATCATGGCAGGAAGCATAGCAGCATGCTAGCAGACATGGTGCTGAAGAAAGAGCTGAGAGCTCTTCATTTTGACCCAAAGCCAGCCAGAAGAGGACTGATTCTGGCAACATGAGATCTCAAAGCCTACCCCCTAAAGTTACACACTCCCTCCAAGGCCACAAGTACTCCAAGGAGGACACACCCCTTAATAGTGTCACTCCCTGTGGGCCAAGCATCAACTACATAACTCTACAGGTGTCACACCTATTCAAACCACCACACACGGAGTGGAGCATAACTAGCCATGCAGTGGAGTTAGGCATCTAGAGACAATTCTAGCCCAAGGTCACACCTGGGCACAGCTAAGTTAGGAACTGACTTCCAGCCTAACTTCCCAGGGCAACTGAGCCTGGCTAGACAGCAAAGGTCTGGAAAACCGGTCTCCATTGTCCTGTCTTGCATCTGGAAACTGGTTGAAGAATGGAGTTTGCAGATGACTGGGGCCCTGAGCCTCTGAGCAGGGCCAACTGTTCACCAGGTTTCTAGTGGAAACACAGTCATAACAGTTCCTACCTTGCCCAGAGACCTGTGCAGACTGAGGGTCTGCCTCAGGCAAGGGGGAGAGTGGGACTTAGACCTCTTCCTTTGGGCCCTGGGTTTCCCGGGTGACTGCCCAGTGAGCAGATGGGTAAAGCAAGACTGGCTGGCCCAGGCCCTTAGCCAAGCCCTTGTACTGCTGCCGGTGAAGAGAAGACTTACTCCAGTCTAGCCTAGAAAAGCCATAGCATCTGGCTGTGGAGCCCAGGCTAGCCTCAAACTTGCTATCCTTCTGCCTTAGCCTCTCCTATACCTCTATGCCTGGCTTTCCCTGACCTCCTCCCCCACTTCCTCCTATTCCTCCTCTTCTCTTCTACCTCCTCCTCCTCCTCCTTCTCCTCCTCCCCCTCTTTAACAAGGTCTTTGTGTAACCCTAGTTGTCCTGGAACTCTGTAGAAAATAAGGTCCTATGTATCCCAGGCAGGCCTTAAATTCCCACTGTAGCCCAAGGTAACTTTACTTTCCTCAATTAGTTATTTTGAGATAAGTTCTCTCATAGTAGCTCTGGCTGTCCGGGAACTTACTACATAGAACAGGCTGGCCTCTAACTGAGATCCGCCTGCCTCTGCCTCCCAAGTGCTGAGACTAAAGGCGGGCGCCATCACAGAAGCAACAAATGAGGCTTCAAACACATGATCCTCCTACCTCTGCCTCTTGCCTCTTAGCATGTTTTATCTGCATGTACCACCACAACTGGCCCAAAGATAACTTTAAATTCCTAACCCTAGGGCTGGTGAGATGGCTCAGTGGGTAAGAGCACCCGACTGCTCTTCCGGAGGTCTGAAGTTCAAATCCCAGCAACCACATGGTGGCACACAACCACCCATAATGAGATCTGATGCCCTCTTCTGGTACAATCAATCAATCAATAAATCTTTAAAAAAAAAAAAATTCCTAACCCTACCGCAGCCTCTCTGGTGTTGAAATGACTAGCCTCCCTTTTATGCAGTGCTGGGGATGGAACCCAGAACCTCAGGCATGTCAGGCGATCCCTTCTCCAACTGAGCTTCAGCCTCAGCCTCCAGCTAACACATGGCCTGGGGATAGGCTAGGCTTGTCTCAAGCTTGCTGTCTACCTGCCTCTGCTGAGATTAGAGACTAGCTCCAAACCCCTTCCCTTTTTTCCTTCTCATCCTAGGCTGACCTCAAACCTGCAGAAGATGACTTTAAACTGCTGGTTCTCCTTTCCCCCTCCAGAATACTTGAGTAACAGTTGTGTGTCACTACCATAAAATGAAGTGTGTTGGGGTAGCAGGGAGGCTAGTGGACTTGAGTCTTTCCTGTGCTGGCAGGAGCTGGAAGACTTGATTAAGGAGCTTGGCCGACCATCCTAGTTTACCCTTCTGCTCACTGGGTGGTTATATGGGACTCCTATGTGGCAGCATGCCTGTCATCCCAGGTGTGGAGTACCAGCTCAGTCCAGTGAAACTAGTCAACTTAGTCCTCGTGGGTGAGAGGTTGGGATGGGTCACTATTACAGTGCTCTCAATTCCCTGTGCTGGGGGGTGGGGGCTGTGCCACCCCCACCCTGTGCTGTGCGTGCGCACGCGCACGCGCGCGATACCTTTAATGCGCCCTCCTCTGCTTGCAGGCAGACGCCCGGATTGCGCGACCCGCAGGACTAGCTGGCCAGATCGCTGTGCGCGTGCGCAGTTGGGGAAGCGCACTGGCCGCTCAGCGGGGGCCACGACCAGGATGGTGAGTGCCACGCTGCACTGGTTTTCGAATCTCACATTTGTCTCTGTCTCGCTTCTCTCTGCCTCTCTCCGCCCTCTCTTTTCCTCTTGCCTCCTCTTTCTCTTTCTTTGGCACTTTTCCTTTCTCTGCCTCTTCAATGTCTCCCCCATGTTTGGGTGGGGGTGGAGAAGAGCGCTCACTTATTCTTTTTCCGTGTCTCTCCCCACTAGTCTCTCCTTCCTCTACCTCTGAGTATCTGCATCTCTGATTATACACCTCTATTTTTGAGTCTCTGGGCCACTGTCTCTGAGTCTCTGGGTCACTGTCTCTGCGTCTCTATTTATGAGTCTCTGTCTCTGCGTCTCTATCTCTGTGTCTCTGCATCTCTGTGTCTCTGAGTACATCTTTGCGTCTCTGTCTCCGAGTCTCTGGGTCTCGAGTCTTTGCGGCTGTCTCCGGGTGTCTGTCTCTGGGTCTCTATCTCTGCATCTCTTACTCTGAGTCTCTGTTCCTGTGTCTCTGTCTCTGGGTTTCGACTCTGGGTCTCGCTCCCTCTATCTCTCCTGGCCTGGCTCAGTAGCCCGTTGCCCCCCACCTCTCCAATCCTGTTCCTCTAGCTCCAACCCCCGCTCGTGCTGCCGGGCTTGCTGCAGTCTCCTGGCGCGCTGATAACCTTGCGGCCCCGGTCCGCGCTGCTGCTCCCCCTCCCGTGCGCTCCCGTAACG
Source organism: Mus caroli (assembly GCF_978045245.1). Classification (NCBI taxonomy): domain Eukaryota; kingdom Metazoa; phylum Chordata; class Mammalia; order Rodentia; family Muridae; genus Mus; species Mus caroli. The sequence continues at coordinate 59,372,979 of NW_028227265.1, read as the reverse complement.
GGGGCAGGGACTTAGGGAAGGCGAAAGGAAATCACCTGACCCTCTGTCAGCTCCACGGTTGATGCGTGCCTGAGACCCTTTTGGGGAGGGCTGGCAGTGCTAGGGGCTGTTGGGGCAGTTCAGCTGGAAGCAGCTCCTGTACCCGCAGGCGTGTGCTCCAGGAGCCCTCGGTCACCGCGCACTCTGGGCCGTGGCCTGGGGACTCCTGCTGCTGGTCCCCGTGCTCGCAGGGGCGCAGCGTGGCAGGAAGAAAGTCGTGCACGTGCTGGGTGAGTTTTGTGGGAAGCTCTGGTCATTCCCTGCAATCCCCAATACACGCAGGCGCGCGCGCACACACACAGCAGTGGCCTAGAGTGAATGATGGGAGTGGGATGGGGTGGCGGATTGCCATGGTCCCCTACATTCAATCTCCTCTGAGCTCCTTTCCCATCCTAGACCTACATCCTCTCCCTGAGGGACCCTACCACACCTTTGACCCCTGATTGGTCGCCCCGCAGAGGGCGAGTCCGGTTCCGTGGTGGTGCAGACGGCGCCGGGGCAGGTGGTGAGCCACCGCGGTGGTACCATTGTCTTACCCTGCCGTTACCACTACGAGGCGGCCGCCCACGGTCACGACGGCGTCCGCCTCAAGTGGACGAAGGTGGTAGATCCTTTGGCTTTCGCCGATGTCTTCGTGGCTCTGGGTCCCCAGCATCGAGCCTTCGGTCCCTACCGAGGGCGGGCCGAACTGCAGAATGACGGACCTGGGGATGCCTCCCTGGTCCTCCGAAATGTCACTCTTCAGGACTACGGGCGCTACGAGTGCGAGGTCACCAATGAGCTGGAGGATGACGTCGGCATGGTCAAGCTGGATCTGGAAGGTGATCACAGCATGGGCAGAGAAAAGGGGGAACAGTGCGGGGCAAACTGAATGAGGTTGTTGTAGAGATTTTGTCGGGCAGGGGAATAGCTCATTTAAAAATTACAGCTCTTATTTAATGTATGTGTATACTAATGTATGCCTGTGGTTAAGGCCAGAAGAGGCCTCCCTTCCCCTGGAGTTGGAGTTACAGGTGGCTGAGACCTGCCTGGTGTCGGTGTGGGGAACAGAACTCTTTTTAGCTGGAGGAGAAACAAGGAAGAAAGAGGTCCCCCCACCATTTTTTTTCCTTCCCTTCTAGACAAGGTCTCACCATGTAGGCCTGGCTGTCTTGGAACCCACTACATAGACCACGCTAGCCTTTGTTGGGATAATCTTTTGGTGCACTGTGTGAAGGCCTGCCTAAAGGCACCTTCTGATTAATAAAATCTCAACAGCCTTGAATTTGCAGCGATCAGCATGCCTCTCAAGTGAAGGGATCAATGGTGAGGGCCATGCCTGGCCTGAAGAAAGTGTTTTTTAAACCGCTGAGCCATCTCTTCAGCACTAGCTCTATGACTAAGACAAGGTTTAATGGACCCCAGGTTGGCTTTGAACTCTTGAGCTTTAAAGAAAAAAAGTTATATTGAATTTTGGTGTGTGCACTTCTGTGTGTGCTTACGAGTACACACATGCCACGGTGCTTGAATGGAGATCACAAACAATTTGCAGAATGGATTCTCTCCTGGAATAGAACTCAATTTGTCAGGGTTGGTGGCAAATGCCATTACCTTCAGAGTCATTCTATTGACACTTCTGAACATTTTAACAAAGGAAAATTGTAGCTGTCTTCATTAGATGCTTTCTGTTTGCCAGCCACTTAGCTGAAGGGCTCTCTGGAGCTTCTCATTTAATTTCCTCAAATCCCCAAGGTAGACAGCTATTAACCTAGAGATGAGCTCTGCCTCAAGAAGGCTATGGAGTTGCCCTGGGCATCTGTAGGTGAGGGGCGTGGCCAAGATTCGGCATCCTGTCCATCAAAACGCTAGGGCTTCACCATAGCTGGTGTTTGCATCCTGTCCTGGAATAGGGGCCAGCATGAGATTCAGCCTAAACCCTGTCCTTAAGCACAGAAACACTCCAGAGTTGGGTTGACTGAGCTTAGGGAGAAATAAGTTTAGAGTTACAGTCCCAGGCAGTTGGAAGGGAAACACTTTAAATAATACTGGCAAATCAGAGGGCTTGACACCTGCCCAACTGTTTCAGGGCCCAGGGTGTAGGAGTACTGCCCTAGGGACAGGTCTTTCCACTTCAGTAGTGAGTTGTCAGAACATTGGGACAGAGGACATTAAGAGTTGAGTTTTGATGGATGAATTAGGCAGCTGGAGAAGGATAGAAAGAACATGAATGAAGGTCTGTGGCCATGGAAGAGTAGCCATGATTAAAATATATTAAGGCAGAGGAGCACATCCCACACTTGAATCCAAGGACACATATGGGCATGAGGGGGCTAGAGGTGCGGCCGGGTCCGAGGGCTGAGAGAAAAGTGAACTGGAAGGTTCTGTTTCATGTAAGGTGTAGTAGAATCCAGTGTGGTGTGTGTGTGTGTGTAACCCTGACAGACTCCTATTTGTCTTCGTCCACCCAGGGGTGGTCTTCCCCTATCACCCGCGCGGAGGTCGCTACAAGATGACTTTCGTGGAAGCGCAGCGTGCTTGTGCTGAACAGGATGGCATTTTGGCGTCCGCGGAACAGCTGCACGCGGCTTGGCGCGATGGCCTGGACTGGTGCAACGCGGGATGGTTACGCGATGGCTCAGTGCAGTACCCAGTGAGCCATGCCCGGGAGCCCTGTGGCGGGACTGGGAGCACTGGAGCTGGTGGCGGCACCAACGGGGGCGTGCGGAACTATGGATATCGTCATAACGCCGAGGAACGCTACGATGCCTTCTGCTTCACGTCCAACCTCCCGGGTGAGTTAAGTCTTTTCCAAAGATGCCGGTCTCCAGCACTTATTTCCCGCCTTCTTGAAAGAGACCTGTCCCAAGGACCTAGGCCCCCTAAATACATAGGCTTCTCCCTGAAGGGGACCCTTTCCTCTCTCCTTCCTCTTAATCATTATGTCCTCTCCCTGGAAAGAAGGCCCTCTCCTCCAGTTCAAAAGCTCTTTCCCTGGAGGGACACCTGCCCCACATGCACAGGCCCTGACCCATGGAGCCTGGCCCCGTTCCTGAGTGCATAGTCCCAGTCCCCTAGAATGAGGTCCGCCTCAGGCGCATATGCCCCGCCCCTTAGGGAGAAACCCGCCCCAAGTGCCTAGTCTCCAACCCTTTGAGGAAGACAGCCCTAACCGCCTAATCCTAGGGCCTGGCAGGTGGAGGGAAGTCTGTCTCAGAAACATAGACCCCGTCCCTCGGGATATAGGCTTTTTCTCTCTTGAGGAAAGACTTCCTCCATGGGCTCTGCCCCAAAGAGATAGGCACATTTTAAGCCCAAAGGCCCCATCCCCGCCTTCCTGAGGAAGACCTGTCCGAAAGACATAGAGCCTACACGGTGATTGAAGGTCCATTTCAAGAGTGTGGACCCTGCCCACAAGAACACAAGAACACAAATCCTATGCCTAACGATATAGACACTACGCTAAGGCATAAGGACACTAGAGAAAACCTTTCCCAAACATAGGTCGCGCCCCAAATAGGAGCCCTGCCCAATGGACAGAGATCTCCCTGAAGTGCATAGACCCTCCCTCCAAGACCATTGTGCCCCACCAAAGTGAGCAGGACCCGTTCCTCCGCCTTGCCCTCCGCTTTCCAGGCGCCACAGGGGGGCAGTGAAATGCCACATGGTACCCGCATTGCACTGGCGGTCTCAGGTTGCAGTGAATGGGATGGACTAGGCTCAGGACTATGCTGGAGCCTGGCGGGCCTATCCCTGGCCGGGGTCTAACACACTCTCGGGTCCCACAGGCCGCGTGTTTTTCCTGAAGCCGCTGCGACCTGTGGCCTTGGCCGGGGCGGTGCGCGCGTGCGCTGCGCGGGGTGCCACAGTGGCCAAGGTCGGGCAGCTGTTCGCTGCGTGGAAGCTGCAGCTGTTGGACCGCTGCACTGCAGGCTGGCTGGCGGATGGCAGCGCGCGCTATCCCATCGTGAATCCGCGAACTCGCTGCGGAGGTCCTCGGCCCGGCGTGCGCAGCCTGGGTTTCCCTGACGCCTCCCGACGTCTCTTCGGTGTCTACTGCTACCGCGCTCCAGGTGCCCCAGATCCGGCTCCAGGCGGCTGGGGCTGGGGCTGGGCCGGCGGAGGAGGTTGGGCTGGAGGGTCGAGGGATCCGGCTGCCTGGACCCCGCTGCGTGTATAGATCTGGAAGGATGCGTGTTTGGGGGTGTTAGTGGCTGATCCAGTGGCCTCATGCACCCCCTGGATACCGACCACGTCTCAGAGTTTCAGAGATTCCTTGGACATATGACACACCCCTGCGGTGCACTGCAGACTGATCTAGCTACCTGTGGTCTTTGGACATTGACCATACCTAAGGTCTCCTGGATAAGCGACCTACCCCTGCGGTGAGCTGCAGGCTGCCCCACTTGTTGTGGTCCTTGGTCGCTGACTATGTTGCCCTCTGAGGATCCCCTTTGGATAGTGGATGATTCATCTTTTAGACCTTGCCCAGAAGAGTCATGCTCTCCCTAATCCCCGGGACCCCAGTAGACCAGCAGGACTCTACGGTTTCCAAAAGATGAGCCACCCTTCTATGGCCTTCTAAAAAACAGGTGGACACGCCCCTCAGTCACCTGGAGGCTGGACCCCCAGGATTAACTGGAGACCTGCCCCCCAAACTTTCTGTATTTCCCAGGATCTGGAAAACTGGTCTTGGATAGTCAGCTGTACACTGACTCCATCACCTGGTGAAGAAACAGAAAACCGCAGGTCACAAGATGATCGTGCTCTGTACAGGCAAGTGACCCAGATTCCCACTCTTTCAGAGAGTCTCTTTACGTTTTCAAGGTAGCATACTTTGTCCCTGGGTCAATATGGAGGACAGACCCAACACCTCTGGTGTCACAGGAGAGTCTCCTCAGCTGGCTCCAGGAACAGTGGTCATGCCTATCCCTCAGGTTTTCCTCTGACCAGAGAGTAGACTTGCTTGAATGTCCCGTCCCCGGGCTCCTTGGGGGATGTCACCAAAGAGATTATTCCCTCAGACCAGAAACCCCTAAAAATCTGACTTGCAGAGACCAAGCTGCTCGGCTTCTTAAGGTCACATAGGCCACCAGTGCAGCCTTACCAGGCTCACCCGCTACACCCATGGAAGTGGCACATTCTGCCTTCCTCTGTAACCATGGTTACCACACTTTTCCTTTCTTACTGGCCTAAAGCCTAACACCTATCACTTCATTTTTGTCTGTCCCTGCCCTGGTGGACCTCAGTGGAGACAATCTTCCCCCCTGAGAATCCTCAGGATAACCCAACATTCAGTTCTCCAGGCCTCTCCGCGGGAACAGCTGCCCCTTTCCCAAAGTGCATCTTCTGTTTCTCTCAGTTGCCCAAGCCCCACCCCTAGACAGTTTGAAACACCCGGGACTGTTGCCATGGAGACCAAACCTCTGGTGTCCAAGGTAACAGAATACCTGTCCCTTCAAGACTTTTCCCCTCCAGGGTCCCATCCAGTCCAACTGTTGCCATAGAGAACATCAGTGTCTCCATGACAACTGACCTGCAGCACTCAGGAACTTCTTGCTATGGGTCCCTCTGACTGAAGCTGCCTGCTGCGTTCCTCAGGCACCTGACAAATGTCCCTTCTTCAGATGGGCCTATGAAGGACTCGGCTTCAGGAACAGCTATGTGCACCATCCATTTGCATGCTAACTTTACTCCACCCAGCAGCTGAGCAGGAGCCACCACTGCAACCCCCTCCAGCATTTCAAATGTTCACCCTGCAGACTAGGAAACTGAGGCTGTGGTACCGCACAAAGGCCGACCTTTCCTTCTTGGAAATCAAGGAGGGCAGATTCTCCCTGAAACCATCAATTTCAACCCATTTCTGAGGACCCATGTGTGCTCAAGGGTCAAGATCAGCCCAAATGCAAGAGCCTCCAGGTCTCAGATGCTGCTGGAACCAGCAAGTACCCTTGTCCACACACCTTCCTGCCTGCCCCATCTATCTTGGCTAATTCCACCCCTGAGTCTGGAAGCTAAGGGGCTGTGGGCTCCAGTCACACCTTTTGTTCTAAAGTGTGCAACCAAAAACGTACCCTGACTCTTCTCTGGGCTAGGATTGTTCTGAGGTCCCCAGCAGCAGCCTGCAGCCCAGGTTCAATAAACCTTTGGTTTTTTCCGGTGAATGTGAAACAAGGCTGCCAGACCCTGTCAGTGCAGTGAGCTTCTCGGTTCAAAAGTGGCTCCTGTCCCTTTTCACTGCTCCAGGACCCTGTGGGATCCTGTCTGACCTCCTCATGTGCCCTGGGGCATGTGTGCATACACATGAATCATAGTAACAATGTCATCTAAAAAACGTTAAGTAGGAGCTGGCTGTAGAAATGAGGTAGCCATCTGTATTTTTATTTGTTTGTTTATTTATTTCGGTTTTTTTGAGACATAGTTTCACTGTTTAGACTTGGCTGTCGTGGAACTTGCTACATAGACCAGGCTTGGCCTTGAACTCAGTGATCTGCCTGCCCCAAGTGCTGAGATTAAAGGTGTAAGCCACCAGTGCCTGGCCAATTTTTATTTATTTTTAAGTTTTTTTGTCAGTATTTCCTGTGTGTCTGGTGTCCCTGGAGGCCTGCCGAAGGAGCTGGACCCCGTAGCTAGAGTTAGAGATAGTTTTGCTGCTGCATTTGGGAGAGCAGCAAGGCATCTTGGTCAACTAAGCCAGCTCTCTAGCCCCGAATTTTTGTTTGTAAACTTGACTTATTCACTGGTGTTTAGTGTGTGGGAGTGGGAGTGTGTACAAGACAAGTGGTCAGAGGACAGGAGCCAAGTCTCAGTGGTTGGCATTCATACAGTCCTGGACCAATCAAGGTTACTCTGGAAAACGGGCCATACCATTATTGGCTGAGTTGGGGTGGCTCCACTCACTTTGCTTCCATTCAATGAAAGCTGGATATTTTACATGCAAAAGGGAAGGTGGACCCCACTTCAGGGATTGAAAATGTTTATCTAGAAATCCAACCTCACCAGTATCCGTGCTATTCCTCTTCTCCAAATAAAGTTGGGGGATGGGGAGCGGGTGCCCATCTTTGTGGCTCTCAGAATTCAGAGCCAGTCTGGTCTACAGCAGTGGGTCTCCACCCCTTTGGGGGTCACATCAGATCTCCTGCATATCAGAACTTTACATTACAATTCATAACAGTAGCAAAATTATAGTTATGAAGTAGCAATGAACTAATTTTATGGTTGGGGGGTCACCACACCATGAGGAACTGTATTAAAGGGTCTCAGCGTTAGGAAGGGTGAATGATTTTTCCAGGCCAGTTAAGGTTATGTAGTAAGACCCTGTTTCAAAAACTAAGACACCCTTGCCTTCTCCCACTCTGGTACATGCCTTTAGTCACTAAGGTTGACTGGGACACACCTCCATCCGCTGTGCACAATTGTCCCCAGCTACAGATGACAGGGTTTTACATAGCTGGCAGCAGTCATTGCTGCCTTGATGGATGGCCACCCTAGAGCCTGGCAAGATGCTTCAATGGGTAAAGGTACTTGTTGCTGGGCCTGGTGAACTGAGTTTGACCGGTGGGACTCCCACTCAGAAGGAGAGAGCTGACTCCCAGGCTGGCTTTGACTTCCACATCTGCACTGTGGCTCCTATGGGCATCTCTCTGTTGTTGATGGTGGTGGTGGTTCTTTTGAGACAGGATCGCTCTGTGTAGTCTTAGCTGTCCTGGAACTCGCTTTGTAAGCCGGGCTAGGTTTGAACTCAGAGATCCACCTGGCTCTGCCTCCAGAGTGCTGGGATTAAAGTCATGTGCCACCATCCAGCTTGGTTCACACTTCTTATCCTACCACTCAGTAGGCTGAGGTAGAAAGATTGCTGTGAGGCCAGCCTGAGCTACAGAATAAGGCCAGCAGTCAATAGCTAGCTAATTCTCTGCATCACTGGCAGGCAGCTCATAGCTGCACTTCTCCAGGGCATGTATCTGTCTTCCTCTCCTACGTTCATTTGTTTGTTGCCCAGGCTAGCCCTCCTGCCTCCACCTCTGCAGCACTGCGAGGAGGCATGTACGATGCTGCTCTGTTTCTTATCTGGAGGTGTGTGTGCCTTGCTTGCTTTTCTCTCTGTGACTAGTTGCCCAACAGCAAATTAGGGAAGGGGATTATTAGACTCTCAGTTCAAGGATACCATCTGTCGCAGTGGGAATGTCATGATGGCAGGGGCACTCAGGTCACATTGTGCCCACAGGAAGTAATTAGAGTGACGAATGCTACCAGCCCCCTGGTTTTGTCCCTCTTTGCGTGTGTGTGTGTGTAACTTTATTTTGTGGGAGGAGGAGAGGACTCACTTCATGGTCCCCTTATGGTTCTGTACTTCGACCATGTGGGTCTAGGGAACTGGACTAAAACCATCAGGCTTAGCCACAAGCACCTTCACTGGCAGAGCCATCTTGCCAGCCCCTCAATGCTGATTTCAAATAAATCATGGGGTTTTTTTTTTTGATGACTTTAGTCTTTTCTCTTCTTTGTCCAAAACTGTGGCTATGTATTCCCTTCCAGTCCAACTCATTTTATTCCACCCACCGTGCCTGTCCTCTGTTGTGCAGGACTCCTGGGATCTGGTGGGATCCCTGAGGCTGGTGTAGGAAGATCTAGAGTTCAAAGTCAGCCTGGGACAAACAGTGAGACTCTGGGGGAAAAAGGAAAAGGAAGGAAGGAAGGAAGAAAGGGAGGGAGGAAGGGAGAAAGAGAGAGGAGAGGAGGGAGGGAGGGAAAAAGAAAGAAAGGAAGGAAGGAAGAAAGAAAGAAAGAAAGAAAGAAAGAAAGAAAGAAAGAAAGAAAGAAAGAAAGAAAGAAAGAAAGAGAAAAGATACCTTTTATTTCTCCTGCGGTGCCCTACTTTCCCTCTGACCCGGCAGTATGTGGCTCCTAATAAGGGCTCAGGGCCCATGGCTGTGGCTCACTTAGTGGAGTGTTTGTATCTCAGTTCACAAAGCGCTCTCCTAGCATTCGTAAAGTTCCCAGCACCCCATAAAACAAACCAGCAGTGGATAGGCAGAGGCATATAGATCACAGAGTTTCAGGCAAGCCTGGTCGAAAGAGAGACACTCTGTCTCAAAACCAAAACAAATGGGAAACTGGTCAGTTCAAGATCCTTCTCAGATGCGTAGGGAATTCTGGGCCAGGCTAGGCTATGTGAGTCATCACTCCAAAGAAATGCAGGCTCTCAGTAAATGACCAGGCAAGTGAGCCGGTGAGGGGTGGGTGAGGGGGCCACAGGCAAGTTGAACTGTTAAAAAATTTTTATTAAAATGTCCAATAAGTACATTAACATCCACAGTGTCAGATAGCACAGATCCACGGAACAGATCCACGGAACAGCAAAGCTCCCAGAAAACCAAACCAAACCAAACCCAGCAGAACCTGTAGCCATTCGCACACATACACACTCCTCCTGCATACTGGCCCAAGCAGACACACCAGTGAGGGGGAAAGCTGGAGCTGAGGCTCCAGTCCAGAAAAGCCTAAAGCATGCCCCTCCGTGGAGCAGGCAGTGCAGGGGCTAGGAAGAACCTCTGAGCCCCAGCAGGCCTCGCCCTCAATCCCCCCAGCAGGGAATTGGTGTGGTTCCTTCTGAATTAGAAAATGTTACCAAGAAGCTTCGTCCCCAGTCACAGGGACCTTTAGGGATCAGGGTCCAGTTTGCTTTTCTCAACCATTTCCCAAGTCTGCTCGTGTGTGTGTGTGTGTGTGTGTGTGTGTGTGTGTGTGTGTATGTCTGACAGCAGGTAAGGGGTTTAGGTCTCTTCCCTTAAACATAAAGCAAAATTTGGAGCACAAATCAAGACCAGAGTTTGCAAATCGAACTAAGTTGGTAGCGTTCAAAGCACAGATAAGAGTGCTTGGAGCTCAGTTGAAGAGTACTTGTGGCTCAGTTGACAGAGTGCTAGGAGCTCAGTTGACAGAGTACTTGTGGCTCAGTTGACAGAATGCTTGGGGCTAAGTTGACAGAGTGCTTGGAGCTCAGGTGTAGAACATTTACTTAGTATGCACAAATCTCTGGGTTCCATCCCTAGCATTGTATACACCAGTCATAGTGCATACCTGCCATTCTAGTACTTGGGAAACTGAGGCAGAAGGATCAGGACTTTAAGGTTATCCTCAGCTACCTAGTGAATTCAAGGCCAGACTGAGGCCCTGTCCAAAAAAACAACACTTACAGTAATTATAATGCACAGAAGGAAATTCTTGCTCTAGCTCCTCTATCATAGTCTGTAACTTTGTCTTTCTCTTACCATCAAGTGGAAATGGGAGACTAAGGGCCACATGGGCTGCTGAGAGGATTCAAGGGCATCTCACAAGGCTTTACACGGCTTCTATTCAGTAACTGCTCCAGGCTTTCATTACCTCCTATGAGTGATGCAGGTTCAGTAAACACTTAGGAAGAGCTGGGCATGGACCCCAGAACCTGTGCACTCATCCCTGCCCTGACCCACCCAATCCTACAGTTTTTGAAATTTTTACTTATTTATTTTGTGCTTGTGCAGTATGTGTGTGGGGGGAGAGGGTTGTGCGTGTGTTGGAGAATCACCCACATTGTAGTGTGCTACCCTTTAAAGGTTTGCTGTGATCCTCCAGGCTAGCTGGCTCATGAGCTTCCTGTAGTCTCAGCACAGGGATGCTGGCACCAGGGTTCACACCCTACCTGGCTTTTCACTTTTAAAACATGGGTCCCAGGGGTTAAACTGACTTCTTCAGGCTTATGCAGCATCTTTACCCACAGGGCTAAGCTCAGGCTCTACTGTGGCTTTAACACAAATTCACAGATTCTACCCACACTGCATGGGCTCTGTAGACAAATCCTTCTGTGAGGGACCCTGTCCCTGGCTTGGGAAGTCTTTTCTGGGGTGTAGATGGGAAGAGGGAATCCAAAGTGGATTCTTTCACATTTTGAAAAACGTAGAGCCAGGCGTGGTGGTGCACACCTTTAATCCCAGCACTTGGGAGGCAGCGGCAGGCAGATTTCTGAGTTCGAGGCTAGCCTGGTCTACAAAGTGAGTTCCAGGACAGCCAGGGCTATACAGAGAAACCCTGTCTCGGGGAAAAAAAAAAAGGAAAAGAAAAATGTAAAACCAGGCGAGAAGGTGTGTTAGTGTGTGTACATGCATGTGTGTGTATGTATGTATGTGTGTGTTGATTCTAAGAGAATTCTTCTTTCTACCATAGGACCATGAACACTGTAAGCATAAAGTCCATCAGGCAGGATATGGAAACAGAAGTGGGGTGGGGCAGGGATGGAATCTGAGGCAGGAGATTTATTGAGGTCTGATGAAAAGACAGGCTCTGGGTTAGAAAACATGGCACCATCTTGGTTCAGGCAGAAGGTTGTCTGTCTCCCTGAGAGATGGAGGGGGAGGATACAGCAGCATCCAGCACATTGTACTCCACTGATCTCACTTCTGTGCACACGGGTGTGGGAGGTTTGTCATCACTCACAAAGCCACGAAACTGCCACACACAATGGCGTATGCCTGTCACCTTCAGGTGGCTGAGAAAGGATGATTGCTGTGGCCTGAAACCCAGCCTAGGCTCCGGAGATCTTACGTCAATAAAACCAATAAAACTGGGCAGACAGTTCGCTGAGTTCCAGGTTAGCCTGGTCTAGATAGCAAGTTCCAGGCCAGCCAGGGCCGCACACTGAGGCCCTGTCTCAAAACAAAAACAACCCAAAACTGAACCACCAGATCTTAGCACTGCACTAGACCTGGGGAGTTAGCAAGACACTGACCCTCCCCACCCCCATCGCTCGGAGTGACCTCCCCTAGGAAGCCAAGGAGGCCAGTGGCTCTAAGAGACATCACTAACATTCAGTATATAAGAGTTCCACACTAGATTTAGTGGTCTGCACCAAGACCAAAGACTAGGGCTGGTTAGCAGAGAGAGCCCTGCTCAGTACTAGGTGCCATGTCCAGCACCAAATAAACCAGGTAGGCATGGTGGCGCAGAGGCAAGAGGATTGAGACTTCAAGGACATCTTTCTACAATAGTGAGTTCAAGGCCAGCCTAGTTTGGGGGTTGGAGGTGTTGGAATTGGGAGGGAGGAAGAAGAAAGGGGAAAAAGAAAACCAGAGGAGTGGAAGCCACCCTTGGGGGATCCCAGGAGATGGCAGGCCATCATGTTTGCTCTGCTGATCCTCCACTCAAATACAGTGACTTTAGCCAAACCTTCACCATAGATTCAGGATGGCCCACCATCTCCTAAGCCTGAATCTCTGGTGCGAAAGCCACTCCCCAGCACACACAGACATACTGTTGCCCCTTGTGGATGCAAACTTCAGGACCCCCTTTAATGGCTGGGAAGTGACCCTAGAGGCTCAGCCAGACCAGCGTGGCCTCTCAGGCTCAGCCACCCCTGCCAGGAGGACCTCAGTAACAGAGGACCTACCACAGGGGTGTGGGGCTCTGCAGTGTCCCCACCCTCTCTGGTGGATGCTGGGTTCTGGGTCTCCAAGGAAACGCGCTGGAGAAGGTGTGGGCTTGTGCTTGGTTAGTCTGGGTCTTTAGCAGAAATCCCCTTCGTCTTTCTCCCAGTCTCCCACTGGGTGTCTCTTGTGTTTTCTGTGCTCCTTGCGAGGCTTGTGATGTCGGTGTGGGTGGTGGTGGTGTCGACGCATCCGATGTGACCGCCTGGCTGCAGGGATGGGAGAGATGAGAAGGGGTGAAGATGACTGGCTGGATGCCACTGGCCTCCTCAGAGGGATGCAAAGAGAAAAACACTAGGAAGGCAGGTGGCCTTGGGAAGCAGAGGCAGGAAGCACAAGGCTAGCCATTCCTGCACAGTGAGACCCCTTTTCAATAACAAAAGAAAACAAAACAAAACAAAAACCAACTCTGCAGGGGCAGAAAATGTGACTTAGTTTACCAAAAGAGCCATATCCCTGGATGGTGTGTGTCTTACTTTGTAGCCCAGGCTGGCCTGGGGTCTCCAGCCCCTTTCCAGCAGCCTCAGAGCAGCTGAGAACAGGGTGGGGATCCGTGTGGGAACTTTTGTGTACCTGACACCCCAGCACTGGGAGTCTGCTAGCAAGGCTTGGTTACACGTCCCAACTTTGAGGCCAGCCAAGGTTATGTGAGATTCTGTCTCTAAAACAAACAATTAAGCATACAAACAAAAGCCCTAAGTAGGCTGGTAGTAATACTTCACTTATCTGTAAGGCTCTATTACCAGGAAGACTTTTTCTTCTTCTTTTCTTTTTTCTTTTGGTAGCCCAGGCTGGCCTCAAATTTACTACATAGCAGAGGATGATCTTGAACTCGATCCTCCTACCTCCACCTTCTGAGTGCTGGAATGACAGGTGTTGCCACCAGTCCTAGCTTATGCAGTGCTGGAAATGGACACACTGGCTCTACCCACTGAGCCACAAACACTTTATCCACTGAGTCACAAGTACTCTACCCACTGAGCCACAAGCACTCTACCCACTGAGTCACAAGCACTCTACCCACTGAGCCACATCCTCAGCTTAGCCTTTTTTTTCCTGTGGGTCTTACGCCCAGGCTGACCTCGAATTTGTAATCTCCCTGCCTCAGCCTCCATGTTGCCAGGGTTACAGATGTTGCACCATTGTGGAATAGACATTCTAATCAAGATCTATAAACGACTGGGATCCTGCTGGGGACAGGGTATCCAGCATGGCACTTACGTTTGATGCACATGATCTGAGGCCGGTCCCACTTCCCGTTGTTACGGCAGCGGATAGTGGCCACACGGTGCTGGGAGAATCCTTCATCACACTGGTATCGCACAGTGGCATGGACATTATACTTGATCTTGCGCACACCAACAAGAGAGGCATTCTCCACTGCTGGAGGGGGACCACACAGCACTGGGGACAGAGGAGCCTCTGGTTAAGGAAGTTGGTAAAGGTGAGGATAAACCAGTAACACATCTTGTTGAACAAGAATCCTCCACTGTTATCAAGTCTCTCCCTCTGCTACAAATGACTGTGGCTATCTCTTTCTTGCCTTTTACATAAACCAGCAGCACCTTATGATGGGAACAGAATCTTCTGGACACACCCCACTCCCTAGGACATAAGGCACAAGAAAAAAACTGGAGCACAAAAGAAAAATGGACATAATGTATATAAATTATTTCCTTCATATGTAAAGAGTTCCCAGAAATCAATAACCTCAAGGCACTAATTGGGAAGTGGTCAGGTCACAGGAAAACAACTACAAGTGTCTGGAAGGAGAACAGGGAAAGAAGTGTGCAGTACCTGTACCCTTCTTGCAGACATAGGGGAGGTTGTAGTTGCAGGGGACATCATTCCAGCGCCCACTCTCATGTGCCACCATCACCACACAATCCTCCCCACCTGCGAAGAAATTATCCGGCTGCTTCTCCCTCCAGTTCTCATATTGCTTTGGGGAGAGAGAGAGAGAGAAAGTGAGTTGGGGTCACTCTCTTACCTGGCTGTCAGCCCAGTTCTTGGCACTTCCTGTGGGTTTCCTGTGGGCAGACCCCTCCAACACGAGAACCAGAGTCCCCTTCTTTTACCCCACCCCAGGTTCCCATGCACATCAGCATTAGGTAAATAGTTGAAGAAATGCTGGCCCTAGCTTGGAAGTAAAGAAGGGCTTTCCTGAGGACGCAACAGGGAGCAGTACAACATTGGGACCCAGGTACAGGACAGACGTCCAAGCACAGGGAACAACACCTGCAAAGACTTTGGGCAGGAAAGAAGTCAGTGCCACATGGAAAGAATGCTTGTTGGTAGAGTGGGCGAGGCCAGATCTCACCAGCAGCAAGAGGGGATGAATAGCTTAAAAATTGTGTAGTCTTGCCTTTAAACACTGCATTTTTAAAATTTGAACAGGAGAGACAGCTCAGTAGTTGAGCACTGGCTGCTCTTTCAGAGAACCTGAGTTCAAGTCTCAGGACTCACATAGTGGCTCACAGCCTTTGGTAACTCCAGATTCAGAGGCTCCAGTGCTCTCTCCTGACCTCAGAGGGCACTGCACGTACACAGTGTACAGACAATCTAGCAAAGCATCCCTATGCATTAAATAAGTAAACAAGATGTTACCCCAATATGAACTAACCAGTACCCCCAGAGCTCGTGTCTCTAGCTGCATATGTAGCAGAGGATGGCCTAGTCGGCCATCATTGGGAAGAGAGGCCCCTTGGTCTTGCAAACTTTATATGCTCCAGTACAGGGGAACACCAGGGCCAAGAAGTGGGAGTGAGTGGGTAGGGGAGCAGGGTGGGGGGAGGGTATAGGGGACTTTTGGGATAGCATTTGAAATGTAAATGAAGAAGATACCTAATAAAAAATTGGAAAAAAATGTTACCCCCAAAATTTATTCATTGAGTCATGCCTGGCGTGCGTACTTTAAATCCCAGCACTCGGGAGACAGAGGCAGGCAGATCTCTAAGGTTTTTTTTTGGTTTTTTTTTTTTTTTTTTTTTTTTTTTTTTGGTTTTTCGAGACAGGGTTTCTCTGTGTAGCCGTGGCTGTCCTGGAACTCACTCTGTAGACGAGGCTGGCCTTGAACTCAGAAATCCGCCTGCCTCTGCCTCCCGAGTGCTGGGATTAAAGGCGTGCGCCACCACGCCCGGCTGATCTCTAAGTTTAAGGCCAGCCTGTTCTACAGTGTGACTTCCAGGACAGCCACGGCTACACAGAGAGACCCTGTTTCAAAAATGATTTCAGAAGAGGGACACACACGCACACACCTTTGGAGGTCAGAGACACCTTTGGAAGTCTGTTCTATTTTTGTACCATGTGAGTTCCCAGCGATCAAACCCAGGTTACAAGGCTGGGCAGCAAGCCTGTAACTGCTGCGCCATCTCACTGGATCCCATGTAAGGAATTTTAAAGCCATGGTTCGTGGCGTCACTCCCATTCTTAGTGTTGTATAACCATCACTGCTGTATCTATTTCTAGAAATTTTTCCTCACGACAAACCAAAAGTCTACACCAATCCAGGAAAAAATAATTCCTCATTCTGCCTGCCCAGCGCCCAGCACCCAGCACATGCTGCCCACTCCCCAACGACCCCCCCCCATAGCTCCACCAGCCACACCCCCACCCCAAGTCTCCATCTCCCAAGATCTCCTCATGGCCCTGCCCCAGCCCTCAGCTCCCCAGCAGTCTTCCTCTCATGGAGTCTGACCTTGTGCTGACTTTAACCTGTTGCTTAGATTACTGATGCTTTTTGAGATAGGATCTCCCTGTGTAACAATGACTGGTCTACAAGTCACTTTGTAGCCCAGGCTAAAGCTCAGACTTGTGATCATCCTGCCTTGGCCCCTCAGGAACTAGGATGTCTGGCAAGTACCACAGTGATATGTATATCTTTATATTTTACTGTGTTTGGATGGAACCCAGGCTAAGCCTGCCCCCATGGCCACACTGGGACTTCTAGGTTGGGGCTCCACCTCTGAGCTACATCTCCAGCCCCTCATTAGGGGCTCTAGGTGGGTGTCGTCTTCCAAGCCACTCCCCAGAGCTTCTGAGGATTTATGATGCCCACCAGTGAGTGACTGCTTCATAGGAAGGTAAACTGAGGCCAGTGGGCAGGGCCACAGGGCTCAGCAGCCTGAGAACAAGCACCTGCCACTCACCAGTCCTGTATTGTCTGTCCACTGGAAGTCCCTCTCTACCGTCCGGTCATTCAGGCCGATCCACGAATTCTCATGTCCAAAACCTGTTGGGAGAAGGGGCTGTGAGAGTGTGCACCTGCCCCCGGGTGAAGGTGGAGAGATGTCATCAAGGGACTGTCTTCTCTTTCCCTGGCTGATGAGAATCACACAGGGTGAAGCTGGCAGGGAAAATGAACTTGGTGGTTAACCAAGACAAGGATAGGCAGCAAGCATGGACGTGTGAGTCAGGAGACCCAAGTGTGAGGGGGTGGAGGAGAAAGGACCAGAAGTTGGGGGTTGGGGGTTGGGTGGGAAGAGTGGAAGAGAGTTAGCAGAACTGGGGGGTGAACAAGACTTAGAGGAGGGGTGGGAAGGAGGAGGATGGCAGACGGCGAGCCCCACCTCTGCCACACAGTCCACACAGGTTCAATGTGCTACGGAGTGCGGTAGAACATGGGAGCTTGCAGAGGTGAGGGAGGCCCAGAGCCCTGGCCAGCCATGGCTACACATGTAAGGGAAGGGGAATCCGGCAGCCAGCAAGGACTAATGCAGCCGGGGAGAGACCGGGCATAGCCCTTACCAGGTCTAGTGGTCACCCTGGGCAACCCTGGCTGAGGGACAGAGTATCGAAAAACCAGAAGCCAGTTCAGACTACAGACAGTGAGCCAGGTGAACATAGTGAATTATACAGTGGACAAGGGTCTTTGTCACCTGAGGAAACCCACAATGACTAAAGCACATCACTGCAGAGACCCAGGGTCCCCACTTCCATCTGCCCACTCATGTCACTGCGGGGACCCAGGGCTCTCTCCCTTCCATCTCTGAACTCTGTTTTTGTTGCTGTTGTTTTGTTTTGTTTTTATATAATTATTATTATATAGTGCTATTATAGTATTATATATAGTGCTATTATTTTTAACACTCTAGGAACTGAAAAATAAAACAGAATTCAGAGCCGGGCATGGTGGTGCATGGCTTTAATCCCAGCACTCGGGAGGCAGAGGCAGGCGGATTTCTGAGTTCGAGGCCAGCCTGGTCTACAGAGTGAGTTCCAGGACAGCCAGGGCTATACAGAGAAACCCTGTCTCGAAAAACCAAAAAATATAATAATAATAATAATAATAATTAATTAATAAATACCAAGGGCTAATACAATGGAATGCAAACGATGCATGGGTCAGGTCACGTATTATCCACTTCAACAGTCAAGCTTGATGACCATCCACTTGATGGTCAAGCCCCTTGGCCTCCATGAGTGTCACTTCCTGGTGACACGCTCGCCTTACCTGTCAGTCACAGCCCTGATGAAGAACTGGGAAGATAACATGTGCATTGGTCAAAGGACAAGTGCCAACCCCAGCCCACTACCCCGTCCTTACTGTTAATGAACTTGTGCTCTTCTGGCGAATGGACGCTTGTCAGGTGACCAGCTCGGCGCCTGCAATCTCTCTCTGCATCCTCCCAGGCCCGGCGATGGGCAAAGTACCGGTAGCAGTGTCCCTGGAATTTGTGCCAGCCACGGTCGCAGCCTTCTGTGTCTGGGAGGCAGCACAAGATTATGAGGGGACTGGTTACCACAGCACACATGACACCCAGACAGACATGTGGCCACGACACCCATACACATAAAATAAATTAATTAATTTAAAAATCTTAAATAAAATAGGGCCAGCAAGATAGCTCAGGAGGTAAGGGTGATTGCCACCAAGTCTGAGGAGCTGACTAGACATGGTGAAATGAAAGAGTTGAGCCCTGAATGTTTCCCAACCTCCACACGCCTGCCATGGTGTGTGAATGCTCCCCACCCCCACCTGCTATGTGCCCGTAATTTAAGTATATAAAATAAAAACTCAGCCAGACTCAGGCAAGACTTGAATGTGTGTTAGGCGGAGACTCACCCTTCTCACACAGGCTGCCCCCATAGCTGGGGAGGCAGAGGCAGATGAAACCATTCACCTCGTCGATGCAGGTGCCCCCATTCTCGCAAGGGCTGCATAAGCAGTCATCAATGTCTGGGAGGCATGCAATGGGTAGAGGTCAGAGGTCAGCCTCTACTCATTTCCCAACCCACAGGGTCAAGGTCTTTCTCACCATCCCCTGGATACCCACAGAGATTGCTCTGCAGCTGTGACACTGGTGAACATGAGTGGAGTGACAGCAAGTGCCATGGGGTAGAAGAGCGGGACTCAGGCACTCGGGGTACAGCAGCCCAAAAGTCGTTACTCACAAGGGCCCCACTGGCAGTATTTGTAAACAGAACCAGACGCTTTGCCCCCTAAAACAATCCCCCGGTATGAGTGTATGTGTATGTGTGATTGTGTATGAGTGTGTATGTGAGTGTGTGAATGTGTATGTATGAGTGTGTGTATGTATAAGTGTATGTGAATGTGTATGAGTATGTATATGGGATTGAGTGTGTGTATGTGTATGAGTGTGTATGTGAGTGTGTATATGCATGTGTATGTGTGTGCATGTGTATGAGTGTGTGTATGTATAAGTGTATGTGAGTGTGTATAAGTGTGTGTGTATGTGAGTGTGTGTATGTGATTGAGTGTGAGTGTGTATATGTATGTATGAGTGTGTGTGAGTGTGTGTATGCATATGTGTATGTGTGTGTGTGTGAGTGTGTTAAGTGTGTGAGTATGTATGTGTGTGAGTGTATGTGTGACTGTGTGTGTATGAGTGTGTGTGTGTGTATCCACATGATGCATCTGTGGGAGGCCAAAAGTCAATCTTAGGTGTTGTTACACAGCTGTCACTCATTTGGATTTTTAAAATACAATATTTTTAAAAGATATTTATTTATATTGTGTGAGTTTATTTGTTTTGGAGAAAGGATCTCTTTATATGTAGCACTGGCTGACTTGGAACATGCTATGTTGACCAGGCTGGCCTCAAACTCATAGAGATCCACAAGCCTCTGCCTCCTGAGCACTGGGGCTTAAGGCATGTGCTGCCATGCCTTGCCCTCATTTCTATTGGCAGCTATGACTCTATAACTCCCAGCATGGTTGTGAAATCAAGCAAAGGATGAACAGTGATCAAGAAACTACACCATAGGGGCTGGAGAGATGGTACAGAGGTTAAGATCCAGAGAACCCAGGTTTAATTCCCAGCAGACATAGTTGGCTATGTTTGGTTGCATATATGTTTGTGGCACCATCTGTGTGCATTGCCTGCAGAGGCTAGAAGGCATTGGCTCTCACGCAACTGGAATTAGCTGAGCCCAAATTCGATGTATTTATTTTTATTCTATGCCATTTCTATTTAATGTAATCTCATATTTAGCAATGTGAGTGGTACCCACACGGCTGTGCACCTGGATGAGGGTAGTTTCCCCATAGCCCTTTGCTTGCTGGAGAGCATCCATCCCTTTCCTTGTCCTCCTCACAACCCCTAATATTCATGGTAGGAAATGGCTCTCCTGAGCAGCTCAGCTATCTAGTTTGAACTCAGATCATTTCAGTTGTGTCATCTAGACTCCCAGGGACAGAACAGTGCTCTGAGATGGGACACTCACCAATTTCACAATTCTCCCCAGCATAGCCCTGGTCACAACTACAGCCATACATGGTGCCGTTGGTGTGGCAGGTGCCCCCATGCAGGCAGGGGTTGTTCTCGCAGGGATCTGTGGGGTCTGTGGGATGGACAGGCAGTGTGAGCACGGACTGGACACCATGCCATCTTTCATAGAATCCAGAACTCAGTCCTTGTCTGTGGAGTCCCCTCCCATGCCTCCCCAACGAATGGGTCATATGCTTTGTCACCACTCTATCTGTGGGACGTCCTGCTCAGGGCAAACTCCTCTCCCAGGCCATACTAGATTGGTTCACCCAGGGACCAGAAGACAAGTGTAAAAGTTAATTCTCTCTGTCACCATGTGGGTCTTGTGGCTTGAACCCACACCCTCAGGCTTAGCAGCAAGCACCTTTATTCACTGAGTGCTCTCACCAGCCCTGCCCAGTCTCTTCTTGTACTTGATGCCTTCTGTCTCCATCTTGCCTGAGAGTAGTGACACTCCATATGGCAGCCATTCACCCTATTCATGCTTAAATTAATTAGAACAAGATGATGGATACAGTCCTATGAGCCAGGTCAGTTTGACCACTCAGCGAGTGCTGCTGTAGAATATCAGCTTTCAAGGCATGCAATCATTACTAACTGAACAGTTGGGGGTACCTGGCTGTCCTGCAGTGGCTGATATCGGTCTCCAGGGCAGTGACACTGAGAGACAGGGGGCTCTGGTATGGGTGATGTGCTTGCTGAAGCCCCAGCCCTGTGTTAGCATGTCTGGGACAGAGGATGATGTGCAACACTTGACAGCCACCAGGTGTCCCCACCACGACACCTGCCCACAGCTGGCGCTGACTCAGCTGACTTGGTATATTTTCGACTTTATTAGCATTTGTGCTGTGGGTGTTTCGATACCCTTCCCACCACAGCCACCTTCTGTCTCCCACAGTCAGGGTCACCCCCACCCCCAGACTTCTGACTGCAGATCCTCCAATTAACTTTCAGGGACAGCACAAGCTGCTGTCAGATGCACTCGGCATCTTTAAAGCCCGAGACATAGGCTCCTCTTCCTTCCCTCTCTCTTCCTTTCTTCCTCTTTTCATTTCCTCCTTCCTGCCTCCCTCTTTCCCGATTCCCTCCTTTCTGCACTCTCATGTGGTAATCCACACAGTCCTTGAACGCACTCCTTAGCTGAGACAACTTTGAATCTGGCCCTCTGCCGTTACCACCCCACCCCCATGCTGGGGTGCCAGGCACGCGCCAAGCCCGACTCACACACTCTAGTTTTTGTTTGTTTTTGGTTCTACATCCAGTTCCAGCCACAACTGCATGAACATATTAAGTGCTCAGATCTCCCCTTGCCTCAGTTTCCCCACAAATAATCAAGAATCATATAAGGACTTGTCCCATGAGATGTAGTTAAGCCAAGCTGGCTGGTCATGAGGTTGGCAAGATCTCTAGGCCAGCCTGGGCTACAGAGTGACGCTCTGTCTCCGAAAAAGAGGGAAAGCTTCGGAGATAGCTCAGACCTCAGAACAAGCCCTTGCCCCCACTTCAAAATAGTTGGTTATAGCCAGGTATGATGGATGGCACTTTTTTTTTTTTAATCCAGGCACTCTGGAGGCACAGGCACATGGATTTCTGTGTGAATCAGAAGCCAGCTTGATTGAGCTACATAGCAAGTTCCAGCCTAGCCAGGACTACATAGTGAGATCCTATCTCAAAGGTGGGGTGGGGGCAGGAATGAAAAATTCAGCAGTTAAGAACATTGTTTAGCAGGGTGGTGGTGGTGCACACCTTTAATCCCAGCACTTGGGAGGCAGAGACAGGCAGATTTCTGAGTCCGAGGCCAGCCTGGTCTACAAAGTGAGTTCCAGGATAGCCGGGGCTATACAGAGAAACCCTGACTAAAAAAAAAAAAAAAAGAACATTGTTTAGAGGTGTGATTCCCAGCATCCACGTGGCAGTTCACAACCACTAGTCCATCTGTAGCTCTGGTTCTAAGGAAGCTCCATGGGCACCAGGCACACATGCAGTGCACATACCCGCAGGCAAAACCCTCATAAGTGTGTGCTTCTAGTCCTAGCTCTGGGGAGTAGAGACAGAGTTCCCGGGGGCTGACTGAGAGAGACTGTCTCCAAAACACAAGATGGAGAGCTGGCAGGATGGGTGAGCAGATGAAGGTGCTGATGCCAAGCCTGACGACCCAAACTTGCTTCTTGGAGCCCACACAGTGGAAGGAGAAAACCCTGCCCCCAAAGGCACTGCCTGATCTTCACAAGAGTGTTACAGCAGGCACATACACATGTGCATGCACACACACACATCAAATAAAGGTGGCCAATGCCTGAAGATAGGCCCCCACAGACTGTACATGCATGTGTTCATATGTGTACCAACACATATGCACACATACCTGCATGTACATAAAAAATGAATGAGTTTTATAAAACAAGCCAGGTGTGGTGGTCTGAATGAGAATGACCCACGGGTTCATATATTTGAATGTTAGTCACAAGGGCTGTGGAGCCCTTTGAACAAAATAGAAAGGTTACAAGACATGGCCTTGTTGGAGGTAGTGTGTCCCTGAAGGTAGGCTTTGGGGTTTTAAAAAGCCCATGCCAGGCCTAGTTCTCTTCTCTCTGCATCCGCACCAGGATGTAGCTCTCAACTCTAGCTCCAGGACCATGCGTGCTGCCATGGTGACAATGGACTAAACTTTATTCTGAAACTGTAAGCCAGCCCCAATTCCATGCTTTAGGAGCTGTCTTGGTCATGGCATCTCTTCACAGAAATAGACTGGGGATGATGGCAAACACATATTATTTCACCATTCAGAAGACTGAGGCAGGAGGATTGCCACCACCTTAAGGCCAACCTGGGTTACAGATGGGTTACAGTATTGTTGGTCACTGAGTCAGCTCTTGCCTCCCACTGTCTCCATGGCTCCTGTCCCTGCCGTATCCATGACTGGGTCAATCCAGCTGTGGTTCCTGTCTGTCCTAGATACCACTCTTCTTTCCCTGCCTGGGATGCAACCCGATCCAGCTGTCTTCTCGAGACATGAAAATCATTTAAGGTCAGTCCCCTGCATCACACTGCCCTGTACCTTTCAAAGTAATATGAACATTTGAAAACAGCTTTCCAAATCCAACCCCGACCTCATGGGGCCATGCTTTCATCAATGACCACATGCTTTAGATGTTAAACGTTCCCACTGTTCGCCAGGCAAAGTGCTGTATGCCACAGGTGGATCTCTGTGAGCTGGAGGCCACCATGGTCTACAGAGTGAGTTCCAGAACAGCCAGGGCTACACAGAGAAACCTTGTCCAAGCAATAACAGCACAACACAGCACAGAAAGGTTTGACGTCACCTGCTTCCTGACCTCTGACCTCCAGCATCACTGTTAGAAAATTCTTGCCCTCCCAGGACATTTCCTCTGCTCCAGGAACCCCTAGCCTCCAGTCCCCAGGTCCCACCACACTAGGACAGATGGAGAATCCAGAACTTACCTTCCTGCCCGCTGGCCACCTCTTCCCAGAAGCCCTCCACGCTTGGACTCTCAGCCACAACATTCAGGTCGGATTCATCCAAGCCCAAGGATATAGGTATCAGAGTGCTGGGTATGTCCCACAGTCCTGTGGGTTCCCCTGAGGAAACTGAGGCCACTTCATCCATGGGGGCCACCAGGGATGACCAGGGGTGTGAAGGCAGACTGTTGAGAGGCTCCAATAACTCCTGGGCCACCATCTGGCCCATAGCCTCTGGGTGGCCTTCGGAGCTTGTAGAGGTCAGTGTGGGCATGACCTGGGCCCCAGCCATGGTCACAGCTATGTGGGTGCTAGAAATGGAACTTCTGGATTCAGACCCCCAAGTGGCATCAGCAGTGCTGGGGACCACCTCCCTAGTGGCCTCCATAGGGCCCTCGGTGGCACCTCCCTCCAAAGCCACTGTAGGTTCCATGCTCATGGCAACCCCATGGGCTTCCATGGGTGTGGACTGGGAGCCAGGGTCTAGTCCTTGGCCAGGCTGTGGTAGCCAGGTGGCCAGCACCTTCTCCACAGTGGCCTTTCCGCCTGATGTGGGACTCCCTGGTAAGTCCAAGACCCCAGACTCAGTCCCTAGGATGCCAGCATCAGAAGGGACAGGATTCAATGTCACATTACTAGAGTCCAAAGAAGCCCATGGGCCAGAGATGGGGTGCTTTGTAGCCTGCATGGAGCTGGTCCCCTCGATTTCTATAGAATTTGCATCAGGGGATCTGTGGCTGGCTTCGACTGGGGCAGCCATGGTGGTCTGAAATGGGGTTTCGAGGTCTTCCGCTCCAAGGCTGACAGGCCTGACAGCTTGTTCTTCTGGGACCCAGGAGGGAAGTGGAGAAGCTGGGGACAGTGGGATTGGGGTCATATTGGGGACAAGTGTAGAGCGTGGCAGAAGCCACAGTTTGGGGGCTCGAAGCATGGCTACAATGGGGAAGTCAGGGGAACCATCAGCAGAGGACGCCTGGAGGGAAACAGCACTTAGGGCTTCTGAGGGCCCGGGAGAGGGAGCAGGGGGCTCTGAGGGCAGCCAGGGCAGGTGGGGGACGGCTGACTTCACACTGGGTGCCTCGGCTGCCCCTGGCTTCGGGCTAGGAGTACTGTCGGTGCTTGGGACACTGGATGAGATCAACGATGGGGACCACATCAGGGACTCTGGGAGACTCCTGCTGCCAAGAGAGCCTGTGACATCAAAATGAGCTACAGTTAGTTAGCAGGGCCAGGTGGAACACACCTACGATCCTCACATCTGGGAGGCTGAGAGAGAAGAATAAACATTTAAGGCCAGTCTGTACTTCATAGAGATACAGGCTCCAAAAACGGATTTAGCTAGGTGAGCAAGCCAGTCACACATGCAGTTAGGAGGAGACAGGAGGACCTAGAGTCATCCTTGGATACTAAGAATTTAGAGGGCAGCCTGGGCTACATAAGACATCTTAACACCCTCCTCCAGCAAACATAAAAGCCAAGTGTGACAGCACACACCTGTCACTGTAGCACTTGGGAGACTGAAGCAGGAGGATTGCTATAAGTTCTAGACCAGTCTCAGGTAGGTGGACTCTGTATCAAATCATAAAGCTCAGGGGCTGGGATGATGGGTCAGGGTAAAGTGTTTGCTATAGAAACATAAAGATCTGAGTTCGAATCCCCAGCACTCTCATAAACGCTGGGCGCAGCAGACTGGGGCTTTAACTCCAGTTCAGGAGAAAGGGGAGGGAGGAAAGAGGAATAAAGAAGAGAGGAGGCTTCCCAGTGAAGAATGAGTGCCAGACTTAGAGAGACCTTGTCTCAAAAACCAGGATGGAGGGCCATAAAGGAAGAGACACTTGAAGTCAATCTCTGGTCTCTGAGAGCTTGTGTGCATGCACACACGCACATACAATCACACATACAGTTACACTCAGTCACATGCATTCACACACATATACAATCACACACACAGTTACACTCAGACACACACACTCACACAAACACAGGCACACACACAGTTACACTCAGTAACATGCATTCACATACACACTCACACACACACAGTTACACCCAGTCACACACACTCACACAGGCACACACACTCACTCACATGCATTCACACACCCACACACTCACACACACACAGAGGAACACACACACACAGTTACACTCAGTCACACACAGTCACACACATGCATACTCAGTCACTTGCATTCACACATACACATTCACACAGTTACACTCAGTCACACACACACACACACAGGCACACACACTCAGTTACATGCATTCACACACCCACACACTCACACACACATAGGCGCACACACATTGCACTCAGTCACATGGATTCACACACCCAGGCACACACTCACACACACAGGTACACACTCATGCACACACAATAAAGTAGGGACATGGAGGCAGGACTATGGGTGAGGTCAGGAGTTGCTAGATCGGTCTATGGTTGAGGTCACCCTTTCTCCTCAGGTCACTCACCTGCTCCTGGCTCATCCACTTCGTTGGTCAGAATGGCCCAAGGACTGTGGCTCTGGTCACTCTCCAAAGCCTCTGTAGCTGCAGAAGGCCCCATGTGGTTGGCAGTAACTCCCAGGGTGGGAGGCTGGGCACTGGGCTCTGCTGCCTCAGGCAGCTGGTCTTCTGGGCCCTGCTGCTGGAAGTGTCGACCATTCAACCCTTTAAAGCGGCCCCTCCTCATTGTGGGGGTGGGCGCTACCTGTGTGCCCAAGGGTGTTGTTGCTTCCATATCTACTCCCATGTCACTGGGGCTGGAGACACCCATGGAGCTTGGGGCACCTGTAAGGAGCCACTTTTCCGAAGAGGGCCATGAAGCCAGCGTGGGACCCCCTGGGGTAGAGCCAAGGGTCTCCTCAGGTGCTTGTGTCCAAGTCAAGTCTGGGGCTTCGCCTTCTCCACTGGACATGAGAGGTTCCTGGAAGTCAGGTGCTATCACCTCCTGTTCCCCCAAGCTGGGCTTTAGTTCTCGGCCTGGAGGCCCCTCTGCTGACACAATCTCCCCCTCATCTCCAGATGAGGGGATCTCAGAATCTCCATGGTGTGCTGTATGGTGATGAGCTATAGAAAAGGCAGAAGAGGTGTGGGCCCATGCATGCTGGGAAATTCCTGCATAATGTCTATGCAAATTCTAGCCTGCTGCATCTGGGCACCTGTCTGTCTTTCTGGGTGGTTTCTGAGCTTCCCCAGCCTGAGAGGAGGAGGTGTGCCATTCCTGCTGCACCAGAATGTGCAGGTCAAGGTCAGGGTCAGCTAGTTACATGAGCATCAGGGCAGCTTGGTTCACTGGCGGAGCTCTTGCTACATCTCTACTGGGCTGGGCGTACGGTGTGGGGACAGGTAGACAGGGAGACAGGGAGACAGACAGGCCCCACCCAGGGCAGAGCCCACAGGGGAGAATGCAACCTTCACCAGGGTAATCTAACTTCTGTCTGTCTGCAACCCAAGCTAACCTGGAACTCAATGTGTAGCCCAGGCTTGCTTCGAACCCTCAGAGATTCTCCCAGCTCAGCCTTCCAAATGTTGGGTACACATCGAAGGAAAGACCCATCTCAGGGGGTGAATTCTCTCCTAGACAGTGTGGCAAGTCACATGGTTTCCACCCAGCTTAGGAATGATCTATTGTTTTGTTTATGGCTTTTCACGACAGAACCTCCTGTAGCACAGGCTGGCTTTGAGCTCTGTGGTCCAGAATGACCTTAACACTTCTGATTTCTTTCGCCTCCTCCTCCCAGGCGCTCAGCCCACACCTGGCTTTATTTGGTGATTGGCATGGGACTCGGGCCTTCGCGCTTGCTAGTGAGACCCTGTCTCGAGCAAAACATAAATAAGTAAATAAATGCTGGTAGGGCTGTGGCCTTTGCTTGCCTGTGTCTAGAAGCATGGCCGCCATGCTCATCAATGGTCCCCGTGGGGCTTACGGGTTTAAGGCATAAGATGTGGCCCCCCACAAGGATCTTGGTGAGGGACGTGATTCGGAGAGGACCTACTGGCAGGGCATGTGGTCTTCAAATGCTCCTAACTCCAGGGAACCCAATAGTGGGATGTGGTTTGTTCCGCCCAATGCAGATTATGGGATGTGGTCTGGAAGGAGAAACGCCCATGGAGGCGTGGCTCTCATCATACACTTTCAGGGGTCGTGTGACGTGAGGCATAGCCATAACCAAGCTTTCCTGCTGGGGCTGTGATCGCAAGGGAAAACACACACACACACACACACACACACACACACACACACACACACACACGCACAACGAGTAGCTACAGAGGTTAAACCGTGTGTAGTCAGGCAAGGACCACTCCTAGAGTCACGGCTTAGACAGACACCCTGGGCTGTTGACCTGTTTGGATGACGCACACCCACGAAGAGTGGCCAAGACGACGGCTCTGGGGCGTGATCTGCAGGGACACTTCCTAACGCACCTCGGAAGCAGTAGGCGTCGAAGCGTGCTCCTGGCGCAGGAAAGCCGGTGCGGTTGGCGAAGCGGTACACAGTGCGCACACCTGGGGCGGGGCCCCCGCAACGCCGGCGCGGAGTCTGGATGGGGTAGCGCACGCTGCCGTCTGCCAACCAGCCCGGGTCGCACTGGTCCAGGCCCTCGTGCCAGGCCAGGTGCAACTGCCCCACCGAGGCCAGCGCTGCACCCTGCCGCTGACACTGTGCCCGCGCGCCCGCCAGGGTCAGTCGGCGGGCCGGGCCCACGTAAAAGACTTCACCTGGGAGAGGGGAAAAGTGGAGGTCAGAAGGGTGCGAGAAGGAGGGGCGCGCGGACCTGTGGATAGGAAGTTCAGGAGACGGGTGGCCCAAGTCCTGGCTCCAACTTTGGAGCTCTCTGGGGAGACTTAGCAGAACTTGAGGGCTGGAAGAACACCTGACACTCAAGGAGAGGTGGTCAGATCCCACGTGCAGCTTTGGAGGGCACAAAGAATTCGGAGAGATTCATGGGAAATACGGGACCTGGGATAGTACCTTACACTCACGGACAGGTGGCGACAGGGTCCCAGACCCGCCTTGCCTTACCCCCTAGCTCGCGGGCAAAGCAGTAGACATCGTAGAGTTCCTGCGGGTCCCGTCTCCCATAGCTCCGAACACCGGGGAGACTGCTGCGGTCACCATAGCAACCAGGACGCGACTGAGTGATCGGGTACCTAACAGTATGAGGGGAGTGGCTATCGCCGTGTGTTCTTGGAGCCTCTTTCTCCAGGAGCAACCCCCCAGTTCCATGTCTCCCGCGCACCCTCTCACCGAACCGTGCGGTCTGAGAGCCAACCCGCGTCGCAGTTGTCAAAGCCATCTTCAAAGGCAGCCTGCAGGTGCCGTGGGGCAGCGATGGTAGCAGAGCTCAGGCGACAAGCCTCCTGGGCCTCAGCGAAGGTCAGCGCATAGCGGTCCCGGGCCGCCCGATAATGGAACACGACGCCTGTGGGGTAACAGCCACGAGGCCGGAGAGGGGTTTTGTGGAATCTTAGGGAAAGGACCTTCTTGGAGCACATTTCCTAAAGACAGAGTCTCATATGGTGTGGTGGTGTATTTCTTTAATCCTAACACTAGCCGGGCAGTGGTGGCGCATGGCTTTAATCCCAGCATTTGGGAGGCGGAGGCAGACGAATTTCTGAGTTCGAGGCCAGCCTGGACTACAGAGTGAGTTTCTGGCCAGCCAGGGTTACACAGAACAAAGATTTCTGAAAACAAAAACAACAATGAAACACACACAAAGAAAGAAAAAAAATGTCTCATGTACCCTAGGCTGGCTTCCAACTCCAACTCTCTCCAGCCCTGACTTACTGCATTTTAAATTTTGTGTACCTGTGTACACATTTAGTGAAGAATGACTGTGAACTCATTCCTTCTGCCTTCACAGCCCTTATCTCATGTCTGGTTTTGGTTGGTTGGTTGATCTTTTCAGTCAGGCTTTCTCTGTGTAGCCCTGGCTGTCCTAGAACTTGCTCTATAGACCTGTAGCCTCTGATGCACAGAGATCCACCTGCCTCTGGGATTAAAGTGCCACCACTGCCAGGCTGTGTTGCTGTTTTTGAGACAGGGTCTCAATATGTAGCCCAGGCTGGCCCCACACTCACACAGCTCCATCTGCTGCTGCTTCCTGAGTTCATCACCCATAGCCCCTGCTCCACCCAGCTTGGTTTTTACTGTTGGGAAAACAGAAACTGCAGTGGAATTTAGCAGAATATCTGGGAAGACACACTCTGACACAGTGTCTCCTGAAGGAATGTGTTAACTGACATTTTAAAGATAGGCTCACTTTAGCCTTTTAAAGAGATTTGTACTCTTAAAATAAGATTTGTCGTCCCCCCCCCAACAACCCCGCCCCGGTTTCTTTTTTTTTTTTTTTTTTTTTTTGGTTTTATTTGAGACAGGGTTTCTCTGTATAGCCCGGGCTGTCCTGGAACTCACTTTGTAGACCAGGCTGGCCTCGAACTCAGAAATCCGCCTGCCTCTGCCTCCCGAGTGCTGGGATTAAAGGCGTGCGCCACCACACCCGGCTCCCGCCCCGGTTTCTTGACAGGATTTCTCTGTTTATTCCTGGTTGTCATGGAACTCTCTGTAGACTGGGCTGACCTTGAACTCACAGAGATCCTTCTGCCTCTGCATCCCAAGTGCTGGGATTAAAGGTGTGTGCCATTACCACCTGGCTATTTACTTCCTTTATTATATATATGAGTGTCAGATTGTATATATGAGTGTCTGATTGTATGCTGATGCCTAGTGCACAAAGAGGCCAGAGGAAGGTTCTAGGTACTCTACAATGGAATTATGTGGTTGTGAGGTACCATGTGGGGACTGAACTCAAGTCCTCTGAAGAGCAGCAAGTGCTCTTAACCTCTGAGCCATCTCTCTCCTGCCCTGATTTCTCATTTTGTGCACCTGTGTGCTGTGCATGTGTGTGTGAGTGTATGTGTCTCTGTGTATATGTGTGTGATGCATGATGAGGGCAGTGTTGGCAGAGCTAATGGGCTAGCGTCACTGTGTCTCATAGTTCAGGCTGGCCTTGAATTTTTAGTGATTCTCCTGCCTCAGATTCTAGAATGTAGAGGGTGGGTGCACCACTACATGGACATATTCCTATTTTGATGGACAGCTAATAATTTTGTCTTAAGTAAATTAAGTGAGGGTAAAGGGTCTTAAAAAGGGGTTGCATCCAGCTCAGCTGAGTTCTGCATCGCTGCTGGCGCCTCTCTGCTAAAAAGAAGTCCGAGAAAGGGCTGAGCCTAGATGCAGAGCGTCAGAAAACCTGAGAGGAGCCCTACACAGAGCGACTTCTAAGTTGAACCCCAGTGGCCTCGGGCTTACTCCATCCTGTCCGGATTTAGCCCCTCCCCTTACATCTTGGTCCCTCCTTTCCCACTGTAACTCTTCCCCTTGTCTTAATCCTTCCCCTTCCACCTTGGCTTCACCCCTTTTTTCTTAGCCCCTCCCCTACTGTCTTTGACTGTCAGCGGTTTCTCCCATTCCTCTACACTTGCCCCTCCCATCCATCCTCTCGGTTCCTCTTCCTTTAACTTTGGTCTCTCGCCCTTCATCCCTGATTTCTCTCCAGTCCTAGGCACCTTCCTCTCCATCCTCAGATCCTCTTTTTCCATCTTTGTTTCTTTCTTTCTTTCTTTCTTTCTTTCTTTCTTTCTTTCTTTCTTTCTTTCTTTCTTTCTTTCTTTCTTTCTTCCTTCCTTCCTTCCTTCCTTCCTTCCTTCCTTCCTTCCTTTCTTTCTTTCTTAGAATTTCCCGATTCTTGGGGCCCTTTCTCTCAGCCTCAACCCTTCCCCCTTCATTCTTGGTCCCTCCCCTTTCATATCTGACCACGTCCATTACCTGCCCCCAACTCACCTGTCACTTCCAGGGTTACCAGGTCCTGCTCATCTTCGATACCCTTTACCACTTGGCAGCGATACAGCCCAGAGTCGCTTGCTCGAAGTGGCCCCAGCAGAAGGGTAGCATTGGCTCTGTGCCGGGGGTAAGCAGGCAATGACACCCGTCCCTGCCAGCCCTTGGCCACACGCACCACGTTGTCTTTGGCCACCAAGATTGGCAAATCCTGTCGCTGGCCTGATGCAGTCTGAACCTTAGTCCACTTGATCCGAGGAATGTCTCGCAGGGTGCTTAGCCGTGGTTGCAGGGTAAAGAAGCAGGGCAGGGCCACTAGCTCTGCCAGGGCAGCACGGACGGGTCCTGACCCCGACTTCAGCATGCGAAGCCCCTTTTCCGTGGCGGTGGAGTCCTGTGTGTCTGGGGTGGAGAGAGAGGACCTGAGTCAGAGGCAGGGGCAGGCACTAACATTTCTTGCTTTAGTGAGGTTTTTCTTCTTCTTCTTTTTTCTTTCCTTAATACTTTGTTTCCTCTTTTGAGAAAGTGTCTTACTATATAGTCCTGGCTGTCCTGGAACTCAAATAACAAAACTCATATATAGATTAGGCTGGCCTCAGACTCACAGAGATCCTCCTGCCTCTGCCTCCCCAGTGCTGGGATTCAAGGCCTGGGCCACTACACTCAGCTTCATTAACACCTCTTTATAGAGAGATCAAGGCCAGAGAGGCCAGACTGCCCACACAATGTCACTGTGCAAAGGGACCATTTATGGTTCTCCTTCATATGGTAGTAAATTCCAAAGGCTTCATATATGGGTAAACTATGATGTAATCACGGGCTTGCCATGTGGCCCCGAACAACTCACTTTCCTTCTCTGAGCCTCAAAAGTTAAGTCAAGAGGCAGACACTGGAAGCAGTGATTGTGGGGTATTTGCAGACACCGGAAACCAACTTTGTGAGTTTTTTTTTTTCCCTTTCTTTCTTCTATTTTCAGTCAGGGTCTTGTGTAGCACGGGTGGGCCTCCAACTTTATAACCAAGGATGACCTTGCACTTATAATGCTCCTGGTCTACCTCCCAAGGGCTGGGATTACAGGCATTTGCTACTACGTCCTGTGAGGGCAATAAAGTCACTGAGCTTCTGCAATGGAAATGTCTCCTTGTAGGACATTGGGGAAACTGAAGATCAGAAGAACAAATATTCTTGCCTACAGCCACAGAGAAACTCAGTAAGGAATTCATAAAGTCCGACTCCTGACCACCACTGGGGAGACTCCAGGAGAGACACAAAGATCTTCTTTCCCTTGTCCTGCCCATGGCAGACATCAGCAATCAACCCCTGTGTTATTGTCTCTGTCTCCCACCCTTTTTTTTTTTCCAGATCAGTTCAGCAGAAGACAGTGAGAGGTGGGAACCTCCACTGCTGGTTAGAACTAAAAATAACCTCTCAGGTATCTTGTTCTCTTTCGATTGTTCAAAGACTGGTTTCAGCTATTCTTGTTTTATATTGTAGACCCAGCTAGAGAAGCAGCAGAAAAAGGTTCTAGCATGAAAAGTCTTGCCCCGTCCCGCTGACCCACAACTATGACGTCGACTGAGATGACTCCCCACTCACCCTGATCCCCAGCCACTAGGAGAAGCAGCCACAGCAGCAGGAGGCCTGAGGCCCACACAGATCCGGCTCCCATACTGGAGCTAGGAGCAAAGGAGAGGAAGGGAAGGTGAGTCGTGGCACCCCCAAGACATTCAACATGGAGGAACCAGACAGTCCCAGGAAGAATTAGAGCCAGAACTCATAAAGGCCAGCATGTTGCTGAAGGAACATGCCACAGAGGAAGGGAAGCAGGGGCCAAGCAGGATATGTACCCAGAGAGAGCATTTCATTTCACAATCAAGCAGTGAGGCCAGGGTGCGGCTTAGTGGTGCCACATCTGCTCAACTCACAGGGGACCCTGGGTTCTGGCCCCAGCACCTCCCAGGTTTTCATAGCCTTAGGTTCTGTTCCCAGCCCTTGCCACACTCCTGTGGGGCCCCCAGTTCTAGCCTCAGACTCCAGAACCCACTGAGCATCTTCAAGGACCAGACTGCAGTCCTGCACAGCACTCTATGCGGGTTTGGTGACTCACTCTCATGGTCCCACATCTCAGCCCTGGAGCAGTGGAGGCAGTTTCAGCCCAACCTGATGAGCACAGCAAGTCCTATGCTATGCCTCTGCCTCTTCCTTGCTGTGTGGTTTTAGGCAAGTAGCATAGCTTCTCTGCCTCTCTTTCCTTATGGGTCAGATGAGGACAACAGATGACTAGAAGGGATGGATGACTGAACTTACACACAATGATTTGAGCAACTTGGCTTGAAGGAGAACATTTTAGCTGTGGCTAATATTGTCACTAAACTTTGCACTGCCAAGTCTGAAGTCCTGCTTTTCAAGTCAGCTTCCACAATCAGATTGGGAGCTCCCAAGGGAAGCAGTGGGTCCCCAGGCCCTCCCCCAAGCCCAGTACTCCCAACATATGTGGCTTCCTCTGCCCTGGGGCTATCCCCTCCATAGGGGCCATGACCCATTTGGCATACAGTAGGCAGTTACTGAGTACTTACTATGAGCAAGGTCTACCTCAGGTGCCTGAAATATATTTATTACAAGGATTCGACAAAACTTTGCCCCTCTCTCAACTCCGGCCTCATACAGGGGTTCAAAGAGGTCAGGAGAAAGAGAGTCTGAGGGCCACCTGCAAATCTGCCCTTTAGCCTATGGAAGTAGAGCAAGCCTTGTGGTGGGGCCTCTAGAGGCCTTGAAGAGCTCAGTTCCCTTCAGCCCTCCCTGTTTTTACAAACGCTAAAGGCTAGGCCCGTCGACGATCTGTCCTTGGTGCTGAACTCTGAGGAGTATTGCCGGGGCTCTGAGCACAACCTGCCTCTGAACCCAGAGAGGGCTCGCTTTTTGCTTTGGGTTGCAGAGCAGAGCACAAGCTACCAACTTGTAAATTAAATGCCACAGACTCTAATGCCAATCCAGGCCGCCTCTGTTTCTTCATTTTGGAACCCCAAGCCAGTGTGGGGTACCCTAGTGCCTACGATCACTCCATTTTAGGAGGGATAAAAACCAGAAAATGTGTTCTCTCATTCTTTCTTCCTCCCCTCCCCTCTCCACATAATTGAGTTCAGCTGGATATTGTGGCCAAAGTCTGTCATCTTATCTTAGCACTTGGAAGGTGGAGGTAGGATGATCAAGGGTTTGAACTTCATTTTAAGTTTGAAGTCTGCCTGTACTATATAAGACCTAGCCTCAAAAAAAAGAAAAAGAGAGAGAGAGAGAGAGAGAGATAGAGAGAGAGAGAGAGAAGAAAAGTGGAAAAAGAAAGAAAAGAAAAGGAAATTAAAAAAAAATCCAGCTGGGTGTGATGGCGCACCCCTTTAATCCCAGGTCTGGGGAAGCAGAGACAGGTGGACCTCTGAGTTGGAGACCAGTCTGTTTTACAGAATTTCTATAGGACAGCCAGAGCTACACAGAGAAATGCTGTCTCTTTCCTCCCCTCAAAAGGAAAAATAAAAAAATTCATGTCCATGTCACACTCTATTACCCACCATGCAGCTCTGCCCCAGTGGCCCTGTTGCCCCATGCTTCAGCTTCCCCACCTGTAAAATGAGCCTCATTTAGCACAAACCCTCTGAAATCATCAGGGAGGAATGAGCTAAGACTTATGATATATCACCTTTAAAAACAGCTCTTTGTACACAAAGCCTTGGGAACACACTAAAAATACCCGAAGGTAGCCCAACACGGTGACAGACTCTTATGTCAGTTTTGTGCTCCTCACACCCCAAACACCACCCCTCCTCCCCATCACATCCTCACACCCGCACACGCTTCTCTTAAAATACTTCCTCTCCTGGGCCACCAGAGGCAAGTGGCAGCTTTTAGGCTGAGGTTTGGGCCCACCCCCTCATGAATGATGCATTAGCCTCATGTATATGCAAGCAGGGGCCTGCAGGGAAGAGGGCAAGCACATTCACAAGCTCCAGTGTGTTTGTACCCCTGTTCCGTTCCCACCCCCACCCTGCCTCTCGTCTCTCCACTGAGTTGGAGTTGGGCACTTGTTATCTAGTGTCACTGGATGTGTGACGGTGTGCATCTGTGGTGCTGTGTCTGGGCGAGGGTATGTCTATGTCGGCACCCTGTGATGTGGGTGCATCAGCTCCAGAAGGATTTCTGGTCCCAGGGGTGGGGGTGGGGGCGAGGAAAGCCATACGCATGTATGCACACGCACTTGCAC